>NC_143094.1:0-645833 GCF_061535455.1 Colias philodice | reverse complement strand
GTGCCTCGCGATCTTTCTTTAAAAATTACTGATAGTTACCAAGAGCGATAGCTTATGTAAAACTCTATGACATATTTTATACCCAATTTTATTATTTATCTCATACGCTTGGCACATGCCGTTTTGCTCGATTATCTACCATCTTGTTTACGTATAATCAATTGTGATCGATAATTTCGTGTTCAGTACCATGAGTTGACATAGTTAAATGGTCTGACGTAACTACAATAGTAAACGTGAATAGTTCTTAACTTTCACAAGATTATTTACCGTGAATGACGTATTTATCGTCGAATAGTTATAAACTATGACATATATCAAATTTAAAACACATGGTGCAAAAATTGTATGGTTACTACAGCGAGTGTAGTATAGTTTACTATACGTTATCTACTGTAGTATCTATTGCACCTCATGGTAGGCTTTTTAGTTCCGCTACGGCACGCTAGGGGCGCTCTACGAAATTTTATACAAACCGCTTACTACAATCGCTAGCGAGTATCGTGTGCGTGAACTCACGGTGGAGCTACAGTTCGCAGACGGTGGCGCTGCTGCGGCTGCACGAGGGCGCGGTGACGGGGCTGTCGCTGCACCCGACGGGCGACTACGTGCTGTCCACCTCCATCGACCAGAGCTGGGCCTTCTCCGACATACGCACCGGCGCGCTGCTCACCAAGGTAACCGACACGTTTATTTATTGAAGTGAAACTTCTTAATCGGGGTTGGAAAAAAATTAAGTGTAACATTTTTTCGTTACGCGTGACATTTTTCGGTTACGCGCCATCTTTTTCTTATCCCTACCACGCGTGATTTGATATATTTCTGTAACTAGCTGCTCCGCGCGGTTTCACCCCCGTGGCTCCACCCCTGTTGGTCGTAGCGTGATGATATATAGCCTATAACCTTCCTCGATAAATGGGCTATCTAACATCGAAAGAATTTTTCAAATCGGACCAAAAGTTCCCGAGATTAGCGCGTTCAAACAAACAAACAAACTCTTCAGCTTTTAATATTAGTATAGATTATAACATATATCTAATCACAGGTTAGCGACTCGTCCGGCATCAGTCTAACAACAGCGCAGTTCCACCCGGACGGGCTGATCTTCGGCACGGGCACGGAGAACTCGCAGGTGAAGATCTGGGACCTGAAGGAGCAGAGCAACGTGGCCAACTTCCCGGGCCACGTGGGACCCGTCACGTCTATATCGTTCTCGGAGAACGGGTGAGTGGAATTCATGGGATGCGCAAGCGCATGGGTTAGGCAAAATTCCATAGTAAAACAACTATTGAGATGAAAATTATGTCAAGCCTTTATTTTTTCTTTTTTAACAAAATGCACGCAAAAACGTATCGAAAGAGCAATGCATTGGACTATTAGAGGATATAGTGGACAATTTATTTAAAAATATATTATTAACGTTTAGAGATATCAAGTCATCTGTGTAACATTAATGTGGCAATGTGTCAAGAACTGAAGTGGATTTTTATAGGAGTTTTCGACATTTTTTTACCCATAAATAAGGTAAATTAACACATCCAACTATCACCCACAGGTACTATTTAGCCACGGCCGCTGAAGACGCGTGCGTGAAGCTCTGGGACTTGCGTAAACTGAAGAACTTCAAAACCATCCAACTCGAAGAAGGCTACGCGATCAAGGAACTCTGCTTCGACCAGAGTGGCACATACCTGGCTGTAGCCGGTTCTGATGTGAGGGTCTACCTGTGCCGGCAATGGCAGGAGCTCAAGGTCTTCAACGACCATACAGCATCAGCGACTGGGGTCAGATTTGGCAAGAACGCGCAGTACATAGCATCAACAAGCATGGATAGGACGCTCAAACTGTATGGTATCGAGTAGGGTAGGATAGAATAGGTAGATAGGCACGTTTTTGGTAAACATTGACGTACGAATTACAACTAGACTCGCTATGATGCTTTAAATAATATTGTCCGTACCGAAACTCTGCCTACATATCTATAAGGCAGAGTTTTATCTGATGAGCGTATACAATGAAATTTGAACGTTATTGCCACGAAATAAGGTGATAATTTGAATGTATGTTTAATAGGCGATTGAGAGTCTTATTGTTTATAGTACGTCAATGTTGGCGATGTCGTTTTTTTTTTCAGTTTGAAAACTGCCCGCTTACTTATAAATTTCTCAATGTAAGGTCATCCTTTTTTGTATCTTTCTTACAAGGGTCGAATCATTTGTGTGATAGAAGCAGAACTATTGATTGTCAATGTTATATTGTTTTTATAAGTAAGTGGGTTCGTTAGATTTAATGTCAGATTATATCGTGATTTTAAGTAATTGTAATAAATGAATTGTTTAGGTATTCATTTGTATTTTATTTCAAAATTTTCACTAATAAATTGTTTTTGTGTAAGAGATTGAACTGTGCACTACATTTTGTGCAACATACTGATATTTACAGCTACAAATATTAAGTTTAATTAAGTGTAATTAATATTTAATTATAGTTAATACTTTTGTACGAAAGTCTGGGCGTGAGATGATTGATGCTAATGACAGATTCAATAACAACTAGCATAAGTACATACAACTCTATTGTTAAAATAGTTTATGCAAATAAATTGAGTGACCATATGATACAGTCGTTTTATTATACATACCCTTATAATATCAGATACAACATACAATGTACCTTACAAATGACACGTCAATGAAATGAAATATACAAAAGGTTAGTACGTCAGCACGTAAATTTACGAAACATAGGTATGCACATAGGTATACCGCCAACTAATCGGCATACAAATATTGAGACAGGATATTTATTTATTATTGATGTAATTATTATAGTCTACGTTGAAGACCTATTTTTTTTTAAGTATTTTTCGTAATGCCTATGCATTTCCGATAATAAATAAAAGTTAGTTTGGTCTAAACTCTAAATAAATATTTCGCGGAGCAAGTAATTTGGTTTGACATAGGGAACTACATAACCCTGTTACGTGTTCTTAGTTAGGTACCTTTCCTATAAAAGAGCATTACAAAACATACAGCCGACATATTATGTCTCAGATACTAAATTCAGCAAATACAGAAATGCGTTCATAATTAATATTATGATTTTTTTAGATCGATCTGACAAAAAAAATGCTAGTCTAAATTGAAAATCTAATTTCCGGCAGCGTGCCTCAGTTTCACACATATAACATTAAAATTCAGAATCAGATAGTTTTAAAACGTTACACGCTTTCGCTCTTTCCATTTTGAAACACAGAAACTTACAAAGAAAGATGTGCATTCATAATTTTTTTACACATGAAATTTGCGCAAAGCTGCTTCCTTCCAATAAATTGTATCATCTTTTTCGGATTAAGTTAACGAACTAAGTTACTATTACTTAAATCTTAAATGCAAAATATTAGCAAATAAAATAAACAAAAAAAATTATTCATCAATCTACGTTGTGAGGTCTAAGCTTATATTTTTTACGAAGCCATTTGAAATTACTTTTGAAAATCGGCTCTTGGGTCGTTCGGCAACTGGCGTTGATTTAGGATGTAGCCGTGCAGTCTGCACATGTAAAGTATATATGGATTTAACAAAATGCGACAGGTACTTTTTGATCTATCTATAGTTTTCGACCATTTCGAACACAAATCAGAATACTGCTCAATATCGCATACTTGGTAGGTTCTTAGTAGTGATAGAATTTGAAAGAAATCCATGGGGCGCTCACATAGCTGCTAACGCGGCAAAGCTCTGCTGCCTGTGCGATCGAGACGATCAGTCAACAACAATATTTATCTTCCCAAAAAAGTGGTGTGAGCTATCTTTATTTGAAGATCTAGCGAGGTATTCCGTGATCATTTTAAAACTGGTCTTACAGTTGTGTATCCTATACATGCGAAAGTTTGTGAGGATGGATCTACCTTTGTTACGCTTTCACGCGAAAACCGAACGGATTTTGTCTTTTGATGATATTTGGAAGAAATAACTTGTCTTCGCACAGGGGTGATTTATGGAGTTTCGTCACGATTTTTTGATCCTCATAAATTGATATACTGAATCGGTGGTAGTTTTAAAAATTTCATACACATTTTCACTTTTAAACGTAAAGTTTACATGGATAAAAAAGTTGTGAGATTCAATCCAAAGGTTAGTTACGTGAGTAAAAAAAAAACAACAATAAGCCTCAATTCATAAATCTTTATTACAATAATTTACATACAGTTCGCAAAGTATATACAATTATGATACAAGAGTTAACACTTTAAAACAATTTCAAATATAACAAACGCCATAAGCGCTGTAGCGTTGCGAATATAACGAGATTTATTTAAATTATAACTTAACAATAAGGCGTCATCTGTGAGGTTAACTTGACGTTTTAAAGCAGGACTAATTCCAGTGTGGGAAAGTGATGACGCTAGATGATATACAGCTCTCTTTTTCCCACACTGGAAGAAGTACTGCTTAAGATTTCACAGTAACCCCTCTGAACTTTTTCACATAAGTTGAGAGGTTGTATAGAAAATATATGAACATTTCGTCGAGATATTAATTAAATGTTATCGTGTAAACCAGCCTTAAAAGCTTGTTTTAAAGCGAAGTGCTCTATGACTCAACTTTGCTTTCTTGTGATGTTGATTCTTAAGATATGTAACAAGTATATATTATATAGATGACGCCCTACAACTTAACTACCGACCCCACCAATATAATCTATAATATCTCCAAACTTACAGTGACACAAACGTCTATTTACAAATGCAATTTATCGTAAACAGAATCTAATACCAAAGTCTGAAGTAACTATGTTAAAGTGATTTGTACCTAACCGGATTTTTGTATATTTTTGCATTTAACATCAGGTAAATTGACAATTTTTTCCTCATTTATAAGTCACAATAGTTAATACCTTTTCTTAGAGCGTATACGCACTATGCGGGTAGCCGCATTGCGGGTAGCCGTCCGGCTGACCGCAAGCACAATTATGTACGTAATATTCATTTCTATGCGCACTGCGATGCGGCTACCGCAGACCGCACAGTGCGCATAGAAATTAATATTACGTACATAATTGTGCTTGCGGTCAGCCGGACGGCTACCCGCAATGCGGCTACCCGCATAGTGCGTATACGCTCTTAAACAGAAGTTGATTTAATTTATTCGATTTTTTTCAGTTTCATCACAGATTTATTTTTATCTATTTCTTCGTTTTCTGTTTTTATTTGTATGATAACAATTTTTTAAATAGAGGACGAATAAAGGAGGAATGTAATAAAGTGATGTTTATTCTTCGTTTTAAGACAGTGAAAACTGAAAACTTCAGTGCCGGTTGGATTTGAGACACTGTTTTATAAAAATATTATTTTACTATATTATTTGATATCTAGGTCGACATTATTATATTTTTTCTAGTGCCAAACCCAACCAGAACAAATCAGTTCCATTAAAAATTAAAATACAACTGTGATATTATGTTAATAAGATCAAAATGCACTTATTTCACACACTGTGCGACAAATCGGTTTATGTGTTTTCCTCTCTGCCTACAGAATGTTGAAGGAAACCTTTATAACATGTCAAGGTACAACAATGAATAGAAAGGAAATAAATATTCGCATGTCTATCGTAATATTATAAACTAAGGCCAGCTAATACACAGATAAGGTCAAATTCTCGGCAGAGTGACAAGCATGAGTATCTTAAGCATGTATCGTTAGCGAAATTTTTCTATATTGATTGTTATAGACTTAAAATCAAAATATTTAAGGTTTTGATACATAAAGTACTTGACAAAAATAGTTTAAAAAGTTACGTTTGGCAACAGAGTAAAAAACAAAAAAAAAATAACGTAAGAAATCATGCTTGAAACTCTGATATTACAGTTTTACAAAAGTGTTGTTTTTCCAATTCTTTCCCAATTAACATATTAGTACATATTTAAGTAGACTACTTATATCCGATATTTTTAGTCATTTCACTCAATGGTAGTTTACGATTTTTTTAACATAATGATTTCTTAGTGCCATTACTGACTAATTTCTAAAACCTAATCAATATAATATACGTGAAAGCGACGTTTTCTATCACATAGTTAGCTTAGTACTTATATCGACACCTAAGGCCTTGCACACACGAGCGGGAGAGCCGCTGGATGGTATTGACACTATACAAATGACTTAGTGTAGCCTACACTTTAGACGCGGGCTTAAATTTAAGATAAAGTTAATTTTTATTGCTCCTTTGCTTTGTAATTACTAGATAGTAACTTTAATCGCCTCATTTATGCTAGTGCATAGCATATCGCGTTATAACTAGGTTTTAAACGGAATTTAAAGAATCAAAAGTAATGAAAAGTAAATGTTTCAAACAGACCAATCATAAAATAAATATGTATAGAAAACGTCAGTGTGATTGTCCTAAAGAAATGCGGGACTTCATGTGAAAATAATAATTACAAAAGTTACTAGTCGATCTAAACGACAATAACTACCGTCCCACATTATACAATTTATTACTATAAAAATATTTATTCCGTATTCCAAGCAAATTTTATCTTTACAATAAGCCCAATGTACACTGCACATCGTCCATAAGGCAAGAAACCACAGCTTTAACTAGATGGGGCAAAAAAAACATTCATTGATTGTTCCACAGTTGAGGTAAAAACTAGAAAGCCATCATTTTAATCCAATTCAACTGTTTTTACACCACAATAATTGTTTATTGTCTATTATAACGCAATAATAACACATTTATTTTTCAAATTACATTAACAATAAAATTACAAACAGCGCAAATAACTAGTTGTATCGTTTAAAAAAAAAAACTAATGTTTCCCTAAAAAACATCGCCCCATCTAGTCAACCCCGTGTTCCGTCACAGCACATCATAGCACGTCACACCCCATCAGAGCGCGTCACAAGCCCGCGCACGTGTAGCCCCCCTCACCCCGCACCCCCTCCCCCGCCCCGCGGCCACACACGCCTCTGGTCATGCGAATATGAGCCACAGCACAAACAAGATGGCGACCCACAGGAATATCTTCGAGAGGAACTGCTCCTCCTCGTATTGCGCCGTGCCGCGTGGTGCTGGAAAACAACGAGAAAATTATCGTCAAAATTGCCTATGTCATTTAATAAATAAATTCGCAAAAGCAATATAGATTCTTATGAAATCAGTTTTATACATGCCGATTTCGGATACCGTCGTAATTTCGTAAAGGTTTTGAAGAGTCTTCCTTGAAATTTATTTAAATAATTAATAATGCATACACTGAAAACATGTAAATTACTATCACTATATGTATATATGTACCTCTACTCCCACTTGGTATAAATGAATAATATTAAAACATTGGAAAAGTAATTAGGGTTACATCGCTTCGGTTAGTTTGTTTTAGGAACAGGAACAGTTATATAGGCAACGACAGATTTTTGAGGATTTAGCGTGGCCAACAATCAATGAAAAGTCATTTTTAATACCGTCAATAAACCAAAATAAACATTTTTATCATGTTTCACACCGATAAAGAGTTTTTAAACAATTATATCAATTCGGCCGTATCTCTTACACATGTTTTACAAATACGCACATACAAAATATTTGCATATCTATTTATATAGAACGACTTAAATTAACGTAACTTTTCCTGCCAGGATATATTGCGTCGGTATTATACACTAGACAGATATTTTGAAATGCATTCAAATCAAATCTTGCTTTTGGACATATTTTTAATTGGAACTGGTTTGGAAAGCAGTTTCGACCCCGACGTGCTTAATTTAATTTAATGGCCACCGATATTTTTAACTTGGGTGTTGGTGAAAATAACGTAATATTAGAAATTACAAAATTTTAGATGCATTTGTAAGTACGAACATAGACAAAGAGATAGATAATAAATTAATTATAATCTAAAGTATATGTATATTCAAGACTAGTTCAACCTCGACTACACATTTAATTTCGCAACTATTAGGATAATATGAATTGGAGCATATTTCTAGTAATTTTTAAATAATTGCGATCTATAATACGCATCCGATTCCGTGCGTGATGTAGATAAGTAGGTACTTATCCCAAAATAATTGCTATACAAATTATAAAACAATGTTGTTTCGTGACATAATTAGAGTTCATTCACCCCAGTCAACTCGAATCAAAGCAAAATGATACCTGCATATAATTGTACATATATATGTATCAAGTTTTAAAAGGATTTTTGACCCCAATATTGCAGTTACGATTAATTCAATTTATTGAACTGTCCATCTGAACGACTTTGTATTACATTGTAAGTACATCGCTTACATTAAAACGCGTCATATTATTTGATTACATATTAACATTTATGAGCTCATGCTATATCACAAGATTCAAACCTTTACTTGCATCTCTATTCTCTACTAGGTATGTTATTTAAGAACCTACTTCTTACAACATAAAAATTCTGTCTAAAGAAAAATAAATATCAAATTGCCATTTTTAGCTTATTAAACCCAAACAAAACAACAAAAAGAAGAGCGTGTGTGCCGAGCATACGTGTCAGAAGTGAAACTTTTTTGGCAAGCTTCAAAGATACCAAAATCGTCACCGTCCTCCATGACGTGACGGTATTGCCATGACCTTGCAATTTTACTCACAATGCGCCTAAAGAAGTTTCATTTTAAAATATATATGCTAAAAAAAAGATTACTAAACAAAATACCAACCAGCGCTCGGTCTAGGATCGCCAAAGTTGAAGGTGGAGGTAAATACTCCGAAGGGGAAGGCGCCGATGCCGAACGACATGTGGAAGCCCTCGCCAAAGCTGAAGCCCGGGAACCCGCTGTTGTTCTCGGGCTCCGTGCGCTGGCCCGCGGGCCTTGGTGGCACCTACGTGAAGAAGAACATTAATTTACTTAGGACTGTTTTGTAATAAAGTAAATAAAGGTAGCAAATCCAGGCAATGACAAATAAATTGTGTAATCCTTAACTTTCTCTACCTAGTATAAATAAAGTCGCTGTAGCTGTCTATCCGTCCCTATGTTTGCTTAAAATTACGTGCGTGGTCACGATAAGTCGCGAAAAACTTCTAGTCAAATTTTTGTAAATAATGAATAACCGCTATGACGCGTGTACTTTTGGATTTTCCAAACTTTTTGTTTAATTATTGTAATTTGTCTTTTCGGCGAAAGGTATCAACGTATTAGAGCAGGCTCCAAAAATATCGGTGTCAGGGCTTAGAATAATTATCTCTGCACTGTCTTTGTGTTTGACAGAATGAAAAATATGGCAGAAAATTCTTGAATCAGCCTCTGTGTGATCAATAGTTCGTACAGTGAAATAGTTGCATGGAGGAGTGGGGGGAGCATCCAAAGATGGCGAGTATATTTTCAAGTTTATGCCAAATCTAATCACACAGAGGCTGATTCAAGAATTTTCTGCCATATTTTTCATTCTGTCAAACACAAAGACAGTGCAGAGATAATTATTCTAAGCCGTGACACCGATATTTTTGTATTAGGCCTTTATATCTGGCATAAACTTGAAAATATACTCGCCATCTTTGAATGCACCACTCCACTCCCCCATGCAACTATTTCACTGTACGATCTATTGAATCGTAAACAATGGACTATTGTTAATTATTTAGAATAATAATTTAAAAAATATATTCATGAGTTTTCAATCTTTAGTGGTTTAAAGTTAACTCAAAAATGGACCATTTTCGTAAATTTTCTAAAAAATCTTAGAGAAAGTGTAAGAAATGTTATAGTATGCTATATATTCGTGATCTACTCAATAAGCTCTTTCATTTGATACCCCACGCGGCATGTTTTGGAAATGTTTATTTTTTTCTTTGTATGCCATATTTAATTACCGGGGTGCGGGGAAGGGGACCACAAAACTGGTTGGCAACATCTGTCTATAGGATGTCTGGGATCTATACAATATATATCAGAAGTCAGATTTAGGTCCGCTATTTATGCAAACGAACATCTCCTTGGAGCCCGCTCTATATATATTATTTTTATTTATTATGTATATCCAATGCCGTGATTATTTTTTCAGTAGGAATTTTTTCTTGTGAATTCCGCTGTGTATGTATTTATAGTGTATTACTTTGTCATATTTCAATTTTCAACGATAGGTAATAATGTACTAAATAATGTGGCTAAATCACTCAACGCGTTACGTTCAGAGATCGAGCAGTGATAACCGCAGGTCAAGAAATGTATATACATATTTGTTTATGCAAGTTTGCAACATAAACAGCTTTAATCTAACATGATAAATATTCATAGCACACTTTTTGTATTGAACAATCAAATCGATCAAGGCCTTCATCAGTTTAATAATATACAAAACAAAATAGAGAGTAAAGATCATTATACGATTACCTATGTCCCATAACAAAATAAGTCTTGTATGTATACCTTAATTCTTAAATCATCTAATTATTTAAGGTATACATTATAAATATACAAGACTCTATCATTGTGTTAAGTATTTTGAATGAAAATACATATCTTATTCACAAGTGAACGAGTTTAATTGTTTTGTTAACTCGACAGGCCAGCGTAATAGACCAACACTCAACGTGTAACAACTCTAAAGTATTTTTTAAAAAGGCTCTGTCTCAATTTTACTGCCTGCATTTGCAAAATTGATCGCATTGCTGCAGTGTCGCGTCAGCTAATATAATAAGTGACTACTTGATAAATTACCTACGTTAATTAATAATTAAAATTCCGCATTATAATAAACCTATCAAGAGGGGTGACTGTACAGTGTACATGTCATCATCCACTCACCGAGGTCAACGCGTTTGTCTTTCACTGAACAATCGATAATTAACAATTCACAATCAAAATTAATACGTACATTCTTTTTTAATGTAAATATTTTTATCATACCTTTTAATAAATATGCCCTTTAAATTCCTGGCTACATTTTATATAAAGCTTAAATTATCACAGATAATTTTTCAAGTGATTTTTTCGCGCCTTTTTTTAAGTTTTTCGCGCCACAATTATGTTGTTTTTTTTTGTGTGTTGCCAATAATAACCAGAAGGGATTACATATTACAAATAATGATTTGGTGTTGTGGTTTTAAATTTAAACTGGCGACCTAGTGTCCATTTGGGGATTACGAACTTCGGCTTGCAGGAAGTGAGAAGGCCCTTAGGCCTTAGGGACTATAATTGGTCAGACCTAAGGGTCAGACACTACAATGACTTTAATATACCTACAAAACTTTTAGTTACGACATTTGAAATATTTTTACCCGCCTACACCACCATGGTTTTCTATTTATAAATAAAATCGTGGAAAACCACTATATACAAAACCATGTATCTATAATAATTAATAATATACTAAATAATGTACTGCAGGAAATTTCGATTTATTACATCGATATATTATTCGATATTTGTATTTTTTGGTTTAACATATATTAAAAAATATGAACTAAGTGTACAATAACAATTAATTTAACATTAATAATGTTGTTCTTCCTTTTAAATTTTTTTATTATTTAATCATTCAGTCACATGATTGAAACTACAACTACTCGTATATATTTAGGCGCCTGTATTTTATCCGTTTACGTACATCGTACATTATTCATTCCAAAACATGATACGTAGTTATCTACGTTATACATATTCATTTCATCAAAGAAAAAAAAATCAATCACTATTTGCAATTATTATCAAAGAATTACTTACGTGTATGCTCCGACACAAATATGCGGACGAAAATATTTGAAAACTACAAAGATAATAAGATTTATTGAAGGAATTTCTTAACCCATTTTTAAAGGAATGTTAAAGATACACACTTTAGGTACTTTTGTTTACATTAAGACTTACTTTTGTATATATTATTCAATTTATATCTTACTAATAAAATTAAGAAGGTTTTTAATTATGTATGGATGTAAGTCGTTACTCTTTTAACTCGAAAACCACTAGATTGTGTACTAGATTAGCACACAATTTATTTAAATACTTGTTTTTGCCAGCGCTTTAGTCCATGGATAATAAAATCAAGTATGTATTTTTGCCGAAATTGATTTAAAACAGTGTACTAGCAGTATACTTTACCAAATTTTATACATATCTCAATTACTTATGATACTACCATTAAAGTGTCATACACATAACTTGCAATAAATACACAATATTTATGGGCAGTATTACCTTATTCCTAGGGTCCTCCTGCTTAGTATTCCCCCTGCCATACAGCGGAATCACCTTGTCTCGACTGATGGCTGCCTTGCAGACCGGACACACCTGTCTGCTTGGTCTCGTCTCCAGCCACTGGTGCAAGCATGGCCAGCTAAAAGCAAGCATACATTTAGCAAGATTGTTCCTTGACACACTTATATATCCTACTAATATTATAAATGCGAAAGATTGTGAGGATAAGTGTATGTGTGTGTTTGTTACTCTTTCTCACAAATACTACTGAACCGATTACAATGAAATTTAGCACACATATAGAGGTGTAACTATTCACAATTAACATTATGAATTATTGTTGCCATCATTTTTGCTATGTTTATATTATGAATAAGTAAGTTTGTATTATAAACATATTTAAACAGTATAATTATATATATTATAATTATATATTATATAATTTATATTTAAGCAAGGCTGTTAATATTAATGAATTAATTACTTTGAAGATGGTCACTTCTGATGCAACTTTTATTATTTTTCCATTAGCTATAATTTTTTTACCTTCGCTTGAGGATAATAAAAAATTAATAGAATTAAACAATGACTATGAATGTGATTATAAATTGACTAGATTTCCGCCAGCGGCTTCGCCCGCGTTTTTTAAAAAAAACTTGCATAGTTCTCGTGGGATTTCCGGGATAAAACCTATCCAAGCAACCCTCTATATGTGTGCTTAATTTCATTGTAATTGGTTCAGTAGTATTTGCGTAAAAGAGTAACAAACACACACACATCCTCACAAACTTTCGCATTTATAATATTAGTAGGATAGTGGGATTATAGTAGGACTAGTAGGATATTTTAAATTAATATTTGAAAAACAACACTATAAAATATCTGCAGCCATTATCCACATTTGTAGATTTATATGTAATAGTTACTAAAGATGCAAAATGGAATTTCTTGAACTTTCCATGATCTACAACAGAGTAAGAGATAGTATGGATAGTTATTTAGATATTTTTTAATATTTGGTAACATTCATGGAGGAAAACTCTTGTATCTGTATTTCAATCTCATATAGAATTTCAGAATTTCAGTAATATTATAAATGCGAAAGTAACTCTGTCTGTCTATTACTCAATCACGCCTAAACTACTGAACCAATTTGCATGAAATTTGGTATGAAGATATTTTAATAAATAAAGGACATAGGCCTCCTTTTATTTCGAAATATTTACCTCGGGCGAAGCCGGGGCGGATGACTAGTTTTATATAATATAGGTTACATGTTCTTTTTGAAATACTGAATTCTCTTAAATATTATTTCTGACTAGCTGAGCTGACAGACATGGTCCCGTCTATGTGTAAATTATCAAACTTGTGAAGATTAAATGGCACAAACTTCTCAAGTCTTTTTTTCATAAGATCCTTCTCCTCATAATAACAAAAAAGTAATTATCGAAATTGGCCTAGACCTTTAGGCATTATGCTGTGACCAAGGGAAATAGGGATTTATTTTATATAGACATGAAACAGAATCTATATCATTGTTATAAAGGCTACACAAAAAAAAACTTCAAGAGTATATAATTGTCAAAATATGCAAGATGCGTATAGGTATATTTATTCCTGCTCAACTCCTTTATATACAAACATAACTTAAAGGTGGAAACACTTATTTTATTTATTTTTATTATTAGTACCATAAAATTGCAACATGTCAACATGTCCTCAATGCCACATTCATTAACCTGTACCCTCATTTTATTCTCAAATCATTTAATTTTAAAGTTTCCAAGTTTTGAAACCAATATTTATTAAAATCAACTTTGATGTTATAGTATTATCATAAATTTTAGATATCCACATTCTATGTACCTATTGTGACATATTTTAATTGCCCAATATCCAAATGTCAAGTATAAACTTCTGTGAAAAATACACAAGTTATTTACAAGTGTTTTATTATTAAAATTTCCTAACATTATTTTTACAAATCTATTATATTTTTTTAAATTAATTTTAGCCTAAACTTCATCAGTTATTGTATTGACAGTACACAAACATTACCCTACCTAATATTCTAAGTCAAGAGTTTGAAGGTGAACATTTAATATCTCAACGAAGCTGAATTCAATTTTTTATTTATTTTTGTAAACATTTGTAACAGAACATACCAGAATAAATGTCCACACATGCTAACAACTGCATCTCGAGCCGTGTCCAGGCAGATGTTGCATTCCAGCATTCGTTCATCGCGCTTGTCCTCCTCTCCGCCTGCATCACCACCAGGAGCAGAAGCACTTGGCTTCGCTTCACTTGTCTCTGCCATTACAGGCTCAATAAATCTCACCCTTCTTAAATTATTACGTCACAAAAAAACATCTATTCCACAATACACTTAGCGTAATCACAACAGCAAATGACGTTTAAGAAAAATCGCAGTTTTCATTAAGATTTAACAGTAACTTTCACTGGTAACAGTACACCACACTAACAGTCCTTTTACTTAATTACTGAAACAATTTCGCACTTCAAAATACCTTGGAACTTGGAAAGATGAGAAACAATTTCCCCAACCAACCCCACAGTTTGACCACTGATTGATTGTCAATTTTGGCAATAGATAACAGAAGTGCTAAATCATACAGCCACGTATGATATTAAAAATGAGAATAGTTATAACAAATTTATTTCTAGATACAATATATTACTGTAAATTTAATTACGTAAAGAGATTAAAAACATGCGTTTTAAATCATCAAGTATGAGAAATTATCGAAAGTATACAGTTGAGACTGAGATGTTTTCTAAGTTAAATTAAATATAATATAAATTGAGCCTAGAGATTAATGTAGTTGGTTTTAATTTACAAAGAATATTTTTTATACAATATTTATTTCTTAGTTCTTTGCAATTTTGTATTTTTCTGATGAAAGTAAAATAAGATTTAGTTTTTTTAGATCAGGCAATAACCTTGCTAAACTGCCAAATAATTTCAAATATGGTAATTATTGTTTTCTCTGGCTTTGCGAGATTCAACAATTATTAAATTGAAAATTAAAACATATTTTTCAAATAAAATAATAATTTTATTGGTATTATTGTTCTATTTTATCTAAATAATCGTAAGCTACGTATATTTATATGCTAAGATTAATGAATTTAAATAAGAAAGAAAAGAATATTAATCATAAAATGGTGTCTAGACCTACGTGCCCTGGAAAAATATGTTGAAAAACAACTGTGACGTCACAAACAATTTTAACCAGCTGCAATTGGAATAGAGGCTTAAGGATTTATAAGTAAATTATTATTATATCAAAATGGGTGGTGCCGTGAGCTCGGGTCGCGACAACAATGAGTTGATAGACAATCTGTTGAGTGGGAACTATATACGCACTAGGCGGGTAGAAAAAGTATTTCGGGCTTTGGATCGTGCGGATTATATGACACCTGAGGCTAGGGACCAGGCTTATAAAGATCTAGCTTGGAGGAAGGAACCCTTTCATTTGTCTTCACCATGTATTTACAGGTAATATAGCAATTTCAAGTTTACATTGAGATCACTATCTTTTCTCTTTTAACATTTATATTTACAACTGATATTGATACTAACATACTTTAAAAGTAGCTCTCTACATTACACAATGAATTTTAGTAGCTATACTATACATATAATATTAGTAAGTAGACAATAAGTGGATTATTTGCAAAAATTTCAACATACCTGGCTTTTTTGAACTCAGGGAAGAGTATTCATGGACTGATTCTACACTTAGACTTGGAATTTCATGATTCTGTATCTAAGTGATGTTCCATGGCTCTTTAGTGAGGTGATGGAGGGACTTGAGCTGAAGCCTGGGCTGTCGTTCCTGAACATTGGATCGGGCACAGGATACCTGAGCACTCTGGCCGGGCTGATCCTGGGCACCGCAGGCATCAGCCACGGGGTGGAGGTGCATCCCACCATTGTGGAATATGCCACCAAGAAGCTCAGCCAGTTCATTGAAAACTCTCCATCTTTGGACGACTTTGACTTTTGCGAACCTAAGTTTTTCACGGGTAAGTTATTGATTATGTTTGTATCTCTATCAAGTCTATAAAGCTCTACTTTATAGATATAAAAATATGTTTATTGTATTTATTAGTTATTGGAAAATCAATATTATATAAACATATTTTGATTTAATTATATTCAGGCAATGGGCTGTGCATAGCTCCTCTTCAATGTGGCTATGATCGAGTTTACTGCGGGGCTGGCTGTCCCGAAGAATATGAAAATTACTTCAAGAATCTTATTAAGGTAACATTTTTAATTCATTTATTTTTAATTTTTGTGCTCAAAAATGTTTTTCAAAAATACAATACAATATGTTTACAATACAACAAATACAATTCATTTACAAACGAAATATGATTTATTTATAGATGTTTCAATTGAAAAGAGTACTTACGAACGAAATATGCTTCATTTGTAAATGTTTGAATTGAAAAGTAAAACTCACTTTTATAAAATAATAAAACAATAACCTTAAAAATAGAAAATTAACCAAATGTAAAATTTTGCAACAGGTTGGAGGCATCCTAGTGCTGCCCATCAACGACACTCTACAGCAAGTGAAGCGAGTGTCGGAGAACAAGTGGGTGTCTCGCAGCCTGCTCAATGTGTCGTTCTTGAACTTACAAGTGCCGACGCAAGAGGACTCCTTGGACAGCGTTAAATTGGGTAAGTTTTAAGTTATAATTGAGTAAATATTCTTTTTATGAATTTTTTTTCCATTCTCTGAAAATTTTGATTATTATGACAAATATTACGATTTTTTCTTGTATATCTAAATTATTTCGTTATATTTTATCATAACATGAATTGACAATATAAACAACTACACTCTCAATGTACTTTTAGAAGGTCGCACGGTATAACGCATACATTAATTAAATAATGTACAGATAAGATTAAAGCATCCATTCAAATCAACATCTTATTTTGTGGTAGAAATGTTCAAAGTCCGATGAGCGATGTAAAACTGTCACAAGCCAGAAACAGCTTAAAAGCTTCAGTTGAATAGTCATGTGGAAAGAAAACAATAGATAGAATTAAAAAAAGAGTTGAACGGATCAGAAGTGAAACTTCTTTGGCAAGATTCAAAGATACCAAAATCGTCGCCACTGACGTGACCTTTAAATTTTACACTGAAAACGCCTAAAGCAGTTTCATTTCAAAAATTAAATCTTTATTTCTTTTATATTCTACGTAGCTTGGTATAATGTTCAATTATTATTAAAGAGTTACTGTTTACTCTGGCAATTACTCTAAAAAAATGTATGTTTATGAAACATTGAACTTTTCATTAAAATAGTTACGCACTGCGAATAAAATTTCGTTCGATTATTTTCAGTTGAATTTAGTTCTTAACTGAGAAACATGTGTAAAATGGATTGATCTTCTCAATAGCGCCGTTACACGAATGAGCGAAATATGTTTATTTTATTCCGCTTTTCGGACATTGCCATACGATATAGCATGAAATATTCGCGTTCAATTTGCATTAAATCACAAAAAATGATTCCTGGCGACTTTTAACCGCCAGTGCGAAAACGCCCTTTAGATTCATTGTGTTATAGAATTGCGAAAAAAACTTGGGGTTAATATTGCTGTGCGGACAAGCAATAAGTGTCACGCTGACTGCACGCTGCATACGATAGCAATGCGTTATTCTAAAATGCTTAAGAAATACGCCCATCCTTTTAAATGTTTGAACACACTGTTAATTCGACAGTTTTACATTGAACACTTTCTTATTGCGTGGCGTTGTATTTAAAGTGCGCTCCAAACACATGTGAACAAAAACTCTGCCTACTAGACGCATAGGCTGAGTTTTCCTTCGGACATTTTTTGAGAGTGACTGTGAGTCAAGCTGTATATTTAATTGTATGTCAATTATAATAGGTTATCACCACAGATTACTATATAGTTTGTTATTACTGCATAAGTATATATTTCTTTTTAAAATAATTACTTAATTTGTTGTTTTACCTTGCATGTCACTATAGAATTGTCATGATGTACAAATCGTAAAAGATGTTGAATATATCATGTGAGTATGTTTCTGACAGCTGAGTTGATGCCGCCGCGTCTACAGCTACTGGCCAGGGCGCGGGTTCGTGCTTCCATGAAGGAGGGTGTCATTCGCAGGAATCCAGAGCTGAAGGTATGTAGAAATTATTGATGTTGCCTTAATTATTAATATTATTCGTATTTTAATTGTTTTATACACAAAAAACTTACTTGAATATAACTTTTCTTGATCGAAATATTTTTGTTGTATGAACTTTTTTCTTATTTAGGAAAGGCCGTGGCGCCGACCACGACGCGTGTCCTGCCCCAGGAAGATCTGCATACCTATTGAACCCGGCGGTGAAGTCCGTAAGTGGAAAATATTAATAAATACATGCTCCTAAGCATATACACATTCAGTTAGTTTTGTTTGAGCCCTTATGTCTCTGAATCATATTTTATAAACTGACCTTTACTTAAAATATTCTTAATAAAATGTTGTTCCTTTTACAGAGAACCTCAATGTCCTCCACGATCTAGACACAGAGAGTGGCGCGAACGAAATGAATGCTTTATTAAGCCTGGTGATTAGCATGGGCCAGAACAGAGTGGCCGGCGCCCTGCGCTTCGATAGAGTCGCCAGACGGTCCAACGATTCTGACGATTCCGACGAACAAACTGGTGGAAGTCGAAACGGGGACGATGATGATTCCAGCGATGATGATGACAGCGACGGAAATGACGGTACAGACAATACAGTGGAAAAGAGCCCAAAAACAAAGACTGATAAGGTTGAAAGTGCTGGTGAAGCAAATATAGAAATGGCAGATGAAACACAAGAAAATAAGGACAAGGCTCAAGAGAACACAAAGACTGATCAAGAGACAGAAAACAATGATAAGTCTGATAAATCATCAGAAATAGATAAAGACTCTAGTTATCACAAAAGTGAAGATACTGCCAAGAGTGAGACATCTCGAGACAAAGAAACAGAGTCCCACAGCGATCAAGCTCTTGAATTAATTAGGAAGCTGAAAAAGAAGAAATACTGGGGCAAAAAAAGCAAGAAGTATGGGAAGCTATCGAGGAAGGACATTAGAAAATCATCCAGCGACTCAGTTGATGATGAAAAGCCCTCAACTTCCAAAGAAGGTGAAGATAAAGACAAAAAGATGCCGCGATCGAAAACACCTATTAATGAAGACAGTAGTGATGATGATGTAAGTATTTGCATTCGTCAATTTTATATACAGTAACTGAAAATTATATTTCAACTGATAACTATTGTTGACATCATACATTATTATTTAATTTTAAAAATATTTTCTTTTTAAATATTTTTTGAAATCTATAATATAACTTTCATTACCAGGATGATAAACCTGACTCGTCCAATCCGCGGATGCCATCCGAAGTAGAAATATACATACCAAAGATGCAAGAACCGGGCACATCTGCTGAAATGGACTGGGAGGAGGCTAGACCCAAACCCAAGGAGGGAGAGGACAATGAAGGAGTTACCAAAAGCAAGGCGAAGAGGCAAAAACTTGATAGCGGGATCGGAGAAAACACTCCAAGCAGTTCTCCCAAGTCAAAGTCTGATGATTCTGAAGAATCGGAGAGTGGTAATTCAGATAGTTGGGAAACAGATACGGAACCTGAACCATCTACAGGTTAGTTTGTTTAATAGTATTAAGTTTTATATTAGCCAGTTTTCGATAAAACAACATGTTTTAACTTTTAATTTTAGATATGATTTTTATCAGTGTCTTTAACTAAAGTAACCGTCATGAGAAGCTATAAATTTTGTAAACAAGTGTTCAGGAGTTCACAACATTTGGACCAACAAAAAAAATGAATTTGTTTAAGATTTAATAAATTATTAAGTAACAAATATTAATTAACATAAATATTATTTAAGAATAATTATTCGTCAGATTCAGATGTTTCCATTTCTGTGTCAGAATCAGTGACATGTATCACGAAGCTGTCTATCACCATATTTTTCTCATTAACCGTAAAGCTCGTCACCTGTAAAAATCACCGGTAGTCACTTGTCACACGAAGCTCAAGCTATATCTCCAGGTATACCAATTAACCTAACCAATTACTTCACAATTTAAAACCTACTTCTAATATTAACCTTAAGTTTCCAAAGATTAGCGCGTTTGAACAAACAACTCTTTCTTTTTACTTATTATATATTTTAGATAAATTGTATTACGCACCTTTTGACGTTTTTTTCGTGGCGAATTTATTTCCTTAGATGTACTGGCTACTGGCTCCATTATACGTAATAACAAATAAAATTAACGCAACAATTAAAGTAACAACAATAAAAAAGTGATAACGAAACAATAACAAAATTAACAATAACAACCAGATCCGCGATATATGCAAAGCAATGAAACAAACTCGTACGCATTCGAAACTCGAATGATGCGTTTATTTCAAAATGGCGTCCCGATAGTTCACAATCCCTGCGACGGACGCGTTCCGGTACCAAGAAACACAAACGATAGCGCTTTGCGTCGTTAAAATATGATCCGACTAAATTAAATAGGTTGTTACTTTCATATAACCCGTCTATATTTCATGTCGATTGAATATGGTCAATTTATTATTATCTCGCAGTATAAAATGTTTACTTAGTAAAAGATGTTTGTTTACATAATTTATAGCTTCTCGTGACGGGTACTTTAGGTGCTTCATCATAATATGTTAGTGGATAATGTATGTTAATTTTGATTATTTTTTTCATATTCTCTGTCAAAAATACAAGTGAAATTATTATTTCGATACGACATTGTTTTCGATTTATTCGTAAATGTGCGGGCACGGGTGCGTAAATTGAATTCTATGCTTGTGATGTAACATAACTCTCATGATTAGACTTCAAAGTAAAATGACATTATTTCTACTACCGTGAATAAATTTGTTGCTAATTAACCGCATCATCGTGTGCAGGTCGTAATAAACTATCTACACCTTTTCATTCATAATATCATTGGTCGCTACAGTAATGGTGCACAATAATAGAAGGAGCGCGAATTTTTTGATAGACTAGTGTTGTTAACGTCACGTCGTACGTACTACATAGGTCGCCGTTATTACAATCGTTCACAATAATTGAAAGATTGCGAATTTATTGAAGTGAAACTTCTTTATCGGGGTTGGAAAAAATTTTAGTGTAAAATTTTTTCGTTACGCGTGACATATTTCCGTTACGCGCCATCTTTTTCTTATCCCTACCACGGATTCGACGTATTTATTCTGTATTTCTGTAAAGTTGTATATAGTAAATTATTGTTTGAAAAATAAGGCCATAAAGAAGTTTCACTTCTTACGTGTGTACACTTGTACACGCACACATTTTTTTTTGTTGGTAGACCAGTGTTATTAACCCCACGTTATAGGTCGCCGCCGCCGCTCGTCCCGCTCCTCCGGCCGCTCATCCGGGCGTCCCTCCCTCGAGGAGGTGATCGAGCGTGCGGAGGCCCGCCGGCAGCGGCAGCGGCAGCGCAGGATCGCGCGGGGCGGGGACGCGAGGCGGGTGCGACTGTCGCTGCTCATGAAGCGAGCTGTGAGAGAGCTGCCGCTGCCGCAGCCGCTGAAGAAGTGAGTACACATATAGGTCGCGTCATGACTCATGTAAAAAGAACGCTGACGGTTAAGATGCGCATTGGCGATTTATTGGTCTATTTGGTGTTATGAGGTGGTATAAGAATAACAAATATGTAGTTGCGAAGCCACGACTCGAGAGCCTTCTTCAAAAATAAAATAAGCAGCAAATAACTTTCGTGCTAAACTCGATACATGCCAAAACAGACCCCATCACTTTCATCCAGCGTTCTTTTTACATGATTCGCGTTATACCACAAACATCTATGAATACACGCACATACTCCATATTATACTCAGTATGTATATGGGAGGGGAGGGGTGCAAACTGCGCCTGTTGCTGTTCATGAAGCGGGCGGTGATAGATCTGCTATTGAAGAAGTGAGTGAGCACACACATACATACTATACGCAATTGGTGTATGGGAGGGGAGGGGTGCCGCGTGGGAGCAAAGCAGCCGCTGAAGAAGTGAGTACACACACACACACACATACTGCCATACACACGCATACAGGCACATATTCACATGCGTTTATACTCGTGTATGAAGCGCGACGTGCGGAATCAACCGCTATATAAGTGAATGAGACACACACACACACATCGATATAGAAACGCATACATACGAGGAGGGGATCGAGTGCGCAGTCGTTGAAGAAGTAAATAACACACGAAACTCACGCCCACACACAAAGCTTTCACGAAGCGGACAGCGAGCCGGGTGATGATACACACAAACATTGCGCATAGTTTTATGGAAGCGACAGGTCCTACTGCTAGCTCTTAGCTGCATAGAATGATCAATTCGCACAGACATTTCAGTCCAGAAGTCTGGATGAGAAAGTCGTGCTCACACACAACCTCACGCATACACACGCACACCCCCTATTGTATCTTTTATTTACTAATATAGTGAGCACTAGTGAATGTTATTAAAATTCATTATTTTTCCAGATTTGTGAACTGGGGCCGTTGCTACGAATTTTAGAAGAAGAAGCAGCAGAGAGGTGGATTGATGTTATTGGTGTTGTTGTACGTAATTACACTTTTATACATTATCTTAATCGTATTCTATTAGCCGTCATTGAGTCGCCTCGATAACTCACTAAGTGTAAACAAATACGCATGTAAAGCTAGTATAACTAGGAACAATCAAATAAACTTTAAAACTATCGTCAAAAAATTAAATTACAAGCTTTTTATTTTATTGGAATTGTCAATGAACTTTTTTTTCTAACACTGAATGTATCCGACTCGAAGGACCATATAGTTTCTTCAAGGAATTTTTACAATCATATAATTTTTATCTTTCTGGTGTTTGCTATATTATGTATGTATTTTTTCGAATATTATCTATTAAGTTATTATTGATAACAACATAAATAGGTGCGCTCAATGAATGGCATCATAGGAATAAATATACAATAACTATTTAGTCTTAATCGACCATATATGAATAGCGAACAGCATCCTAAGAATATATTGTAGTTTTTAAATGTTAGGCTACTTTCTACAGATATCTTGTAGTAAGGTAACACCTTTATACAATGGTTATCAGACCCAAGTGCGATGTGACCATCTCGCGCTGGGTTCCGTATGTAATATTTCGTAATTAATTGTACTTTGAATATTAATGTCAATTGGTGTCGTCATGGCTGATATTTGATAATCCTGAATTGTAAGAACTGATGTGAACTGTTGGTTTAATTTTTGAAAAGTATTATCCGATAAATAACCAAGTTTTTAGAATAAAACTCGTAGAGAAACGTGGTACTAGTTCACTTATGGTTTACGAGTAGGTACAGGCCGATTAAGGAAAGCTGGCATCTTCACAGTACTCACACTTATGCAATTTTATTATACAGTACATATGTTCAAAAATAAATGCGACTCTAGTTTAATTGTAGACTTGAATTGTAAAATGAGTGCGTTGTAGATAAATATAATTATGAAAGCTCTCATAATTTATATGTAAAACTAGCGGTCCGCCCCGGCTTCGCCCGTGGTACATATTTACGTTTTCTCTACATAAGAACCATCCTCGTAATTCAAGGAATATAATAAAAAAGAATTATCGAAATCGGTTCAGCCGTTCTCGAGTTATGCGCTTACCAACACATTTTGCGATTCATTTTTATATATAAGAAGAAGATTAAAATTTAAAAGTAACTCAATCGATGATCTTAATTATTTATTCTCATAATAAATTGTAATATAGTATTGAAAATCATTCAATTATCAAATAATAGTTAAATTTCATGTCATATTCATTATAAATTATACAAAATTTTATTTTGTATAATTTTGTATTAAAAAAAATAGCTAAATTACCTAAATCATTATTTAAGTTAATATTATGCTATAGTTTTGTTGTTATTGTGTCATTAAGGAAGGTGGACCCCAAAATACAGGTTGTCCTAGTTTGGGGTCCAAATGTGACATGTTTGTACCTAACCCACAAATCCAAACTCCATACTAATACATATTATAAATGCGAAAGTAACTCTGTCTGTCTGTCTGTTACTCAATCACGCCTAAACTACTGAACCAATTTGCATGAAATTTGGTATGGAGATATTTTGATACCCGAGAAAGGACATAGGCTACCTTTTATTGCGAAATACGTACCACGGGCGAAGCCGGGGCGGACCTCTAGTTGCAAAATAAAAACAATAATTGTCCCCTTCACCCTCATAAGCTAGTCTACGCGCGAGAGAGACGAGCAGACTTTTCATGATGCGTATGCAGTATGACGTCACGCCGCGCGCGTCTTCATAGACACTACACATGTGCAATGTGTTAAGGCAATTACACGGTTCAACGACCTTAATGATTCTGTCACTACATTTGAATTTGTTTTTTTAACCGCCCTCTATAATATACATCGTTGTTGAAGTAAAAGTGACCAAAGATTATGGAATTGTAAAATGTATCGTATTTATCGTAATGTGTAGTAGTAGTTTCTACCTAATTTATGCTTTCTCTGAGAGGCAGTAACATATTACATTTATGAATAGTAAATATTGTGTACTATGTACGTTGTAAATATAATGTAGGAAGACTCATCTTTCAACATTAACCGTATTAAGCAAAGTCTCTGCTACATGACCCATACTGGAGACCTTAACACCGATTTAGAAATTAATTTTATTCAACACGGACTCTACTTTATTCTAGAGACCTGATGATTACTAGGGTGGAGAACATCTCATCTACAGAGATATAAAAGATGGAGTACATTATTTGACGTAATTCTATAGAACGGCCTCTACCTGTCTACCATTGTCATGGTGTATCTGTAAATGGTAATGGTGACGGGTGACCAGGCAAATGTATTTAGCGTTCTCTGTATATCTCTTCATACCTAGTAGTCGAATATATGCATGCAACCTACACACAACGAAAAAAATAGGGGAACGGACAAGAAATCACCTTTTTTTCGACTTGCTATGTATTTTGTAGTTAGTTCGAGGTTAATTTTTTAAATCCCTTACGTCTTTGAAATGATGACGAGAAAAAAAATGTGTTTCGATTTTTAAACATTAAAATATTATATCCATTTAAGAGTTTGGTGCCTATTTATCGACTATAGTAGCTTCAAATCAAAAATATTGTAACGTGTTTTAAACTGAGTTTATTTCTTTCTACTGATTATATTTGAACACATTACAAAATGAGTGATTTTCCTGCGACTGAAGTTACCCATAGCTATGACTGATATGGGTCATACCTTCCGTTCAAAGAATACAGTGTTAGTTGTGTCGGTATCTATGGTCTATTACTATTAATGTTGGGTTGTAGAATAAAAACGCCTTCGTCACAATTAATATTTTATTATTCCTTCACTTGGAACATTCACTTGATAGTTCTCTTAAATCTTAAATAAATCACAAGGCACGGCTATGGCACTTATAGACCGCATTGGTTGGCTGTTCAAGATCTGCAATTGGCTATCTGATCGTCTCTTCCAAAGAGTACTATAATAATTGGTCTCTTCAAACAATGTAAGCGATCGACTGACAACTAACCGACTGGAGGGGAGGTTAAGTTGTCAGGCAGTAGATTATAAATACCAGAAAACCTTGTCGATGGAAATGTACTAGGTATGATTTTAAAATTTGTACCACGAATCTATTTCTTTTTTCCTCTGAGAGTCACTGCAAAGGAATTATTTTTACCCGACTGCCAAAGAAGGAGGGTAATGTTTTTCGAGTGTATGTAAGTATGTATGTATGTCTTTTCCTTTGTGACCACCTGTAGCCTAAACGGCTTGATGGATTTTGATGTATGAGGTATCGTTAGATTTGTCTTGATTACGGGAGTGTCATAGGATACATTTTATCCTAATAGTCCCACGGGATAAAGACATAATAATATTTTTTCTAAATTTCCCTTTAAAAAAATATGTATGCGGTATCATTAGATTCATTTCAATCACTCTTTTTTTAGTGTGCAGTCGGGTATTTTGTTTTTTTAATAATTTACTTGTTATATAATTTATATTTTTATGAATCATAAAATCATGGGTTCACCCAGTTGAGGTAACGGAACCAACAAAAAATTCAGTTGAATTGAGAATTTTGTCCTATAATGGCGTCGGTTAAAAATGTTGCTATAGGTTTATGTCAGTTTTGACTTTCCTACGATTTTATATTTATAGACCGGAGGATACAGACACAATATTTTGGGTCATTTGTAACAGGATGGCGGTTCTACAGGGGTCTTAGTACGCAATGGAAAAAAGAAAAATGATGGTCAGAACGCTGGTACCGGCGGACTAGTCGCGTGGGAGTAAGTCGAACTCGTCGGATAATTAATTACGGAAGTCAAACGATTTGTAACACAAAAATTTTAGGATTTACAACAATACCGACGTGAATGCGTCGATTAAAAAAAATTCACTTCTTCCGTAATTTATCCGACGAGTTCGACTTACGCACACGCGACTTGTCTGCCGGTACCACTATTCTGACCATCATTTTTCTTTTTGTCATTGCGTACTTAGACCCCTGTAGAACCGCCATCCTGTTACAAATGACCCAAAATTTTGTGTCAGTATCTCCCGGCCTATAGTATATGGATTGTTTTGGACGCTTAAAATATACGATAGAACAGCAACTAATCTTTTTAAAAAAAATATTCAAGGCACAGGGAAAGTCTGGTTACTGTTTTATTATAGGTAGGTATGTGTTTTCTGATAATATTTTACTGTCAAAAATTATCTACACTGGATATTATTCAATGACGCCTTTCAAAAACAAAACTAATTTACAAACAGATTTTTATATCTTTACATACCTAATTTTAACTTTCATTTCATGAACTGCTTATGTAAATACCTATTACAATCTGGTTTAATTTAACAAAACATTCAATTCGGTGAATTTTAGCGTTATTTTGCAAAAAAAAACCGCACGTACAGTCCCCCGTCCGAGTCGAACTGACACCGTCAAATTTCGTCGAAAATATGCAATAGAGGTGAGGTTTTATGTGGGTTTTATTATAAATTCGAGTTTTTTCTTGATAATTTAACGATAATAATGAAAATTGAAAAAATAAACAATACAAGTTATTACAAATATCATAACATATTTTTTGGTATAAATTTCATGTATCAATATGTAGCCGTTTTCCTAACAAAATGCGTTTTATGTTCAAAAAGGGGTTGATTTGTATGTATTTTTTTTATGTTTAGGCCGTTCTAAAATGAAAAGTAAACAATACACTTTGTTAATTATATCCTTGAGTATCACATATATTTTTTTTAACACAATCGTACCAACAGTTTCCACAACAAAATTCAATATGTATAAGGTGTTTTTCGGTTTTGACCATAGTAATCCCCTTAATGTGTTGACGTTCCAGCTCTTCTTAATCGGCCTGTAGAGATAGTAAATAAAAAAAACTAAACCGCCATGATGACGCCACCATCATATAAATAGATTTAAGCCATGTACTCGTTTAGAAAACATACATAAATATATTAGACCGGGAGATATTGACACAAAATTTCGAGTCATTTGTAACAGGATGGCGGTTCTACAGGGGTCTTAGTACGCAATGACAAAAATAAAAATGATGGTGTGAACGCTGGTACCGGCGGCTTAGTCGCGTGGGCGTTAGTCGAACTCGTCGGAAAAATAGCGAAAGTCAAACGATTTGTAACACAAAAATTTTAGAATTTACCGATAGCCCATAAAAAAGAAGTAGGCGGTAGTGTCATGCCATACTTTTCCGGTGTGACTTACAGCCCGCCATACCGACGCGAATGTGTTGATTTAAATAAAACAATTAGTCAACCATTTGTACCAGGCTAACTTTTGCACAGGTAACCATCGTCGTGCAGCCATTTACGAAAATCGCCATGCCATACTTTTCGGACGATTCCAAATGGTCGCCATACCGCCGAAAATCTGCAAAAAAATTTTATTTCGCCAAACTTTTTGTACCAGTATTGCATTTGGATTTTTGGAGAGTATTTGTAAATAATTTGGAAAATCCAAAAGTGCACGCCTCATAATTTTTTTTTAATAAATATTTATTAATTATTATTTTTGTTTATTTAATAACAATTAAACCACATCGAATCAGACCCTGAAAAATGAAAGGGTTCTATTCCTGAGCATACTCAAGCGTAAGAGAAAAAAAAAGACTCGATTAGTAAAGTATTTCGGTCGCTATCGTGTTAACAAGAAAAAGGATCCGCACATACAGACACACGGACGTCCAAGACAGAACTTTTTTAAACTGTTTTTTAACTAGTTTAAATAACAAAAATGACATCAAAAATATCATGAACGTTAAAAATAGTGTTTTTTCTTAATATGTGTGTATGTATTATCTTACAAGTGCAATGTATGATACTTATAGACATTTTAAGTTTGAAAAGTCAGATGTTTTGCGCGAAGTGACAGTAGTACCCACCTCAACGCTTCGCTTATGAGGCGTGCAAAAGTGACCATTATTATATTTGCCATACTTCTATTAGGGGGAAAAAGTGCTGTCATACTTGAAAAATTAATTTATTATTAATTTATATAAGTGAAGATTTCCAACACCTAGATCTTTGAAATTTTGTATTTATATTCGTTGATCCTCAAACTTACAGGAAAAATAAGTGCCATACTGTTACAAATCGTTTGACTTTCGCTATTTTCCGACGAGTTCGACTAACGCCCACGCGACTAAGCCGCCGGTACCAGCGTTCACACCATCATTTTTCTTTTTGTCATTGCGTACTAAGAACCCTGTAGAACCGCCATCCTGTTACAAATGACTCGAAATTTTGTGTCAATATCTCCCGGTCTATATTGTTAAAATATTATTTGGAGTGAGATTACCAGTGCGTGATAAAGAAAGGATGTATTCAGATGTTTATTATATTTCCGTGCGGGCGCTTCGTATCCTGTATATAATTATATAATATAATTGTACACTTATGTTTATATTGAATTTAGTGATAATTTCGCTTATGAAAAGTTTTAAAATGGACGTCAAGACTGCTCTGCGAACTCATGTGAAAGACATCACAATGTTTCCTGGTTAGGCTCTAGTCACTTTGTGGGTAATGTAAAAATTAGTGCCCGTCGGTGTTTGTTTGCCAATGTTGGATTTTGTTTCCATTTATAATGATTTGTTTTAAGATTGGAGTTTTTTCATATTGTTTTTTCATGTAATGTTTAATTCCACGCTGATAGAGTAGCGAATTATAAATGGTGCCATTCATTTTCAATTCTGAAAACCTTATAAAACAGTAATTGGAACTGATATGCAGCAAACGATGACATTTTTAATTCGTTAACTCTACGTCGGGGTTCTTGGAATGGAAAATGTGGTACACTTGTTATATTGTTCTAACGTTAAGTATATTATGAACTGCAATAGAATTTATTGGCATCTTTGTTTATTCTTGTAAGGTTATGATTTCGCAATGGAAATGTTATGATCATTATTTTCGTAATTGTAAATATTGTCATTTGTTTTATTTGCATGCTAATGTATAATTTCTTAGATATATTTGTTTCATTCTGATAATTCTATGTAATCGGCGTTCTAAAATAAATAATAATTATTAAAATGGTCTTTTCATCAAACCATTCCCTTTAAAGTAGCAATTTAAGTGTATAATTTTAATTATTCAAAACTACTTAGGTTGGTGGTATTGAAAAAAAACAAAACATTTTATAAAATGGTTTATTCACTAAATAAATACATTTATTGGTGAGTATTAACGGTGGGTGCACTATCGTAAATATGAACAGAAATTCACTGTAAAGAAATAGCCTCAAATCATTGTCTTACTCCTACACAATACACATAACATACAGGTGGAAGAAATTGCACAATTTCAAGCTCACATGCTAGCACCATTTGCCAGCTCGAACCATTCCGTTGACTCTGACCGGGACATGTGTGTCCGGGTACAAGTCGTCTGCTGCCGGCGTCTCACACGCGCTAAAACCATTTAAAACTTTCCGGGAAGGCCGCGGAGTAGCTCTTCCACCGTCCCGTATTCTCTCTCTACTCTTATCAGCCCCGTGAGTTCGCTTTACTGGCCGCTTGACCGATTCTTGAGCTTCTGAAGGCGGTCTACTCTGTTCTGTTTCGCTTCCGTTCATTAATGAGTGAGCGCTCTTCGCTTTGTGAAGTGATAGTCGCAACGGTTTGCGGGGAGGTGTCGGTCGTTTGGGATCGTCTCTTCTTTCTTCATTCTTTTTGTAATGACTTAACCTCGAACAACTTTCAGACCCATAATCCAACCGTGGCGAACTGCTATAAATATCATTAGGGAAATCAGATTCTGATTCAAATTCAGATGATTTGGCACTTCGAGAATAAAGCTTGGATGTTCTTCTACTCGATTTGTGCGCATTTTCCAAAACTTTCCCATCGATCCTACTGTACATGTATGTATTATCTACTTGAATATCTTCAGAGCTGTCGTTCTTTTTTAATTTCCGCATGCGTTGTGAGCGTTTGAGCTGCTCAATGATCGATAGGGTTTTTCTTTCGGCCCAGTTGGTCTTTTTGATACTTTCTTCTATACGTTCTGCGGCTTTCTTTATATCTTGCCGCGGGTCACATGAACTCGATGACTTTCTATCAAGATCACTGTCGGATCTGAAATGTTCTTCTGTTTTTGTCCTATTCAGTTTTTCATTTTTCAACCTCTGTTTTTCCATATGTCTTTGGTTGCGTTCTATCATCCGGATGGCTGCGTCTGTTTCTGCGCTGTAGTCCATGCCGCCGTGAATACAATGGTGGGATAAGGAGTGCCTCATTCTGCCTGCTCGGTGTTCCAAGCTGTGGGAGCTGTGCGATCTGTGGTGAGGAGGTGGTGATGTTCGTGGAGATGGAGCCATTCGTGAAGAAGCCCCAGATGCATTAGATCTCGGCCGAATTACTGGTAGATTAGCTTCAGCACCGTCCAGTCCGGGTAGTTTGGCCACAATCGCCGTTATGTCTGGTCCTTTCTGAAATACTTGCACCTCTGACTTGGGGCTCTGTTTAGGTTGAGGCTCACTTGTTATGTTAATATTGGTGACATTCTTCTTCGTTTTGTTCACTGTGATGCAGCTTTCGTTGCTGCTTGACGGGCGTAACTGCAACAAATAGTAATTTCACATAAAAAACTTTGAAAATTGACTTAATTGAGGACTTATTTTTTATAAAATATTTCCATTCAATGTCGAGTTAGAAGGATAATAGTTCCTTTTACGTGACAAATACTTCATTAAACAGTTCTACAGATAACACCTATAGGTATTAGACAAATCGCATTTGCTTAACATCAAATCTCGATCGTACCTGCGTATGTCTCGCCAGCAGCTCTGCGACCTGCTCCTCGAGGTAGGAGATCCGGTGCGTGAGGCGCGTGTTGTCGGCGCGCAGCCCCTCCTTCGCTTTCTCCGCTTCCTCTGCAGAGCTCTTCAGCGCTTCCAGTTCTGTTCGTAATGTGGCTGCTTCGTTCTACAATTTGATAATGAGTAGATCGTTAAGTTTGTAAGTTAGCAGGTTCTTTGAAACTAAGTTTTGGTAATTTTATTTTGAGAATATAATATCTACGATGGCCAATGTTGGCCACATCAATCATTGATAGACTACTTTTGAAAATAGTTATTAGATTTAAAATAAACTTTAACATAATTTAGCCACTTTGTCAAGCAAATACTAGGATAAACTATTAGGACATAATTCTGATTCAAAAGGATAATACGTCTCACTTTGCATCATTTCATTTAAACTCATAATCGAGTCAAATAAAGGAAAATTAATTCATATCAAGGAAAAGTGTTTATTGATAATGGAGAAGTTATTATAATTCTGTCACATTTACCTGTGTGAACGGCTGTGTCGGCACGAGGCCGCGTATGACGACGAGCCGCGCGGGCGAGCCGGCCGAGCTGGCGCGACGCAGCTCCTCCAGGTTGCAGTGCATCACGTTCGTGCCGTTCACTTCTACTAGTCTGGAGGTAGGTATTTTTATGAATGGATTTAATTTGTTGTATGGTGTGACAATTGAATGTTTTTGATATGCTTGGTTGAATGTTGATTTAGTTAGTGGTTAAGTTTGAGTTTATTTTTTCTTTTACCTACATTATGAAACTACGTGCGAGGTATTGTAATTTGTAAGTAGAGATTGGTTGAGATAATAGTAAAAATATAATTATATGTTATGAATAGTTCTAATTTGGGGATAGATACTAGATAATAGATTAATAACCAGGCAAAAACTTCTAATTACCAAATTACTATTATAGTTACTAAGTACTAATATATAAAATGAAAAATAATCCTCACCGATCACCAGGCTTAAGAGCAGGATGGTTGCTCCACTCCAGAGTGACCCCGGAGCCCCGCGGGGACGCGCCCCACGAGCCCTCGCGCGCCTCCGCACACACGATTGTGCCAGACCCTCCACACTCGCGTACAGTGCTAAAAAACAGACAAAGTTATGATGTTAAAGATTTAATTTTAATCATGGATGATTTTGTTGATTGGAAAACGACTTGGATAATTTTTTGTGATTGGGTTATTGTGAATTTGCATTTGCGCCCGGCAAACTTCTTGGCCAAAAAGAAGCGTGGTGGGGGAAGGTTGTGCATCAAGTTTTAGTACATTTTTATATGTGCAAGTTGTATACGTAGTATATTATTATTAGTCTGTGGTGCAAGCTTCCCCCACCACGCTACTTTTTGGCTTAGAAGATTGCCGGGCGCTATACCTACGTTAATTATAATTAGGATGACTAGAAAATGTATCCATGTAGGATATGTCAATCTGCTTTATTCTAACAGAAAACAGTGATCACGCGATATTGATTTAATAGTCATTAAGAGCCAAAAACACGAAAATTGTATTTGTAATTTACTACATAACTATTATAATTGTCTAGGTTAATCATACAAGATAGAGTAATAAATCAGATTTTAAACTTGTAACATCTTACATTTTATCCCGCCACGACCTTATATACAGGGTGTCCCACTATTGCTAGGTATACTAAGCGCGAAAAGACTTGTAGTTTTGCATACACTGATCACGTAAAAAATACTTAAACAACAAAATTACGTCAAAAATTTTTTGCTAAATTTTTCCTGAAAATCCATGTTTTCTTCTCTAGCTTCGCGCAGCCGGCATATTATACTGCTTCTCTAATGTCACAATTTTGTCTATGAAAACATAATATTAAACGATAGCTCATGTGCTGGTGACAAAGTTGGGCGGGTTGCTTGTTATGGGTGTACACAATATAGAGTTTTAAGAATTCATCTACTTGAAAAAAAAATGCGTCTGGAATTTTTTAAGTATTTTTTACGTACTTAGCGTATGCAAATCTAAAACCTCCTTTGGGCTTAGTATACCAACAGTGGGACACCCTGTATATATAAGAGAGATATTTTAGTATGTATACTAAAATATCTCACACGCTCAGCATAATTGAATCGCAACATGTTAACATCGCAAATTTAACTAATTGCAATTATTTCATTCATATCGGCTGTTCCTCGTGATTAAACCATAAAAAGGAAGATCATTAATGTTCCTTGAGTAAGGGTTTGCGTGCATTTCACGAATGAGTTAAATTGATAGCATATAATCTATACTTATAATAAATCTGTAGAGAGGCCAATTCTGTACATGAAATATATTTAAAAAAAAACTATGAAGGGGTGATAAGGGATCGCTACTGATGCCAAAAATGCAATCAGTAAAATTTTTGTCTGTCTGTCTGTCTGTCTGTATATTCGTTATAGAAACAAAAACTACACGACGGATTTTAACCAAATTTGGCACAATTATTCTTCATACTCCTGGGCAGGTTATAGTGAAAGAATCATGTAAATCGGTGTAGAAACACCAAAGTTATATATGAAATACGCTATATAGTCATCGCGCGTGAATACAGAATCATGCAGCCATAAGGATTATTTTTGTGTATCAGTTGCCGCGTTCGACGCGCTTCGCGGCGGGAGCTATAAAAAGGCGGCGGGTCTGCACCCGTTTCGCGTTGTCATGGCATCACGTGTGAACGGCTGAACCGATTTCGATAATTCTTTTCTATTATATTCCTTGAAGTACGAGGATGGTTTTTATGTAGAGAAAACGTAAATATGTACCACGGGCGAAGCCGGGGCGGACCGCTAGTTTTAAATAAGGTAAGTATTTATATCAGTTTTTACTGTGACCATACACGCATATTCCTTTTCTGGTTAGATCTTGACAAGCATCATAAGTTTACTCCGTGTTTCGATATATATTGAACATGATATGCAGACACGACTAGGGTCTTCAATCAAAGATTTCCACTATCTAATAAGTAATAGGTTACTATTTCTTGTTTCATATTATATCGTGATTCGTGCATGAACACATCTCTATGATAAAATTGTGAGAGTTAGGGTTATGTGTAAGAACTACCTAATATTTTGTTTTACTTATAATTTTGTTGACTTATTTTGCCAATAGTAATGTTACTTGCAATTTAAAAATTTTTATAAATGCAGGAGTCCAACACGCTTGGGAACGAATTCGGCCAGCTTGTAAAGGCTCGACCTATTCATATTAAGCTTTAGGTACCGCGAGAAAAAGTATTTCTATATCTCTTTCTATGTATTATTCTGATACATAAGCTACATCATTGCCGAATGTCATCAAAATCCGTTCATTGATTTTGCGTAAAACTTTTGAATTTATAATTCTCAATCTTAATTTAAGCGCAACACCACGCAACACAAAATTATTCAAACTTATTGAAAACTTTGAACTAGCACAAATAGATCATGCAGCAGCCCTAGCCGTGAGATGAGCTTGTACCGATAGGGCACAGCGTCGTGTCCAAAGGCCATATTTATTGCCCCCAAGTCACGGCCGGGGCAGAGGGCCGGGACACTGACCTCGCGGACATAACCAGATATAGATTATTATTTTCATAGGTTCCCTTGGACATTCCACTGAAGTTTTACTTGAAATAGTTTAAATTATAGTAGTAGAGCTAGATTAGATTATGATTCCAAGAAAAGTTTTGATCGAAATAGGAAATTTTCTTTTTTATTGCCTTATAAAAAGAAAGCAGAGGAAAGCTCTCAAATTAGTACTTACTATTATAATAAAGTCAATATCAAACATTATTTCATTAAATCAGGGTTTAAAATGACTCTTGAATCCGGAATCGTTAAATTATAATTTATTAATGGTATGTTCATAAGATATCACCGGTTCGGATCGGAGATTATGCGTAAGGCGTGTACAGGGAAAAATTATGTAGAAATAACAGTAGTATAAAATAAATTATTTAATAAATGTCATCGTCATGCAATGAAGATAATGTCTTCGTTGCATGTTGTTCTCAATTAAAGGCTCGGAGGCTATTTCGTAAGACATGATCGTATTATGTTATTATATTCGAGTTAGGTATATCCGTGACATGAACTCTTCAATACAATGCTCTTGTATATTAATGTGTGAAACTCATTTAAACCAGTTTTTTGGGAATGTAAAGATTTTTGAACCTTTACATTCCCAAAAAAATTAAATTATTATGAAATAGGTAGATTTATATTTAGGACAAAGTTTAATCTCATTTTTTATCTCTATATGGTATGGTATGGTATGTGCAGGATTATATGAAAAACAGCATTTTTTTCGTAAGTAGGTGAATAATTAAGATTTATGACAACTAGAAAATATACCGATGTAGGAAATGTCTATCTCATTATTCTAACTGTACCTATGTAAAGTGCATTTAGATTATGAAAATAAACAAAATATCCGCGAAGTATAACGTATGTTATCCATTAGAAATGATTACATATCCAACAGTATTAATCAAGTATTTCACAACACAATAAATTTACTATAATGAATCGACGTTACATGCAATTATAGTACATAGCAAATCACGAGCATCCTACGAGCCCAGCTTCGTGCCGCCCACGGCCTTCCTGCACACAGCACAATGCTCTTCGATCCTGTTAATAACAAGGTGGAAACGCAAATAAACCTGTATTAATTATTATGTAAGTAAGGATATAATTGATTTTCTGTATGGAAGTGTTTGTATTAATGATTTATCTATAGGTTTGAAATTGAAATTTTGGTTTTATGGCATTCAAATGCCCTAAACCTATAGATATATATATATTTATAAATTTATATCTATAGGTTTGTTCATATTATATACGTGGTAGCTGGATAAAATTGGCTTAAGATATTATTACATCATCCTATAATTTATTTAGCATATTTATCAAATTTTAACCTACGCTATTGTATTCTTTAGATGAGGCCATTCAACTTACATAGACACTCATGGCGATTTATTATATTAGTAGGAATTATCAGATCACAACCACCATAACTTCTTTTGAATTCATGATATTTGATTTAAAACAGAGCATCGCTCCTCGATTCCCACGCCAGCGTTCGGGAAACGTGAGTGCAGCGAAGCAGACACAAATCCAAAGTAAATTACTTACCTTTATTAGGAACATACACACATACACAGGAGAATCGGTTTAACTTTTATACCTTCGACTAGGATTTAAGCATGTCAAAGAAAAGTCTCTACCTAATATAAAGAAAGAACTCTTTATTATAGTAGGGGAGGCCAAGAGGGGGATTTTGGGATTTACTCGAGCGCGTCAGATTACTATAAGGGACGGTACCTTAGCTATTCATTAGTACCTCTAGTCAATATGAGCAGTTATGGTTGGTGGGTGCGCTCAGGGGCCCCGCTGGAAAATTTGAATAATCCATAATTCCCTAAGGTTGAGCTCGAATCGTCAGATTAGCGAAATGGGGACTTCTTATATTGTAATTAACCCCCCCATATATTAATCTGACGCGCTCGAATAATATTACTTTAATTTTTTACCCTTTCTTCATAGCGATTAAATCGCCACTTAAATCGTCAGATTAACGTATACTTTTTTTCAGTGACGTCCTGGAGCATGCAAAATATCAATATCTAACGCGCTTGAGTATTTCCAAGCCAATTTTTTTCTTTTTTAAATTAAAAAAAATCAAAAAACCCTTCCCCACCGCTAAAAGTGAAAACATTATAGGACCTTTTTTTCTCGCTATGGTCTAATCTACCAATTCTAATAGGTTCCCGTGACGCTCGAGTAAATCCACATTTAGCATCCTGGGCTCCCCTACTATTACCTTCCTTAGCATAGAGTCAAAATACAATACGTAAATTAAATTACTTTATGTATGAATTAATTGTATTTTTATACAATTAATTCGTAGTATAATATCGTAGTCGTCATTCGGTTAGATTTACCTGTTTCGGAGGGTCACAGGTCTGGGAATGTTTGGGTCGGTCGCGTGCGGATTAGCAAGTCGTTATTTTCGCTTTGTTTTTGGACATGCCGGTTACCTTACTATCATTTTCTTCATCAATTAACAACAAACAATCTACCTACATATGTATTAATACAAATAGGTCCATGAGATACACTCAAAAGTCGTTCGTCTGGGCGGGAATCAAAAGTAATTTGTCTCAGTGCGGTATTAGCATCGCTTAAGAGTAATTAGTGTTAATGACTCGCGGTTATCCATCAAGGGAGAGCGTGGGACTAACCACGGAACTTGCTTGTAGTTTGTCAGTATTTTACACTTCACAAGTTTAAAGAGCTTCTCATTTGAATCAAGTAGCTTTGTAAAATCTAAGAATATGCCAATAAGTTCATATTCGTTGAGGATTTTTTTTATTCATTACAAATTGGTTAATTAAAATCGATTCTTTAACAATTATTGATATATGATTCGAGTAAATATTAACGGTGTAGAATGAGTTTTTTTTTTACTTAATTACCGGATTTTCTGGAAAAATCAAATGAAAAATAAAACTTGTACCTACATATATTTAAAAATTTCTTCACATCATTTTTTTTAAACTCATTCTCTATGACTTCAATCTACTTAGTATTTATACCAAAACAATCGGACGACAAAAAGTAACTGTCCCGGTGTAATGTAGTGAGCATTGTTAACGAATTTTCTCACATCCATCATCGCTCGTGATAAGAAGTCATATCCTACCAGCTCTATGTTTTTGTGCACAACTGATCTTGGGAAATAAACTCTGAGTATTCACACTAAATATTTCGTCAATAATGTGAATGTAGTTATATAACACAGATAATAATTTATTATATAAAACTATGTAAGTATGTACTAGTACCTACCTACAGATATGGCATTAATTCACGATTACAAAACAGTAGAGCAAAAAAGGGTAAAATTAATTTAGCGTAGTAATATTTCCAACATAAAAATACGTTAAGTTCGCATGATTGAAATTAATTCTCATTAGGTTATTGTTCAAGGGAAAAAATATGATCGTGAATAAAGTTGCTATAACAATTAGTAGATCGATTGCTGCCGTAGCGCGTGGGTCGTGAATTTTCTTTCAAATCAGCGATATCTGAGGCTCCCGCAAGGTTTCATATTAACTAAGCCGTTATAGTTTCAAGGTACTATTTATTCTCATACAACGATATTTCACCTTTTATTACACCGGTTAAGGAACTATTAAATGTATAAAACGGTTCCTTTGAATTTATTAGGTATCTAATGTGGTGGGCATGCATTGATATTTTACTTTACAAATATGAAATAACATACTTCTTTTGATTCGTAAAATGAATCCCATCAAAAACATCCTGTAAAAAACCCAAGTCTCGCAGCTCAGTCTTTCTACCGTCAAAAGTTGTGAGATCCATGTAATACCAAGTCGGTTAATCTATTTAGTGTCTACTTGAAGGACCTTCTGTCTTAAGTTATTACATAAGTTGTTATCATGCCAATATTAAAAATATTTAACGTTTTAAACAAATAGATCGACTTGGACATCGCTTGATTTGATTATTAGTATGTATGTATCACACTACACAGCACGACGGGCCAGCGACCAACAGGAACGAGAGTTTCAATCGCGTGAGGCGCGAGAGACTAAAGAATCTAATATAATATTGTAATATTCATTTTGTTTTCATGCGATGTCCAAGTCGATCTATTTGTTTAAAACGTTAAATATTTTTAATATTGGCATGATAATAACTTATGTAATAACTTAAGACAGAAGGTCCTTCAAGTAGACACTAAATAGATTAACCGACTTGGTATTACATGGATCTCACAACTTTTGACGGTAGAAAGACTGAGCTGCGAGACTTGGGTTTTTTACAGGATGTTTTTGATGGGATCTCACTTTTTTTTGTAGAGCCTTTCTTTTTGATACCACCACCAACCACCAACTGCATAAATAACTTTGTAATCCCATATATTTATATGGGATTACAAAGTTATTGATGCAGTTGGTGTATTTGGAAAACTGGACCGAAATTACAAAATATTTAAGTTTTCCCATGATTAAGACACTAAACTCTATATGTATTCCAAATATGAAGCTTCTAAGTCTGCTAGAAGTGCCTTGGACTTTTGATGATCGGTGAGTCAGTGAGTGACAAAATTTAGAAACTTTAACAAGTTGTCATTCTTAAACTACTGGTTCAAATTGACTGAAATTTTAAATATTCCGTGTTTATACAATGCCGGATTAGTTACTTAAGATTCAGGTTTCTTGCTCTATCCACAACCGAATTATAGGGGGTCGAAAAAGGCCCGAATTGCTTCGAGAAAAGGATGGTACGGCCGTGCCGCTTTTTTTTTGCTCGACTTGGCGGGGGCACTGCCGTGCCCCCAGATAATTTTTAATTGATAATTAAGTTCTTTAAATTCATAATTAATAAATGTTATGATAACAAAACCCATATAGACATTGAACCTTTTTTGTGTACCACTGAAAGGTTTTTTTGTAAGTTCGATAGATTTGCGAAAAAAGGAAAGTTAAACAATTAAATGAATTAGCAATTTCAATGTATAACCCCCGACCTGGGTCAACTAGATCATACATTCATCATGATTGCAATTACCACAACCTGTAATCATGTTCCATTGTTACCACGGAAATGCTGAACAATCCGGGCGTTAGTTGTAACTGAACAAATTGATACGTTTCGACTTTCCACTATTGATGTGGTGACCTGCATCGCGGAGATTTTCTCAAGATAATCCGGAACATTAGCATAGAAACGTACGATTTCAAATCGCTCCACCCCTCGCACAATGGATGGGTCGTGTCGAAACTATCGTTAAGCTTTTTATACACGAAATAAACTTATTCAATATTTTACGTAAGCTAGGCATAATGTATATTGAAATTCTTAAGTGCAAAACTCATCAAGATGGGAATTGGGAATTTGGAAAAAAGTTGTTTTCTAAGAGTATTTTCTACTTTTTTCGTTATTTAAAGTTAAGGCTAACAGAAAAAATATTTTCAGGCTTGTTATTCCTGACGCGTGAAGATCTTTTTCATTTTCATGCATAAAAATACCTAAGTTCCTTCGCCGAATAAACTTTAAATTTAATTTTTATTGACTGTTAAAAAATGCCTCATTCTTTTATCCTACGTCTGTTTATTTGATTGATACTTGATTATAAAAAATGATAGTCTTCTGTGTTGCAATGATCGTGTACATGAATTTGTATGAACTCAGCCTATTACATAAAGCTATTTGTAAAAGGTGTTATCATTAATCTCAACACTACCAAATAAGCCATTAAGCGCTTGTCCCAATTTACACGAGTTTGATAGTTTTCTGAAGATGCGATCTCATGTAAGACTTAAGAGAGAGATAATTACTCTGATAGATTCTCACGTAAGTTGCGCGATTGCTCTATAATTATTTCGTATAGGAGTGAAGGTTGTAATGATAGAAAATAGTATCATTTAGGTATGTGTTTGAATATGGTCGTGAGTACAAGTGGTTATTATATTGCATTTGGCTTAGAAATAATAAAAAAACACCACAACGTAAGTTTTGTTGCATTTGCATGTGTATCATCACTACATAGTATAAAACAAAGTCGCTTTCTCTGTCCCTATGTCCCTTTGTATGCTTAAATCTTTAAAACTACGCAACGGATTTTGATGCGGTTTTTTTAATAGATAGAGTGATTCAAGAGGAAGGTTTTAGTAAGTATATAATTTATTAGGTTTTAGACAAAGCGGGCGAAGCCGCGGGCGGTAAGCTAGTTGTGAATAAACTATAAAGACATGTTTTGCAAATTAAGACCCTTCAAAGTCATCCATTATTTAAAATCACTGCTGATGAAATTTAGACTTAAGATTGTTCCTCATCCAATGTCAGCAGCTTCATTCAGCTCCTCGCGATGTCACCGGTGTGCACGAATATAGACCTTACCCCGAGGACACAAGGTACCTGTACAGGGTGAGCCGCTGGTGGCGCGCCGCGTCCGCCTGCTCGATGAGCAGCGCCAACGCGCGCGCCTGCTCACCCAGCGTCAGCAGCTCCAGCTCCTCCCGCCCCACTTGGTACTGCAGCTCGGCTTGCTCGATACGTGTGTCGATGTTACTGCACATATAAAAATTAAATTAATTATCTATATTTTCCTTGCTAAAAGTATTTTACCTCTTATGCTAAGCTTTTAGCTACTTAACAGCACAATCGTCTTTACGACGATTTCAATGCTCATGCAGTGCAAAAAAAGTTTAAATGGTTTATGGTACGTACTCCGTGACATGCGTTTTTTCTAGCCTCCTCCTCAATTCCTGAATGTTGGCGCGCCTGGTGTCCAATTCAGCGCGCACAGCAGTCGCCCGCTCTTCCAGCGCGCGCCTTTCATCCGCTGACAGCGCTGCAGGACTCTCCTCCCGTGAGCCTCTGCCAGGTTTTGGGGAAGCCGCTTGAGCTGCTAGACGCGCTGCGCTGAGTGAAGCGCTTAATTGCTTCTTTAAACTGTGGAAAATGGGAAAATTACGATGCTAAGCTGCAAATATAAACATTTCCTACTTAGGTATACATCGACGGATGATAAATTTAATGGTCTATTGTATACAAAATACAAATTCTTTGCTATGAGTTGGTTGCAGGGTTAAATGGGGTTAAAATTTGTAAAAAGCTATATAAGTGTGATGAGAACACATGGGGTGAAGCTCTAGATCTCATACTTTTGTATCAAAGTATCCTTGTCTGCCATTGCCCCTTTCAGCGCTTCAAGCTCGCGTGCCGCGTCGCGCGCGCCGGCGCTTTTTCGCCTCGATGCACCCAACGACACCTCTATGCTTGCCATCTGGAAAAATTCTTAATATTAGAATAGACACATGTACACAGAAATTAATTCAAAACACTTATAGTTAAGTAGGTAGGTACTTAGAAGTGAGAGATTAGAAGTCTATGTGTAATGCCTATAATTTTAAAGAACAATAATTGGTCATAACCATTTTAGACATTAATCCGGCTATAAGCTAAAATATTTTAGTAAAAAGGATAAATTTTATACAATTACAACTGTTCTTTATCGACCTAAGATTGAATGGTGTAATTTATTAAATAGTAAATTAATAAATATAATTAAATCCCGCTATAAAAATGTTAATATTTAACTACCGTTGGTATCAAGATGATGTACCATTAAAGAGTTAGATAGCTATAGACCTGTCACATACATCACACGTAACAGAGTGTCGTCATTTCACACAATCATGAGTTGATGGATGGAGTTAAATTTCTCTCATTAAATCGTTCACGCGATCATGACGAGAAAAAATACCATGTTTATAGGGAACTTTACTCACTGTACGATTTACGTATCATAATTTATAATATGGAGAGAGAAAACTATCTTTAAACTACTACAGCACTTTTGTTATCTATTTTTTATATTATTTAGTAAGTAACTACTTCTTTATCTAAGTACATTTCTTTTTATATTAATTCGAATTCACAATATATTTACTTAAAAGCTCCTATCGCAGAAAACGACAGCTCTAACAAAAACTTATTTCTTCAAACTCAAATTCTGTAAATTCAGAATTTGCCATACCTATCGCAAAAACAAGCGTTCCCAATTATCAATCCTTAGAAAAGAAAGCGTTACACTGATTGTCTTTATCATTAAATACACCGATTAACATTTAATTATCTAATTTTCTAATGAACATATGTAATTAAGATAGAAACAAGCACTTAAGTTCGGCATAATTCTCTCAAATCTACATCAATACGGTTCATTCGCATACATTAACTTCTTTATTACTTTTACCCCTCGATGTTCACATGCAAGGCAGACAGTGTGTACACCCACAGCAGCCGATCTAGCCGTAATAACCGACAATCGTGATAGATTAAAATGGATTTATAGAGCCGGTGTATCTCGTTTTTACTATTGCTCGCACTGGGCGCTTCGACGCGGACGTGACAAATCGTTTGAGTGGGCTCAACTCGCTCGCTAATAGCCAGCGAAGCTTTTGAATGCTGAAGTAAGATATTTTGTGATGCTAAGATATTTAAGTAAGATATTTTATGGTAATTGGAAGTGAGACTTAAATACTGAAACCTTCTCTCTTTTGCCCAGAATGTACAATATGACCTTCTATGATCTTTTAGGTATCCACAAAGTCCTTAAGCGCGTCACACACGGTGAAGATACTATAATATTTTATCTTAAGATACTGTTATATTTTATATTACAGTATCTTAACGCTTCCGGTATCAGCGTTCGGACCATCATTTTTCTTTTTGTCATTGCGTACCACCTACCCCTGTAGAACCGCCATCCTGTTACAAATGACGCGAAATTTTGTGGGTCATTTGTAACAGGATGGCGGTTCTACAGGAGTCTTAGTACGCAATGACAAAAAGAAAAATGTTGGTCCGAACGCTGATACCGGATGCGTTAAGATACTGTAATATAAAATATAACAGTATCTTAAGATAAAATCTTCACCGTGTGTGACGCGCTTTATACTTGCCTTATCTAATATCTTTAGTTAATAATTATTCATTTATATAAAAAAATATAATTTAGCTCGAGTTATATATATGCAAGGGTAATTAACAAAGAAAATACTAAGTAAAAATGCAAATTTTTCCTAATCAAAAGATTTACGTAAAGCTGAACTTAGAGGAGGAAGAACGCTTTGTTAAAAAGTCTTTTATGAATAATATGTACAATTTTAAATCAGTTTTCCGAAACAAAAGAGTAAGGACAACACTAAGCTAATTGCTTAGTTATAATAATTATACTTTAGATATAATGCTCATGTGTTTTGTTTTTATTAGCATGTTGTGACTGAGATCAACGATGGAAAATCTTAAATCTTTTCCATCTTTGAAACACTTGAAGCTTTTTCCAGCGGAATAAAATCTTCGCTTAGCATACTATTACGCAGTGACGTTAATATAAGCTTAAGCATTTACTCACCTTCACTATAAATATTGAAACGATTCAACAAATCGAATGTGATTAAATACAACATGTATGTTCATTAATTACATTCGAATTAAATAAAACCTTAGCATAAATCGTATATTTTTGCTCGTACATACTTAGCTAATAACTAATATGTTATAATTGAAGTGCCTTGAAGAGTTAATTATAAAAAATTGGTAAGATTAACGGCTAGGCTATTTTCACTGTTATTTAAAGCGCGTAGATTATTAAATTTCTTGGGTATATGAGAGCGGTCGTGTGGAACGAAGCGTGGCCAGGAGCCAGGAAGCGAGCTACGACCAGTCGAGTCGACATTATAGAATATTTAGATTTCCGTATGTATGTTTGTGATATTGAACTTAAGACTTTTAAACAGCACGCATACAAGGCGGAAAAGATAGAGTTTTGTTTTTACGACTCTTTCTTCTTCGACGTCTTTTTCTTATCTATAGCTATTAATAACAAAATATGTATTTAATGAGCATAATTCTCGAGATTCACTTCATTTTGATGAAACTTAACCGTTTAAATGAATACAATTTAAAAATTCTTTGATGTAAAACCTCGAACCCGACATGCTCCCCTGCGCCCAAACGGCAATTTGCATGTTTCTTGAATTGGCTAAATAACAGATTGCACTTTCGTGCTTTGAAGCTAACCTGTTTTTCGTTCGCTTTACATCCATATGAGTTATGTGAATCCTTAGAGATATGTAAAATGTTGGTAGTATATACTATTTAGTAATATTATGTGGTTAGTAATAGATGACAATATACTGTAAATATGACCAAATGAACCGAATTTGCAGCAGGCTCTCCTTAGGCTTAATAAATGCTGTATTTTTAGCTACACTATACATATATTTCATTACTATTACATTAATTCCTTCTAGAGGAAGGACCTATAATCTATTTTATTCATAAGCCAAAGCACCACCCACTACACATTTAATTATTTAAAATAAATTGACTAGTTCCCTTGTATACCACTCATCACTGTCCAAGAATCGATATCAATATAATTTTAAAAGTACAGAATTAATATGCTGATTGGTCTTTTAGACCTTAATTACCATTTAATAAATCAATCTAGAATTCCCTTCGAATTTGATCTATTATAAGATTATAAAATTAATATCTATTCGAATTCTCATAGTTTCTTGATGCTGCACATTGCATTTGTTTTGACTTTGAAATATCTTATCTATATCTATCGCCGCTGTTCATCTTTTTTATGATAATTCATTTCCTAATTGTTGCATTATACCGCTTTTTACTGTATCTGTATTGTGTAACATGTTTTACAATAAGATAAATTGTCTACTTAGTCAAGTGACAGTATCTATTCATCGAGGAAACATCCAACTCATGTGCTTATCTCAATTTTCCCACAATTATTGTACTTTTACAGTTCCGTAATTGCGTTATTTATCAAACAATCATTTGTTTTTACTGATCGATTGCATAAATTGCTTTATTTGTTTATAAGGTTTCATCTAGATTTTACAACGAACAAACTAGACTTCTTTCAACCAGATAAATAGTGATTTAACATAATGTTAGAATATTTAATTCATAGGTTAGGTTTAGGCACTTATTTGTATGAGTTATACTTTTTGAATAAAAGTTACGAGTTTAAGAGTTAAGACATATTTTTGGGAGCATGAGCAAATATGCGTTACCTACTGGTTTCTAAACTTAATATTAGCTAGCTAGTATTAGTGTAGAGCTGGAGGTCTACATGATGCCATGTAGTGCCAATGCCAATAGTGTTTTACTTAACGCTGTTTAACTTAGTCTCTACTTTTATATTTTGTTGCACCGATCGCAATGCGCAGGTAGGTTTTATTTTCATATGTTATTATAAAATAATCATAATTTAACACGATTTCAAGTGCTGGTGTAATCGCAATGCATTATGCATAATTATTGGCGGGAATCCAAGATTATTGCAGTTGTGGACACGTAGGTTGCAGCTTCTACAGGTCGGTGTTAGTTGCGGGTGGACGTTTTTTTATAAATTTAATTTTTATTCATGTCTACACATAACCTTACAAAGCATGATATTTTATATATTATGTATCTAATATTTTATTTATATCCCTTGAATAAGCGAATCTGTTGATCGACCCTGTTGTATTTTTAAAGCTTTGTTCCTGTTTATAAAAAAAATATTGTTTAAGTTCAAATCCTACTTTCTTGGCGAAATTTTATGATTTTAGTTTAATACAGCTTATATAACTACAGATAGCATTAATTAATTACTTTTCATAATTTGCAACCATAAAACAAACGGAGAAAATACTTTTAAATCATCAACAACCATAAACAAATCAATCGTTATCTAACGTTTGATTCCATCAGCAGGTAAATAGCAGGTTCAATAATTCGCAAACCGCCTGCGAGTATGTCGCCTGGCCACATAGGATACATTAACTACCCCGGTGCTACATGTCAGCACTTCAGCGAAATGCCATGAACGTAGCGACTATATGTAATTGAATCAGCATAACTTAGGCTGCGTAGCACCCGGCGACTGCTGATCGCAAGGCAGACTAAACCCAGATTATACAACGCATATCCTACTGCGCAGAGGCTAGAGCAACAAAAGTTAACACCTCATTAATTATACCATCTTCATTCTATATACGAGTTGTGACGAAATAAATACATTGTTATTCACACCACTAAACTCCTCCAAAAAGCAAATACCCGGACTTAGTTTATGTAGGGTCTGGAGATACGATGATGAGGATCAAAAATACAACGGCTTTAAATGTTGTGGAATATCAGGTGGCTTGGTACCAATATCAAATATAAGAAATATTAATTTAATCCTTCTTATATCTACTTATTAAACGTTAAACGTGTTTAGATATTTTTAAAACTCTATAGCGCTACTATTTATTCAATCGGTCTCGCACCATCCAGCCTAATGCTAAACTATTCCTCCTTTTTATTCCTTAGAATTAAAGCTATAATATGGCGTAAATTCTTAAGCATTTCGATCATTGAATCGTTAAGTCGCAGTTTTTATGGAAGCAGTATTGATGGTTATTGACAAACGGACGTTTCTTTGAAATCACATTTATGGCAATTTGTAATTTAATTCCTGATTATCTTGTTATTTATGAATGTTATTTAAGTGCAAAAAATCGAGAGCCATCTCGTAATTATAAACGTATAGTTTAATAATGTGCTTCTGACAACAGCCATTAAAACTAATATCTAGGAATGTGAAACTATGGTGATCGTTTTCAATGCATATGAATTAACTTCAGATCAAGTACAATGTGATGTACGATTATTGATAGTAATTTTTAATTACGTCTCTATATTTTAAAGAAAAGTAATAAAATACATAAGAGACATATTGATTGCTACAGTATTATTTTAGGTACTTAGGTTCTCTAGTATAAAATTGTTATGGTTCGTTTATTATGTCGTAATAAGTATCGACTCATCATATTTAATACTAAACAAAAAAATCTTCTGTACATATATTTGTACCTGATTTGTAATATTAAACTGTAAACACATAAATTATCGATTATTACTGAGAGCAAGACAACATTCTCATGAAACCATATTGACTCACTGGAATATATCAATCTAACCTTATTAGTTCGCAATAATTAAATCAAATGAAATCAAACCGAGTTGCAACTTGTCTACCTTTATTTGAAACAAATTATGTGTGAACGCATGTATCACAGAATATATAATATAGGTAATACTAGAAAAAATCAAATGGCGAAATAAGATATACATATTTACTGTCTAGTTGAGTGAATAATAATTGTTAAAATTTATACGGTAGAAACATAAATATCGATTGTGTCGATTATCTTACAATATCACCAGAAAGATCGGCCTTTTGAACTTTGATTGCGTATAATTATTTTAATTGGAACCTTATGTGAAACAGAAACTGTACGGCACATCACGTCGGGGAGTCACGACACGTGACGCACGCGTCCATCAGATCGTATCTCAGCCGATTGTTATGCCACTCATAGTGATGTCACTAATTAGTGGTTATCGATTAACCTTTCAATTTTTCATTCACTAGTAACCCTCTATGGATAATGAACCATCATGCATTTGGTATTGAACTTACATAAAAGTTTGGATAATTAAAAGTTAAATTGAAATCGATATCTTATCTTAAACTATACCGTAGAAATAGGTACTTATATAATATAGCATCTAAAAACAAAATCGTATAAGTAATGTAAATAATAACTTTATTCAACGCGCCTATAATTATAATTTTGATGGCACAAAAACAACATTTACATTATAATGTTTAATTATGAATAATAAAGTTAGATATGATTTATAAACGATTTTCAAGGGTATCTATAAATGTTTAATTGGTAACCTACTTTACGAGGCAATGTTAGCAATTAATTCACCCATGTACCTAACAGTATACTGTATATTTAAAGCATTTCAATCCCGTTGCCGATTAACTTAATCTCTATGAAAAGATAAACAGTATGAGAACTACATTTATCTTGACAGTTGACACACAATAATTAGTCTCGAAGTGCCAGGGAATACGGAATAAACCAAGGAATAAACAATTAAACGCATAGATAATATCACCCACAGTTATCTGAAGAATTGTGCCGACCTTATCTTTCTCTCAGGTTTGCTTAAAATATATTAATTTAATTTTAATTAAAAATATACAACACAATCAGATTATAATTATTATGTTTATGACGAAGCATCAATTTTTTGTACTAGATATTCAATTGTTAAAACTTTTAGGTCACATAAACTCGAATTAATTAATTAATTTAATTAAATATTAATTATAATTCATTAATAATTTACACAAACAAAAAAATTCCAACACCTTCCACGAAACGATGTGTTATTAGGGACTATTTGTAAGAACTTTTTTAGTGGACAGGGTGTAGTTGGTGTAGTGATGTATAAAGATGCACTTTACCTTGGCTTCCAGATTCTCCAGGTTAACGACCCCTCCCGTCTCCAGCGTTTGCTGCAACAAACAGACCTCTTAATTGTAATGTTAATTAATGTTTGAGTACAGGCCTCTGTGCTTTGTGCGCGTTTCGGCGATCGCCACAAAGCCCATGCTTGAATATAAAATGTGTTTTTAATGAGCCTTCCAATATGTTTTTATGTGATATACAAAAAATGAGAATATCAAATGACTTCATTAGATTTGGAGTACATCTTTATTGAACATTATTAATTGCTCTTCCGTGTTTAATTCAGTGATAATTTGATTTCAGTTAATTTTTGGGATGTGTTTTTCACTTTTTTATCTGAAGATGTTGTTTTATGCAACGGCTTAAATTGTAGATATTAGATATTAATGGAAATAACTATAATCGCCTGATACAAAGCAATAAGTTAATTTGAATATTTTTTTTAAAACCTTGCTCTATAAATTACCTCTAGAAATTTTTACAATTTCTTTTTTGTGATGAAATGACCTAAAAATTTAAATTAAACAGAAATCCATTCTATCAATAACACACCAACAATGCGAATACCAACGAATACGAACAACATAAACTTTAAAGAATCAGTTCTCAGAAGTAATCTTCTTAATTTTTATTTTCTAAACAAGAAATAGGCATTCTAATTGAAATTAGATTTTTTGTGCGCAGGAACGCGAGTGAAACGAGGAAGTATTGTAATTGCATGACCGTACTCGGCGGCCGACTGGGATTACACAGAATTTTACTTTTCTTTAATTACCCCGCGACTATTGCTGGTATGTTCCAGTCATTAGAAATAGGGCTGTTACCGCAGTGTATTACAATAAATCCAACTGCTATTAATTATTATAAATGCCAACGTTTGTGAGAATGTTTGTTACTCTTTCACGAAAAAGGGACAGGATGGATTGGGACGAAGCTTTGCAGTGATAAGAATAACACAATATGAGCTATATAAATTACTTGTTGTTACCCGCGGGTGTCACCATCCGGAGGTACAGCTAGTCATTTATATTTGGTTCCTTCAAATGAGCTTCAGTAAGTTTGGATTGACTCCCTTATAAACAAGTTCCGTACGTACCGTACGGTCATACAGCTGAGCAATAGATGGTCAAATACTCACGCACAAAGAAATTCTTTCGCTCCAAAGAGCAAAGATGACTCATAAGTACTCGCCTCTCAAGAAAAAACTAGCAATTAAATATGCGTAAAGGATACGCCTTTGATACGGCGTAACGGTTATACGCCAACAGTAATAAAAACACTAAAATGTTACATTGTAATCTTCAATTTTATTTGAATGTCCGATGTTTCGCTCGGATATTTCAGTACATATAACTTTTTGTTTAAGTTGCATGCGCATGTAATAATATGCATATATCTACATATTAAGAGTTTTATACCTATACTACAGAGATATTTAATTATTTACCATAGAGGCAGATCGCTGCTGCTTGCTGAGGTCATGGTGGCTGCGCGTGCGGTCCTCGCCGACGTCGGAGTACTGCCCCGATTTGCGGCTGCTGGAACAATAACAGTATTTGAAATGGCTTCAAAGTTCTTACATTATATTCGATGTAAATACACAACCATAATTAAGAAACACGATAACAGTCGTGTGAATTGAAATAGCAAATTGTAGTAAAGTTAGATAGGCTTTGAGATGATAATCATAATTATGCCAGACACGCATATACGAGGCATACGTAACATTTATACGAGTAGGTCAATAAAATACAAGCAACGCCGTCCGTCATGCATATGCTCGCATCTCGTCGCCAACTTTCAATTCATCTTGCGTCTAGCGCATGCAATAAAATTAATGATGCGCAGACGCATGCACCGGCCGCGGTGCTGCAGAGTATTTCTAGTAGATTTAGCGTAATTGTGCTTTTCGCTTGCGTCAGGGGAAGATGCATGATATTAAAGTTTAAATTTGAAATATAAATATCACATGAATGGACAGATTAGAAAACGTTATTTGTTTTCATTAATTTTATCTCAGAATAGGGAATTAATCTGAGGTAGATAGGTATACATATATAGTCTGTATAATTTGTAAAATATTTATCAAAATGTCGGTTTCAAGTTAACGTTGACGTATATTTTAGTTGAATAATAAAAAAATACGCCTCTAATCGACTCTACAACTCTATATAGCTGTAGAGCAAAATATGATTCACTTTACGTTTCTCTGTTTTGTGGCTCTACATTAGAAGACGCTGCTTACTTTAACTTTCAGGGTGGGCAGTAGAACATGTTATTGTGGGTGAGATACGATAAAATTAACACGCTACATGCTCGTTTACCTTCTACACTAAAACGTAAGTACTTCATTATCAATAGAATTGAAAACAGGTTTACCTTAATACCCAAATGAACACGTATGTAAAATTTACACCTACACAAGCATTTCATAAAGTAAATAACATGTAGACTCACATTATAATACCTGCAGTGTATTATATTTATATGTTACTAAATAAACAACAGGCCAATAATTTTAAGAAGCCCTTTTTATTGTTACTCTGTATTAATGTATTGCGTCCTTTTATAAAATTCTTATAAAAACCATTATGTTATAGGTGTGGTTATAGGTTATTGTTATGTTATTGCATACTATTTCAAGAGGTGGTGAATACATGACCTGTTGTACAAACTAAATATGTATTTGTTTCTACAATAACGTTACCTTGCAAGTTTCCTATGAGCCCGGCGGCCGCCACTGATCATCGACAGCGTGCTCATCACCGCCGACATGGCCACGGCGATTGTTCATAAGACCTGAAATAACCTCATATTACAAATTGTTAACGCTTTACACATATTAAGCTATGTTGATTATTAATTTTATAGATACAGTATGCACATAAAAAGTTATCCCAGCAAGTTCATGTTCATCTTTTGCGAATTCTAGGTTTTGTTCAGGAGACAAAACTTAAAATTGGTTTCATATGTTTTTCTTAGAAGTGTATCGTTTTAAATTTTATAAGACCAATAGTAAAACCCATTTTATTTCTGAATAGTGTATATTTAATGCTGATGGTAATAATTATGTAAAATATATAATTGTTAAAACCAGAAGTTCAACAATAGCTATAAATAACTCAATAGGTAATTCAGGTAGTAATAAAAATGAAAACAATTCCATTACAAATCACTTTAAACACATCAAACGATCTTTTGTTAACCGTTAGAGCAATTACACATCTTTGCTCAATCGGTTGGCAGCATGTTGGCAGATACGCGGTTTGCACAACACCCGTGGCAATCGCTAACATAATAATTACTGCATTACGTGATTGACTCAGCGTCATGGGAACTATTGGAGGATTGCACAAATGCAGCCTTCCGATGTATTCAAATTTGATGCTTATTGTATAATTTGCCAACTTGCTAAACTTCTTAATTTACCAAGATAAAATATGACCTCTATAGGTATGTTAGGTTTTACTCCTTTCAATTTTAAGATCAGTACCTAGTTAGATTAAAAATTTCATTTTTCTTGTCTTTTCTCAAACACCGTTGGTACCTAATTGGAATCCCTACATGGTTGTAGCCCTCAACAATTAGGCTTGATATTTTCACATATTGCTACGTCCAGTCGTACACTACCACTCAACTACCGTGTAAGTAATGCCATCCATTTATAAATCTGTTATCGCAATAATCTTCGTATTCCCAACGCCAGATTTACATATAATAGCCCCGGCGTCACATGCGGTGTTTATCTGATAAACTATGAAAGCTCTCGCCCGATTATGGTACATAGTTGGAATTTATTTAACGCTAGGAAATATTCTATATATGTACAGCTAACTTTCAGCTTCAAAGAATAGTATGTGTAAATAGACCTCCACATTGTACGATACTGATTAAAGATTACTTCAGTAATGTATTAATTCTATGCATGTAGGTTTATAAGATCATCGAGGTATGTAAAATTTCTGTAGGCATATAGAAATTTCGTAAATATCGTATTTATTCAAAAAATTATTTAGCAAAATATTGGTCCATACTTTTTTGCAATTTTATCTTATTATAGATTAAATAAAAAACGAGAAATCATACGAACATAATTAAGCAAGAAAATTCAGATAAAACGCATTAGGAGCTCGTGCTTAACCGCATACCTCTTAATGAAGTGTCGATACGGTCTATAAATGGCTATGGTGACCTAGAGTCAGCAGGTGTATTCACTTTCAAGTATTTATATCATTTTATATCTAATAAATAAGTGTTGAATATCATAATTTGCGGGTTTTATTGCTATATAAATCACCAGCTTAGATATAAGCCATACACATTTTATCTCACAGCAATGACGAAGCAAAACGAAAAGCTTAGGACCATTAGGACTTACGTCATTTATAAAGTTCACTACTTATTACTATTATTAAGCAGGTTTAAAATAATTTAATAATAACATAATATATAACATACTTAAATATTTGAAAATCAGGAAACGACAATTAAAAGGAACATGACGACACAATTTCGGGGTGTCATGGCCATATAACACCTTTTGGCCAAAGCCAACCTCACCTGCTCGTGGTGCACCCTGCTGGTCTACAAACGAGGCTCTGGCGATTAGTTTAGAGTGGTAGAACTACAGCTGCATACAGTCTCTGTATGTAGCACGAACGGGCTGTAGTTCGTCCGGGGCAGGACCACTACCTCACAGGAAACCGGCGTGAAGCATTAATTTGCGTTTCGCATAGGGTGAGTGAGGAATCCGGTAGCCCATTCCCCCCCCCCCTCCCTTTAAGCATCATGGCAGCGGTTTTTAACAGAAATTTACCCCAGGAGGGTACCAGCTCCATTGATGCTGGAGAATCCCTCCCTGAACAATCTCGTTCGGGCCGCCCTACGTATTCTGGGGAGGGCAAAATACCGCTCGTTACCTCCTCACCAGGCAAAAAGAGCAGAAAGACCAGCGCACCCCTTTCCACGCTCCGCGTTAACTTTTGCAATATCAGGGGTATTCATTCTAACATCAACGCCGTGCATTACCACCTCGAAACGGCGAAGCCGGCCTTACTGTTTCTAACCGAAACTCAGATATCTTCACCGTCTGATGTATCATACCTTAGTTACCCAGGCTTTAGCTTGGAGCACAATTTTCTACCCCGCGCTGGTGTATGCGCTTACATCCGGGAAGATATCTGCTTTCGTCGCCTTGGTCATCTTGAAGGTAGGGACCTTTCCATCCTTTGGCTACGTGTGGAATGCGACGACCACCCGCGCATCTATGCGTGCCTCTATAGGTCCCATAGCGGAAACGACGAATCGGACCGACTCTTTGAGCACATTCAGTCGTCGGTTGACACCGTGCTTAATCAGACTCCTGCTGCAGAAATTGTTGTCCTTGGTGACTTTAATGCTCATCATGCTGAATTTCTCAAGTCACGAACAACCGACCACGCAGGTAGATCTGTACACGACTTCGCTCTTGCCTATAACCTCACTCAATTGGTATCATCGCCCACGCGAATTCCCGATATTGAGGACCATACGCCTTCTTTGTTGGACCTTCTGCTGACTTCCCATCCGGAGGGCTACCAGGTAAATGTCGATGCTCCTATGGGCTCTTCCGACCACTGCCTAGTCCGGAGTTCAGTGCCAATCTTGCACCTACCTCGGCCTCCACGTGCAGGCCACCGTCGCGTTTGGCACTATAAGTCTGCAGATTGGGATGGGATGCGTACTTTCTTCTCATCATATCCCTGGAGTCGAGTTTGTTTCTCCGCGAATGATCCTAGTGCGTGTGCTGACTCTGTCGCCGATGTGGTGCTTCAGGGAATGGAGCTCTTTGTTCCAAACTCCGTTGTTCCCGTGGGCGGCAAGTCCCAGCCTTGGTTTGGTCGCTCTTGCAAATCGGCATCTCGCTGTAAACAAGATTGCTACCAGGCCTGGGCCAATGCACTCGCATCTAGTGATCCAAACGCCCGTCCATTGAAAAGAGAATTAAACTCGGCCTCTAGGTCCTTCAAGAAGGCTATTGCAAGAGCGAAGGCAGAGCACATTGCTAAGCTTGGCGAAAAACTTGCCCTACTTCCTTCGGGAACTCGAGCCTTTTGGGCCCTCGCTAAAGCTGTGCAAGGGAATTTTTGTCAGCCGTCCTTACCATCTCTGCGCATGGAGAATGACTCGTTAGCCCACACAGCAAAAGAGAAAGCCGACCTTCTTGGCTCTCTCTTCGCTGCTAATTCGACGTTGGACGACACAGGGTACTTACCACCTACCATTCCACGATGTGATGCATCTATGCCCGACATTCGTTTCAGTCAGAGAGCAGTGCGTAAAGCACTCCTTTCCCTGGACGTCCATAAGTCAAGTGGCCCTGACGGTATTCCTCCCATAGTGCTTAAGATGTGCGCACCTGAATTGGCTCCGGTTCTCACGCGACTTTTCCGGCACTCCTACTCTACTGGCGTTGTCCCGAACTCATGGAAGACAGCTTTAGTGCATCCTATCCCGAAAAAGGGCGATCGCTCAGACCCGTCCAATTATCGACCCATAGCTATCACTTCTTTGCTCTCCAAGATAATGGAATCCATTATCAATCGCCAGTTGCTCAAGTATCTGGAGGAGCACCAGCTGATCTGTGACCGTCAGTATGGATTCCGTCACGGACGATCGGCTGGTGATCTTCTAGTATATTTAACACATCGTTGGGCGGAGGCGATTGAGAGCAAGGGTGAAGCGTTGGCGGTCAGCTTGGACATAGCGAAAGCCTTTGATCGGGTCTGGCACAAAGCGCTTCTTTCGAAGCTTTCTTCCTATGGGCTTCCCGAGAAATTTTGCCGATGGGTCACCAGTTTTCTCACTGAGCGTAGTATGACAGTCGTGGTCGACGGTTCATGCTCCGAACCTAAGCTCGTGAATGCTGGTGTACCTCAGGGCTGCGTTCTGTCTCCCACACTGTTTCTTCTGCATATCAATGATTTGCTGCGCGTTAGCAGCATTCATTGCTATGCAGACGACAGTACGTGTGATGCAGTTTATGCCGGCTGCAGCAATATTTCTCGGGATCGCGTCATTGAGTGCCGGAACGATCTTGTGTCCGTAATCGAAACTTCCTTAGATGAAGTCTCGAATTGGGGTCGAATTAACCTGGTCCAATTTAACCCCAATAAGACACAAGTCTGCGCATTTACCGCTAAGAAGAATCCCTTTATCGCGACTCCCGTTTTTCAAAGTACTCCTCTAAAAGCCACAGCCAGTATCGGAATTCTTGGACTCGAAATCTCGAGTGATGTGCAGTTCTCTTGTCATCTGGAAGGTAAAGCTAAGTTAGCTTCGCAGAAACTAGGTGTACTCTGTAGAGTGGGGCAGTATTTCACTCCGAGCCATCGCCTTAACCTTTATAAGGCGCAAGTCAGGCCGCATATGGAATACTGCTCCCATCTCTGGGCCGGTGCACCTCAACAGTATCTCCTTCCATTTGACCGAATTCAACGGAGAGCTGTGCGACTCGTTGGCGAGCCAAGTCTAACCGATCGGCTTGATTCTTTGGCATTGCGTAGAGAAGTCGCTTCCTTATGCGTCTTTTACCGCATTTATCATGGGGAGTGCTCTGAAGAACTGTTTGGTGCACTGCCTGCTGCTGAATTCCACCATCGTACGGCACGTCATAAGCTGAAATTCCACCCATACCATCTGGACAGCTGGCGATCAACAACTGTTCGCTTTAGAAGAAGTTTTTTGCCTCGTGCTACCGAAATTTGGAATCAGCTCCCGCGGGCAGTGTTTCCAATGAGTTACGATTTGGGGACCTTTAAGAAAAGAGCGTACACCTACCTTAAAGGCCGGCAACACACTCGCCATACCCCTGGTATTGTGGGTGCAAGTGGGCGACGATGATCATTTACCATCAGATGACTCGTCTGCTCGTTTGCCTGCTCTTCACATAAAAAAAAAAAAAAAAAAAAAAAAAAAATTCCTGAAGCTTAAATCCTTTTTCCCTTTCCTGTTCTAACGCTTTGCTATTTCCTTCATTGTCTTTGAGTCGTATAGAAATTAATAATTTTAGATGTTCATGGATATGAATTTGATGTCTACGGGGTTGTGATTTATTTTCTGCAGGTTTTTGAGAATTTGAGTACCGATTCCTTAAGGTTGCATATTTTATCTATTACTAGCTGCTCTGCGCGGTTTCACCCCCGTGGCTCCACTCCTGTTGCCCGTAGCGTGATGAAATATAGCCTATAACCTTCCTCGATAAATGGGCTATCAAACACCGAAAGAATTTTTCAAATCGGACCAGTAGTTCCCGAGATTAGTGCGTTCAAACAAACAAACAAACAAACTCTTCAGCTTTATAATATTAGTATAGATATTGACTCAAATGAACAATTAATGTTTAATGACCACCAGACAGACATTCATTACCTATAGGTAATATTATATAATATGAAGCTTTTACCTATTACTAAAACTATTCTGTAACCTATAAACATCCAAAGAAAGATACAAAATTTCATAATTAGTAAGTTGACACGTTCGTTATCTAACGGTCATCATTTGACGATATATTTCTACAGAAGGGTATGTTGCGCAGATGACGTCTTTCCGGCTAGATAAACTAATCACCAGGCGTTACGTGCGGACGCATCAATAGAGCGCCGAGCGTTATCTTGAGACGTGGAAATGTTAGGCTGGTGATACACGGGCGTTTTAACGCGTCGTTATTGAATATACTTGTAGCTTAAATTAAAATAATAATAAGGTAGAGAAATTGTTCGTTAAATAAAACTAAATTAAGGTCACTTCTCACCCGTATTTACGAAATAATAATATTTTGATATTTTTCTTGTAATAAATTGTAATATTTTTTGTATAATTATAAATAGGTTACATACTAAATCAAAATATTTTTTATAACAAAGACAGCCTATATCTGTTATAATTTACAAAAAGTGCCACTTACTTTCTTACGCCTTACTCTCTATTATTAGTGTTTCTAATTATAATAAACAGGTTGTCACATAATTAAGTTATTCCAGCATAAATAAATAAACCTTATCTATAATTATAAGGCTTAACAAATTTTGTTTCATTTAGTAACGTAATACCTGTTGTATAGGTACTTACAACGAACATAAATTGAAAATGTATACCTACGTATGCCAATAGCTCGCTCTTTCGTTGTTTCTGGAAAAATGTAGAGCTCTATAGGAACTACTCTACTCTATAAGTAAATCTATGTGAAACGTGAAAAGTAAGAAGTAGGTATATTATGTGTATGTCTATCCACAAAAAGTTATACGATTAATTATCTTAAAAATATCGAGAAAATTTTCGCCAATAAATACGATGAAATTAATTTACCAACCGGTATCATACATACAAGCTCATTAGTAGTCAAAGGCAGATTAAAAACAGTATATTTTTAAAGAAACGACGACTATGTTATCTTTAAGTACTTTAATTTAAATACTTAAAGAGAGACTAATTCAGTCGTTGCTTTAACAACGTTTAGATAAACACTAGATTTCCGCCCGCGGCTTCGCCCGCGTTTTTAAAGAAAAACTCGCATAGTTCCCGTTCCAGTGGGATTTCCAGGATGAAACCTATCCTATATGTTAATCCAAGTTACCCTCTATATGTGTGCTAAATTGCATTGTAATCGGTTCAGAAGTATTTGCGTGAAAGAGTAACAAACACACACACACACATCTTCACAAGTTTGTGAAGGTGTGTGTGTGTGTGTTTGTTACTCTAGTAGGATATATTCCTGTTTAAAAGTATCACAGAGACATTTTAAAAATAATATTTAAATAGAGTAAATATTGAATTTTGTCGAATCTTGGAGCCAATAACAAAACGGTTCTCACCAAACATCGCGCGACAATAAAACACGTTAAGTACTGTCCAAATAAGTTTCTCACACTTGCTACACAATGAATCCATAAATTTGTGTCCAAACCTCAATTTCCGTTAAAATAATACTATAGTATCCTTTGAACCGTGCAATCATGATAACAAGATCTAAGCCTTATATCAAACCCTTATTAAAATATATATTTTTTAATCCCATGCTACTTTCTCTATTTTTAGTAATCCGTCGCAGGTGCAGTCTAATCGCATGAAGGTAATAAAATATATGATGACATGGTGCCATGTATCATTACAAAAAAAGTGTTAACCTTTAAGATTCACCACAGATGAACAAAAAATATTCACACTTCACACTCCACGAAACGTATCAGATCGCATTCCATTAATCATTATAAATCAACGGGTGCCAAAAACGCGTGTGTACCTATGTAATATATATTTACATTCAGATAGAGATCTTATATTTTTATTTCATCGAAAGTGAAGTAACTAAAGTGAATGTTCCATAAATCATACATCGTAAATCATTTCTAATCACATTTTGACATTCCGTATAAATCTTGCAAGTTGTACCTAACTTGGGGTCAGTTTTGATATGCCACGGCTTAAATTACATAGTTAACATTCCTACATATTTGGGATGTTAAAATTAGAGTTGAAAGTATGTAGAGTTGATGATGCAATTGAAACTTAATCTATAATCATCTTTCAATAGGTAACCATTTCTACGAATTTTAATCTATTTCAGTACTTATTTCTGTGAATGTGCTTTGGAATTGTTCCGATGAGGATTGGTATCAAAATTCTGATAGCAAGGCGTGCACGAACCGGTCCCAAGCCACACTGATTTTTTTATTCTTTCTCGTAAAACCATGAACCGACATCGCCTTTGGGGCTTTTCAAACTTTAACAAACGATTATTTTAAACGGAAAATATTTCATGGAATAACATCGAACCAATACACATTTTACCATATAAGAATATATTTAACACTTCACCTGCTTACATTGATATTATAAACAAACGCCTGCATACCTCTGCAATCAGTAAAATGTATGCAGTCTCATAGACACGCAGAAATGTGGCTCTCTAATTAGTCACAAACGATGCATTCATTCAAACTAGTGGTAGCCCAGTGATCGAAATTTTTACGATAAAATATATAAACACATATTTATAAAGATAAATTATTGGCAACGAATATGGCTCGGTTAAATGTATGAAAACAAATAGGTACTTTAGTAGGAGAAAAGCAGTTATGTTTACATAAAAATCAATTAACAAAATTAACCGTTGGAAATTGTTTTATAGCTATTACCTACGCACACAAATCTCATAAATCATTTTAATTTGAAAATTATTGAAATGAATATTTAAAAAGCTGATTTATAGCGTAATAATAAATATTGATAATTTTATTTGAGCTATTATAATATTATGAATTATTCAAATAACGAAAATAAAAAAATTATTGACGTTTTTTACATTGAGATAATAGTTTTTTATGATATTTTTTTCTGACTTCGTTTATCCTTTCACGCGTTCTCGGTTCTGCGCCACATGTCGTTATCATAACACATTATAATGAGTAAAGGAAATAATATATCAAGTGTGAAGTGATACGCGGAAATGTTCTAGTAGGAAATCATCGATTATATTATAGAAATCGAGTGCAAATTACGCTTAGTTTGCGGTTCCTAGAGACGCGATGTCACTGCCTCTAACAATCTCTTAATTACAAGAAACACGCATAAATTAAAGCGACAAATTATATGATAATGAAAGTTAATTGCAGACGCATAATCATATACTGATTAATAATGTAACAAGTTGTGTTCCCCAAATGGAGCTGTGCGTAATACACATTCGCTTCGATTGTAATTATTTTATCATAGATTTTAAATGCTTCTCGACAGATTTCGCTGTATTTGAACTCTATGTGAACGTCTCATGCCTCAGATGAAGATTAGTTACCCAAATGCGAATATAGGTGACTGACTTGTGTCTTATATTACTAGTTCCTCAATAATAATAAAATAATTAATAAAGTTATACGACAGTAATAAATAGCGAATGGGCTACCTCTTTATGAATGCAATCAATTATGGTGTCTTAAAAAACAATTTAAACGCTCCTTTTCATCATAATAGACTTATCTTTTAATTAAAATCTCATATCGTTACAAAGAAATTTCTTATAAATTATTTAAACGCGAAAGCATTGGTTGATTTTGCATAATTACAGGCCGGGCTGTTAACATTATACTATCTTACAATTTTCTACAATTTCTACGCGGAGATCACCACGTGTCTAATGAAGTCATGTTACAAAGATTATGTGATTATGAAATATAATAAACGATGTAACACGAGACGCCTGCATACTAAAAGCTTCATAGAAAACTTGTATTACCTACCTTATCGTAGAATTTTAATGTTATTATTAAAAGCGATTATCATATAACCTTTAGGTTAGGAATTTTTGTACTAAGTAAGTTTCAATTCTGGATAGATGTTTTATAATGTGGTAGAGTCACGAAAAACAGCGAGTTGCGTTATTTATAAACATTATTTCTGTGTGTCACTCTTTTTCTTCTCATGTTATTTATATAAGAGAATATTTTACTTGTGTGCCTATCTACAATCTTTCATTGTATTGCTTGCTTATATTTTCATAACCGTTATAAAGAAGGTTGACGAACAGGAAGCGATGTAATTTTTGCACTGTACAGTGTACATAGCTATGGATAAACCAATAAATTCCGCAGAAAGTCAAGTGCAGGAGCAGCCGCGCGTGAACACAGGTGCAGGGCGAAGGGCGGAGGGCGCAGCCCGAGCGTGACGCGGCGGAGACTCCCACGTTATTCTTACTACATTTACTTACAAACTTACATTTACGATATTACGAAACGAATAAATATATGGTAGGTAATATACAAGTTACAAATGCAATTTTGAGTTGTAGGTTCGTAACTGTAGAAAGGTTGTAAATCTATCGACGAAATTTCTTAATTTATTTGACTTCCAAGAATATTTTTTATTCAAATGTAGAGTCGAGAATTAAAGTATTTCTGGAATATAATATGTACTCACTTTCAACTACTAACAATAGATTGGTACCTATGCCGTATGCACATTGCACTTTATTAATCGCTATATTATGATACAATATACAGACATAAACATTGCTTCTATCTAGTTTCATCATTTTCACCAAGCAATAGTACAATAATAATTGAGACAATTGTTTTTCCATTAGATACAGGCTTGGCAGTAGTTAGCGAACAATTTGTAGCTGTTTTCTTTGTTCCGGCTCAGAAAAATTATTACTAAATTTCCTGTTATCGTAACGGACACGACGGGTTGGGTCTGTTGACTCGGGGGAGTAAATTGATGTCCTTACTTCTCTAATGTATTTAATGTAGAAGTTTATTTTGTGCCCTTCGGCAAAATAGCAAAAGATAGACGATTATCGTCACAATTTATGGTTGGTGGCTTGAATTTGCTACTTAGCATCTCGGAATGGCTCCTTAGATATTGGATCTCAACCTATTTGATTTATCAAAACTTCGATATTGGTAGAGCAACCGAATCATTGCAATTAACAACGACAATTTTCAAGAAAACATCAACAAGATTGACTTAAGTATGTTATGACTCTAATGAGTTTGTATGCAAGACCATTATAAAATAGCAGACTGAAAAAAAGAACAGTAAAGTTGAATGGCAATTCAATGATTACGAATGCATTTATTGTAATGCATAACATAACTAGAGAGTGACAACTATGCCATAATCAGTTTCCAAGAGACATCGCAAATCGCAATATAATATAATAGCAGTTCAATGATCTCGTTGTTCGTTTTCAGGTGAAATAGAAACGCGAACAAAAAAGCGCACGTAACATATAGTATTTACACTCCGCATCACCCGGACTTTCTGCGTAATGAGACTTGTCGTGCACGCTCTATGATTGAGATCACACCTATCGTTTAAGAAACACTGTTCACTCGACAAGATACTTTTTTTGGTCAGCATCGCATATTACCCTTATCCCAACCAATGTCTTACTTTTAAGGGTTGAGTTTTTGGGTAATTAAGAGTTACGCTATCATAGTGTCATGTTGTCATCCGTTGCTCTATGGACATGTGTTTTTAATTAGGAGGGTTGCTTTTTAATAAAATTTGTTACGAAGACAATACTCGATAATGTATCACTCGACTTCTTTAATTTTATCAATTTAAAAGCTTGCTCTATATTATCTAAGCTAACTTATTGACTAAGTATCATGCATTATTATACCAATGATGATTGGTGAAATGTTTGCTTTCAAGAGATAACTCATTTTATTTGAAACTAGCTTCCGCCCGTGACTCCGTCCGCGCGGAAAAATTAAGATTTATTTATTTCTACGTATTTTTCCGGGATAAAAAGTATCCTATTTTATGCCCAGGATAATAAGGTATAATTATACCGAGTTTCATCGAAATCGAACCGTTAGTTTTTACGTGATGCCTTCACATACAGACAGACAGACAGACAAAAATTTTTTTAATCACATATTTGGGTTTGGTATCGATCCAGTAACACCCCCTGCTATTTATTTTTTCAATATTTTCAATGTACAGAATTGACCCTTCTACAGATTTATTATATATATGTCGGAGCTAGGTGTAGAATGTGAATCTATTTTCAAGCTGTGGGCGTTGCGTTGGGTAATCGAGCAAAGAAACACCTCAAACTCAATCATTTCTTTATTTACCACCGATTCGGAAAGCAGTATCTACAGAGAAGAACCGGCAAGAAACTCTATAGTTGCTCTTTTTAATCATGTCAGTTTTACAATACAGTCATTTTAATACAATCATCATTTTAAATACAATCACTTTTAATAACCGTTACGTTACACATTTAAATTAAACACTAGCAAAGAAAAGGTTAACAGTTCCTAGAACTCTTCGATGTTCGAATGTGAAGTGCCGTCCCGAGGGCGAGCCTTCACCGGCTCGACCCGGTACAAGCATGAAGTAAGCCGCCAACTTCACTGTGCTGCCACCTCCCGGAACTCGTGCTTCGAGTCGTTTTACATCCGCGCTATTGACCGTCTCCGACACGGCCATCCTGCGCTGAACACGTCCTCGTGTATGTGTGTGCTGTAACAGAAAACATCTCGCACAGTACATGCTCTTCGGCCAATCCTGACAATTTTTTACAATTAAACTCTGATATTTAATTTTTAGGCTTATAAACCTCTAAACTAAAAAAACTAAACCCTTAAGATCACTTAGTTGTCTGTACGTCTATCAGTCTATTTATCAAAACCTTTGAAATTCATATCGCATACCATCGTCCCGTTAAGCTTTGAAAAGTTATAACAGTCGATCAAAAGATGAATCAATACCTTCAGGATATTTCTTGTGAACACAGAATCATGAAATTTGTACAAGAAACGTCCTATAGCAAAGAATCCTATAGAAATTTGAATATCCTAAAATAATTTCCAACTTCAACCCTTTGAAATTAACCATTTTGATTAAAATAATGAAACATTGAATCCTGATTATTTCGATTAAATTTATGAACTACTAACTACTAAAAGAAAATAGCGCTTAAGCAACCAAATACCACTTTCACTGCTATTGTCATCAGCAGATCATTATTAAAGTATCACAAAAAACTAGAGCATGAATCTTATCCGAGGCCTGTGGCTTTTCACTAAGCCCATCATCTCACACGCATTCCACTGAATGCCAACTCTGGCTTTTCACTAAGCCCAACAACACACACGCATTCCTCCGAATGCAAACTCTGGCTTTTCACTAAGCCCCACAACAAACCTCATGTTTGTTCCACACGCATTCCTCCGAATGCCGAGTCCCACGGACTCCCATATTCCAATGGTCTCTACAAGACCCAACCTCCGCCAGCGTCACTCGCCCACCGCGTATCCACGGTTTACTACAAGCAGCTATCTGTACTCCTAATAGCAGACGCCGATTTCAAACGGACTACGGTAATACCGCGTATCCACGGTTTACTATAAGCAGCCATAGCTCCTAATAGCAGACACCGATTTCAACGGACTACGGCTACGAAATGACTACTGGCACTCTCTGACCAAACGAACTAAGATTCATCGCTACCACTCAACTCAAACTCAAATTTCAAACACTAATCAACTTCAAGTGGTACTTGGCCCTCAGGCATCCTCAATATATTAACAAGGTGAAGTTACCCGAACATAGTATAAACAAAATCTGTCTTTTCAAAGTGATTATTGGTGTTTACAGGATTCAATAGCTCAACAGTAAAAAAAAGTGAAACCTGAACTGAACTATTACTCATCCAACAGAATCAATATTCTTAATCGTTTTTCATTTTAATAAACTCAAGTTATCTCCTATACAGCCATACTGACAATCATGCGTCCTCGTACGCCATTTCTCACACTACATTACTACGGTAATTCATCTCGGGATACCAAAATAGCTACTATCCTGCCTCGGCCCACACTGGCCTTACAGGGTTACCATACTGCCCCAGTCCTCCTGACTGGTCAGAACACATCTACTATCCTGGACTTCATGCCAGATAGAACACCACAATCCTTCGACGAACTACATTACCATCACAATATTATTTCACGCAACACACATTTACTTCACAACGTACGAGACAACATAACCATCAGTATGCTACAACTATAATACTCCACTACAACTCTACTGAATTATACCTCCCAAGTCTATCATAGTGATAGCCTGTGCAGCTTGCTCAAATTTTAACAGCAGTTTTATTTTGTTGTTATGATCATTGACAAACAAATGTGACAACAGCACAAAAATAACATCTTAAAAAGTTTAAAACGAATAATTCGTAACTGAACCGCAGAAAACACTCAAAGTGGTGAAAGCTTATTCTCAACTAAATATTTACCAACTTGAATTTAAAGTAATCATGTGTTAACATATCTGCTTACAAATAAAAATCGCGAGAAACACTTCAAAACCCTTTTTTATCGGCAAATTTACATGTGGCTAAATTTCCTAACGGTATGTTTGCTTTTGAAAACTTAATTTAAAACAATTAATAAGTGTAGGCTTAAACTCATCTGTTAATCTAATATCGAACGGCAAAAGGGCTGAGCTAAATTTTAGTTTCAACGTATTAAGATTGAACTGCTCAACAACTACTGTACAACTACCTAATTGATGTATTCAGTTGATGTTAAACTGCAGCTAGTCACAAAAACTATTATCAAGAAATTACATTAAATGCACACAATGTAAATCGATTAGGTACTATCGATGTAAATCGATTAGGTACTATCGATGTAAATCGATTAGGTACCATCGATGTAAATCGATTAGGTACTATCGATGTAAATCGATTAGGTACTATCGAATACTCCACGTTTAGGACTTATTTGAAGCTAAAAAAAACAAAAAATATGTGCGTGTACTACGCGTACGTGTACACACGTAAGAAATGAAACTTCTTTATGACCTTATTTTTCAAAAAATAATTTACTATATGCAACTTTACAGAAATATATCGAATCACGCGTGATAGGGATAAGAAAAAAAATGGTGCGTAACCATCACGATCACATATATCTCCGATGTGCGTAACGGAAAAATGTCACGCGTAACGAAAGAATTTTTCTTTTTCAACCCCGATAAAGAAGTTTCACTTCAAAAACCTTCAGAAAACCTGGATGGGTTTTTCTTTTCTCTATGCAATTAAACAGACATTATCTGACGACAGTATGTAAACTGTAAAGGCGCTATTAACCTTAAGATTATTTTCAACAGTCTTAATATCTTAACATTAAACGGACCCAAACGTCGATGAGATAGTTAAAATAATTTTAAAGCAATCAAGTTACGTACTCAAACTAAATCTAGACCCGTATTCCAATCATAACATTTATCTTAGGCCAGCTGTTTATTTGAACACGCTAATTATCTGCGACATTGTATTATGAACTGCCTAAATAAGGACCTAATAAATTCTCCAAGTAAAAATTCAAAACTAAATGCCTCGATTTACCTTTTATTCGATCAAAGTAAATCTGTAACATTTCATAAAACTGCATATTGTAAAAACTGCATACTGTGAATTGTTCACAACATTATTTTAAGAAATTAACCTCAAATATCACCTTAAATAAAACCTACGAAAAGTTTATAAAACTCTAATGCACTAGTTAACGCATTACTTTTCGTTTTTAATCGAATAGCAATAAGGCTGTCTTTGTGTAGCAATTAATTGCTATTTGTCAAGGGTTATAGCCTAAATAAAAACTAACGCAGGTAGTTTAAAAAAATTAATGCGGGCAGTCAAGAAACTAACGCGGGTAGTTAAGAAACTAATTTAAAAGCAATTCGCATACTGTTTTTGTTCTGATACACGGACAAGTGAATGTTTATTGTTTACGTTCGATTGAAGAATCTGGATGCAGTGTACAAATTAATGTGTTTTCTTTGTTAGCGTTAATTCGCAAAGTTGCAAACATTAAAACAAGTCGTTACTTAATTTCATCTTGAAGGCAGTACTTACGCCGCGAAGCATTTTTAAAATAACACGAATTACCTACTAAAGTAAACGCGTCCCTGAATAAGTGAAATACAAGTCACACGACCTAGGTACTGATAATTTATCACTGCGTAACTAAGATGGGCTGAATGTAATGGAATAAGTTTTAACTAACTACAAAACCTTAAAGCCATATCGCACGACCTAATAATAACATCACTGCGTAAATAAGTTGAGTTTAATGTAATGCAATAAGATTTAACTATACACTGGTCTTGTAGGCTACAACTTTAAACAAAATCTAATCGTTACATTTGGTACAACCTGTAAATCAGCGCTGTTTTTGTGCAGCATTTTGCCGAGGCTGTGACCATTTTCCTCAATTAATTTTAAAATAAATTTTGTAACTAATGTTTTTGGCAAAAAATTTCTTTTTCTTTCGAATAAGTTACTTGAAGTTACTACATTTTGAAAACCTACTTTCTTTATCTTACTGTACACTCAAAGTGGAATGTTATCTACTGACCGGTTTTGTATGAGATTGAAGGATAGTTGCACGACACGTCGACACGTCGCTCTGGTTCCGGTGATCTCAGGCTCGACGTGTTGATGGTAGTGATGGTAGCGCGACGCCCGGCGTGGTATTGTGGCGCCTGGCGTGGATGCGCAGCGCCTGGCGTGGTGTCGCGGAGCCCAACTTGGTGCCGCGGCGCTCAGTATGGATGCGTAATGCACCACATGGCGCAACGCATGACGCTCGACGCATGATGCTCGAAGCCGGATGCTCGACGCGATGGCACGGTGCACGACATGACACGGCGCTGCTCTCGATGATACGGCTTCCGACTTTTTGCTGTTCCCGTCGAAACTGGATCGAAGTGCCACGTGGTTGCGGCGCTTTGACTTTTAATCAGGTTATCGTATATCGTATCGAGGTTATCGCCACGTGTTTTCTCATTTGCTCGATTTGATCCCAATTCTGATGTCGGAGCTAGGTGTAGAATGTGAATCTATTTTCAAGCTGTGGGCGTTGCGTTGGGTAATCGAGCAAAGAAACACCTCAAACTCAATCATTTCTTTATTTACCACCGATTCGGAAAGCAGTATCTACAGAGAAGAACCGGCAAGAAACTCTATAGTTGCTCTTTTTAATCATGTCAGTTTTACAATACAGTCATTTTAATACAATCATCATTTTAAATACAATCACTTTTAATAACCGTTACGTTACACATTTAAATTAAACACTAGCAAAGAAAAGGTTAACAGTTCCTAGAACTCTTCGATGTTCGAATGTGAAGTGCCGTCCCGAGGGCGAGCCTTCACCGGCTCGACCCGGTACAAGCATGAAGTAAGCCGCCAACTTCACTGTGCTGCCACCTCCCGGAACTCGTGCTTCGAGTCGTTTTACATCCGCGCTATTGACCGTCTCCGACATATAGATATGCTATTCTCGAAGAAACGACTTGATGTTATCATTGAGAGCCGTTTCGATTCTATTTTCTGATAGGAATCCCTGACCCCTGTTATAAGAATTTGATGTCAGGGATGCAATCCTTCTTTCATATCTTCTCTAAACGCTTGCAAATTTTTTGTCTGACACCAGCTTATAAAAAATAAAGTTTATTTAGCGGTTTTATCTAATTATACGCTAAGCTTGCTTTTACGATAAGCTCTCTTTTTTGTGTGTGGTGTTTCTCAATGTTAGAAGGGCTTCTACATTTTAACGCGGACGCGACGATAAGCTCGTATCTATACATATAATAAAATCGTAGGAAAGTCAAAACTGTACATTGAATATTTTTTTAAAAGAATACATAATCCATGATCTATAATCGATATAGAAGCCAAAAACATAGTTTTTAGAATTTTTGTCTGTTTGTCTGTTTGTCGGTTTGTCTGTTTGTCTGTATGTTTGTCCAGGCTAATCTCAGAAAGTACTGCACGGATTTACTTCAAATTTTGCATGAATATTACTAACAGGTCGGGTCAGGCTGTTATATACATATTATCATGCTATCACCTTCGGGGGAGGAGCTGTGAACCTTTATTTTTCTTACGTATTCCGTGTACTACGACAGCGTACAATATAAAGACTCATGTTTAAATGTTGTTTTTGAGTAAGCCATGCTATTGTCTACCTTTACACTATAAAAACTACATCATTTAAGTAATTTTGGCAGAGAAACAGTATAATGAATCTTAGTAGTATAAAGACAAATTTAAAACAGCGCCATCTATGAGATTTCATTAAAATTAAATCAATTTACATAATATTAACGCTCCTTGGAAATTCATAATTTAAATATTATGATGTTGGTGAGTTTGTTTTTTTTTTAAAGTTAAATAAATAATTCATATCTTCCCAGAGTAAATTTCAGGTGCGCTTATATTTCATGTGAATATACTAAATTTTTATAAGTGAGGGTAGATGTTTATTATTTGATGTTAGTTACAGTTATATAGGTAAGAAACGTAGTATTTGTATTCTCTTTGGGTAATAGTAGATAACAGTGATTGTGTTCATTGGTTACATTTTTAAAAATCTTTATAATTATATAGTTAGACTCATGTTTTTAATTAGTTAAAGTTATGACAAAATAAGAAAATGATGAAATTTTATTTTTATCATGTATAACTTTTACAAGACTATATTATACGCCCAAAGAAGGTCACTTTAGTTCTTGATAAAACATTATTTGTTAGTAGCTTTTTATTAAAATTAGGTACACTTATCTTTTGATTTTTTTTTATTTACAGATTCAATGTTCATAAAAATTGACGATTTGCGTGAGGATGTAGTGGAAATTAGTAACCTTGCGCGTGGTCAATCAATATTCAATACATATTATAATAAAATTCTAGAAAAGTGATGTCTGTACAATGAAAATATGTAAAAAAAATAGCAGGGGTTATTATTAAATCGATCTCAAACCCAAAACTGTAGTTATAATTTTTTTTGTCTGTTTGTCTGTATGTTTGTGCACGCTAATCTCAGAAACGGCTTATCCGATTTAGATGCGGTTTTCACTAATATATTGTGGTAATCTTCATTTAACATTAAGTGTTTATTTCATGTTAATCGGTTTGTAAATAAAAAAGTTATGAACATTTAAGTATTCACGGCGAACATTTGCAAAGGCATTCTATTGTACACTATACAGTGTACGATAAAACGTAAGTTATCTGTTATACGCTACAGTAATTATTCCTTATAAATGTCCAGGTGATCATATCGAAAGTCCCCAAGGGTGGGGGGGTAAGCTGAGGTAGTAGGGGGGGAAGGGGTCAAATTAGAATTATGCTTACTTCTAGGTAAATTTTATACATAAAATGTCCTTTAAATTATGTCGTATTATATTTTTAACCCCTTTTAACCATTTTTAACCATCAAAAAGATGGGTGATAAGTGTTTGACCGCTATGTTTGTCTGTTTGTGCCACCGTAGCTCGCTAACAGGTAATAAGAATTAGATGCGTGTTAGGCAGCATATTTTCCGGCGCTGGTTCTTAGATAAAGTGTATCAAAATCGGTTCATCCATTTATTATACCTAGGTATATAGAGGTAAAAGTGGGAATGTGGGAAAAAATATTAGTTATATTTTTATCCAATTCGGTTTATCCATTTATTAGATTACAGCGGTGAAAGTGGGAATGAACAATAATCGAATGTGGTCAAATAATATACTCAAGCGGCATATCAAAATATAAAAGAGCAACGTGTTTTATCGAAATCGGTTCATCCGTTTATTACATTTAGGGGTGACAGTGGTTAGATAAATAAACCAAATGGAGCATCAAACGACAGGATATGACGTGTACATATAGGTATAATTAGATAATATGGTTTACATCAAAATCGGTTCTGCCATTTACTAGGTGTGGAAAGAGAAGGGTTGAAAGTCTGTGAAAGAAGAGGGGGATATGGGAGCGAGAGGATAGCCACACCCTGGAAATTTTGAACTCTACTCAAAGCCACATAGGCCTGGCTCTTGGCAATTTTTTTTCCTAAAGATACCACTTCTTTTGCCACTGTGATCCATTACAATTTGTGCACGGTTACGGCCCAACTTAAAAGATGTCAAGGAGCAACAAACTTATAGATATCAATATGATGTAGGAATGTAATATGGAGGTAGAGGTAGGTCTCGCTCACTTGAAAATATCACATGAAAATAAGAAACCGAAGTTAAAAATTTAAAAATTAAAAAGAAAAACCCAACGCAACGAAGGAAAAGGAATAAATAATAATTTTACAAACTTCCCGACGATCTTTAAAATTAAGTACCATTATAAAAAAATATAATTGTATATGATATGATAATGATGGTATGGCAGCCCCGATGACTTTGTTTTTTTATTTTTATAAATATTTAAAATGGTATTTATTTTTAAAGATCTTCGGGAAGTTTGTAAAATTAGTGAAACTTTTATTACATCGTCTCAAACTTTTTGGTCTGTGTAGCGCATGTCGCGTGACGGTCGGCTGCCGAGTAGGTATAAAGCAGTGTTCGGAGTCATTATCGTACAAATACGATAATTTTGTGCCTAAGTTTCACTTTTACCGTGGTTTCATAAAACCACACAACATTTTTTCCTTTTTCTATGCACTTTTCTTCGTTGCGTTGAGTTTTTTTTTATTTAATTTTTATTGCACGGTCTAAACGGTTTAGTTACTACGGCGTGAGACAGGAAAGATCTGAGCGCTGAGACAAACGTCAAAACGCAAAGGAATAGAATCCGCTATCGATACTAATTATTGTCTTAAGCGTATGATGTTTTGATAAGGATTTGTTCACCTTACCAACGACGACGACCACGAACAAAATTTTCATCAAGTCGTAATTTAACAAAATTGTGCAAAACACAATTAAAAATAAATTATTAAAATTTCCTGTCGTTCTGGTGATTGGAATTTTTATTTTTGAGATCAACGAATGAAAAAATAGATTTTTCGTAGAAACGGTTATATATATTGTCAAAAACATCCATACAAGGAAGGAATTTATTTTTATTTTTTAGCTGAGTTTAGTAATAAATTTTACTAACAGTTCGTTTAATTATTTATGGTAGTACGTGTTTATTCAATAAAAGTTAAGTAGTAACTACCTACTATGCAGTCACTATTCCACGCGGACGAAGTCGCGGGCACAGCTAGTTTACCATATTATTATAGTTAGACCACGTGGGATGAGACAGCGTAGGTACTTTATGCGTATTACCATATTGCTACAGACTACAGTAGCTATCTATAAGTAGTTATGTGTAAGAATATAAAATATATATACGCACAAATTTTGTTAAATTTAGAAATCAACATTCTAAATATGAAATTCTATTTCACCCGCCGCCCTAAGTTCCAACAATCTCCTTCACGTTGTGCATTGAAAGTAAAGTCCATTACACGCAGACCTTTAAAGTTCAAAGCAGTTTAGATGCACGGGCTGATGGACGTGAATGAAGCTCTCACTTACATGTTATACCGTACTCCAGGTAACGACCCTCTCGCCCAAGGAAATGTGCATTATATTTTTGATTCGTCGCATTTCACTCTAATGAGGAAATCTGTATTATGTATACCCGTTTGGAAATGTTGACTTATTTAAAAGTAACTTCGACTGCATTGCATTCGTTAAAAAGTGGTAGATTTCCATTATATTTCGATCGTGATTCGTGAGTGCTTTTTATTTCGCTCAGAAATTTTCAGCAAACTGTTAATTTATAACTCTCCATTTAAATTTTAATGACATTAAAGGAATGGTTTATTTCCTTAAGTAGTAAAATTAAAGGTTGTAAATGCGGACTACTGAAACAAACACTATTAATTATCGAATACATTAGAATTAACCGTAATCCAATCGCTTTACTGCTTCCTAAGAAAGTTTTTTTTTTGTACATGCTTTTAAATTGAAGGCATGCAATAAACTTTATCTTTCTTTCAATGTATGTGTGACTTAAGATCCTACAACATAAATATAATTAAACTAGGTATTCCGATTTAAAATAAATTTTAAATTATTTATATGTCAGATTATAAGTGACCGTCTCGAACTTGATTAAAAATTGTTCAAACCGTTACACTATTAGTCTTAAAATACCATTAAGATTTGGCAATGCAAATACCTATGCATTTTTACGATAAAAGCTTAAAATTGATTTCAAATTCGAAAAAAAATAATGCAAATAACATTTAGCCATAATTTATTTATCTTTCAATTTTATGCGAAGGATGGAACTATTTATGCAATGTCATAGAATAGAGTGATGTAGAGTTAACCTATTTAATTTTAACCTACCTAATTATTATAGTTTTGTCCAATTAAGATGATACACAAAAAAAAATCCACTGCTTGGCGGGCGGAGTCTAATAGCTCGCTATCGCGAACGCGAGTGTGCGCGAAGTCATTCTTGCATACTCGCCGCGCTGCCGCTGGCCGACTCGGGACAAACATGTATGGAGTCGTCATACAGTTATAATATTGTTATACATATATTTAATTGTTGATTTATTGGTTTTATTTTCTTGCTTATAAACACAAAATTATCTTCTTTTTAACAACTACTTAGACATTATTAATAATTATTAATTATTATTATTTCGTAATGTTTACTTTATTACAAAATAATACAGGTTATAAATAATCTTTAAAATAACAAAAAATATTGTTATTCTGAAAAAATGAAATGGTACCTAATTACGCGGACTACTGAATTGATTTAGATAGAATTTGATGCTGACGTAGATATTACATCATGCCCAGAAATGAAAGGTACTATTTCTGAAAGAAGTTATAAACCCTAATTCTTCTCAGTCAAAGTCAAGAGTGGAAGATATCGCTAATACAGTAAAACTGATGCGAAACTTTGGATGTTAATTTGTATATTTTTTTGTTAATTGTTACTTAATCACGTCAAGACTACATTACCAATTTTGATAAAATATAGCTAATTGCCTGGATTTACACATAGGATACTTTTTATCCGAACTGAACACTTCTGTGGGATAAAACAGGATTCACGATATAACCTAATTCCACGCGGGCAAAGCCGCGGTCGGAATGATATTTTTTTAAATAAAAAAAATGTTTAAAAAAAACACAAAATATATTGACGCTGCATGTATTTATTTTTTGCACTCTATTATAATTGTAATTATTCATTACAAATAATCAAAATAAAATAGCCAGAACAAAGTTAGGCCCTGGTAGGATAGGTAGGCAGGTACAGCAATGTGAGACGAACACTGGCTTATTTATACCAATAATAATGTATTATAAACATTAAATTAAGTTTACTTTCTAACAACAAAAATACATAATATTAGCTAATGTGAAAACGAATCAACCAATCATCCCACAACAATGAAATGTGCACACAAATATTCATCCAAATCGGTTCATGTGATTAGGAGGAGTGACTGCAGCGCCATCCTCCGGGCCCAATTGTGTTTCCAGATCATCCAGGAACTCAATTTAATATACTTACACAAAATTTTTCGAAATGAAAACTCACATATTACTATGTAAATATGAATATAAACCTGTTTTAGTACTAAGCAATTTCCCGCACAGGTGTAGTAAGTATAAATGAAATAAATATCAACATCAAATTCTTTATACAACATACTTATCTACCACCTACTAAGAAATTCTTGTTTTTTCGTATTTTTTTAAAATATAATACTACTCCAACGAGCTCCTGTTCCATAATTCCATATTACGTCCACCATACTTCCACTAAGTTCACCATGATTTTTTATTTCTTTGCACTTTTGCTAAAAATGGAATCATGCGATAAAACCAGTAGAGCGTTGATAACATACATTTTTGACTGAATAAAGGTACTTACGAAGGAGTGGGTTCACATTGTGAACAATCAGTGGGTTTATTTTCCTTCTGGATTCCGGATTTCTGAAAAGATTATTTATGCTATAAATGAAAAAATCTTACACATTCGTTATGTACTTAAAACAGGGGTACATATCAAACATCGTCTATAATACAATTATCATCAAATTTAAAATAAAACCAACTTACTTCATTAATTTGTTCCAATTGTAAGCATTCTTTTTCCTCCAACCTTTATGTTTCTTCTTCTTATTTTCTTTATTGTCCCCATTTGTCTCATTTTGTCTTATCGTGTTGTCACCCTTTTTTACGATTGCGCGAGCGACACAAGTTCCCCGTGTGACGGCCGTAGCGGGAATGACTCGTGCAGCGATCGGGGTAGGAAGGTACAGGGCGGCTCTCGCTATATTGGCTGGTCAGGCGCTAATTTCAAGTATTTCTTGTTTATTTCAAAACAATCGCATATTTCAAAATTCTAAAACGGTAGACGTATAGGTTGTATATTTTATAGTTAATATCCAAAAAGTCGTAACTTTACGTTTGTTATTTTGAAGATGCCAGAGATTAAAAAAAAATAACAATGAGAACTTTGTATTTTTTTTCTATCGAGAAAATATCATGGAATCATGTTTCTAAAACGGTAGACGTATTGTGTTACTATTGAACTTTCTTGTCAAGAATTTTCATCACGACAACTTTAATAATATAAAAATTACGAAGGTTTAAAAAGGGCCGTAAATGTTAGAAAAATTAATTCATCACCTTAAGAATATTACGTACTTATGTCTTGTTGTTCAATGCGAAATCTATTTATTAGTTTTTGCATGAAGCAGCAATGAACAGTTTTATATTTAAGCTTTCGGAATAATAATAATAGATACGGTTAAAAATAACATATCAAATGAGACTTCCTAATACAAGTTTTGTGTAATTTAAAACCGAGCGGGGTTTGTTGTTGTCAGTTAAGCCGGGTATCCACTTAGGTTCGCCGTGGTTTGCGAACGCGCCCGCTCTGCAAACCAAACATAATGGATACGTCGTGATCGCGGAGCGCGACTGGAGCACGATCGGAGCACGGCGGAGCGCTCCGGAAGCGGTTTTTTGCGCGAACTCAAAGGGGAGCGCAGTTTGTTCGTGGACGCGAGCGTGTGTTTGTTAAGTTCGCGAACATGGAGTGGTCCGATGAAATGATGAATATATGCATTATTTCATTATTTCTTCTTCCCTTATACATATTAGCTTGCCAAAATCGAGGAGGTTGTTTGTATTCCATCACAATATAATGTATCAAAATATAAGCTGCACTTCCTACTAATTCTGGAGGCGGCATGTTTGCACCGACCGTCTGTCGTGTGTCTACTGGAGACCGGAGCGCGGAATTTAGCGCTCCGACAGGAGCACTGATGTTGCAGCCTAAGTGTGTACACTGTACACGTTCACGTTCGCGGAGCACACAGTGTTCGCAATCCACGGCGAACCTAAGTGGATACCCGGCTTTAGATTAATGGCCAGCATTGTGGGCCGACCTGCATTATATTTAACATTTTTATAAACTGGTTTCACGAACTAATACTTTCTCTTGATTTTAGGCGCACTCCTTTGGATATGTGAATAAAATATGATGCTATTGATGATCGTTAGATGTGGGTTATTTGAGATCCATTGTTATAGATATCTACCGCTATAGTATTTTTGAAACATATGTAGATTATTCTAGATTTTTTTAATATATTGGGATCGATAGGTCATTCACGAAAAGCATATTAGTACTTTTATAATATTGTAACGGCAAATTATATTTAAATATTCAAATTAGAAAGGTATTTATTAAAAATATCTATTTTGTTTTTCACGAATTAAATCAAATGGTTTAATTATGCAAGTCTACTGTTTGATAACATTATTTTTATCTAAATATGTATTATGCATTTAATATAAATAAAATAAGCATGTATTCATCTGTGAATTTCTCTGATCTGGAAGTCAATGACACCGGGAATCCCAAACAATGATCTAACGAAAATAAACTTTTAACAAATAAAATATAACGTTTCATTATATTCCACCCCTGACGTGTGAAAGAGTTACGCAACACATAAATCTTATTAATTCATAACATTATAGAAAATAATTGAAGCGTAGAGAGCCCTACTGTAATTAAAATTACACCAACACACACACATACATGTAGCTTGACAAAGGATTTACAGGAGCATTTTGCACAAGGGTTGCTACACGAATAGAATAATATATATTTGCACACCCAATCAATGGGTAGAATGTATTAGCCACATAATATTGTAATTAAAAACATCTATAATTTGTAACTACATTCTTGCAAATAAATATAATTTGAATTTGAATTTATCTATTTAATTAATAATATCTTAAAAACACCTTTGAAAATCGAACCATTTTACGGGTTGTAATAATTACTTAATACATACTTGCATTAAAAAACCTATAGCATTATTAATCCCCATTGCTTGCTGTAGATAAAAAAATAAATTTATTATTAAATTGTTAGATTTGTCATAAGTTGCCGAAATTATTAATTAATTCAATGCTTATAAAATACATAATTTTAGGTTTTACTAACAGGTTAAAGAAATCAAGCGCAGAAGTTTTATTGAAATACTTTAAGCTAACAGAAATAATATACATTTTAATATTACGTTCAAATAATATTAAAATGGGACAGTGGCAGCCCTGTAATACCTGAACTATAATATTATACACGCATATTATTGAGATTAGAAACCGTTGAGGGCATTGTCAAAGTCCGTCACACTCGAATTCCCTTGTATTGTCATCTTCCCTTCGACACCCATAAACTTGCGCTGTACAGTACGCAATCGAATGAACGTACAAGTTTTGAACGTACAGCGATTTTCATTTAGTAATCAGAAACCGAAATTATGTAATTGTTTAAAAATTTCCTATTTTTTTAGTGAAGTGTATTGGTAGAGTAGAGCAACTTTTGGAGAATAAAAGCTTTTGCTAAAATCTTATCCATTCAAATTTTAAATTATTAGTAACTTAAAGCTCTTGAGTTACTAAAACGTTAAAATTTGAATTGGTAAGGTGTTGAAAAAAGCTTTTATTTTGCTTAGCCATTTCCATTACATACAATCTTCAAAGAATTTATTGCAACGTATCTAACGCTCTCTTATTAGTCATTTCATCCCTTGGACCACACAATCGAAAAGCGCAATAGATAAACTAACAGTACCATTGTGCACTTTATTTATATCAAGTTGTAAACGTCACTCAGTCATTGTCGAGCGGCGTGATGAATTGGTACAAATGTCTAGATGCTGTTATAACGGATCTATATTTGATAGACACACGTAAAAAATTCCATGATAAAACGTATTGTTATTAAAATGCTGTTTTTATACGTTCTATTGCAGATGAAATTATTGATATCCATGCATAACTGTAACAGAAAGTTATAATTAATTTATTCAACTTGTGTAGTCATGGTATGTTGTTATAATATAGGTAGGTATATTTTATAGCACGCATAGTAATTATAGCTTGCTCAATGCTCTTTGTATAATCACAGATAATATAATACTTTACTAGTAGTAAATATTCTTATTATTAGAATGATACCGATACATTGTAAAAAGATCATAACCATATGAACGAGCAATCATTATTATAATCGGAATGAACATTACAGATCAAATCGCGCGCATGCGTAACCCGATCTCTCGTAAACAAACCACAAGTTAGCTTTATGCGCAAGCTTTAATGAGCTTATAAAGCTGGCTTTGAATGTTCATCGCGTTTATTAATAAAGTTATATAAATAGAGTCGATATGAATATTTCTCTTTATGGTGCGGTATGTGATAAGAGATTGACTCTGATGTGTAGTATATTCATTTTATTGGTCGAGTCTAATCTCTTTTTATAGTCACTAAAGTATCTACATTGGTTTAAAGGAAAAGTTTAGACATAAAATTCTTCTAGCCCGATTTATTCCACATTTCGAACACTTTACAGCAGGCATTGTCACGGCCCACGGGCAGACTGACTTATTTTATGATAGTCTTGCGCTGCATGAAAGTACTAACTATTATTAGTCAAGTTTACTTCTCTTAAATAATTTTCAAAGTACACTACGCAAATGGATAATCGTCTAAAAGTTCCTACAAAAGTTCCCTTTAACATTTAATTCTGTGATTTCAAAATTCAAATAACGGCCCCAATAGACATTATGAACCCTATTCCCTGATTTTGGATCAATAAAACAAGTTCATAAAATTGCTATAAACCGTCCACACAATCCCAATTAATTGAGGATAATATCTGTATCGTCGATTACCGGCAATCGCCGCCCCATTGTGTGCGCCCGCGCATGCTACCGCTGAATTATCCACGATGCCGTAAATACTCCATTGTTCAGAATATGCCGCACAATACTCGAATTTCGACATAAAAGAGAAAACTAAAAATAGACAAGATTATGGAGTCGTAACGCAAATCCGCATTGAATTTGTGGTTTCTGTTATTTTGGGAAAGTATTCTACCTAAAGGTACATGAATTGAAAATATAAAATTTAATTTCTCAAGAGACATATCTATCGTATTAGAATCAACTGAGGTGAAAATAAATAATCATTATCGTCTCAAGTAAGGAAAGAATAGAAATCATAGAGTCGCGCTGTTTAGGTACTTTGTTTCAAACAATGAAAAAACAAAAGGCAAATGGTGTAAATTTTTGCTGATATCAATATGGTCCGACAGGGACTATAGTTAATAAGGGGATAAAACTAATGGAACTGATAAAAATATGATACCAAGACAAAAAAAATACAATATACCGTTACACACCATATTATAGTATTCCTTTTAGCGTTTTTTTTCCTCGAGTTGAATAAAAATTCAATCCCTATTATTAAAAACGGTTAGAACATCCTTAACATTAATTTGGAATAGTAAACCTTAACCTTTTATACCTTATATTTATAGGAATAAGCGTGATATTTGTGTGCACGATTGTTTATAAAAAATCACGCGCCCCTCGACGGATGCGCAGGACACAGATTGTATCGGACGGACGTTACTTTTTAAGGTAAAATCATTAATAGATACCGCCTCTTTGGTGTTGGTTAGCATTACAGGGTTCTAACGATATAAATCTAGTAGAAACCAAACCTATATGTCCAGAATATCAAGCATTTAATATGCTTGATAGGCCTTCGACACCAAAAATGATTTCAATTCATTTCTATATTTTTCTAAAACTGATTCTACTAATGAATGCATGTAAGCTCGTGGTAATAAAACTCCAACTATTAAATGTAATGCCACATAATAAACAATAGTCGGTAGTATGGTATGATACAATTTCGTGTAATTATTTTAATGACTTGCGGAGTTAAATCTTAATTTGCCTCTATACCGTTACAGAGCAGATGTACGCAGCGACGCGTTGACGTCTTTTGTTCGGCACTCTCTCACAGCTTTGTTCTATGAAATCAATGTATTTTGCCATTGGAAAAAACATCTATTGTACTCATTAATTTTGTGGAACAATAATGTATGACATGCATTGAATAATATTAATCCGATTATTCAATAGGAAGTCAATAGGGTGCCTGAAAATAGGAGCGCGGTTTATCCAATTATTTTTGTTTGTATGTATATTCATAATTTTTGTGTGGAAAAATAAATATTTAGATTATTTAATCTTGTTTTATTTTATTACCCTATCCGTTATCATAGCTGATACTTTAATTATTTAGACATTTCTACTGCGACAATCGTAAAAGTGCATTTATTTATAATTATCATAATATATGTATATGCATTATTAATATAACATTATCTAAAATTGACATAACTTCTTAATCAGAATAAATTGCTCCAAAATAAATAGATAACATATCAAATAATCTAAAATCTGGGTATACAATGTATTTTGATTTAAACGAAATAAATTTTATTTAATTATTATACCTTAGAAGATATACTTTGATAACGATACATGTTCTAAGTGTTATCGCGTGCACGAAGTTCGTAACAAAGGCTCTGTGTGCGTACTTCGAATGTTTTTGCGTCCGCCGTGGGAGGTGCCGCTGGGAACTAAATGATAAAACCACTAGTAGATACCTACTTCCGTAATATTAAAGTTCTATAATACGATATAGAAAAGATTGATAAAAAACATAATACATAATTACAACATTATTAAACTCAAGTATTCTTACAGAGAGAGTTTGGAGGTAAAAGTCACAGGATATCTATCTATACGTTTATGTCAATTTAAAATATATTTAAAAGATCTTAAATATCTTAAATTGTTTTATAATATTGTACACGAATAGTTATTTAGTATAATAAACGTAGATGATGGCTTAAGCACGTAATAAACACATTGACGAGGAAGCTTGAAAGCGTCTCATTAGCAAAAAGACACGACTATCATAGATTATATGCGAGAAAATGCATGTATGATCAGTTTACAGACTCCTAATAAGCACATAGAGTTCCATATAACTAGATAATGATCCTTTCGCAGCGTGTTATTAAGGCCAGCACTTATTGTGGCAGCACGCTCGTCTGATTGCCATGCGGTGAAAACAAACACTTGTGTTGGCACGCATCTAATTTCTTACAATAATCTAATCATGTATTTTTACTTAGTGGAGTAATTTCTTGACGAAGTGGTGTGTGTTACATGTCTTTACTTAGATAAGAAAATTGAAAATTGACGTAATTTTGTATAGAAGGTCTTACTTATCTTTTGGAAATACATTGTTTCAGAACTCATGCCAATTATGCTAATATGTAGGTACTATTTTATAACATTTGTAGTTTAACAGTCACATCATTAATTTATTTTCATGAAAAAATAATCATACATATTTTAAATAATATTCATCAGTAAGCTGTAAATGAGATGATTTACAGCACATCTCAAACGTCCTTAAAAACTCGACTACCGAATCATTTTCAAGCATCATGTTCATACATCCAGAATGGAGATGTAGTCCGATACGTTGGTATGCTTCACTCGCGTCTCGCAACTTTTCCCGGCTCACATTTACATGTTACAAGCGCGTGCGTCACGTTACAATTACCACGGTACACTAGAACATGTGTAATTGTGAGCTAATTATCTTATCCCGAAATTTAAAGTGGAATATACAGCTTTGCTACGACGATATAGATTTGCCGACGCATTTTTATTATATAGGTAAGACTCTCGCTCCTGCTTTAAACTGATATTTTGACGGTGAAAATATATCTAGTAAATGATGTTAATTAACATCGTCATAAATGATCGTGCATTTAATTGTCCTGTAATAAGTAAATAGCATAAGATTATTTTTGCCTTGGTGCATCATAATAAAAATGAATTATGATAAAAACTACGAATTAAGAACTTCCGTCGTTTTTGGGAACGTCGGTTAAACAATGCAGCTAGGTCTAGGTCGCTACTCTATCATTTTTATGTAATATCTGATTTACATACAAGCACTCAACACTACCGTAAATGTTTAACAGCATGCTTTTAACATTATAATATTGTAATTTGTAATCATCTAAATTTAATTATACAATGAAAATTATGTAAATCGGCTTTCGTTGTAAACCGTACATGAAAACAAGCATAAATCCTAACTCCTAAGATATAGGTTGTAAAATATGTTATTATAAATTATTTAAAGGCTGTAGTTAAGATAAACAATAATTAAGAATGCGTGCGGAGTCTGTAATAAAATTTATAGAGCTGCTGTGATCACAATTTAATTATAGACTTTCTAGCGCCAACACCGTGCTCTGTGGTTGTTACGGAGAAATATCACCGAGAGTTGTTGACATTATACATACAGAATTATGGGTTATTATTTTAATAAATTGATCTATATTTATAATTTATTCTATCTTTCTAATTTAGTAGATGGGTACTATTTAGCAAAATAGCACTTATTTGAATAGGAAATGCGATTGAAACCTGTAATTGAAATAATTGAAGGCAAAAACTAGACCTACTTCTACTTGTGATTTTTTTTTCATTTCGCTCTATGTATTTCGATTAATCCTAGAGTAGACCTTATAACTTACGACATACAGTAGATTTTTTTATTATAATTTAATTTAAAAATAAAACATTTACTCGCGTAAAAAAATGTATTTATTTTTATAGAGTCGAGACTCTATCTTTTTAAAAATTCACCTAGATTGCTTAAATATAAAGGAAAAAAAGATGTGATAGAAGCATGGAATAGAAGATATTGAATTAAGAAAATCTTAGTTATACACCTATGTAAAAGACACTTTTTTTAATCATAAGTATAATATTAAAAAACTAATACAAAATTAAATGATTGGAAAAATGTAATTAAAACTAATAAATAAAAATGTAAAACTACGAAAATAATTGATATCTCAAAAAACTTACTTCAAACACAAAAACAAAAAATCCTCTTTCAAACACACATCACATAATCACACACAATAAAATACACACAGTTAAATTGTAAACTCCGAAACGAGCTGCTCCTACCGGGTGGTATCGCGACGTTCAGTACACAGCAGAGTCGCGGGCTCACTGACGAGTTTTTAGAAGCCCGAGGTCTCAATGTGCCCCTTCAGTCTGCCCCGTGCCCCGTGCCCAACACAAGCCATTGTTGTGTTTTGTTGTGTTGTTTTGCTAACTTTATAGTCTGAGAGATTGTGAACTTTAATTAGGTAATAGGACGAGCGAACTTTTGAAAGTCTCAATATAGTCATCGGATGGAGTGAATTCTAATCAACTAAGTAACTTCTATACTAACTTGTAATACATAACTCATTTAACAAAATGCTACTTAATTTATATACATAGTTTAAAATAAATATTATATTAAATACATATTATGTATTACTATATATGCATCAGTAAGATCGCATAGCAGTAAGTACAAACCAGCATAATAGGGAGCAACCTAATAGTTTTGCTACGCTAAAAATTTCAAAATATGTACATTTTTATCCAGTTTTAGTTAATTAGAACAGAATTAGGGTAAATATGCGTCTGTCTATTTGTGTTATTAGGAATGATAAAAAATAGGAAGGGAAAGCTCATGAGATCTATCATTTTAAATGACGTCTGACTCTTGCTCTACACCCGGTGACCCCGCGAGCGAGCGCCCGCGCCGCGCCGGTCTCGTCCCGAATCGAAGTAAATACTCCTTTTGCATTCTTCACACTGTCTTCTTTTTATTATTGTCTTATTTTAACATGGGAAAATTTTACGCAACTATTTCCTGTAGGCACTTTGCTTAGACGAAACAATGTAAAAGAACTATCCGTTAACTTCTTTTAAGTAACTAAACAGTTTGTAGAGCAATGGTCGTATTATTATGTTTTATTGTACCGAGATAAGTTCAATATTTGTTAATATCCATGGAATTTGTGAAAGATCCAACGTCAACACCTTATTTTGTCGTACAAAAAGTATCGCAAAAAGTGGCACTTGGCAGCGAATCACCAGCCGTGAAATTAGTGTTCCGCCGCTTGCGACGATTTGACGAAACGGATGTAATGAAAGTGATTATCTTATTATTGACTAAGCTAATTAAAGCCCAGAGAAAACGGTTAAGAGATGTTTATCAGAGCTGCGAATGCATTTATTATAATCTAACGTGTTTATAAGAAAATAGCTTAATAAAATGGTTTTTTTTCAACCTGCTTCAAAAAAAAGGAGGAGGTTCTCAATTCTAATTTTCAACTAGATGAGCCAAATTTGATGAGTTTTAGTCTTGGTCTATTCTTTACAATTCGCAGGCGGCAAAAAATTGCTGAAAATTGTAAAATGGGCTTCTTGTTACAATATAATATCACATTGATATTGAAGCATGTTGGATAAAATATTTTAATTTAAAAAATCCGGAAGAGTCTATATTCCTGGAATGAACAATAATGCTACCAATAGTCAGTGTACAATAAGTGATTGTAAGTCGTAATTAATTATTAAAGCTTATTATAATTATTGTAAGTAGCTGCTAATCACTCAATACACCAACTTTTTCATGGATTATGCAAACCGCTTCTCTTTCGTCAAGTATCAATTTCTAGCTAATTGAGAAATAAGTATACATTTCATGCATTTGTATCCAACAAGTGATCCATTACGACCTTGAAATATTTGCGACCACAATTTTTTATTACAAATTCTTAAATTACTTTGGCTACTTCGGTTACAAAAACTGAGCAATGCCTTGCAACATAAAAAGGTTTGGGTATTATTTCTGTCATTAGATACATTATTATAAATATGGAATTTATTTGAATGTGCTTTATGCATTGCATATTTATCGGCTATCAATTAAATTAGACATTTAAAATCGAAGCCTTTTTCTTTTGATAGACGTTTTAAAAAAAAATATATTTATTACACATTACCTGAAAACTTTTGACAATTACTTACTAACTGACCAGAGAGCAGAAAATAAAACAAAAGAGTATTTTAAAATAATTTTATTCTTATTCATAATCATCCTTCTCCTTTTTTATCATAACCTCTTGTGGATTTCGGTCCTCGAAGCCATTCCCGCTCTGCGTATGTTCATGCCTATCATGAGGACTTTCATCAACTTCTTGTTTAATTTTCACTGCATCATAATTCCAATATCTGTTATCTTCACTATATTCTCTTGAATTAGAATCGCGTTTTGAATGTTTAGATCTATCATGCCTTCTTTCCTTTGTATAATAATTATCAGTACTTTGGTTATCTCTGTTATATTTATCACTTTCGTGTCTTTCATCTCTAACTCTTTCGTCGTAATTTCTGCTATGTTTATCTTTTCTTCTACCTTCATATTTATTGTCTGAATGATAACTGCGTTTTGTATGTTCATCTCTATGACTTTCATTATATCTTCTGTTTTCCCGTCTTTCTTCGTGTTTGTCTCTATTTGTTCTGCCATCATGATCTCTTCTAGATGTACTTTTTTTATTTGTTCTGTCATCATCATCTCTACTTAATGTACTTTCTTTATTTTTTCCGTCATTATGTTCTCTTCTAGATGTACTTTCTTTATTTGTTCTGTCATCATAATCTCGTCTGGATGATCTTTCTTTTCTGTAGTCATCCTTTTCTTTCCTATCGCGTTTTTCTCTACCACGATCATTGGAAGAAGTATGTCTTTTATCTCTGTATTCATAAATGTCTTTGCTTCTACTTCTCTTTCTTTTATGATGTCTATTGGATGATCTTGAATCTCTTGAGTCATATCTTTGGTCAGAATTATTATTTCTTTCATTTCCATTTCTACTTTCACTGTAATCTCTCTGTCTTGAGGTACTTCTTTCCCGTTTTATATGCATTTGAATGTTCGAATAGTCATCATCTCTCCTTGTTGATTCTGAACTTATATTTGCGTCAGAAGTATGCCCACATTCTGTTTGTGTATCAGTGTACATCTCCATCTAAAGTACAAATTAATAATATTAATTATTACATAAAAACTAAATAGTCATTAGGCATTCTGTTCGGGTATTCGACCCCTAAGAAATTTAGATATTATTTGAACTAACTATCTCTGTAATATAATGGTAGAGGTCGCATTCTTATAGACCATGCGCTAGTCTTATAAAACTATGTTAAAAATTATATGTTCAATGAGACAAAGTATCTATAATCGTAGTTTTATCAAAAAAACAATCGTTACTTTAATACGTGTATTATAAAAAAATAACTAGAACAAAGTGGAGATGCGCTGAATATTTGGTTCAGCTTAATCTCTATTCGGCGCAACTCTCATTAAAGTATTTCAAAAAAATTTTTGCACTGAGTCTCATCAAAAAGAAACAATAACGAAAACCTGTGTTTTAATAACATCTCGGAGGACATCAGAGTAATTCCTAGATTTAGTTGCGACCCGATACTTGGTGCGTCGTCTCTTCATATCACGTAACTCTGCCAGAATCTCGGTGCGAGATCTCTTTACATCTTCCGATTCCGATTTCACGGCATTGACACTGAAAATAATATTGTTTTGCATATTGGAAATTAATAGATTATCTTATGTGGGTATTTTGTAACACTTTAATTCGTTGTTAGCTATCGTTGTGTTGAAAAAAAAATTTTTTTAAATATCATAAACTATGTATAATGTACCTTATATTAGTTAACTGTTAATTTCATGTTAATATTTTTCAATTCTATATGTAAATATTTACACGGGTTAAAAAACAACAATAATAAAGTAGATAACATGAACTTACTCAAACAATGCCAGATCGGAGAGATCATGACAGGTTGGTACAGATGCAACAACAGCATCATGGATTGCTCGCCTCTCATCCATTGTATAAGTGGTCTGAACTCGCTCCAGAGTGAGAGGCACAGGTTTGTTCCATCCATTGCCTTAGTGTTTAAGGAAATCACACAATTGTTCAGTTATAATCTATGCTAAAATTCGCATTCCTATTTTCTAATCTAAATTATTTAGTAATTAAAAATGTACTTAGTATTTTTAACTAAACTATGAGACATCTATACAAAAAAAACAAGTTATTGCCATTCAACTTGGTGTATTAGCTAAAGTAAAGGTGGGACGGTGCTAAAGAAACTAAATAAACTTAAAATGAATCAACTAATGTGTTGCTAAGCTGATAACTCAGGAATAGCTTGACCAATTTGTTTTTTATGGAAAAAAAAGTAAAAGGTACAATAGAGCAAAACATTGTCTGACAAGGCAGCTAGTAATAAATAATTCTAGTGGGGAATAGAAAGTAATGTTTGTGACTATTCAATACAAAGATTTGTGTAGTTTTTATAATTATTTTTGCATTAAATTCGCAATGCAACTTTATATATTATGCTTTTCAAAGTATGAAGTACAAAGGATACAATAAAATTGGTATTGACTGAATAACAGGATTTCTTTACTGTAAAAAAAAGTATAAATTATAATTAAGTTCATCTAATCATATAAAAAAATGTAAAGTTTCCAATTTACCTTTTTTGAAGCTTGGATCATTATTTGAAGCAGTGTCTATTATGAGTTTTATGTCATTAGGCCCTGAAAAAATTAAGAAAGAATTGAGATTTTGAGACAATACTTGAAGTTGAAATAGGACAGAAGATACAGGCTCTTGTGAATCTAAATTTTATTTGAATCCTTTATCAATGAATTTTATTTGAATTCACAATTAAAGTACCAAAAGCAGATCATACCAAGCTTCACTATAGTATTAGCATTTGGGTCCAGTGGTTCCGGCAACAATTTATCTTCAGCGTAATAACCCAGACTTTTCAGCCAGCACTGCTCTTCATGCTTTGCTTTATTTTCAAGTGGTACTTTGTGTGCCATATTTAAAGCACAAGTAACAGGAGGTTTTTCCTAGAAACGAATAAGAATATTTTATACTTGATGATAGGAAAAAACAACATAGAGAACAACATTATGTTATAAATTGTAATTTTAGATCAAATACCGAAATAAGAGTGCCTCGATTCCATTGTAAGCTTTGCAAGATTAAAGTTATTTCCTTGTCGATGTTTTTTATGTATGATTTCAAATCAGACAGCTCATTTTGTCTTGCCGAACTCATAATTGTTGAAAATATTATATTATTACACAGAAACTGAAAAAATATCCGAATGAAACCATGAAAACAGATTTAGTTATGACAATTGACAGTTTAAAATAAAAACAATTTATTATGGCATTGACGTTTAAACAATTCCTACAGATTAACACAAATAACACAGAATATAATAATCAATAATGTATCTTTGCGTCCCACCTACGTACAAACAACGCGTCTATCCTCGGTCAACTTGAGTTTATATATATATCACGATTTCATTTAAATTCGATTTTAACCCACCCATGAGATATTTACGCTTGTTATATACATTTTTTTTTTGTAACTACATTTTTATTTAGATCTATGGAGTATCTAGATCAATTACGATCAGTACGAATTGTCAATGATCTGTCAAATTCTTTTTCATGTATGATTTTCCAAGACGTGTGCTTTTTTATGAAATTAATTCTGAATGCTTGTAAAATATGGCAGATACAGAGGTATTTAGAGTACCTAAATAAAATCTCGGGCTAAATGTGCTTTATCCGGTGTCTCATGATTACTATTATTTACAGGTTTTAAAAAAATTGAAGGATGTTCCATTTAGAATTCAGACTTCCAGTCTGAAGGAGCGGCGTGAAGTAATTGAAGAGATTCAGGATGTTCTCTCCACACCAGGTATAGGGTTTTAAAAATATTATTTATCGGTATAAATTTTGTGTGAATAAACTTAGTAAAAAAGTTGTTTGGAACATTACAAAACAGAGGCTCGATTTATTGATCCTCTGCAATTCTATTAAAGTTTTTAAAATTATGAAAGTAAATAACTAAATTGGGCTAGCCATGTTTAAAGAAAACTGTAAACTTCAAAATACAAATGCAATAAATGACTGAAATTGTATATTTCTTATGAATTTTTAACTAACAATTAAATAACCTATAATTATTGTTCCTTATTTTTTGCAGGAATTACGGAGCCTGCAGTGCGTTTCGTATGTCGAGTGTTAACTTTGACACTACATCGATATAGAGACTCTACATCTCAATCATATGTCAAAGGATTATTAGCTTATCTCGCTACAAACCATAGGGAATGGACGTTTAAGAATTTTGTACCAGTTTTAGTAGAAATTTCGGAACAATTAAGGAATACAGCCACATCGTAAGTATTTATGCTGTTTTTTAAATATCTTAATAATTACATAGACAAAGTTCTTAAACTCATCATGTACCTCTGTATGATTGTCTTGAATTTATTTTATATCTTAAAGCACTTTCAAGAAATTTTACCAGTAATTTTCAACTGCTGTGTTCTACTGCTACTGTAGATTAAAACTAGCCAAGATAAAAAATAATGACTATGATATTAAATTTTTTAGTAAAAATATAAGCCAGAGTGGATTATACGCTCTACGATGGTCAACAGTTTTAGTGGAAAATGGCTTAAAAAGTGCAGACGATGGTGTGGATTTTACTCCTCTTGTAATGTGCCAGGCTAATTTACTTGCTGTTGTTACTGCATATGGTGACAAAAGGAAGAATGAAAATGCATTTTCCTTGGTAAATATATTTGTTATCTTTATTTCCAAGAAAAAAGAAAGGATTATGTTTCTTTATACTTAGAAACCAATATTTGCCAATTCTTTTTGTTTTGGTTTGATGCATATCTATTAAAATCCAACTAGGCTATTAAGTAGTTTATATTTGTTGAGAGGAAGTTTTCTTATGTTCATACAAATCTGTTAATTTCAGTTACACACGGCATGGAGTAGCATTGGTGTAGAAAAATTAGAAAAATGGATTGAAGTACTTTTATCACAAGCCCCTGACTCGGGACCACAGATATGTGTCTCATTTTCAGCATTATGTAGACACACAAAACAAATAGGAAAGGAAGATTTAATTATAAAGCATAAGGTATGAATGTTTTCTTGCTTAAGATCTTTTCAAAGACAGATTTGAATTTAATAATCATTATGGATCAAGTAAACAGATTTTTTTGTTGATTGTTAAGTAGATTTACTTTTATATATTATTATTTATTTTTCATTACAGGCAAAAATGTTGGAAAGTTTTACAAAGAGTCTCATCAGTGTAAAAATCCGCCCAAATCCAAACTTCATACGTAGTTGTTCAGATCTCTTGCACCTGCTGCAACTCAGTGACGTCCAAGACACTCTCCTGCCAGCGTTGCACAAAGCCATGTTGCGGAGCCCGGAGACCATCATAGAGGCAGTGGGGGAAGTTGTTGATAATATAAATATACAGTTAGACGATTTGGCAGTTGATATAGGGAAAAGTTTAATAGGTACGTAATGTGAAGTAATATGCTTTAAGCTGTAATTAAATTATGAATCCATTATTAAGCTATTGCATAGCTTCTATCGCGAGCCTTGAGCGCGGGGACCGAATCCAGAAATTTAGTAACGAAAAACCTCACGCTCACCACTCCAACGGTCGCGGAGGTGTTTCTTGAAGGCATAGTATGCAATAGCTTTACCGCGGCAGTCCCCGAGTGCCACACGTGTTTTTTTTATTATACAAGTAAATGTCCATTTTTATAACATAATAATTAAGACTATGGCAAATGGCATTAGGATGTTATAATCAACCTGATTATTTTTGTTAATCTGTTTCTTGTAATCCGCTATTTGCATTAAAAATCCACTAGTGTGCACTCAACATTTCACTTTTTTGCAATGCAATGATGAAAATGTTGCAATGCGAATTTATAGAAAATGCATTATTTCAATTTGTACTATTTATTATGTACTGTAAAGCTTGATAATTTGCTTGAAATCATTGGTGAGTTTATTGACAAAGTCTTAATTTCACAGTGAATACGCACTCGCGTGACGCGTGGACGCGCGAGGCGTGTGTGCGCGCGCTGGAGCTGGTAGCGGGGCGCTGCTCGGGACGCGAGCCTGCGATCACGCTGCTCAAAGCAGCGTTTGCAGAGTATCATGGAGCGAGTGGCAAGCTCACATCCAGTGAAGACAAGATTGCCGTGCTTAATGTATGTGTTTAGTTATTGTTCCTATAATATAATAATTATAAACATTATAGAATGGAAATAAAAGATTTTTCTATCATGATTTTATGTAAGGAAATATGTTTTTTTTTATAATGAAATGTTTTTTAGGCGGTGGGCACGCTAAGCGAGGTGGCCGTGAGCGCGGAGGAGTACGGGGCGGTATTCGAGGAAGCGGCAACACAGGTGGCGCGCGTGGTGGACGCAGAGTCGCACGAGCGCACGCTCTGCGCGGCGCTGGACGCGCTGCTGCGCTGGGCGATGCGCCGCAAGGAGCCGCTGCCGCCCGCCGCGCTCGACATATACAAGGTGTGTACACAGCAAGGAAGTGGTGAAATAATCATAAACATCCGTTCAGCCGCTCTCGAGTTATCTATACTAATCTATAGTTCTATACTAATATTATAAAGCTGAAGATTTAGTTTGTTTGAACGTGCTAATCTCAGGAACTACTAATACGATTTGAAAAATTCTTTCGGTGTTAGATAGCCCATTTATCAAGGAAGGCTATAGGCAATCATCACGCTCACACCAACAGGAGCGGAGCAATGCGAGTGAAACCGCGAAGCACAGCTAGTAAATGATAAAAAAGATAAATTAGATAATATTAGATCTCTTCCAAAAGTATGAATTACATAAACTTTTAACCCCAACATATTTACTTTTTTTTATCCAAGTCTGAACAGAAAAAAATGAGTACATTGAATGTACTATCAAAGAATATTTTACTTAACCCGCAAAACATTGCAGAAGAACCTATCAAGCAAGAACACGAGCCAAGCGGTGCGCATCGCGTACGCGTCGCTGGTGTCGCGGCTGGTGGTGCGCGGCGGCGCGGCCCCACAGCACGCGGACCAGCTGCGGCCCTCGCTGCTTGCGGCGGTCGAGAAAGCGCTGCAGCAGCCGTTACAGGTGACATGTGCTTTCTTTTGCGTGAAAAAATGATCTGTTTTTGGGGGTGTGTTCTTAATTCTATTGTTATTTTGATGACTAGAAAATATCCGTTTTGGGGGTGTGCGCTTATAATTATATTGTTATTTTGACGACAAGACAGCACTTTAGCAAAATAATGATTTTTGAAGTACAATTTCTTTAGGTGCGTTGAGAGTAAAATTTCAAGGTCGCGTCATGGAGTAAGGCGATGATATTGGTATGTTTGAATCTTGCCAAAAAAAGTTTCATTTCTGAAACGTGTGCTCGGCACACACGCTCTTTTTTTTATTTATAGACGTCTATGTGTAAAGAAGAAAACAATACGTATTTATAATTATGTATTTTAAAATAGCTTAGTAACTATCATTCTTTTGAATAATAACTTCAAATGTCTAAAAAAATAACACATGAATAAAAATCCGCAGCACCAAATAGTGAGCGAGGGCGTGTGCGCAATGGTGACGCTGGTGAAGTTGGACACGGCGCGCGAACTGCCTTCCCGCGGCGCCGTGTGGCACGCGCTCGTGCACCCCGACAAGCACGTGCTGCTGCATGACAGACTGCTGGCCGCTGCACATGACGACGGTAACACATGCTTATACATTTTATATATGAAAATGTACACGCACACACTTATTTTATACGCACATGAATACACACACGCAAATGTAAGCTCGCACACGTACGCACGTACCCGTACGTACGCACGCACACGTACACACGCACACGTAGGTGCGCATGTGTACGCACGCATACGCATACGCACACACACGCAAACTAAATAATTGCCTGTTCTAAACATGTTTAAAGAACAAAAGGCATTGCACTATAGTATAATTCCTGGACTGAAAATGAATATAAATTCACATAATATATTGAAAACATTGATAAACTTGTAGCTATAAGTACAAACATAATTCAAAAATGTCTATTAAATACACAAGATTTCTATATCCTTAGTTCTATTAATTTGTAATGCATCTACAAATTTTAATACCCACAGAAATATTATTGATAAAATCTTGCTCTAAGGTAGCACTATAACATTTACCCCTTTATAGTCCTAATACAGGTGGTGTTGCTATGCAGAACAGTGTTGGAAAACTACCAAATTGTTGCCAGCGATAGGAATTCCCCAGTCTACAGGGCTTTTATACACGTCCTGTTGTCGCCTGTGAAGGCAGTTCGTACAGTGGCCTTACAAGAGGTGAAGGAACTGCTTGCTTCGGAAGACAGAGCTTTAATGGCCAGATATTTAGTGCTAAAATTGAATGAAGTGCTCGAGGAGGGCAAGATATTCAATGTGAAAGAGAAGACGCCGCCGGAGGAGAAGGGAGAAGTTACGGGAAAGATGATACTGGACTGTGTTCAATCTTTGTGTTCATATAGAGGTGAGTGATGAAAAATATATTTTATGAGAATTTTTTTCTTTGCCTTCAATTATTTTAATATCATTTATTTTTCTTTTTATCACTTGAATACATATTAAAAATATAATGTTTTTGTTGATTCAGCTAAAGAAATTCGAATTTTTGTATTGTTAAATAAATCATTAAAATGTAAATATTAGCTGTGTCGCGCCGTTACACCCGCGTATGAACCCGCGTGCAATATCAAATATAAGCTTATGTGTTATTCTGATTCATAACCTATATTTCTGTAAAGTTTCATCCAAATCGGTGTGAAAAAATCTTTCGTATGATTTCCAGGATACCCGTCCGAAGACGCCGAGAAGCTGGCAATAGACGCGTTGCCGAGTTGCCACCAGCCGCTCGCGGCGGCGCTCAGCAAACGCGCCTGGATCAAACTCGTGGGCTACATGAAATTGGAGCCCAGGAAATTAGTTGCTGTTTATTCAAATAACTTGAAGAACACGTACATCAATGGATATGTGCCTACTGAGGTTGGTGGGAGTTTTTAATTTTTAAGCATTTTTTTGTGAATTTGTTACTTAGACGAGTTGATTTAGGTGTTATTACATCTTTTTATTGTTAGTATATTTATTACAAAAGTAATGTCTAAGGGCGGCCGTACACGGACCGCTTCAAGCAGTTGAGACCGACGGCTTGAACCTGCGACCGCGGTAAACTATGGACATTCATTCACTGCCGTACACGGACACGGACTGCTCGAGCCGTCGCGACCGCTTCAAGCCGTCAACTGCGCAGTGCGCGGTTTGTAGCGACAGCTCGAGATGTAACGACCGACCGCTCGAGCAGTCTGTGTACGTCGCTCAGCCGTTAACTGCTCGAGCCGCCCGTGTACGGCCGCTCTAAGTCGAAATTCTTCTGCACTTCTAATATTCCATACATATCAGATTATTTTCTTCATTTAATTTCAAATAACTCAGCACCATTTGAATAAATTTTCTTGCGTAGGAGCTATCTACTCCCTAGTCCCAACTCTTCACTAATCCATGGCCACATTACAGACGATGTCAAACGTGGTGTCCACACTATCCTGGTGTGGCCCAGCGTTGGCCAGCGCGGCGTTATCAGCGGCGCTGACCACGCTCGCTGACCCCGCGCTGCTGAGAGTCACAAGGGATGAATACTTCACGTACCTCACGCCGCCGACTGACCTGTACGATAAGAGCGTGGTGCCCGGGTATGTGAAAAGATTTTTTTTTTGGTAATTTATGTACTTAAAGAAATTCAGAATAACTTTTTTGCGAAAGATATAAACAAACAAGACAATTTGCCTTAATTAATGTTCTTATTTAATTCGTAAAATAATTTACGTACAATAAACAACTGGATACAGACAGACTGTCATTAGAAAGAATGTCTAAGCTGTGTTATATAAAACATTAATTGAAATGAGGACATTATTTTGTCGCAATAATGTTCAAAGTCGCTCGTATAGCTCATTAGAAAATTGTCTAATACACGCGTGGAAAAATTTCCGTTTTGGACAATTTTACGTATGATTGTTTTATTGTTTATGGTTAATGCATAAAACATCTAAAAAATAATTCAATGACTCTTTACATTGCAGTAATGAAGACAGCAAAGAGATGAACCTAAAACGCGAAAGCAAAGCGTACAGTTACAAGGAACAGCTCGAAGAGTTACAATTACGTCGGGAGATTGAAGAAAAGAAGCGCAAAGAGGGCAAAGTGAAGGAGGTACCGTTCGACTTGACTTTGACTTTGGACCGGCGCAGATATGCCAAAGCGCAGCGCAGAGCATAATTCATTGGCAAACTATTATCGACATTGTTCTTATTAAAATTATATTCATAAGCGCAGCGACATATCAATGCTCCTCGGGAATAAATTGCTGTTATTTGATTTCGAATATTATTTTAATGAGGATAATGTCGATAATAGTTTGACAATGAAAAATGTGCTGTACTGAGTTGCGCCATATCTGCGCCGGCCCTTTGCCTTGTGACACGTGGAGGGTGGCGATGTTAGTGCATAATTCAGATCTCGTCTCTCAGGTGCCGCTCAGCGCTAAGCAGAAGGAGGCTATTAAGGTGCAGATGGCGAAGGAGGCGGCGATTAGAGAGAGACTTACTGCGGTAAGTGTTTATTTATATGCATTTAATTTAACTAGCCTTGGTTCTATGGTTTTGTATACTAAAATAATGTATTTTTTTAATTTAAAAGTACGTGCAAATAATAATCACGTGTCAAAAGTTCTTATCCAATAAATTTGTCATTTCTAAAGAATTTTTTAATGTACATTTTTTGACAGTGTGCTGACTTATCATTTATGTTAGCACTCATTACATTACTTACTTGATTCATTAGAATTCAGTACATAGTATAAAACAGTCGGAAAAGGTGAAGCTGCAGGTTTAGCGGAAGCTAGTTTCCTATAATACTCGCTAGTTCTATCACTAGGATACAATTTTTGACTCATACATGTTTTCCATGCAGTTGAACACGCGCGTGGTATCGGCGGTGCGGCTGGCCAGCGCGGTGCAAGCTGGGTCAGCTCAGGCGGTGCGTGCGGGCGCGCGGCGCGCGGTGGCGGCGCTGCTGGACGCGCTGCGCTCGCCGCTCGCCGCGCCGCGCCTCGTGCACGCGCTGCTTGCGTTGCGCCCTGCGTTACTGCCGCAGCATGCTGCGTTGGGCGATCACGTCGCGAGGGTTACTATCAGGTAACGTTATGCATTTCAAACTCAAACTTATTCAATTAGTCTTCTTCTAGAAGCACTTTTGAAACGTCATTACATATTTTTAACATTTACCGCCGATTTGGAAAGCAGTATCTATAGAGAAAAACCGGCAAGAAACTCCATAGTTGCTCTTTTTAATCATGTCATTTGTTCTCTTAACATAATTTCTACTTTTCTACTTGTATTGTAAACATGAAAGTTTACAAAGATGGTGTGTGTTACTGTTTCATGCAAAAATCACATCATTGAACTTTAATGATACTTGACAGTGTTTCACATATACAAATAAGCTGTAGAAATACTTTTGCCAGTGATTTCGTCCGCGACTTAAAATTTGTAGAATCTTTCTCCTCCTTTTTCTCATATATCCGTAATTACTAAAAGTTAAAGAGAATAATAACTATCGACTACCATACTATCTATTACACAGATTACACAAGCCGCAATGCGACCTAGACCCGAGCTGGGAAGAAGAAGACCTGGACAAAGCAACAGCCCGCACGATCAACATGGTGAGCGAGGCGACGGGTGCCAAGGCGGACGGCGCTTCGCATAAGACCGCACACTTTACCGCGCCCGGCTTCTGCTACGTATTCCCGCTACTGCAGAAAGGTTGGTTAACTAGAGATAAAAAATTTGGCACAAGCCACAAAGAGCTTCAGAAAAGCTCTAGAATATTTTTTATGCTACAAAAGAGCTTTAGAAAACCTCTAGAATTTTGAATAGCCGACAGAAGAGATTAAAAAGTTCTAGAATATTAGACAACCAACAAAAGAGCTTTATAATGTTTACAATAAAATTTTGGATAACCAACAGGAGAGCATCTGAAAAGCTTATAATTTTACACAAGTTTCAAAATACCTTCATTAAAACAAAATTCAAGGTGAAACTTTTATAGTCGTATTAAATGTAAAATAATTCAACATTTTCCAGGTCTAACCTGCACAGCAGCTCGCACGAACGAGGCGATGGTGGTGAACGGTCTCTCGGTGATCACCCAGCACGCGGCGCTGCGTGGGGACACCACCAGCGATGGTGACGCCGCCCAGGACATGCTGTACCCCACGCTGTTCCCTATTGACCAGATGTTCAGGCTACTCATTGATCTTATTGGTGAGTAGATTATGATACATGAAAAAATTGTGAATTTTGAATATTTGATTTCTTAGGATAAATAACAATATGAAAGGTAATATGTAGGGTGAATTTTAATGTCTAAAATCAAGCAATGCTATCCTATAGCATAAGAAAAAAATTGCAGCTCCGGTAGAAGTTGTTCTGACCTAATGCCCATTTTTAGTGTTTCCTCTCCATAAGAACCTTCCTTGTGCCCTAACTTGCGATTCATTTTTATTATAATATAGACTAGATTTCCGCCCGCGGCTTCGCCCGCGTTTTCAAAGGAAAACCCGCATATAGAAATTTTCCTGACGTATAGAAATTTTCCTGTTTTAATTTTCCTTTCTTATGGTAATTTTCCTGGCGTATATAAATTTTCCTGGCTTATAAACATTTTCCTGACTTATACAAATGTTCCTAACATATAGAAATTTTCCTGACTTATAGAAATTTTTCTAGCTTAAAGAAATTTTCCCGACGTATAGAAATTTTCCTGACGTATAGAAATTTTCCGGACTTATGGAAAGTTTCCTGTCTTAAATTTTCCTTTCTTATGGTAATTTTCCTGGCGTATATAAATTTTCCTGGCTTATAAACATATTCCTGACTTATACAAATTTTCCTTATCTATATAAATTTTCCTAACATATAGAAATTTTCCTGACTTATAGAAAATTTCCTTGTTTATAGAAATTTTCCTGACGTATAGAAATTTTCCTGGCGTATAGAAATTTTCCTGGCTTATAAACATTTTCCTGACTTATACAATTTTTCCTTATCTTTATAAATTTTCCTGGCATATATAAATTTTCCGGACGTATAGAAATTTTCCGGACTTATGGAAATTTTCCAGCTTATAGAAAATTTCCCGACTTGTGGAAATTTTCCTGACGTATAGAAATTTCCCTGGCTTATAAAAATTTTCCTGACGTATAGAAATTTTCCTGCCTTCAATTTTCCTTTCTTATGGAAATTTTCCTGGCGTATAGAAATTTTCCTGACGTATAGCAATTTTTCTGTCTTCAATTTTCCTTTCTTATGGAAATTTTCCTGACGTATAGAAATTTTCCTGGATTATAAACATTTTTGCGGCAAAGAGAAATTTTCCTCACGTATAGAAATTTTCCTGGCGTATAGAAATTTTCCGGACTTATGGAAATTTTCCAGCTCATAGAAATTTTCCTGGATTATAAACATTTTTGCGGCAAAGAGAAATTTTCCTCACGTATAGAAATTTTCCGGACGTATAGAAATTTTCCGGACTTATGGAAATTTTCCAGCTTATAGAAAATTTCCCGACTGGTGGAAATTTTCCCGACATATAGAAATTTTCCTGGCTTATAGAAATTTTCCTGACGTATTGAAATTTTCCTGCCTTCAATTTTCCTTATGGAAATTTTCCTGGCGTATAGAAATTTTCCTGACGTATAGCAGTTTTCCTGTCTTCAATTTTCCTTTCTTATGGAAATTTTCCTGACGTATAGAAATTTTCCTGGATTATAAACATTTTTGCGGCAAAGAGAAATTTTCCTCACGTATAGAAATTTTCCTGGCGTATAGAAATTTTCCTGACGTATAGAAATTTTCCTGACGTATAGAAATTTTCCGGACTTATGGAAATTTTCCAGCTAATAGAAATTTTCCTGGATTATAAACATTTTTGCGGCAGAGAAATTTTCCTCACGAAAAAATATATACTCACGAAAAACTATAGAAATTTTCCCGACTTGTGGAAATTTTCCTGGCGTATAGAAATTTTCCTGACGTATAGCAATTTTCCTGTCTTCAATTTTCCTTTCTTATGGAAATTTTCCTGACGTATAGAAATTTTCCTGGATTATAAACATTATTGCGGCAAAGAGAAATTTTCCTCACGTATAGAAATTTTCCTGGCGTATAGAAATTTTCCTGACGTATAGAAATTTTCCTGACGTATAGAAATTTTCCGGACTTATGGAAATTTTCCAGATCATAGAAATTTTGCTGGATTATAAACATTTTTGCGGCAAAGAGAAATTTTCCTCACGAAAAAATATATACTCACGAAAAACTATAGAAATTTTCCCGACTTGTGGAAATTTTCCTGACAGAAATTTTCCTGACGTATAGAAATTTCCCTGGCTTATAGAAATTTTCCTGACGTATAGAAATTTTCCTGACATGGAAATTTTCCTAACGTATAGAAATTTTCCTTGTTTATAGAAATTTTTCTGGTGTATAGACATTTTCCTTTCTTATGGAAATTTTCCAGCTTATAGAAATTTTCCCGACTTATGGAAATTTTCCTGACTTATAGAAATTTTTCCTGCCTTATCGTAATTTTTCTGTCAATCGAAATTTCCCTAACTATTGTTAAAATCATTTTTCTAATCTTCCTAAAATTGGAAATTTTTACGACTGATTAAAGTAAACCACCCACCTATTCCCACCCACATCCCGTACGCTATGCTCTCTATCCACAGGCCTCGCGTGCGCAGAATGGCTCAGTATCTGCATAGCTAGCGAACGTATAAACTCGCCCGGTCGTTGGGCGCATTCACCAGGGCCCTGGAATAATGGAATTATTATTAATTTCATGAACAATATCATCATCATCATTTTTATTGAAAACAATATTCATATATTTTTCTTTGCCCGCGGATTCCCCTGATGTTAAATTCGCATTAGTATGAGTCGTTTCACCGTTGTCAAAAGTTACCCATGGCCATGTCACATTAATACGAATAAACACACTTTCGCATTTATAATATTATTAGAGGTCCGCCCCGGCTTCGCTCGTGATACATATTTCGCAATAAAAGGTGGCCTATGTCCTTTCTCGGGTATCAAAATATCTCCATACCAAATTTCATGCAAATTGGTTCAGTAGTTTTGGCGTGATTGAGTAACAGACAGACAGACAGAGTTACTTTCGCATTTATCGTAACTACGTGTGTGTGTTTTTAAAAATATATTTCGTTTTTCAATTTGTTATTCGTTACTTCTTTCTACCAAACTTAAACAATTAGTCCTTCGAGTCCTATATAATCCAATGTATTTGCCACAGGGTCGAGCAGCGGTCGCGTGGCGGCAGCATGCACGGTGGCACTACTAGAGACAGCACAGTGCGCTGCGCGTGCGCCGCTCTCACGGGATGACGTCACTTGCCTGCTTGCTGCTCTGCAGAGCCCCGCTGAGGTGATGTATAACGTCTATTAATTGTGTTTTTGTCGAAATAAATCTGTTTTTAAGTGTAGTGTTTTGTGTTGCATTTCATTTCTGTTAGTAGTAATATGATGTAAATTTCTGATTTATTATTTGACTGATAATTGTTGTATAGGTGGTTCGTGATGCGGGATTACGCGCTTTGGGTTGCGTGTCTGACCGCTTACCGTCATTCTTCGAAGATGAAGATTTTGCACTTGAACTCACCAAGAGACTGTATATTGCCACATTTGACATCTCCGAAGATAACAAGTATGTTTAATTTTCCATTTTTTTTTTCCACTCTTTTGGTAATAATTGGAAAGTCAATTTAATTTCTCTTTCTTTCTTGCACCGTCTTATTTCACGAAGCCGGTTCTTGAATGATGTTCTGTATACTAGAAACTTTGTTCATTTCGCAGGAAGCTAGCGGAGGAGCTGTGGGACCGCTTGCCGGCGGCGGACACGCTGGTGCAGCACGGAGAGCTGGAGATGATGAGCGTGCTGCTGCACGAGATCCAGCACCCGTCGGAGCCGGTGCAGCGAGCAGCAGCTGCAGCACTAGCTGCTCTGGTGCCGCGCGCCGCCCGTCCTGATGCTGCTGCCGCGGAGCTGCTGCAGCGCCTGCACCACGTGTACGACGACAAGCTGCCCGTGAGTGTCTTCCACTGCCACGAGCTGCAAGCGACGAACGTGTTGGCAAATAACTATTTATAGATCAGCAGATTTAAGAAAATCGTTAAAAACAATATCAGCGGAATCTATTGTCTATGCCATACAGTCTATTAGTTTATCCACCACCACCCTAGGAAAGGATTTTCCTTTAGGAAAATCAAAAACTATCTATACAACTTATTGATCAAAATTCAAATCTTACTTATTCCATCCAATAGTTAATCCCGGCGAAACTGGACCAATTCGGGCACGAGACAGAAGCGGCAGTGGACAACTGGGGCAGCCGGCGCGGCGTGGCCCTCGCCCTGCGAGCGCTCGCCCCCTGCCTCCGCGCCGACGTGGTCTCCGAAGCCATGAGCTTCTTTGTCCAAAAATCCCTCGGGGATAGAAACGAAACGGTCCGCTCTGACATGCTCAACGCTGCAATGGCCGTGGTGGAACTACATGGAAAGGAAACTATAAGCACGCAGTTACCCGTGTTCGAGAAGTTCCTGGATAACGCGCCCAAGTCTGGAGGATATGATGATGTGCGGCAAAGTGTGGTGCTGCTCGTGGGGTCGCTGGCGAGGCACTTGGAGCCCACGGACGCGAGGGTCAAGCCCATCACGTTGAGGCTCGTCTCTGCACTATCTACGCCTAGTCAACAGGTCAGTCATGGCTTATAATTTAGAAAATATATTAAACATCACTTATAGCGATTACAATTATAGTGTAGTGTTTTCAGAAGATAAACGAATATGTAGATGATCATTGCCACTCACGTTATTGTTGGCTCTTTGTTGACTATTCAATTGTTCTAAAAGTTGCATTATATTTCAAATTATTATTTCTTACATTCCTCTATAGGTACAAGAAGCAGTGAGCAATTGTCTTCCGCACTTGGTGACGTCACCAGCGTTGGAGGGTGAAATACCCGCAATCATGAACAAGCTTATGAAACAGCTGCTGACCGCTGAGAAATATGGTGACAGGAAAGTGAGTAATATATCAATTTTAACAAATATTATGTGAAATTATTTTTTTTTTCTAACAATTTTAAGAATATATGTCGAGCTAGATAATAACTTAATCATCTGTTTTTATTCATTTCAGGGCGCCGCGTATGGTATAGCTGGTATTATAAAAGGATTGGGAATTTTGTCGCTGAAACAACTCGACGTTATGGGAAAACTCACTGAAGCTATACAAGAGAAGAAGAATTTCAAGTACCGAGAGGGTAAGTTCTTATTGTTGTAGATAACACAATAAAAACTTGGCTATATGATCATATTTTTGGCTTTTTTCTTTCTTAATATTTTGTTCTAATCTATTGGTCCTTCGAGCCGGATCTTATTTTAACATATGTCACGTTGTACAAAAATTAGTTAGTAAACATCCTAATTAAATGTTAACTGATCCTCCAGGCGCGCTGTTCGGCTTCGAGATGCTGTGCTACAAGCTGGGGCGGCTGTTCGAGCCGTACATCGTGCACGTGCTGCCGCACCTGCTGCTCTGCTTCGGCGACAGCTCGCAGTACGTGCGCGCGGCGGCCGACGACACGGCCAAGCTGATCATGAGCAAGCTGTCCGCGCACGGCGTCAAGCTGGTGCTGCCCGCGCTGCTGCAGGCGCTGCACGACGACAACTGGCGCACCAAGGCTGGTGAGTGTGTGCCGACTGCCGCGCTGCTGCTGTTCAAACATCATCAGCGAAACCTTCATTAAAAAGAAAAGAAGCTATGAAGCTAGAAGCTATGCTGTCTTTAAAATGAAATAAAACCTTCAATTCCGTTTGTTCCCTATCGGATAATAACCTATTTGCTAAATCATACTCATAACTGTTGGCATGGTCAAAAATTTGATGGATGACCATTTTTCTTTACAGTTGCTCTTTACCTTATCTTATTTGTACGTATCCAAAGTATTGTGTCTCCAACTCGCCCTTGACCTTTTTTTTCCATGCAAAAATCCATATTTGCTAGGCACTGATATTCTAGGTTAAAATTTGAGCCTTATAGTTGTATCCCTATTCAGGATCCATTGAACTGCTCGGTGCAATGGCGTACTGCGCCCCAAAACAGCTATCCTCCTGCCTCCCGTCCATCGTGCCCAAACTGATCGAGGTGTTGAGCGACTCGCACATGCGTGTGCAGCACGCGGCCGCGGAGGCGCTCAAAGTTATCGGCTCCGTTATACGGAACCCGGAGATTCAAGGTATGTGTGATGAATGTGCTTTTAGTTTCTTGAGGTTATATGTAGGCGTAGTTTGTTATTTGCTGTAAATTGTATTCCAAATTGTGACAGAAAACTTCAGATATAGGTAAAGTTAATGTTAAATATCCTCAAATGCTGATTTTGAAAGTAGTGTGTAAAGATCCTGTCATATGGAGTGTAGGGATAAGTCATTTCTATAAAAAGCAACTCACTTTCTTTACATACTCAAGTCTATGCATTTAATATGTAGAAGTAACGTTACTTTGTCCTATGTAAAGTATTAAAAAACTTAAGCGGTAAAAACTACACTAATTATTTATTATCTACTGTATATCAACTAGCGATAACACGTATTTCTCCCAACAGCAATCGTGCCAGTACTACTCCAAGCGCTACAAGACCCCTCAAACAAAACATCCGCGTGCCTCCAAACACTATTGGACACGAAGTTCGTGCACTTCATCGACGCTCCATCCCTGGCGCTGATCATGCCGGTGGTGCAGCGAGCCTTCCTCGACAGAAGCACGGAGACCAGAAAGATGGCTGCCCAGATCATTGGCAATATGTACTCGCTGACTGACCAGAAGGATCTGATGCCGTACCTGCCGAATATCATACCAGGGTTGAAGAGCTCGCTACTGGATCCTGTGCCGGAGGTGAGATTCGTAATTCATTTTACACTCAATGGTTTAAAACTATCTAGCTAATTTATAAAGGTTTAATTCACAAATAATCGTGTGCCGAGCATATGGTCAGAAGTGAAACTGCTTTTGAAAGATTCAAAGATTCCATATCGTCGCCTTACTCCATGACGTGACGGTATTACCATGACCATATCACACTTTAAAGCATGTCAATTGACATCATAATGTCTGGACATATTGGTTACTTACATTAGTTAGCTCAAACTCAAAACTCAAACATTCATTTATTCAATTAGACTACTATTTAGTAGCACTTTCGAATCGTCATTACATAGTATTTTTAACATTTACCACCGATTCGGAAAGCAGTATCTATGGAGAAGAATCGGCAAGAAACTCCAAACTTCCAGCTTATAATAAAAGTGAGCAGATATTTTAAAAACTGCATGAGAAATCGTTTTCTATCCCAGCATACTCTTTATGCAAATGCTTGCAAATTTTACCGTATTTATTTCACTTTTATTTGAACATAGTTGTAACGTTATCACAATTTTTATCAACTAAGCTAACAACCTTTATTTAAAAATGTTCTTTAATAAATCCACAGGTTCGTTCAGTATCCGCGCGAGCACTGGGCGCGATGGTGAAGGGCATGGGCGAGAGCAGCTTCGAGGAGCTGCTGCCGTGGCTGATGCACACGCTCACGTCGGAGTCCAGCAGCGTGGACCGCTCGGGCGCCGCGCAGGGGCTCTCCGAGGTGGTCGCCGGCCTGGGAGTGCACAAGCTGCATAAGATCATGCCTGGTATGAGACCAAATTGACCTACATTCTCATACTCTCGATTATATTAGATATAGACAATTCGAACTCGAAGGACCAAAAAATCCAATTGTTTTTGTGTTTGGCCTCTTGATAGGTTTATATTTATTTCTATGTTCTTATAAAGTACATGAATACACACATTTCACTTAAAAGAAAATATACCCGTACGTAAAGACAAACATGTAATTAATCGTGTATTTTACGTCTACTTTCAAGTGGTAGATGAATTTAATTTAAAGTATTAATTTACTTTATAAATAATAATGTACTTTTATTGTTGAAACTATTATCACTGCAGATATCTTACACTTAAATTGCTTAACTATATTTATTATTTATAATGAAGAGAAATGTCATGTTAATATTGCACATTGACCATCTCTTACAGATATTATAGCGACAGCCGAGCGCACAGACATAGCACCACACGTAAAGGACGGTTACATCATGATGTTCATCTACATGCCGGGCGCCTTCACCGACGAGTTCACCCCCTACATCGGCCAGATCATCAACCCCATACTCAAAGCCCTTGCAGATGAAAATGAATACGTGCGAGAAACCGCCCTGAAGGCAGGACAAAGAATTGTCAACTTATACGCAGAATCTGCCATCACTTTACTATTACCAGAACTTGAAAACGGACTTTTCGACGACAATTGGAGAATCCGATACAGTTCGGTCCAACTTCTGGGTGACCTGCTATACCGTATTTCTGGAGTGTCCGGTAAAATGAGCACGGAAACAGCGTCAGAAGATGACAATTTCGGTACGGAGCAGTCGCACAAGGCTATTATTAATGCCCTGGGACCAGATAGGAGGAATAGAGTATTGGCTGGGTTGTATATGGGCAGGAGTGATGTGGCGCTCATGGTCAGACAGGCTGCTCTGCACGTGTGGAAGGTAAATATTGAGTTTTTATAGGCAGTCTTTTATTAAAAGGTCATTGATTCATTGTGCTATGAACAACTTGTGTAGAATTTTTTACAAAAAATGTCACCGACTTGCCCTCTATGAACATTATTGTTTATAAATTCACCATTGTTATTCGTTTCGTTCCTAATTATTATATTGATAAATATTTCTTGGTTTGCCTGATTATAGCAATAATTTTACCTATCTTTCTAGGTGGTAGTAACAAATACACCAAAGACGCTGCGCGAGATTTTACCAACGCTGTTCAGTTTATTACTGGGCTGCTTGGCTTCTACCAGCTACGACAAACGGCAGGTCGCTGCCAGGACACTTGGTGATTTGGTCAGAAAGGTGAGTGCTCATTCTAGATATACTTTTCAATAGGAATTTTATAATTTAGTTTTTAATTAAAAAAAAAAAGGTAATTCGAAATGTTGTTTGTATGTAATTAAGCTGTTTCATGTTTCTTATTGTTAAATAGTTTCAACAAATTATAAAAAAAAAAACTTTTATAAGTTAGGTCACTATTCAGAGTGAAATATTTTATATTTGCTTTATTAAATGACTTTTTTTTAATTTAGTGAAGTATCAATACTAATTATTTACTATATCAATGACTGTTTTTCCTCACAGCTAGGAGAGCGCGTGTTACCTGAAATAGTTCCAATCCTAGAGCGTGGTCTACGTTCAGACCGCGCCGACCAGCGCCAAGGAGTGTGCATCGGTTTGGGAGAGATCCTGGCTTCTACATCTAGAGATGCTGTTCTTAGTTTTGCTGATGGATTGGTAAGAGTTCTTCATAATTTATCTATTTATTTTTTCCTTTTAATGATCAGCCCATAACCAAACAGGGTATCAATTAAATTGAGCATAATTGTCATAGCAGTTCGTTTGAGATTGAGTCATGGTTCAATCTTGCAAGTTCGTTGCAGCTTCTACAGAAGTCCAGATTTTTGTTATTTTTTCACACAGATAAATTTAATTAAAATTACATTCAGCAGATTATTATTTTTTAAGTATAAATAGTGGGATTTTTTACGAATATTTTTTGTGTCCAAAAAATGTTTTTGCTTATTTTTTGGCTTTTTTTCCCGTCCAGGTGCCGACAGTCCGCACGGCGCTGTGCGACGAGCTGCCGGAAGTGCGCATGGCGGCCGCCCGCACGTTCGACAGCCTGCACGCGACCATCGGCAACAAGGCGCTGGACGACATCCTGCCGCCCATGCTGGACGCGCTGCACCACCCCGACCCGGCCGTCGCGGACGCCACGCTGGACGGGCTGCGGCAGGTAAGAACTAAAAAATTGTGAAAAAACACTTTAAAAATTTGTTGCTATTTGCCCGCACGTTGGGTGGTCTCCAACAGGTATATCGCTAACATGTTCATAGTCAAATGTTATTTGAAAATACGATTCACTCAAAAATCTTTTTTTGCATTTCAATAACGGTTTTAAATTTCTTTCACAAAATGGCACTGAGTTGATCCTATTCTTAGTTGAATCGTATAGTAAAACAAGAATCTACATCAATAAGTATTATATGTGTGTGCAGATAATGGCGATCAAATCTCGCGCCGTGTTACCGTACCTCGTGCCCGTGCTGACGGGGACCGGTGCGGGCGCGACAGTGGACACGCGCGCGCTGTCCGCGCTGGCGGCGGCGGCCGGCAACGCGCTGGCCCGCCACCTGCCGCGCGTGCTGCCCGCGCTGCTGGCCGCGCTGCGGGCGGCGCGGGGCAGCCCGCACGAGGCCCGCGAGCTGGACTACTGCAGGGACGCGCTGCTGCCCGTTACGGACGATGCGGGCGTGCGATGGTGAGTTGTACACGTACATTATAAACGCATTTTAAAACGAAAGTATAGTTCAATGAAATGTGTTGTTACTAAATCACTTTTAATGGGAATGTATTCAATTGTTATTTTTTAGCTTTATTTTTCTATGTGGCACAATGGCACATGTATAAAACAATCAACATTCTAATGTGCTGATTTTAATATTTATCACTTGTATAAAAATTTCAAATATGTATATCAAAATAAATGTGCACTCTCTTCATAAGTTCCACTTTGATTTTAAAATATTAGCTTCTGATTATGTTCATAAATTATTGATTAATTAATTTAAAATAAAATAACATGTACCTTCTTTGTAAAAGTTGAATGAATCACAGTGGGAACAAAGAACATATAATTATAATGTAACATTAATTTTTTTTCTGAGTATTATGTAACAATTAATATTGTATCGTGTGCAGCATAATCGACACGCTGCTGGAGTGCGTGCGCAGCCAGTCGGGCGAGGCGCGGCGCGCGGGCGCGGCGCTGCTGTGCGCGTTCGTGACGCACACGCGCGCCGAGCTGGCGCCGCACGTGGGCGTGCTGCTGCGCGGCCTGCTGCTGCTGTTCGCCGAGCGCGAGCGCGACGTGCTGCAGACGGCGTGGGAGGCGCTGGCCGCGCTCACGCGCACGCTGGACGCCGAGCGCCAGCTCGCGCACGTGGCCGACGTGCGCCAGGCCGTGCGCTACGCCGCCGCCGACCTCAAGGGCGACCTGCTGCCCGGCTTCTGCCTGCCCAAGGTACGCATACTCTACAGTACGAATGAAGTAGATCGCTGCATTAGCGATAAGGCCGCCTTTTTATACGTGTTTGTTTGTATGTGTTTTTTTTTCATATTGTTTCCTTGTTTTGGTGCAAATAAAGTATTTTCATTCATTCATTCATTCATTCATTCATTCAATGAATTTCAAGATGGAAAGATAAAAGGATACCTACATATAGGCCATACTTTGTTTACTTACTTTGCTATCCATTTTCACATAGTGTATCCTTTTAACATTATCATGGAATCTGTTAGAAATAAAATAAATAGTAATTGTGTGTTTTATTACAAATAATTGTTTTTTCCATTTTAAGCGTGACGCTAAGGAAAAAAATCATAAATCATTATTTTTCATGTTTAGGGTATCGCACCAATCCTACCACTATTCCGTGAAGCCATACTAAATGGATTGCCTGAAGACAAAGAGAACGCCGCTCTCATGTTGGGAGAAGTGATCAAGCTCACATCGGCGCAGGCGCTCCAGCCCTCGGTGGTGCACATCACGGGTCCACTCATCAGGATCCTGGGAGACAGATTCAATTCTAGTGTCAAAGCGGCTGTGCTAGAAACACTTGCACTATTATTGGCTAAGGTGAGTTCATATTTCCACAATCAGAGAAAAATGTGCATAAATTTATAGTAAAAAAAAAAATAAGTTCATCATTCCTATCATGTGATTACAGTTTACATACTAATATTTTTTTTATTGGTCTACAAAACTGGTTATAATGCGGAAAGCATTTTTTTTTTACTATTAGCATAATAACATGCAGTTGATTCCGAACCTTCTGGATGTAGATATAAGTAAAAATTAACTTAATCATTTAATTCAACTTTTTACAAATATGTATTTCATTTTTTTGTTTTAGGTTGTGTAAAAGTACACGATTATTGTGAATGCTTGAAATAATAAACCGTCGTTGTCGCTAGGTGGGCGTGATGCTGAAGCAGTTCCTGCCGCAGCTGCAGACGACGTTCCTGAAGGCGCTGCACGACGGCTCGCGCGCCGTGCGGCTCCGCGCGGGCGCCGCGCTGGCGCAGCTCGTGCTGATCCACACGCGCGCCGACCCGCTCTTCGTCGAGATGCACAACGGCGTCAAGGCGGCCGACGAGCCCGCCGTGCGCGAGACCATGCTGCAGGCGCTGCGCAGCGTCATCACCGGTCAGTCATGTCCCATCTCGAAGCGTAGGGCGACACGAATATATCGATAGTTTTAAACGTTTTAAGCGATGTTAATTCAGACAGATAAACATATTTATGTATTTTTTTGCAAACTTTTACACGCCGTGTAATAAAAACATTCAAGATTAAAAATCAAAACAAGAAAAAAGTATTAACTACATCGTTTTTTTAGCAATTTTTGAATTGAATTTTTTTCCTAACATTTTTTTTACGTGCAAGTACTTACATGAAGTTTTATTCCGTAACAATTTAATTACGTTTTAGTTATTAATCCAATTTTAATTGCAGGTGGTGGAGAAAAGATGTCCGAACAGTTGGCCCTGAGCGTGCTGAGCACACTCACAAGCCCGGCGCTGCTGGCGCACCCCGACGACCCGCCGCGCGGCGCCGTGGGCGGCTGCCTGGGCGCGCTGCTGCACTGCCTGCCGCCCGCGCACCGCGACGCCGCGCTGCTGCACCACGTGCTGCACGCCGCGCCCAGCCCGCACGCCGCACCAGACGACTGGCTGCTGCAGCACGGCCGCTCGTGCGCGCTCTTCGTCGCGCTCAAGGAGACGCCCGCCGCCGTCTACCGCGACCACTTCGAGGAGAAGGTCGAGAAGGCGCTGCTCGGCTACCTCGCCAGCGACAAGACGCCCATCGCCTGCAACGGCATCCGCGGCATGGGCTACCTCATGAAGTACCTCCTCGACCAGGACAGACCCATTCCACAGAACATTATGTCACAATTTGTTAGGGTGAGTTTATTTGGCTTGAGTATTGACAGTAAATTTATCTAAAAATAGCCTCCTTGGAAAGTGAATTTACTTTTCAATTGATAAAAAATGAAATGACGCACACTTATACAAAAACATCACACACTCACACAAACATCCTTTCACAAACATGCGTGCTTCAATATACAAATTAAGTTTTTCGTTGTTTTTGTATACATCAGTAATTCATGTTAATTTAAAAATCCTCTGTGTCTTAATACGGTCTTTAAGGTGACTTATGTATCAATTATTGGACTAATAAGTATATTTATTTATTTATTACATTTCATTTTAATTTATCTAATATCTCGTAGAGCATGAACCACAATAGCAACGAGGTGAAGCAGCTGATGGCGCGCGCGGCGGCGTCGCTGGGCGGCGCTCTGCGGGCTGACGGGCCGGCGGGCGGCGGGCCGGCGGGCGGGCCGGCCGACCTGCTGCGCGCGCTGCTGCCCGCGCTCGTCAACGGCACCAAGGAGAAGAACACGCTCGTGCGCGCCAACGCCGAGCTGGCGCTGCGCGCGCTGCTGCGCCTGCCGCACGACCCGCAGCATCAACAGGTAACCGAAATATATATTCCCAAGAGCAATAACACGAACATACAATATACTATTCGACTATTCTTATATTGGTCATACATTTATATACATGATGAAATTATGCTATTACGAATATCTCGCATATATTTTTTGAATCTCTGCATTTGAGTAATAAACAAATAAATTAATCAAATGCAGACATTAAAAAATATCTGCGACATTCTTGCCATTGCGTCCAGTACATCAACTCTGTACAATAACTTTTTAATTTTCAAATTAAAAATTAGATTATCTAATCAAAATAACACAACAAAAGTAACACCATGACTAAATATCAACTAAACGATTGTCTAAACCGTTGGTTTAATAGTATAAGTTTTAGTATTGTTTAGTTCCATCATTCGATAATAGATGACGCTAGTTGTAGAAGCCGTGTTTTTAAATCGCGCTTATGTTATTCTTTTGTAATTAGATATAAGCAAAATGGTACTGTAGTTCCGCATCCTCCGCAAATATACGGTCAGAGCGTTTTTGTGTGTTTTATTTCCGACTCTGGCTAGTGTGTACTACATTGCTGGTGGTACATAACATTTGGTCCTTCGAGCCGGATATTGGAGACCAGGTGGTGACGTCAGCGGCCATTGGAGGGAGCGAGAGGGAGAGCAGCCGGGACGACAGCAGCCATCGGAGGGAGCGAGAGAGAAGCAACCGGGACGTCATCGGCCAGCAGAGCGAGCGAGAGGGAGAAGAACCGTGACGTCAGCGGCCTGCGGAGCGAGCGAGAGGGAGACAACCGTGACGTCATCGGCCTGCGGAGTGAGCGAGAAGGCGACAACCGTGACGTCAGCGGCCAGCGGAGCGAGCGAGAGGGAGAAGATCCGTGACGTCAGCGGCCTGCGGAGTGAGCGAGAGGGCGACAACCGTGACGTCAGCGGCCAGCGGAGCGAGCGAGAGGGAGAAGATCCGTGACGTCAGCGGCCTGCGGAGTGAGCGAGAAGGCGACAACCGTGACGTCAGCGGCCAGCGGAGCGAGCGAGAGGGAGAAGATCCGTGACGTCAGCGGCCTGCGGAGTGAGCGAGAGGGCGACAACCGTGACGTCAGCGGCCAGCGGAGCGAGCGAGAGGGAGAAGAACCGTGACGTCAGCGGCCTGCGGAGTGAGCGAGAGGGCGACATCCGTGACGTCAGCGGCCTGCGGAGTGAGCGAGAGGGCGACAACCGTGACGTCAGCGGCCAGCGGAGCGAGCGAGAGGGAGAAGAACCGTGACGTCAGCGGCGAGCGGAGCGAGCGAGAGGGAGAACATCCGGGACGTCAGCGGCCAGTGGAGCGAGCGAGAGGGAGAACATCCGTGACGTCAACCGACTCCGGAGTACAGGTGCGAGGGAGAAGGACTACCAGTGAAGTGAAACGTGAGTACTTTGAAGTTCAATCATACAAAATTGGACCTTAAGTCCAAGAAAATAAAGTGAAGTGACGGGGAATCCATGCCCAAATTAAATTAAAGTAACTTTAAAACACTTAGAAAAATTTTCATTGTTTACATAGACTTAGAATATTTTCAATGTTTACATTGACTTAGTTTTTGTTCGTTGACTTGTATTGAATAGACACTTGTAAAATTTTGTAAAAGAATTTACCACTTATAATATTTTAGAGTTGAGGAGACAGTTTATACATGTGAGTTAGTTTTTGTTTTATGCAATTTAAATATTAAGTTAAATTTATTTATTTCAAATAAGTTTGAGAATATAAAGTCTATTTAATATTTATCTTATTGTTGTTCGGAAGTCTCTAAAATATTATAATGGAAGCATTTAATAGAATTCAAGAAAATAGTAAAGAGCTTATCTCTAAAGGTAGAGTCAATTTTAAAAAATCCCCTAAGGAAAGAATTACTGTTTCGTATGTTGAAACTCGTTTGGAATCTTTAGAAAATCAGTGGCAATCATTTTGCGATACTCATCGCCAAATTATTAGCGAGATATCTAAGAGGGAGTTAGACTCTTCTAGCTATATTAAAAATTGTGTATATGATGAGACCGAAGTACTATATGTAGATTACAAAACTGAATTGAAAGATGCTTTGATTGAATTAAAGGGTAATAGTCGGTCCGGGGTAAAGTCAAGTGATTCCAGCGAGTATCAAGAAAAATGTGTCATAAAATTACCAGAAATTTCTTTACCTAAATTTTCAGGAAAATACACAGAATGGCCTACCTTTAGAGATCTTTTTGTATCATTAATACACAATAACCATAAATTAGATGATGTACAAAAATTACATTATTTAAAGGGTCATTTATTAGGAGAACCGGAACAGCTCCTAAGACATACAGCAATAACCGATAAAAACTACACGGCTTCCTGGGCTCAGCTAGTCAACCGTTATGACAACAAAAAGTATTTGTCAAACAATATCCTAAAACGTTTGATGAGTCTAAAAGTATTGCATCATGAATCGTCATCGGCGATAAGAGAATTATTAGATAGTATGAACGAATGCTTAAGTGCTCTAAAAAACCTAGGAATTGATATTACTAGCTGGGACACAATCGTTATTTATATAATGAGTCACAAATTGGACCCTGAGTCCAGGAAGCAGTGGGAGTCCAAGGCAAATGATTGCGAAGACCTACCAACCTTGACTCTATTTAGAGAATTTTTGGAGCATAAGTTTAGGTCATTAGAGTTTTTAGACACTAAGTCAGTAAACGTAAAAAACCCTCGTTCTAGTCCCAAAGTACTTTATGTGAACAATACTTTGACGGATAGTGTTGAATCTGGTCAGTCTTATGTGGCGAAGTGTCCGTATTGCAAAGGGGCAACTCATAAATTATATAATTGTAAGGAGTTTGCGAAGTCGGACTATGATGTGAGACATAAATTTGTACAAAATAGTCGCTTATGTTTTAATTGTTTTGGTAGCAACCACTCCGTATTTTCATGTCGCCAATCCACCAGATGTAAGGTTTGTAAGCGTAAACATAATTCATTGCTTCACCCCGAAGAATCTAAAAATGTTGAGTCCCATCAAAAGAATGTGGTTGTTTCTTCAGCAACCACATCTGAACGCGATGTTGTTACGTGTTTTTCGAATGTCCGTAGTCAAGTTCTTTTGGCTACTGCAGTTGTGGAAGCGGAGTCGAATACAGGTAAGGCTAACTTTAATTTGCGATGCTTATTGGATCAAGGCTCAATGGTTTCTCTCATCACCGAATCCACGGTTCAAGCTCTTGGGCTAAAGAAAATTCCAAATAAGGTTCGTATTTCTGGAGTAGGAGGTCAGGAAGATTCCTTAGCGTCAAGATCTATGGTTGAAGTAAAAATAAGATCAATTTATAATCCCAAGTTTACCATGGTCGTTCAAGCGCACGTTCTCGGTAAGCTTACATCGTTTCTTCCATCAAGGAGAGTCAATCTGCGGTTGTGGCCAGAGCTTTCACACTTGCAATTGGCTGATCCAAAATATGAAGTCCCAAACAAAATTGATTTGTTGCTTGGTGCGGAGGTGTATGCCCAGGTACTGGAGGACGGCATGATAAAGGGTCCCCCTGGATGTCCGTTAGCACAGAAAACGCAATTAGGGTGGATATTATCTGGGCACATTCAATCAGAAATGTTAGATTCTGGAACGCACCAACAACCGAGAGTGATCGTCAGCATGCACGCTGGATGCAATGAAGATGAACTACTAAAAAGGTTCTGGGAAATAGTAGCAGAGCCATGTTTGGTAAGCAATAAAATAATGACAATCGAAGAAAAGGCGTGTGAAGAGATTTTTGAGAGGACAACTAAGAGAGACAAGGAGGGAAGATATATTGTTAACTTACCTTTCCGCCCCGAAGTAAAGCATGAATTTGGAGATACACGAAGTGTAGCGGTGCAAAGGCTAAAGAGTTTAGAGAAAAGATTTAAGAACACCGAACTCAAGAATAATTATTCGCAAGTGTTGAAGGAATATTTATTGCTGGGTCATATGGAAAAAGTACAGGAAGACTCGGAAGAGACGCGGAGACGTTCGGTATGGTTACCGCATCATGCAGTAGTCAGACCAGACAAAAGCACTACTAAGACGCGAGTAGTATTCAATGCGTCAGATAGAAGTGCTAATGGTATGTCGTTAAATGATGCCCTGATGGTTGGCCCAAGACTACAACCAGAATTACGTCATATAATCATGAGATGGCGTCTCCACCCGATATGCCTAATAGCCGACATCATAAAGATGTATAGGCAAGTAAAGCTGAAAAGGGAGCATACAGATTATCACCGAATCGTGTGGAGAGATGACAACAACGAAATCCAAGATTATCGTCTACTTACCGTTACCTTTGGCACTTCCAGTGCACCTTATTTAGCGGTCAAAGCTCTCCAACAGCTTGCAGTCGATGAGGGTGGGAGCTATCCACTAGCTGCTGCAAGACTAAAAACGGACTTTTACATGGATGATCTGTTAACCGGGTGTGATTCTGAAAAAGAAGCATTACGATTATATGAAGAAATGACTGAATTGTTAAGTAAAGGAGGTTTTAGGCTACAGAAATGGAGTAGTAATAGCATGGAGGTGATGGAAGGTTTTGAAGGAAATATAGAACAGGACAGGGAACTTAAGGAGGATGACGTGACTAAAGTAGTAGGTCTCTTTTGGAACCGCCGCACCGATGACTTTAGTTATAGAGTTCAGTTTTTATCAGCGTCGCTTCCTGCAACCAAAAGAGAAATTATAGCCGAAATTTGTCGACTGTACGATCCGCTTGGTTGGATCGCTCCATGCATCATCACTGCAAAAATATTCATACAAAAATTATGGATGACTGGATTTGGATGGGATGATAGATTACCGTCTGAACTTATTAGTGAATGGATAACTTACCGGGAGGAATTATTTCAGCTAACAAATTTCCAAATACCGCGATGGGTGCAAACACGAAGCAAAGATACAGTTGTGGAGTTACATGGGTTTAGTGACGCTTCACATGCCGCCTATGCTGCTGTGGTTTATATTCGTTGCGTTTCTGAAGATAAACAAATTAAAACTCACCTGGTAGCTGCAAAAACTAAAGTTGCCCCGATCAAGCAAATCTCCATACCTCGACTGGAACTCTGCGGTGCGGTGTTGGTAACTAAATTGTTAGTTGAAGTAGCTGAAGTTTTGAACATACCAATTTCACAGTTGCATGCGTGGACGGATTCCACCATCGTCCTAGCGTGGCTTAGTGACCATCCCAGTCGGTGGAAAACATTCATAGCCAACCGGACTTCTGAAATTCTAAATCATTTAGAACCTTGTAAGTGGTCGTATATACAGTCCAAAGAAAATCCCGCTGACTGCGCGTCTCGTGGAATACTACCTTCTGAGCTAGTTGAGAATAATTTGTGGAAGTATGGTCCGGATTGGTTAAGTAAGATTGATATTCCGTATGGTAAACCGCTTTCCATATGCACTAAAACTGACCTGGAAGAAAGAAAGATTAAAGTACATGCTGCAACTAAGGAGAACTGTGAAGATATAGATATATTTTTAAAATTTTCATCTTTTACGAAGCTGGTGAGAGTAGTCGCATACTGCAGAAGATTCCTGAAATTGAAGGATCCCGTTGAAACTCGTCCGAAATTTCTACCTTACCTTTCAGCTGAAGAGCTCCGAGATGCCACCATGTGTTGTATCCGTCAGCATCAGCTTACTTGGTACCCTGAAGAAATGAAGAATCTGAAACATAAAAACATCATTAAAAAGAGTAAAATTGACAATTTAAATCCATTAATAGATGAATTAGGAATTATGAGGGTCGGAGGAAGAATGGAAAATTCTTGCCTGAAGGATGGCAGCAAGCATCCGATAATTGTAAACGGTGACTCCTGCTTGGCGAAGTTGATTATAGCCGATGCCCACGCCAAAACCATGCACGGAGGTCCCCAGTTGACCATTAACTACATACGTTCGACGTATTGGATCACCAAATTGAAAAATCTAGTACGATTTAATATACACAAATGCGTTTCATGCGTAAGAAACGCGGCGAAGTTTCGAACTCAATTGATGGGCCAGCTGCCTGCCTGCCGAGTCACCCCTCGAAAACCTTTTTTATACTCCGGTGTTGATTACGCTGGTCCCATTAATATTCGCGTTTCGAAGGGTCGTGGCCATAAATCCTATAAAGGATATATTTGTCTCTTTGTTTGCATGGCCACAAGAGCCGTTCATATAGAAGCAGTTTCCGATCTTACTTCAGAAGGTTTTTTGGCAGCTTTCAAACGTTTTGTTGCTAGACGAGGCCGTTGTATTCAGTTGTGGAGTGACAACGGCACCAATTTTGTAGGTGCTTCTAAGGAGTTGCGGAATTTGTTTGCAAATGAGAAATCCCAACTGCCCGTTGACATTGCATCATCATTGGCTAACAATGGTACAGAGTGGCGCTTTATTCCTCCTCATGCTCCAAATTTCGGTGGAGTGTGGGAAGCAGGCATAAAGAGCACTAAACATCATCTGCGTCGCGTAATCGGCGATTCTACTCTTACTTTTGAAGAGCTGGCGACGGTCTTGGTACAAATTGAGGCGTGTCTCAATTCGCGACCTTTGTCCGTAGCTAGCTCCGACTCAGGTGATCCCAACCCGTTAACACCGGGTCATTTTTTAATAGGGGAGCCGTTGATCGTGGCTCCGGATAATAATTTTGAATACGAGAAAATTTCCAATTTGCGTCGTTGGCAGTTAACCCAAAGGATGGTGCAGCATTTTTGGAAGCGTTGGTCCCAAGAGTGTCTAACCCAATTTTTTCAAAGGTACAAATGGAAAGGCAAGGTCCCCGACATCAAGGTAGGAGACGTGGTCTTAGTGAAGGAGGACAATTTGCCTCCTGCGAAATGGATGTACGGATTGGTGGTTGAATTACATCCGGGTAAGGATAAGGTGACACGTGTTGTCACGTTGAGATATAGGGGTTCTCACATACAAAGACCGACTTCGAAACTATGTGTGTTGCCCGTTAGAGAAACATAAAAGTAAAAAGAAAATATATATGTATTATGTTAGACGTAAGTAAAGAATAAGTATTAGTTTAAAGAGATGTATTTGCTTCTATGTATTGCTGTATCTTTTTGCAAAGTTGTATTTTTTTTGTATTGTGAAGGACTATTCGTCCTTGGCGGGCGGTATGTCTAAACCGTTGGTTTAATAGTATAAGTTTTAGTATTGTTTAGTTCCATCATTCGATAATAGATGACGCTAGTTGTAGAAGCCGTGTTTTTAAATCGCGCTTATGTTATTCTTTTGTAATTAGATATAAGCAAAATGGTACTGTAGTTCCGCATCCTCCGCAAATATACGGTCAGAGCGTTTTTGTGTGTTTTATTTCCGACTCTGGCTAGTGTGTACTACATTGCTGGTGGTACATAACAACGATAATAAATCATTACAAGCTTTTTCACTTTTCCGCAATTATAATTATTCTCGCTGATAATAATCATATTGAATTATGTATGAAACTGATATGACAGGAAGACTGCTCGATAGTGAGCTATTTTCAGTGTATATTGTTATCAGACAATTTCCAGCAAATATAACAAGTGATCCACTATTCCAATTAATTTACCTTCTCTAATCTTTATGTCATTTGTGTATGTTTTGAATTGATATAATCTTAGTCTGATGATATAATTATAGCCTATAGCCTTCCTCGATAAATTATCTATCCAACACCGAAAGAATTTTTCAAACTGGACCAATAGTTCATGAGATTAACGCATTCAAACAAACAAACTCTTCAGCTTTATTATATTAGTAAAGATTTTACTGATAGCTGATAGAAATGTATTTAAAAAAAATTTTCTGTAAAGTCCGATTGTGCTTCTTTGTCGCTCGTTCTGCGCTCTCGCTTGCACTTCAAGCCTTACATGGAACGCCTCAGAGCGAGGTAACGCCGCATGAGTCATGTTTTTTCGTGCGTGCAGCCGGCTCTATCGAATTATAAGTTGTTTTGTGTTATTGTGCAGCAATGCATGTCGCTGCTGGACGAGGGCGGGCGCGAGGCGCTGGCGGACGTGGTGGCGCGGCTGCTGCGGCGCGCCGTGGCCGAGGGCCGCGAGGAGGAGCTCGACTGCACGCTGCTCACCTGAACACCGCACACTGCCAATATATCTTTATTATTCATAATGTGTTTTATTTGTGATACTTACCTTCCTTGCGTCACCTCCTTCTCCTGGATAGTTTATAGGTCTACATGACGATCTTTATAGCATTATATTATCTGTGCTACCAGGTTTAGGCTCATGCACAGACAAGGGGCGGATATCAAATGTTTGTAAATTCATGAATATAATTTGTTTACGACGTTTGTTTTCGACCTACCGTCACTTTATGTTATATTTTTTTTTGTTCACACGAATTGCAATTTGCATTGTCATTACTCATTATCATTTGTGTCATCTTAACGTTTTGTTGGAAGGAATTAAACTGAAAGCGATACATAAAAAAGGAGTTTTTGTTCATGGTCCTTACGATTGCCGGATATAATATATAACGATACTGGAGAATACTGGCTTTGGAGTTACGACAATATCGATGAAATTATTATTGGTGGATTACGACTATTACGTACATACAACTATAACGGTCAGCGTTACATCGAGTTGGGTGTTCTATCATCGTGTCTTCACATCTGCATCTGGAGGTTATTTTGTGTATAAGTGCTGTGAGTGAGTAAATAAGTGGACAAACCGTGAGTACATTCGAGATATCATAATACATAATTGGACTTTATATATTGGGACTTTAAGTTTAAATCGTACATAAAACTTGCTAATTGCATATTGCTATTACAAAATAAATTGATTTGTACTTTAAAGATTGACGTGTTAAATAGGTCAAGGTTACGTGTTTAGCTGAAACTTAAAACAATTATAGTTAAGTAATAACCTACTTATTATAATCTGTGAATGCGTAGATATCAGTTTATGCATATTGTATTTTAAATCTTTGTCGGATTTCCTATAGTTAATAATTAATATCAAGTTAATGTATAAATTAATTTATAGGATTAGTTACGTATTTCAAATATTTAACCTATAAATTTTTATAAAGTTTTTTGTATGTATATTAATTTTGTTTATTGTAAAAGATGGAATCTTATATTAAAGTGCAAAACAATATATATGATCGAATTACAAAAGCAAGATCTAATTTTAAGAAATCGCCTAAAGAACGTTTAGCGAATGATGCGTATTTATCGACAAGATTAGATGCGCTTGAAGAACTTTGGTCTCAGTTTTTGCAAACTCACACACAAATTATTCAAGTTTCGGATAGTGATAAATTGAATGCTACTACTTATGTCAAGGCCGATACATATGGCAATTGCGAAGAACAATACATCGATTATAAGTATGAGTTGCGGGAAGCTCGAGCTAATTTAGTTAAATCAACCACTGTACATCATGCGCCAGATGGCAGCACCACAGCTTCAGATTCGAATCAACAAGGTTTTAAATTACCAAAGATTACTATTCCACATTTCTCCGGAAAATATGCAGAATGGACGAGCTTTCGAGACCTGTTTTTGTCACTGGTACATAGTAACCCTACATTGGATGATGTTCAACGCTTACATTATTTAAAATGTCAACTCACTGGAGAAGCGGAACAGTTCTTGCGACACATACCAATAACTGCAGAAAATTATAATTTATGTTGGAAACAGCTTGAAGATCGGTACAGCAACAAAAAGTATCTTGCCAATTGTATCTTAAAGAAATTTATAAATCAAAAAACTGTAACAACTGAATCAGCTACAGCGTTACGCGAAATATTAGATACTACTAATGAATGTATGTTTGCACTTAAAAATTTGTCAATAGATGTAAGTACTTGGGACACTATTGTTATTTATATTGTAAGTTTAAAATTAGATTCCGAGTCTCGTAAGCAGTGGGAACTGCAAAGTAGTAAAAATTGTAATTTATTACCAACATATAAAGAATTTATAGAATTTTTAGAAATCCGCTCACGTTCATTAGAATTTATTGATCCTAAGGTAGCTAAACAAAATAGCCAACAATATAGAACTAATGTTGCTCCGAAAGCGTTTCATATTTCAAATTTAAAATGTATTTATTGTTCTAATGATCATCATTTAAGAAATTGTAAAAGTTTTTCAAGAGAAATGACTGATACTCGACGGAATTTTGTCCAATCCCATAATCTTTGTTTTAATTGTCTTGGTGCAGGTCACAATGTATATTCGTGTCGCCAGTCTTCCAGGTGTCGTATTTGCAAGAAGAAACATCATTCTTTACTACATCCCAAAAATGTATCGCTTCCGTCGGAGCCTCAAATGAGTGAGGCAGAACCAGATGCTAAGGAAGCAACAGCATCTACATCAACACAGGTAAAAAATATTAATAATATCAGAGCCTGCTTTTCACGTTTCAGTGGACAAGTTTTACTTGCCACCGCATTAGTTAATGCCAGGTCACACACAGGCTCATTGATCACGTTAAGATGTCTCATTGATCAAGGATCACAGGCTTCATTTTTGACTGAAGCCGCAGTTCAACTTCTTGGGCTAAGAAAGATTCCACACAAAAGCTCCATTATTGGTTTGGGTAGTGACCACTCAAGTTCTGTTGCCTCTAAAGCGAGGGTAGAAATTGAGATTCAATCACGCCATTGCAACTTTAAAATTTGCGTCCAAGCTTTTGTGCTCAATAAGCTCACCTCAGTACTTCCGGAAAGGAATGCTGTTGTTAATCTTAGTCCTGAAGTTTCTAAATTAGTTTTAGCAGATCCTTTCTTTGCAACACCAAATAAAATTGACATGCTCCTTGGAGCAGATGTTTATGGTCAGATTTTGCTTGAAGGTCTGATCAAGGATTCACCCAGTGCATTAATCGCGCAAAATACACAGCTGGGCTGGATTCTATCGGGTCCAATTCAATCCAGATCGAGCTCCAGCACTATTTGGTGCAATCATATTCATCAAAATGATGAATACGAACTTATGAAGAAGTTTTGGGAGCTTGAATCGGATCAATTTGCCTCTGATAAATCACTTCTTACAGAGGAGGAAATTAAATGTGAGAGTATATACACATCAACTACTAGGAGAGATAGTTCAGGACGCTATGTAGTTAATTTACCATTTCGAACCGATGATCCAAATTGCAAATATGGTAATTCAAAAGCTATTGCAATAAAACAATTTAATCGGCTTGAGAATAATTTATTAAAAAATCCCAAACTTAAGGCTGAGTATGCTGCTGTCATAAAAGAATATAAAAATTTAGGTCACGTGGAAACTGTGCCATCTCATGAAGAAGATTCGGCTGATGCTGTATACTTACCTCACCATGCAGTGATCCGAGAGGATAAGGATACTACCAAGGTCCGAGTTGTCTTCAACGCTTCTTGTCCAGGAACCAATGGCATCACATTGAATGACGAACTCATGGTAGGCCCATCGCTACAACCTGACTTACGTCACATTATAATGCGTTGGCGTCAATATCCAATTTGTCTTGTCGCTGACATTATAAAAATGTATAGACAGGTAAAAATATCTGAATTACATACAGATTTTCAACGTTTTGTGTGGCGCGAAGATCCAGATCAAAGACTGCAGCATCTGCGCCTCTTACGAGTTACCTTTGGTACGGCTTCAGCACCTTATCTCGCTGTTAAATCATTACAGCAAGTTGCACACGACGATGGAGTAAAGTATCCGCTGGCTGCTGAAAGGGTACTTCATGATTTTTACATGGATGATTTTATGTCAGGCTGCTTTTCTGTGGAAGAAGGTAAGCAAATTTATAAGGAAATAACACAGCTTCTCCAAGGAGGTGGATTTGTTTTGCAAAAATGGAGCAGTAATAGCGAAGAAATACTTAAAGAGATTAATGAAGATGTTGAAGATCAAGCAGAAAACCTGAAACTAAAAATAGATGAAATCATGAAAATTTTAGGACTTACCTGGAACAGAAGAACTGATGAATTTGAATACTTAGTACACCTTCCACCGCTCTCTCCTCCTGTAACAAAAAGAAAAGTTATTTCAGAAATTTCTAGATTATTTGATCCTGTTGGTTGGCTTGCGCCAGTAATAATTTCAGCCAAGGTTTTTATACAGAAATTATGGCTCTCGGGAATTGAGTGGGATGATGAACTTCCTCCACAATTACTGAAGGACTGGCTCAAGTATAGAAGTGAATTAGATACACTTACCAAATTTAGTATCCCTCGCTGGATTAACATCAATAATGATGATACAGTTCGCGAATTGCATGGCTTCTGCGATGCTTCAAATGTTGCATTTGCGGCAGTTGTGTACTTGCGAGTGGTTAACTCCAATGGGGAAATTAATGTTGCATTAATCGCTTCCAAAACAAAGGTAGCGCCCATTAAACAAGTTTCGATTCCGAGATTGGAGCTTTGTGGAGCTGTACTACTCACAAGACTGCTACTAGAAGTGTCTCAAGCCATGGGTATGGAGAAATCTTCTATTCATGCGTGGACCGACTCACAAATTGTGCTCGCTTGGCTTCAAGGACAACCTAGTCGTTGGAAAACCTTTGTCGCCAACCGTGTGTCGGAGATTATTACTTCGTTGGAACCGCAGCAATGGCAACACGTATCTACACAAGATAATCCTGCAGATTGTGCATCGCGTGGCGGAACGCAATGGGATGTTCAACTCTGGAAGGAAGGGCCGAAGTGGCTGCAAGAAAAGGATATAAATTTTACAAGAGGTCAAATAGAAGATACACATCTAGAGGAAAAAAAAATGAAAATTTGTTTAATAAATACTTACGGTGATGAAGCAGATCCCGAAGAAGAAATATACTCACGGTTTTCATCTTTGAGAAGACTGCTCCGGGTTACTGCACTCTGTAAAAGACTAATTAAAAGGATGAGAAAAAAGGAAGTAGAAGATCAGAAGGATTGGATAACAAGTTTTGAAATAAGAGAAAGTTTAAAAGTATGTATTAAAAGATGCCAAGAAAAACATTTCGGTGAAGAGCTTGCAGATTTAAGAAATAAAAAAGAAATAAATAAAAAAAGTAGACTTACCTCACTCAATCCAATAGTTGACGAAGACGGTATTCTACGAGTAGGTGGCAGACTGCAACAGGCAATCCTTAGTGATGAGAGAAAACATCCTATCATTCTTCCTCGCAAATCACAGTTTACAACTTTGATTATTGCGGATGCTCATGAGAGAACATTTCACGGCGGTCCCCAATTGATGCAAAATTATTTGCAATCAAAATACTGGATTCTAGGTGCGAAGGATTTAGTACGACTGTGTGTTCGTAAATGTGTTCGTTGTGTACGATATGCCGCTCGCACAAGACACCAGTTGATGGGACAACTACCGGTTGAAAGATCTACTGCTAGTCGACCTTTCTTAAAGAGTGGAGTAGACTATGCAGGGCCTATTAATATAAGAACCTCTAAAGGCAGAGGTAATCGGTCATTCAAGGGATATATTTGCTTATTCATTTGTATGGCCACACGCGCTATCCATCTCGAAGCAGTAAGTGACCTTACAGCTCAGGGATTTCTAGCAGCATTTAAGCGTTTTATAGCACGCCGTGGTCATTGCGCTGAAGTATGGAGCGATAATGGGACAAATTTTGTGGGTGCAGCACGAGAACTCAAATCTTTATATGCTCATGAGAGGTCGAGTATAGCGCAGGAAATTGCAGATCAACTGGCTACAAATGGGACTGAATGGCATTTTATCCCTCCCCATTCCCCAAATTTTGGAGGACTATGGGAGGCAGGGGTAAAATCGACGAAACATCATTTAAGACGCATTGTTGGGAATTCAACCTTAACATTCGAAGAAATGACAACATTACTTTGTCAAATAGAATCTTGTCTGAATTCTCGACCTATTTCTAAAATTACTGAGAATCCAGACAATCCAATCCCACTGACACCAGGACACTTTTTGGTGGGAGAACCTCTGGTTTTACCCCCTGATGTCAATTACGAAACATCCAATATCACAAATCTCAGACGGTGGCAAATGACTCAAAAAATGATACAAGATTTTTGGCGTCGTTGGTCAAATGAATATTTGACTCAGTTCTACCATCGTTATAAATGGAACAATATTGTTCCTGAACCTACAATTGGAGATTTAGTGTTAGTAGTGGAGGATGATCTTCCACCTGGAAGATGGTTATATGGTATTATAGTTGAAAAACATCCCGGATTGGACGGAATTACGCGAGTTGTCAGTCTTAAATGTAAAAACAATGTAATTAAACGTCCTGTTTCTAAATTGTGTTTTTTGCCAATTACCAACTAATGTTGATTTTTTTGTTGGCTCTCGAGCCTCATAATATTATGTTCGTATTAGCACGTATTAGTAAGAAAGCATGCAATGCGGTAATATTTTATTTTGTATTTTTTCTGTATTTGATGTTAAATTCGTGTAAAGACTTTCGTTAGTATTCATGTTTTGATCGGTTAATTGTATTAAGGAAAATTTTGAAAATTTGTCCTTGGTGGGCTGTATGTTTACGACGTTTGTTTTCGACCTACCGTCACTTTATGTTATATTTTTTTTTGTTCACACGAATTGCAATTTGCATTGTCATTACTCATTATCATTTGTGTCATCTTAACGTTTTGTTGGAAGGAATTAAACTGAAAGCGATACATAAAAAAGGAGTTTTTGTTCAAATTTATACTTTGAATATTAAAAAATGTGCTCTGCCTCAAGCACTTTTATTTTTTATAAAACAAAAATTTCCAACAATTAATATTTGCATGTTAAAGTTTGGTTGACTGATGATTTTGGATGTTTGCTTTAGTTAGAATGGTTAGAACAGACTGCCTTGAGTGAATTTGATAAACAATATCTGCCCCAGATATAAACATGCTAATCAGTAATCACATCTTGTTTACTCATTTTTTTTTTGTGAATTTTCTAAACTAACGATTATTTATCATAATAGTTCATGAAATAAGGTTAACTCAATAATGATAGTTATTAATTAATTGGCAAACTGTTCTTAAAAATAGGGTGTTAATAGACCGGGAGATACTGACACAAAATTTCGAGTCATTTGTAACAGGATGGCGGTTCTACAGGGGTCTTAGTACGCAATGACAAAAAGAAAAACGATGGTGTGAACACTGGTACCGGCGGTTTAGTCGCGTGGGCGTTAGTCGAACTCGTCGTAAAAATAGCGAAAGTCAAACGATTTGTAACACAAAAATTTTAGAATTTACCGATAGCCCATAAAAAAGAAGTAGGCGGTACTGTCATGCCATACTTTTCCGGTGTGACTTACAGCCCGCCATACCGACGCAAATGTGTTGATTTAAAAAAAAACAATTCAACCATTTGTACCAGGCTAACTTTTGCACAGGTAACCATCGTCGTCTAGCCATTTACGAAAATCACCATACCATACTTTTCGGACGATTCCAAATGGTCGCCATACCGCCGAAAATCTGCAAAAATTTTTTTTTTCGCCAAACTTTTTGTACCAGTATTGCATTTAGATTTTTGGAGAGTATTTGATAAAATGTGACCATTATTATATTTGCCATACTTCTTGTAGGGGGAAAAAGTGCTGCCATACTTCATAAATAAATTTATTATTAATTTATAGAAGTGAAGATTTCTACCACCTAGATCTTTGAAATTTTGTATTTATATTTGTTGAACCTCAAACTTATAGGAAAGATTAATGCCATACTGTTACAAATCGTTCAAAATACGAATAAAATCATACAATAAAAAAAAATCTTATACACATTCGCCACCTCCCACAGGTATGGCATTATCACACTTCTATTTATAATCATTCAGGAGTTGTTGAAAAAAAAATTTAGGGTGTTACAAATGGTTCGGCGAAAAAAAAAATTTGCAGATTTTCGGCGGTATGGCGACCATTTGGAATCGTCCGAAAAGTATGGCATGGCGATTTTCGTAAATGGCTGCACGACGATGGTTACCTGTGCAAAAGTTAGCCTGGTACAAATGGTTGAATTGTTTTTTTTTAATCAACACATTCGCGTCGGTATGGCGGGCTGTAAGTCACACCGGAAAAGTATGGCATGACACTACCGCCTACTTCTTTTTTATGGGCTATCGGTAAATTCTAAAATTTTTGTGTTACAAATCGTTTGACTTCGCTATTTTTCCGACGAGTTCGACTAACGCCCACGCGACTAAGCCGCCGGTACCAGCGTTCACACCATCGTTTTTCTTTTTGTCATTGCGTACTAAGACCCCTGTAGAACCGCCATCCTGTTACAAATGACTCGAAATTTTCTGTCAGTATCTCCCGGTCTATAATAATAATAAAAGAATTTCAGTAAAAACCAGATTTAATTACGTATTTTGTAGTTTGTACATAAAACTTGACAAGCTTAAAACTAATGGAATTAATTCTGAGGAATGTGGATTACATGTATAATTAATTTTAAAATTCCTCATTTTTGGATTTTTTTGAGAATCCTTTGCTTTGAACTAAGTCATTACACTCTTGGCGACTAAGGCTTGAAAGTAAGAGGCGCTCAAGTTCTACGTCACCGTCACCCAACAGAACCAGTTCTGGGGGCGCACCGGTGATAAATTTCACCTCCAGTCGCTCATAAAACGGCGCATCTTCCATAACAAATTTCTTCACTTCAGGAAGACGATTTAATGAACATCCTCTGCAAGTCTAGAAATCCAAGAAAACACAAATGTTGAACACAAATTGCACAATAATATATGAAATAAATTAATTTATTAATTAAATTAATTTATAAATGAAATATTGACTTGTTACAGCTTACCTCAATTTTCGCTGATTTTACATCAGAAAGTTCGTAACCAGATGCAATACTTAAAATTACACATAATGTGATAACGTAAACTTGCAAATATCCCATTATTAATCCGCGAATAGCCTGCCTACTCACTAAAAAAGTTATCACGGTTATTATATCACAGTATTGAATTTAATATTTATCAATGTCAATGACCAGTGACCACAGAGATCAATGAGCACAATGACAAATGTCACAAAATATGTATGGCTTCCATAGAGTTCGTGATAAATGACCACAGAGCAAGTAATGTAAATGACAGCACTCAGCAGACAGATTTATGTAGAGTGCGTTTCACGAATGAGTTCCCCTGCCGTTATGTTGGCCTACCTGACTGTCAAAAACGAAAATATTTTTTTTTAATCAAAAATGACAGAGAAAATATTCTCATTTCTAGGCAGCCGACCCCGTAAGATACGGGATAAGGCTAGGAAGAAAGGAGAATATTTTCTCTGTCATTTTTGATTAAAAAAAAATATTTTCGTTTTTGACAGTCAGGCAAGCCAACATAACGGCAGGGGAACTCTTTCGTGAAACGCACTTTACCTACGCTGTTTTCCAATTACAGAGCATAATGCGACTCAGTGCCGCACAATGCCGAATTATGACGTGAAACCTTCGTGAAACGCACCAGCAGGTTGCGCTAAGTTCAGGCCGGTTGCAGAGCTTGACCGACCATCAGTGCGTACGTCAGTCGCGCTTGTCATATGTATGGAAATTCATAAAACCGTTCATAGCTAGACCGACCATACGCACGCGTATTTCTATACATATGACAAGCGCGACTGACGTACGCACTGATGGTCGGTCAAGCTCTGCAACCGGCCTCAGTGTTGAAAAAAAATATATTCATAGAGTTACCAATAACCTCATTAATGTGTAAATAAAGTGGTATACATAATAATTGGTTGAAAAATATTTACGGTTATTTTAAGTAATTTGGATTTTGATTATTTCATTAACATTTTTTTCAATGTTTGTACCTTCATCCATACTTATATTTATTTTTTTAACACAATTTGAATTAACTTTGATTATTTTGAAAAAACTAGAATGAAACGAAAGCTTTAAAATTTTTTCCAACAATTAATCCCTACTAATATTATAAATGCGAAAGTAACTCTGTCTGTCTGTCTGTTACTCAATCACGCCTAAACTACTGAACCAATTTGCATGAAATTTGGTATGGAGATATTTTGATACCCGAGAAAGGAGGACATAGGATCTAAGGTTTTATCCCGGAAATCCTACGGGAACGGGTTTTTCTTTGAAAACGCGGGGGAAGCCGCGGGCGGAATGCTAGTAATTACTAACGATAAATCGAATGCACGCATCAATTCACGCGCATTACTTTTTCTAGTGCTCGATTGTGCGAAGCGTTGCTGTAGTTGGAACATTCAACGTTAAGCATTATGCCGCATAATGCGCTCTAGTGCTGTACAATTACAGCAATAGACACCCCGTTTTCCAATGAAAAGGGTGTCTATTGACTGAACGACTGAACCACAAATAAAAAAATACGTCAATGGTCTGTCAATTGTCGTGTTTATGTGTCTATTGGTGTTTATATCTGTGGTGTTTATTGTTTAGTATGTGTCATGTGGTAGTGAACACAGAGCAAGTAATATAGTAGTGAATTTCAAACTTAATTTCAAAGCAAACAAATTGTTTTGTTTAAATAAAAAACTTTAATGTTTCTTTATAGTATAACTGATAACTTTATATAGCTATTTTTCAAGCAATTAAACCAATACAAATTTGCATGTTAAGATGGAAGAAAAACACAGAAAAGCAATACAAAATAATTTTGTTCCCCTGGTTGAACAAACAGATCTCGATCATATGGTAACAGCTTTATACGAAAAAGGTGTATTTTCTGAGCAAATGATTGAACCTTATAAGGTAAGTATGCTATAATTTATGAAACGGCTCTGGTCTGCATTTCTTCAAATAACTTTTGCATGAATGAGCTATTTTTTTTCATTCTTAGGATACCAGTAAGCATCCTAGAGTTCGCAAGCGTGAGCTGTACATGGACATCACGAGACGTGGCCCAGAAGCCTTTGGACACTTACTTGACGTTCTTTCTGATGCTGGCTATTGGGACCTTGTCCGAGAACTTGACCCAAATAGCTCCCTGCATACAAGGAGAACAAAAGTATCAGTCCCTAGCACCAGTGAGTCAGTTGTCAACAATATACAATGCCAAAAACATTATCATAATCTTAAACTCACAGATAGTGACATCATTTGTATGAGGTCACACACAGACAAAAAAAATTATATGCACAATAACATGGCTACCATAATGCTATGTGATTTCATAACTTAACATTTTCATTTTGAACTTAAAACCATTTTTTTAAGGCCAGTAAAAACTGACACTTATTTGCAAAAATTGTATTGCCATGTATTTATGGTATATAAAAATAGTGAAGCCCTATTCAAACCTAATGAATAAATAAATCAAAAATCAAAATGTAATTAACAATATATTTTTAAATAAGCATTTGTCTTCAAGCAGTAAAACATGTTTTAATATTTTCAGCTGTGCCAAACGATAACAATTATGTTAGTATAAGCACTGAGAAGAAAAAAACAAAAACAAGGCCTGATGATAATAAAAGTCGGTAATTTATTCCATAATTTTACTGTATGTTTTATATGATTTAGGTGTATTATTCTTTTTTTTACAAATATTTGTAGATATGCTTTCAGATGAAGCACCAATTATTAGCATGGAGGCAAATTATTTAAATTCAGATCCTTATTATATTGTGGTTCAAAAGTCTACAAAGTTCTTTGAAGATGGGGATGGTAAGAATGATTTTATATATTGTGTTTTTTTATTAACTTGTGAACTGTAGTTAAGCTATCTGTTTTGAGAAAGCTTTCTTTTAAAATTATCTTATAACAATTTTTCGTCAAATAATCTCCTTATTATTAATTTTTAACAAAAACAAAGTAAAAAACAACATATACTAAAATTTATATCCAATTCCGAAGTGAACTTAACTCACACTTTTAAATATTCATATAAATTGATAATTTTTTAGATATAAAGTTGTATCACACCAGGGGTCGAAGTCGCGGCATTCTTGTTGTATTGAGCTACATTGAGTTTGCATTCAACATAGAGGAGTACAGGAAAGGTGTAGATGTGGATTGTCAGAAACTCAAGTATCTGTTCCCTGAAATGGGCTTCAAAGTGCTCTCATACAATAATCTCACTTTAGATGTAAGTAAAAGAAAAAAAGATGCATTTAAAAGTCATGTCTGTGTTTAAGAGCTAAAAGATTTATTTATTTTAAAATAATATACAATAACTATTTTCTTTTTAGATTTCATTGTCATGTCTTTATTAAATAGGTTAGTCCTATGTTTAAAAAATTGTGGTCAGAAAAATATTGTAAGTTGTGGCTTCAATTTTGTTATCTTTTATCTCTTGACCTAAAATTAATTACGAGAATAGATAATGTTATGATTTCATTATAATAATTGTATACTCTAGATACAATGAAATATGAATATTATTGAATTTGATATTTTTTGTTTTATGGCATTCAAATGATTTATAAATACTTATAATTTATTTTTCAATGGAAAAAAATCTATCACGAGTTGGGTTTCAAACCCGCGTCTTTCGCTATTCCGGGGCGCCGCCTGACACCCGTGCTCGGTCACCCGTGATCCCCGCCAGAGCAATCGAAATATTAAAACTCTTTCGGTTTTATGTGTCTAATAGACAACCCGCGGCATCTATTGAGATAATTAACAACTATCCCAACCAATATGAAACATTATTTCAATAATTACTATTTTGTTACTTTGTTTGAAATAATGTTTCATATTGGTTGAAATAATTGTTAGTTATATAGCGCGGGTTGTCCCTCAGACATAATATGAAAATAGTTTTTTATTTATAAAACTACGTATTGAATTGTTTTTTACGAAAAAACGAACTTTAAATAATATTTTAAGTTTCCTTACTTCACAATAGCCTAGCCCCTAGACTGTTTATTAAACGACGCCGTTTGATTAAGCTAATTGCCTACAATATAAAATTCCACATTGTTTAAGATAAAAAATGTCCACAGGAAACGCTGAAAACGTTGACATATCTAAAGGAAGTGATAGTGAACGTAGAGTGCGTGTTCATCGTGGTGTCGTCGCACGGCTACGAGCGGCCGGCCACCTCGGACACGGACATCCGCTGCTCGGACGGCAGGCTCATCTCCAGCCATGAGATCATTGAGCACTTCAGCAATAAGAACTTCCCAGCGCTGCACGGGATACCCAAGGTGTTCATCTTTCAGCTGTGCCGGTGAGTTTGGTGATTTGTATTTTGTTTAATGTAAATGAGTCCAGTTTTATTATGTTTTTGTCCAGTTATGTTTCTAGAAAGTAATTTTCCAAAAATGGTCCATTTTTAGGGTTCCGTAGCCAAAATGGCAAAAACGGAACCCTTATAGTTTCGTCATGTCCGTCTGTCCGTCTGTCCGTCTGTCCGTCTGTCACAGCCGATTTACTCGGAAACTATAAGTACTACAGTGATGAAATTTGATGGGAATATGTGTTGTATGAACCGCTACAAAAATATGACACTAAATAGTAAAAAAAAGAATTGGGGGTGGGGCCCCCCATACATGTAACTGAGGGATGAAATTTTTTTTTTCGATGTACATACCCGTGTGGGGTATCAATGGAAAGGTCTTTTAAAATGATATAAAGTTTTCTAAGAAACATTTTTCTTAAAGTGAACGGTTTTTGAGATATCAGCTCTCAAAGTCGTAAAAAGTATGTCCCCCCCCCTCTATTTTTATAACTACGGGGTATAAAATTCTAAAAAAAATAGAGGTGATGCATGCTAATTAACTCTTTCAACGATTTTTGGTTTGATCAAAGTATCTCTTATAGTTTTTGAGATAGGTTGATTTAACTGTAATTTATTATATTTGCTGCTACGGAACCCTTTGTGCGCGAGCCCGACTCGCACTTGGCCGGTTTTATTCTATGAATGAATTGAATTTGTTAACAATTAACTAAAATTTATGAGTTTTTTGAAGTTATTAACCAATAATGTAGGTTGTGAAACATCTTTATTGACGTTAATGATTGCAAATTATCAGCACTATTTTCTTGGTAGATATAAAATAATATTATAATGTTACACTATAAAATAATATGAATTTGTTTTGCCTCCTACTACTACAACTATATCGTATATGATTAGTGAGTATGATTTTTTTTTATGTTTTTCAGAGGTTCTAACAAGGACTACATCGAGGGTCCAATCCACTTCACAAACCCGGATGACGTAGGCGAGCGTGCTGGAGCGCAGTGGGACGGGCGCGTTATCGGTGCAGAGCGAAGCGAAGCGAACGCGGAGCGGGGCGAAGCGGGGCGGGGTGCGGTGTGTGACGCGCGCGGGCTCGCCGCCGCGCCGCCACGCTCGCCTGCTGCGAAGCGGGATAGACTGTATTCGGATATACTCATTGCACATTCCACATTACCGGGTGAGTTTTGTTATAGTTATGTATGAAAGTAAAATAAATTTCTCTTTGTCCATTTATTATAGAGCTTTTTAACTGTAATTGAGACTCTCAAGTCATGCATTTTTATTTGAATTAAACGTGATAATTTGCAGTAGCTTCAATGCACAGCATACATGGCATTTTTGTGTCGTACAAATTTATACTTAAATTGAAGTATTTAATTAATATTTCCCCGTGCGTGCGCAGGCACGGTGTCGTACCGCGACCCGGCGCTGGGCTCGTGGTACATCCAGGCGCTGTGCGAGGTGTTCGCGGCGCGGGCACACGACTGCCACGTGGAGAAGCTGTTCAAGCTCGTGGACAAGCGGCTGCACGCGCGCTTCCGCGTGCAGACCAGCTCCGTGGACAACTGGGGCTTCAACCGCCGCCTCTACCTGCACCCCGGCCTGTACGAGGACGAGCCGGTCAGTGCTACCAGAGATGCCCTGACTGAACGTCTACATTATATGGAAATAGCATAATTTTTTTGATTTTACTAGCGCGAGCGATCCGTCACGACACGTCTTGGCTTCGTGGTACGTATATAATTTTTAGCATCTGAGGACATATCCAACGTTAAAAGATTTTTTGAAATTGGCCCAATAGTTTCTAAAATAATGGTTATCTGTAATAGAAAAGTTTAAAAAAACTTTTATTAGAGCCATCACACGAATTTCACGCTGTGGTTATTTTACTGTGCCCGAAACGCGTTCTGAGAAATTTTTTCGCTAAATGAGTGTTTTCCTTTCATTTTTCAGTGATATCAGTAATCAGACAGACCATGGGAGCTTTCTAAGAGATTTTATGAAGAATGACATGGTGCTAAGTGGTCCTTTTTGGATGGATAAATGCTGTACGAACGGAAATATCAATGATCTTCAAATATATTTATCTAGTACTGTATACATATTATACATCATGTGAATCTTACTAATATAGTATAAGTTAGTTTTATACATTTTAACTTTTTAAGTTATAGCGTTTGATATTTTCGACCCATGCTAATTTTATCTTGAAAAAATATGTTCATACAAATAAGGATTTTGTATGTTTTGAAAAAAAAATCCGGGTCATTATTAGTGCACTTTTTAGGAATTTTTTGTTTGGATTATGTTCCAATTCCAATCAAATGTATGTAAGTAATATTAAGCTATGATAAGTATACCATTGTATTTGTATATAAACAATCACATAAAAAATAATTGTGATACTTAACGCTTTTTAAGGCCATTATGCATTTAAATATAAACTGTAAGTTATCTAGACAATTTTTAACCTAACTTATTGCTCAATGTTTGTAAAGGATTTTTGACAAGTACAGTATTTTTGTAATAAATTTATCTAATTAATGAAATCTTTTATTTTAAACCATATATCTCATGAGTACATTTATTAGTAACCATTATTAATTTGAACGCTTCCTAAAAGTAACAATAACAATAAGCTACAAATTATTGACATCAATTTCCATTCACATACACTGTTCTCCATTGATATACTGTGTTGATTCTGTGTTACATATAACTTGTTGAACAAAAACTCCCTTTTTATGTATCGCTTTCAGTTTAATTCCTTCCAACAAACGTTAAGATGACACAATGCATATTGCAATTCGCGTGAACAATATATAACATAAAGTGACGGTAGGTCGAAAACAAACGTCGTAAAACATACCTTAAATTATAATTCTGAAATAATAACTATACTGAAAATAATTGCATCAGATACGTTTTCCAATAAATTGATGCCCTAAGGATGTGAATAAACTTTATCGAGAATGTATAAGCTTAAAGCGGTGTATGTTGAACCTACCCAATTTATACGAAACATTCAACGATTTAAAGAATAAGCGCATTTTACTAGTATTAAATAATGTTGTCATATTCTAATATAATTTGGAAAATCCAAAAGTGCACGCCTCATAATTTTTTTTTAATAAATATTTATTAATTATTATTTTTGTTTATTTCATAACAATTAAACCACATCGAATCAGACCCTGAAAAATGAAAGGGTTCTATTCCTGAGCATACTCAAGCGTAAGAGAAAAAAAAAGACTCGATTAGTAAAGTATTTCGGTCGCTATCGTGTTAACAAGAAAAAGGATCCGCACATACAGACACACGGACGTCCAAGACAGAACTTTTTTAAACTGTTTTTTAACTAGTTTAAATAACAAAAATGACATCAAAAATATCATGAACGTTAAAAATAGTGTTTTTTCTTAATATGTGTGTGTATGTATTATCTTACAAGTGCAATGTTTGATACATAAAGACATTTAAGTTTGAAAAATCAGATGTTTTGCGCGAAGTGACAGTAGTACCCACCTCAACGCTTCGCTTATGAGGCGTGCAATAATCGATAATAACATTGATATTGGTGAAATATACAAATAAAAAGACCCGAACGGAGCCGGGCGAACAGCTAGTATACAATAATGAGTAGCCAAGACACTCCCTCTCACATAAGCAGCAGCTCAATAATTTCGTCCAATTTAATTAATTGAGTGTACTACCTATAGGCGCAGTAGCACAGTCCACAGCGCAGTACCGACCGACGTCGCGTCGGTCGAAACTAAAAAAATCGATAACGAGGCGGGATTCGAACCCATGATATTTATAAACCATTTGAATGCCATAAAATCAAATTCTACAACAAGGCCGCATTCCATCGCTCTCGTTACAATATTGTAATCATTGAAATAATGTTTCATATTGGTTGAGATCATGAGATAGATGTTATCACAATAGATGTCGCGGGGAGTCCCCTAAGAGCTAGCGCGCACGAGCAACTTTGTCTCCGCAACTATTTTGTCTCTCCACCCATGGGCTAGTATGAAAGTGCGCGCACGTAGTGACGCAACCAAGCGCGGATCCAGGGGGGGGGGGTCACGGGGTCATGACCCCCCCCTGGGCTAGGTCCACGACCTAAGTGGACCACTAATTTAATATTAACTTTTTTAAATTAACAAATTAATACTGTTCAACATGATGTTTTTATTGAATTTTGAGACATAAAAGTAATATAGAACAATGAAATCAATTACAAACGGTAACGGAAGAGAATATATTGTATAACAAAAATTATAGAAAAGGTTTATTAGGGTCGACCTGTGGTCGTAATTTAAGGACAAAAAAAAGGTTTTTCGATTTTTGAAAAAATCTATAACTGCGGAATAAAGTGTAATGGTAAAGTTGTATGTAATTAATTTTTTTTCTACAACTTTTGCTGTTACACTTTTCACACAAAACCTCAAATATCGAAATATCCCAGTTCGTGGATAAGACATAAAATAGCAAAAATTTTTTTAAATGAACAATAGAAAATACAGTCAAATTACAACAAAAAATCGGCCAAATGCGCGTCGCGTCGGACTCGCGCACCGAGGACTCCGAGCAAACATATTTTTTCATTATGTTGTATCTTACAATTTTGTTTAAAGGATTTTTTTCTTTATCTGTGCTTGTAAGTGCTTAAGTCGTTGCTTTTAACCAAATTTCAAGACTGTGTTCACGGGAAGTACCTTGTAGGTTTTGATTGATGATTCCCTTGCAAGTATAGTTGCGAATTACAGAATATGCGGCTCTAATTGCTTTTTCTTCAGATTGCGTTGACATAGAATTTGAATTAAATAACAGATTTAAGTTATTATAGACCTGAGTTCTGATGTGAATATCAATTAAATTCATGTAGACGTTCATGAGTAAAGGGATTGTTAGTTTAAAATGATTAAAAAAAATATATTTTTATTTAATTTAATTAAATAATTAGGGTTTTCGCAGTTATTACTACATCTGTGCTATAACACGATACTTTTTACTCAATTTCAAGACTGTGTTTACGGGACAGGGTGCTCCCTGCAGGTATTGATTCCCTTGCTAATGTCGAAATCCTACGGTCTACGGTCCCTTGATGCTGTGAAAAATTCAAACGTTTTAGCCAACGCAATCAAAAGATGCAGCTGTAAATGCTGAAATTTTTCGCAAAATTCGACACTCCCTAAGAAATCAAAACCTACAGGGTAGTTCCCGAGTACACAGAGTCATGAAATTTAGTACAATCAAACGTCTTATAACGCAGACTAGCTTACCACCCGCGGCTTCGCCCGCTTTCTCTAAAACCTTATAAATTATATACTATTCCCCTTGAATCACTCTATCTTTAAAAAAAACTGCATTGAAATTCGTTGCGTAGTTTTAAAGATTTAATCATACATAGGGACATAGGCACAGAGACAACGACTGTGTTTACTAATTGCGAAAAGCATGAATTTTTCCTTAGATTATAATATAAATTTTTTTTTTAATTTTTTAACTTAGGTGCAACCCTGTTACTCATGAACGCTGTATTAACTGACATGTATCAACTTGATATTCATACCAAAAACTCAAGTCTATAATACCTTTACGCTATAATAAAATCAAACTTCTATGTCAACGAATCAGAAGATATAGCCGTAAATTCCGAAAAATTTCGACATTCGCAAGGGAATCAAAACTCAAAACCTACAGGGTACTTCCCGTAAACTCAGAATCTTGAAATTCGGTACAAAGCAACATCTTACAGTACAGATACAGGAATAATTGCAAAAAATATATATTTTTCAAGTTTGTCTGCCTGTCAAGACCCTTTTTCTCAGGAACACGTGGAGGTATCAAATTTCGAAATTCATACCGAATACTCAAATCTACGGTTCCTTAAAGCTGTGAAAAAATCAAACTTATAAGCCAACGCAATCAAAAGATACAGCCGTTTATGCTGTAAATTATCGCAAATTTCGACATTATCGCAAGGGAATCAAAATCTATAGGTATTGTGCTACTTGTGTCAGCACAGATGGAGGAAAAATTGCTAAAACATACATTTCATGCTTATCAACATTCGCAAGTGTTGCCAGGAACAAAACCTACAGGGTACTTCCCGTGAACACAGAATCTTGATATTTAATCTTTATTTAATAGAAACTTGGTTCGCGAATCCGACTCGCACTTGACCAATTTTTTTTAAATCTACGTATCAATTAAATTACCAAAATATAGCTTTTGAAAATTGCCCACGTCTATGTGACCCCCCCCTGGCACTAAGGCTGGATCCGCCCTTGGACGCAACTCCCCATACAAATTGATGGGAGAGACAAAGAAGTTGTGGAGACAAAGTTGCTCGTGCGCGCTAGCTTTAAACAAACAAAACTGAATGTATACGTAGTATATTATTATCAGTCTGTGGTAGAATATAGTCTAAGATTCCACTGCAATAATATAATATTACTTCGTTCATAGATTTTTGATGAACCCAAAATTTTTTGTATAGGTATTTTTAATCAATATCATCAATACATATAATAATCATCATCATCATCAATACATATAATAAAATTCTAGAAAAGTGGTGTCTGTACAATGAAAATATGTAAAAAAAATTTAGCAGGGGTTATTACTAAATCGATCCCAAACCCAAAACTGTCGTTAAAATTTTTTTTGTCTGTTTGTCTGTTTGTCCGTTTGTCTGTTTGTCTGTTTGTCTGTATGTTTGAACACGCTAATCTCAGAAACGGCTTATCCGATTTAAATGCGGTTTTCACTAATATATTTTGGTAATCTTCATTTAACATTTAATGTTTATTTCATGTCAATCGGTTTATAAATAAAAAAGTTATGACCATTTAAGTATTCACGGCGAACATTTGCTAAGGCATTCTATGGTACACTATTATACAGTGTACGATAAAACGTAAGTTATCTGTTATACGCTACAGTTATTTCTGGTGGTGGGGGTGGGGGTGAGGGGGTAAGCTGAGGTAGTAGGGGGGGAGGGGCAAATTAAAATTATGCTTATTTTTAGGTAAATTTTATACATAAAATGTCCTTTAAATTATGTCGTATTACATATATTTTTAAGCCCCGACGCAAAAAGATGAGTGATAAGTGTTTGACCGCTATGTGTGTCTGTGTGTGTGTATCTGTTTGTTCCACCGTAGCTCGCTAACAGGTAATCCGAATTAGATGCGGTTTTTTGTTAGGCAGCATATTTTCCGACGCTGGTTCTTAGATAAAGTGTATCAAAATCGGTTCATCCATTTATTATACCTACCTATAGGGGTAAAAGTGGGAATGAAAAAAATTAAAGTTGTCGAATTCAAGTCATATATATTAAACTAGATTTCCGCCCGCGGCTTCGCCCGCGTTTTCAAAGGAAAACCCGCATAGTTCCCGTTCCCGTGGGATTTCCGGGATAAAACCTATCCTATGTGTTAATCCAAGTTACCCTCTATATGTGTGCTAAATTTCATTGTAATCGGTTCAGTAGTTTTTACGTGAAAGAGTAACAAACATCCATATATCCATACATCCATACATCCATAAATCCTTACAAACTTTCGCTTTTATAATAGTATTAAGATTAAGATGAAAGTGAACGTTTTATCAAAATCGGTTCATCCATTTATTTGATATAGGGGTAAAAGTAGGAATAAATAAATGAATTTTATCTGAGGAAAATTCGTATAAGTCAGGAAAATTTTTCCAAGTCCGGAAAATTTCCATACGCCAGGAAAAATTCTATACGTCGGGAAAATTTATACAGATGAGGAAAATTCGTATAAGTCAGGAAAATTTTTCTAAGTCCGGAAAATTTCCATACGCCAGGAAAATTTCTATACGCCAGGAAAATTTCTTTAAGTAGGGAAAATTTAAACAGATGAGGAAAATTCGTATAAGTCAGGAAAATTTTTCTAAGTCCGGAAAATTTCCATACGCCAGGAAAATTTCTATACGCCAGGAAAATTTCTTTAAGTAGGGAAAATTTAAACAGATGAGGAAAATTCGTATAAGTCAGGAAAATTTTTCTAAGTCCGGAAAATTTCCATACGCCAGGAAAATTTCTATACGTCAGGAAAATTTCTATACGTCAGGAAAATTTATATAAGCCAGGAAAATTTCTATACGTCAGGAAATATTTCTATAAGGTGGCAAAGGATAGGTTAGGTTAGGTTAGGTTAGGTTAGGTTAGGTTAGGATAGGTTAGGTTAGGTTAGGTTAGGTTAGGTTAGGAAAATTTTTGTAAGTCCGGAAAATTCCCATACGCCAGGAAAATTTCTATACGTCCGGAAAATTTATATAAGCCAGGAAAATTTCTATACGTCAGGAAAAATTTCTATAAGGTGGAAAAGGATAGGTTAGGTTAGGAAAATTTTTCTAAGTCTGGAAAATTTCCATACGCCAGGAAAATTTCTATACGTCAGGAAAATTTATATAAGCCAGGAAAATTTCTATACGTCAGGAAAAATTTCTAAAAGGTGGAAAAGGATAGGTTAGGTTAGGAAAATTTTTCTAAGTCCGGAAAATTTCCATACGCCAGGAAAATTTCTATACGTCCGGAAAATTTATATAAGCCAGGAAAATTTCTATACGTCAGGAAAAATTTCTATAAGGTGGAAAAGGATAGGATAGGTTAGGTTAGGTTAGGTTAGGTTAGGTTAGGTTAGGAAAATTTTTCTAAGTCCGGAAAATTTCCATAAGCCAGGAAAATTTCTATACGTCAGGAAAATTTATATAAGCCAGGAAAATTTCTATACGTCAGGAAATATTTCTATAAGGTGGCAAAGGATAGGTTAGGTTAGGTTAGGTTAGGTTAGGTTAGGATAGGTTAGGTTAGGTTAGGTTAGGTTAGGTTAGGAAAATTTTTGTAAGTCCGGAAAATTCCCATACGCCAGGAAAATTTCTATACGTCCGGAAAATTTATATAAGCCAGGAAAATTTCTATACGTCAGGAAAAATTTCTATAAGGTGGAAAAGGATAGGTTAGGTTAGGTTAGGAAAATTTTTCTAAGTCTGGAAAATTTCCATACGCCAGGAAAATTTCTATACGTCCGGAAAATTTATATAAGCCAGGAAAATTTCTATACGTCAGGAAAAATTTCTATAAGGTGGAAAAGGATAGGTTAGGTTAGGAAAATTTTTCTAAGTCTGGAAAATTTCCATACGCCAGGAAAATTTCTATACGTCAGGAAAATTTATATAAGCCAGGAAAATTTCTATACGTCAGGAAAAATTTCTAAAAGGTGGAAAAGGATAGGTCAGGTTAGGAAAATTTTTCTAAGTCCGGAAAATTTCCATACGCCAGGAAAATTTCTATACGTCCGGAAAATTTATATAAGCCAGGAAAATTTCTATACGTCAGGAAAAATTTCTATAAGGTGGAAAAGGATAGGTTAGGTTAGGTTAAGTTAGGTTAGGTTAGGTTAGGTTAGGTTAGGTTAGGTTAAATCTGTGTTAAAATCTCTGTGTGAAAATCTCTGTGTGAAAATCTCTGTGTGAAAATCTCTGTGTGAAAATCTCTGTGTGAAAATCTCTGTGTGAAAATCTCTGTGTGAAAATCTCTGTGTGAAAATCTCTGTGTGAAAATCTCTGTGTGAAAATCTCTGTGTGAAAATCTCTGTGTGAAAATCTCTGTGTGAAAATCTCTGTGTGAAAATCTCTGTGTGAAAATCTCTGTGTGAAAATCTCTGTGTGAAAATCTCTGTGTGAAAATCTCTGTGTGAAAATCTCTGTGTGAAAATCTCTGTGTGAAAATCTCTGTGTGAAAATCTCTGTGTGAAAATCTCTGTGTGAAAATCTCTGTGTGAAAATCTCTGTGTGAAAATCTCTGTGTGAAAATCTCTGTGTGAAAATCTCTGTGTGAAAATCTCTGTGTGAAAATCTCTGTGTGAAAATCTGTGCCTGTCGCTCGCGACTGCGCTCGCGACAGGCACAGATTTTCAATAAGTGACATTTGGCTTACAGTTGTGCGTAGCAGAGAGTTATATTACGTGATGGTCATATTTTACTAAACTATATGCTTATTTATAATGTCCAAACTCAAGTAGGTATACAGGGTGTAATCGTTAAGTGTGCACAGGCGATTATTCCGTAACTATTACAGATATCAAAAAACTTTAAACTGATATCGAAAGTACTTAACCTAATGAGTAAAATGGCCATAATAAATTTTTAAAAATAATACGAGAAATATCTAAAAAATTAACTTTAAACCCTCCCATACATTTAGTATGAGATATGAATATCCCATGTACATGGGTTGATCTAAAAGTAATGATAATCAATATTAAACAAGGTCATTACAGTTAAAATAATTATGTATTTCTCTAGATAGTCTTCTTACTAGATAATATACTTCGATATTTTTTTTTCTTAACTTAGAAAAAAAAAAAACTTTAACTTCATCTACAAAAACCCCTCAAAATCGGCCATCACTTCGCTGTCGTCTTAAAATTTTTTGTATCGACGGTGTTTCTTGTGCCGAGGTAAGAGATAGAATTAACTAGGAGCTAGATCTTACAAACAGGGTGGGTGTTCAAGCATTTTCAATGCCGATTTTTGATTGGCAGCCATCGCAACTGACGCTTTGTGATCTGGTGCGTTGTCTTGGTGAACCAACATTCAAGACTGAAGTTTGCCATGTCTCTTTTTCTTACTTACCTACCCGCAATCTTTTAATTTGGTCTATGTAGTAAGAGCCCTGTGTAGTAGTGGCTACCTTCTTAAAATATTCCACATTTCTTCAGCGTCCCAAAAAACAACGGCTTTAATCTATCCCACTAATTTTCACTTTGAAAATCTTCACCGTCACTTTGGAAGCTCGCATCCAGGCCATTGATTGTTTCTTGGTTTCAGCATAAACATGGTGAACCCAGGTAACGCCCATGGTCACAAATCGTGACAAAAAATTATCCTGATCTCATTAAAAATTTAGAAATTCACCCTCTAAATGTCGAATCGTTGTTTCTTCTTTTCGTCGGGAAACATTCTGGCTCGCACTGTTCACATTAAAATTAATGTTAATACTTGGAAACGTGGCCTGTAGATATAATTTTTTTGTGATAACTTAGTGATTACATGAGCAAGCATAAAACATTTATTTTATATTTTTATGTGCACAGGAAATACCCAATTATCATTACTTTTGGATCAACCTATACATTTAATATGAAAGATTTTAGCTTTTTTTTTGTTTTTTTGGTTTTCTGCTTTAATTACTTCGCAAATTTGGAGGGAAGTTCATTTAGAAACTGTAAATAGACCTCCTCATTGTATTGCACAATAAGGACGTCACTTCGAAAATCTACTATGAATACAAAATGTATGGGAAATAAATTGTATGGGAGCGTTTAATGTAACATTTTTGGTTATTTCTCGTTTTATTTTTAAAAATTTATTATGGCCATTTTACTCATTAGGTTAAGTACTTTCGATATCAGTTTAAAGTTTTTTGATATCTGCAATAGTTACGGAATAATCGCTTGTGCACACTTAACGATTACACCCTGTATATATGAATTCATTCAGAATCAGAAGTATCGTGAAAGGCTGCTTATGGCCTTTCACGATGGCCAGATGCGCTATGAAATATCATGTAGCTGTAGGAACGCTTGCAATGATTTTTTTAAAGTATAGATCTGTCACCTGGGCACGTTTTTTTATGTGATTTTATTTTTTTACGGGCCCTTGAAGTGGTGAACATAGTGGGTAATTTTATCTTTCTTGGCATTTAATTCTTTTTTTTATTCCATTCGAAGATCTAACGATAGTAAATGTTACCATACTGAATTGGCCTATCTTTCAGCTTAGCAAACAAAAAAAAATCAAGCATCTAGCGCAACAACTGACGTCACCATGAGTGAAAATATCATCGTACTCGGCGATAGGTGAAAAATTGAAAAAAACGTCATAACTCCGAAAATACGAAAAATCGTATAACATACATGGGGGTGATTCGGATAGCCCTCTAGGTCCTCTACCTCCCAGCTTCCGTTCATCACTACTTTTTGGGACACCCTGTATAATATATTCTCCTAATTATAAATACAGGGTGTCCCACTATCGGTGTACTAAGAAGTAAGAACGACGGGACTTGTAGTCTTACACTGACAAAATTTTCCTCAAAATTCATATTTTCTTCTCTAGCTTCACGCAGCCGGCATATAACGCTTCGCTGGCGGATGGCGGAAGTCGCGGGTTCGAATCCCGCCTAGTGACTGAATTTTTTCGATTCTTCAAAAAATTATATGCATAGAAATCTAAATAACAAGACACTAGAAGTCGTAAGCGTGCGTGACCTTGTCGCCACTCAGGTGATTTGCACATCACCAGTGCATTCGTCACTGTTCAGTTGCTCTGGAGACGTATGAGTGTATACATGGTGTGTTTCAGCAATTCCCATTGCGGAAATTCTTCCACGAGTTGTAATTATACTTATAAAGGAATAATATTTCATCGGAAAATATTTTTTTTTAGAAATAATGCCGTTTTTCCTTAAAATTATAGAAAATTTACAAGTATTACGAGTGTCACCATAGTAATCGAAATAACAATGAATGACACAGTCGACCATTCTTATTATCACGTTTGTTCGTATTGGAGCAAAAAGTCTCATATACTTAGGGATGTTATTCTAAAATAAACCGTAAATTCGTGCGTTAGGATACATATTCAAAAGCTTAATTTAATAGTTAAGTTAGTTTTCACTAAAATCAAGCTGTCCAATAAAAGGCATAGTTTACTTGTGTGTACTGTTTAGCTTTCGGTTTGAATGTGTTGATTTTGCGACAGCGGTTTTCATACGAATTATGACAATAAAGCACTTCTATGTGTCTTGTTATTTAGATTTCTATGATTATATGATATTATTTATCAAACACATCCCCAGTTAAAGAAGCATATCACATCTCTAATTGAAAAGAACCCTTTTATTTATTCTAGCCTTCTTCTTATTTAGCCTGTTAGCCATTTTAGTTAGTTAGGTTGTAAATGTTTAAATAAAATACCGACATAGGGTTTTAAAATTTATTATATGAAAACATATTATGATGATGTAAAAATATAATACATAGAAAAGTTAGCGCTATTATTCATTTTATTACAAAGATCGAAGTCACTAATAAAATTAGGACAGTGTTCTATTTAATTGTTCTGGTATACAACTTCTCGACAAGATTACGACAAAATGTTTTTAATAAGAATTTTGTTACACGTCGTTATTTATAAAACTTTAGTGGAAACATTTATCCAATTTTTTTTTTAATTTTTCACTGCAAGATAAAATAGAGAGGATACTTTGAGCATCAACTACGACACAATATTTACCGATCCGACACGGAAGCGGCGAATATACTTAATTTACTAAAATTGAGCCTCTGTTGAATGCAATGCTGTCTGTCCGTCATCCGCATAAAACCATTGCAACGGTCATTCGTTTTATCGCTTTCAAGTCTATTCTTTATAAAATCTGTATATTCATTGATCTTTTCCAACCATCTCTGCATCGGATTGATTAGTGAACTCTGATACAACCAATTCAGAACGGACGTCTTCGACCACCAGGACTCGAACAGTTTCAAATCATCCGCTCGGGCGCCATTGTACCAAGTTTTCTTATCTTGCAAGTTGTCCTGATATTTCTGCCATTTCTCGCAGCACTTCAGGGCGTCTATATTGATGGAGTCTTCGGGGATGAAGTCTGCGTTGAGATCGATGGTCGTGTTGGTGAGGAGTTGCGGCTGAGTGTGTGTGCTGGTGTCGAGGGCGGTGGAGAGCGCGGCGCGGGCGGCGACGTACTGCAGCGTGGGGAGCCAGGCGTGCGACACAACCAGCGTGGACGTGACGAGCGTCATGAAGCCGGTGACGTAGCTCAGCGTGAGCGCGAAGCACGCCGCCGACACCGAGCGGAGCAGCTCGCGGAGCAGCGCACTGTCGTAGCTGGCCACCAGGTCCGAGTACGTGAAGTAGCCGCGAAGGTGACCCTGTTTCATGGCCACCTGCCGCTCCAGCCACGATAGGCCCGATTCGAATGACTTTTCACTGATATACACATTCCAATCCTGGAAATTATAAAAAAATAAATGATTAAATTTTTTTGATTTTTTAAAAATGATGTAACTACATGAAACAATTGGAATTATTGCAGTCTGGTGTCATTAACATACACACTCAATATTTTCGAAAAAAAAATAGACAACAGATAATTTCTGTTGTAGCGATTCTGAGTCTAGTTGTTTGTAGTATATCAAAAGTATGAATAAATAAAAATTTCAAAATTATTTTTTTTATGATAATCTACAACCACTGATATAAATAAATAGCGAAAGATAGTCATATGCTTTGAATACGAATTTCGAATAAATCACAGTTATACACATTGTAGATGTATGAAATTGGTACATATAGATTGTAGATTAAAAAAGAAATAATTCGATAACTTACAATAGCGTTCAGGAATTCTGCTTCAAGTTTCTTCAGCTGCTGCAGGTCCAGGCCACCCGAAGCCGCCCACTCCGAACATATCACTTCATCTTCCTCACCATCGTCTTGGAGAAACTTATTGCTTACCATCTGGAATATTAATAATCAATATAATTCGTAATTTCATCAAAATCTTCTTTAAATTAAATTAGAATTTATTATGGGTACACATGTGTTTCATTTCTCATTGTTATTCTGCTATTTTAAAGTTATTGTACTGTGTAAATACAAAATTGATTATGAAAGTATTAATTATTGTTGCATTTCTGTGTTTATTTTTCTATTTATTCATATAACATAACAATATGACTCAAAAACTATTAATCCGTCAGTCCTCGGATCACAGACACAATAGAAAATCTATTGTGTCTCGGCCCGATCGGGCCGCTCGGTGGTCAATGGGTTAACAGTTAAGGCTGCAGTCTAGCAAAATTGCGTTTTCAACAAGTTATTTGACAATTTTTTCCCGGCTAATGAAATGATAAACTGAATTTTTTTTTCTTGTTTATCAATTAGTGTTATATACGCAATGCGCGTGAATTTTTTCACATTTATAAAGTTACTTTATGTTACCTTAATCAGGCCTTAAAGATAAGTCTATTTCCCCCAAAGACATTTCGAGCTAAGTTTGTGCACTCACTACGTTGCAACCGATTACAATTTACAAAATCTGATCAGCGCATTATTATCCTTATATAGTCGTTATTAAAAACTGCTGAACACAATTGCCGAAAAACTTATGATTTTCTTAATTAGAACGTTATAAATTCATTAAATTTCCCATTTTTTGCCTTACAAAATCTATTGATAAATACTGCTAAAAGTTATTTTTTCCATTAATTTATTCGAGTTGGTTGAAGACCAATGAGTATTAATCCTTTAAAAAAATTTTTTTTTGAATTTTGATAATTCCTTAAATATTAAAAAAATATTTAAAATAATTAGGAAAAATCCTAGCGAATTTCTTTAGTCGCGCTCCTTGGGCCGGAGCGTTCTGACGTGTGCTCTACGCTCGATTTTCCTTCATACCGAAGTGAAAGTTGCTCTACTTCATTAAATTTAATATTTTTGTTAATTGATTATTTTTATCTTAGTTTTGTGCAAATATTCGTATTTTTAAACATTTGATTTCGATATGGAAAATAAACGAAAAAAATACGCGTGTAACTACTAGAAAAAAAATTATCTTCGAACATAAAGTTAATGAAACCAAATAGATTGCAAAGGTGATTGGCAACAATTTCTTTATTTTACGGGGTGTCAGTAAAGGGATGTATATTTCTTTAAAACTAAAGTAAGCTCATAAATTTTCTTTATAAATTTTCTAATATAATTTTTTTGAAGTTCCAAAAATGTTTATTTTTCGTTTGAGAAATACGAAATATAATATAAACTTGTATTGAGAACTTGAACTTCCCAAGTTCATCCGGGGAAATCCCCATACGGGGAAAATGATTTGTTTACTCCAAAATTGATCCGAGGTGTTTTAATTTTTTCTTCTAGTCATTTTCAACGTAGCGGCATGTTGTTTGATTATTAATTTTGTAACTTAAATACAGGATGTTGGTTTTATATTCTGATCTTACAGACGCGCTGACAAATTTAGTCCGCCATTTCTAGTTTAGTCTACCAACTCTAAGTACCAATATTAAAACGAATGGATTATCATCACATCATCAAAATTCAGATGTAATGGAAGATCACAATAACATAGAAAATTCAGTGGGTGTTGAGAACTAAACAAACAGAAGTAACAGAGACGCGAAGAATAAAAAAAGAGGACGAAAACGATAATTCGTTGATGCTTTCCCTTTTCGACGTATTGTTAGGGTACATCACCAATCTGCAAAAAACAAAACTGATGATTCCCAATTGCTGATTAAAAATGAAAAACAAATAATCGACAACAGTGGTGAAAATTTGCTGATCACAATGAAACATCCTTCAGTGGTAGCAGATTTATTCATTTCAAATGTATCGGTGAACAGCGTAAAGGAGAGGAGGACAGGAAAACATTATGAATGTGGATGGTGGATTGTATACAGGTTGTAATCGATAAGTATGTGCAGGCGATTATGACGTTATTATTGCAGGTATCAAAAAACTTAAAACTGATATCGAAATTACTTTACCTAATGAGCAAAATGACAATAATAACTTTTTAAAAGTATAACGAGAAATATCTAAAAAATTTACTTTATACACTCCCATATCAAAAAGGGAAAATGGGACTAGTAGAAGTTAAATGTCTAATTCCGGCAAAAGACATGAATGCGGAAGATGCGGTTAAAAAAATTAAATATTTGAAATACAATGCAAAAAATAACACTTTTGTCATAGATAAGAATCATGACTATTTTTTCTAAATTCAGGGACAACTAAACGTTGCAGAAGCAGAAGTCTGCTTATTTGCTGTTTGGACTGGAGTGAATCATTCGTTAAAAATAGAATATATAAAAAGTATGTAACGTTTAGGCAAAATAAAATGATGGACCATTATCAAGATTTTACATAAATTGCCTACTGTCAGAATTGATTGATTCGAGACTTCAGCATTCGATGCCCATCAAGGACCCATCCTATATCATTCAAGCGATTGAAAAAAAAGAGATAAATCCAGTGCAACCGATAAAGCATCAGAATGCTAGCAAAAGATTTATTAGGTTTATCAATATAAATCTATATATTACACATAATATAATAAATCTGTAGAAGACGCGAAGACTGACATCCGCGCGGACGGAGTCGCGGGCGGAAGCTAGTCAGATATAAATATCTTTTATTTTCATTTAACACAAACATTACATTTTTTTTATTATATACAAAATTTGTTTATCCGTTTTATTAGTTAAACTGAACAACTTTCACTAAGAAACTTAGGTCGAAAAAAATGTATAGAGTTCTGCATTTTGTATGGAAAGCTTATTTTTTTTTATATTTCGTCCAAATTTCTTTGTAAAAGTTGATCAGTTATATAAACATGAAGTTGAAGATATCAATAGAAAGTATTTGCAAATTTTGTGTACTGATAAAAAAAAATCACCCGGTGTAATTTTCACGAAAATTGTTTCAAATTGTCATTTTTGGTACTTATTACGAATATTAAATTATGCATACGAATGATTTAATTTTTAAAAATTAAGTGGAGCAACTTTCCCTTAGTACATTTGTATTATTTACATATAGGATGACAGGATGCATTTGTTTGCACTACTAGACCAAGCCCTTAAAAATTAAAATGTTTTGGATGAGATAATATTGTTTAGGTGTGAGTATATAAATTTTACATTCAAGCAATAGTTAATCATACCAATGAGACAAGGAAGAGATCAGCAGGGGGTGTAGCGGCGAGGTAGTTGGGGTTGCAGCGTTTCAGCCGCTCGAGATAGAGGATGGCGAGCACGAGCGCGCACGGCGACACGCAGGCCGAGCGCGCGATGGCGGCGGCGCGGTCCGCGTGCAGGCGCCGCACCGAGCGCCCACGCTGCGCCATTGACCATACCTCACATGATATCTCTGAAACCATAGCACACTGTCAAATATTCATTACTTTTGTTTCATTTAAGTTCTATTTAATAGATCAATAATTATATGATAGCTAGTGCCATTCATTCTCTTGTTGTGTTGCTGTTATATATTGTCTAATTGCCAAACATGAAAATATATTTGTAACTCGTGCTGCGTCGCAACTTGCAAGCTATGTGGTTTATACAAATATAATATATCTACCTACCTAATATTTATGTTGTCGGAATTATTATAAGTACACACCAGTAACTGGCAGGCTCAAGCAGGGCAGAGTCGGCAATTGTCCATAATATAAAGTTTTCGATATTCTCTTTAAGAATTCCCTGTGATCACCCATACTCTGAAAATAGTATATAAATTATTATTTTGTACACATATATCTAACTATGTAAGACATTCAATAAGTTAGAATGCCACTGAAAGATTTAAGCAGCGCCTTCATATTAAATAATTAAATTATATACATCATATTTATTGACTTATACCCATAAATGCAATCTTACATGATAACGTTTAGGTCACGAATGTACTCTACGTGACTTTGAATACCACATGTTAAATAACAAAAAACGTTGCACTCAGTATTATTTACCTTTCTAAAAATGTATAGCTTTCAAATTAATATGAGAAGGGATTAAGTTACTAAAGAAAACTTTCACATGAAACTTGATAAACTTGTACGGGACTACGGGAAAAGGGATCCTACAATATTGGGATCCAAACATTTTTTTTTATATCGGTCACCCGCCACGACGTACTTGACCTCTATTTATTACCTTGATCTTGGCTCTTGTGCCTTCTTTTCTTCTCTTCGATACACTGGACATTTTATAATGCTTTAGAAACTTGTTACATGTATTTAACTATTTTACAGGGAATTTGTTATCAGATTTCACAAATCAAAATCCAGAAATGTCAAATGAGTCACGTAGAAACTCGAAACTTGACGAGGCGAAGCGGACCGAGAAGTGAAGCGTCAAAACTCAAAGCGTCAAAGCTTTAAAATTTAGTCTGTGGCTTAGTCTCAAGCTTAGAGTATATATTACAGTCTCTAGGTCTCTGAGATTACAGTAGTTTATAGCGAGTGTATTGCACAAATTCCTCAGTGCGCATCGTAGGCAGATGAGCTATAGATAATATTTGTATACGTAGTATATTATTATTATAGTCTGTAATAAAAGTCTAAACAGACGTTCGAATTTGGTACGGACCGCACCGTGACCTTGGTGCGCTCTGGACCATATTCGATCATGTGTACAGTGGTCCGCCGGACATAATAAAAAAATAAAATAAATAAAAATCTTTATTTACCAAAAAAGCAGTACATTACAGTTTTATAGGAGATCCAAACTAGGCTGTTGCCTGTGTCTTGGATCTAAGAAGTGTTATACAGGTCTCTAAAAAGTCTAAAGTTTAGTTACATTAAAATAGAAATATTATTTATTTAACAAAAAGTGTGATTGTGTATAAGAGGGTCGTGTGTGATTGTGTATATGAGAGTCGTGTGTGATGTGTGTGTGAGTGTGTTTGTGATTGTGTGTATGTGTGGTTGAGTGTGAGTTTATACTTCTGTGTGTGTATTTGTACTATCAATGCTTTATATTTTGTTCCAAAAACGGACGAGAAGAAAATTTATTAATTGCTTTGTTTTCATTCTTACGTTTAAACCAGGTCTTCTGTGTCGCTATACGTTAATTCGTGAAGCCAGGATTTCATTATCTTGTTGCATTTGTGCAAGTTACAATTCTTCAGTGATTTAGTTTTGCAGACATTATTGTAAGTGTGGATGAGTGAGTAAGATGGACTTCGTCTAGCTATTTTTGAGTTGTATGCAGGAAGTGGGATACGATATTTTCTTTTCCTTAGTAGTTCCTCGTAATCGGGGCGTGAAGCAACAGATTTGTGGGTAATATTATAAAATTATTATTATTATTAACGGTACGGTCGGTTCCATGGTTTTTTTCTCCGAACTTGGTGCGGACCGTACCAAATTCGCGCGTGTGGACGGGCGATCGCACCGGACAGCGCTTTAGCCATAGACTATATACTTATTACAGCTTTAGTCACAGTTCTACCGCCAAACAAAACGGACGTCGGTCGATCGTTATCAATGGCGATGGCGTCGGATGTCGTGGCTATTACTGAAAAAAGATTAATAATATAAATTTTAGAACTCTACAAAGATTTATGATATGACTGCTTATGTCTGAATGAATCCCTGTCTTTTAAATATAATTTTGCCCATTCTTTTCTCTTCATTTTCTTCTTTTCAATGGTTGTAACTTGTACTTGTACTTGTACCAAAAGAAGCCTTGAACTGAGGTCTACATGTGAAAAAAGTCAAACCGAATTCTTTGAAAATCTATATCTCGTAATAACTTCGTGGCTAGAATGTGGTATTTTTGTCACATGTAGAACTCAGTTCAAGGTTTCTTTTGGTACTAAACAGAGCTTCTACTAACGCCTGCATATAATATAAAAAAATAAAAACGAAGATCAGTAAAAATTACAATACTTTCGCCTCTATCTATATTTTAAAAAGGGATAATTTGCGCCTTTAATCACTTCATATATTAGCAACATAATAAATTATCTAGTGTATCTATTTTTTTTATACGAATTTATTTAGCTCAGTCGGCCGCGAAAATTTCAATACATATTTTAAATGTTTTTTTTTAAATCGTAAATTTAATCGTAATTTTTAAACAAAGAATATTTTCTTTGTGCGGCAATGCCTGGACGGATAGCCGAAACCGATTGAATATTGAAACTGTAAAGGCGGAGCTGCAAAATGAGCTGTAAATGTAATTTTAAATTATCGTGCAAAGATTTTTATACTTTACAAAATGAAGAGCTATTAAAAGCTGTTTCTTCCAACAGCAAATATAAATGCCAAAAATAAATTTTCTCTATTTAACATTGCTGTTTTAATTATCTCCCGTAAAAAATAACTAAAACTCGTATTTTTGATGCTGTTAACCCTTAAATCAAATACTGGCAACCCTAGGTGCGGTGCGGTCGTGTGGCGAGTCGATCGCACCGCACGAGTACGGTGGTCCGGTCGCACCAGTTCGAACGTCTGTTTATACTTTAAAATACGTATGAAAATTGCTGAACATAAAGTTAAAAACTTAAGCTAGACTTATTTGAACCATTAATTTTCAAGATACATAGTTATTAATATCATTGCAAAAATTTTTGCCCTGGCAAAACAACCACTGCCGTGTGTCATTTCAGTTGAAATTGAAAAAAAGAATTGTGTCAATGTCAAAATATAAAAGCGATCTTTATTTCGGAATTCCGCTTCTAATGAAGAAGCGAAGGATTTAACGTTTACAACGCATATTTTTACTGAAACCTCTATCCAAAAACGTATATAAATCAATTTAAAAATAAAAGTCAATAGCTATTCAGTTAACATAAGTTTTATATAATGTTTATATAATTTTTTCTTAGGGCGTAAGGTGTTCCGTCATTGATATTGATTTGTTTGGGGATCAAGGAAATTATTTTAAAATGTGAAGGAACTGTTTTAAAACCCTGTGGTTTTTTCATGTTATCTGCGTTGTATGGAAAGTATGCGAAGAAAGCTTCATTAGGTAGAAGCAAGAATGCATTCAAGATGAAAACTAAAAGTTTCCTGTTGTTTTCGACATCGGTTTTCGCGATAAGTATATTCCTTATAGTATTTCACTCGCAACCGCCTCAGTCATTCCAAAATATTGTATCACAAACGCACCAACATATTAAGGACTTTCAGGTAATTATATTGTTTTTTATAAAAAATATTTTGTAAAATATTGTAACTTAAAACTGATAGAATTTTAACTAAGCAATGGTATAACTGATATTCCTTCATTCTATATTAAATTTCATGTTATATGCAAAGCAAGAACTAGTATGTTAAATATTAAATAATTTTAAAATATTAATTTTTAAAATGCATTGGGTTTGTTTAAAGACATTACAAATAAAAGATAATTTCATTCTAAGAGTTAAGATGAAGAGGAAAGGTATAACACCAACCAACTACAGGCAAACAATAGTGTATACATAACAGCTTGTTACACACAAGGATAAATATAATAGAGGAAATAAATTACATTGTAGCAAAATATATACACATTTTAATCTGAAAATATCTGAACATAGCAGGTATCTTTGCCTCAGGATCAGCTCCGTGATGTGGAGGAGAGACACCTGGTGCAGGAGGAGCGGTACCTCACGCTGGTGGGGCTATCCGGCCATGTGGAGGCCTGGAAGAACACCACCCTGCCTGCCATTGTGACGCACGCCCGGAACAACGAACATGCTCTAGTGGTGGCCTTCATACGGGCTGCACAGAAGTTGCCATACACCATACTTGTCTATAATATTGGCCTCAAACCATACTCTTTGAATGTGGTAAGTTTTAATAGTGTCATATTATTATATTGATGAATTTGTTATAAGTATTGTTCTTGTTTTTGTTATATAAAGTTCATTCTTTAAAAACGAATTTCCTTCAATGTGTAAAATATCTTCAAAGCTACCCAAATGAATAACTATAACATGATAAAAACTGATAATGTTTCCATTTATTTCTCATCATGTACTTGAGTTGGCTTATATGGTGTAACTTTGTGAACCATATCTTATCTTATTATCTAAAGTTATACATTGGCTTTGAAGTGGGCTCTACTTTGCAAATATGAACATATTCTGAAATTGTAAACTATGTGCTACTACTTGTATAATCCATACTAGCTTTCCGCCCGCGGCTTCGCCCGCGTTTTCCGAAGAAAAACCTGTTCCGTAGGATTTCTGGGATAAAACCTATCCTATGTCCTTTCTCAGGTATCAAAATATATCTATACCAAATTTCATACAAATTGGTTCAGTAGTTCAGGCGTGATTGAGTAACGGACAGAGTTACTTTCGCATTTATAATATTAGTATGGATTGTATGACAACCTATTTTCTATGAATTATTTCAAAATTAACTTAGTTTGAATATCATAGTTGGGTAGATGATTTCTAAACTGCTATATTAAGTTTTATATAAAATTATGTAGAAAATCCATACTAATATTATAAATGCGAAAGTAACTCTGTCTGTCTGTCTGTTACTCAATCACGCCTAAACTAATGAACCGATTTTCATGAAATTTGGTATGGAGATATTTTGATACCCGAGAAAGGACATAGGCTACTTTTTATCCCGGGAAAATGACGTAATCCCGGAAATCCCACGGGATCGGGAACTATGCGGGTTTTTCTTTGACTGCGCGGGCGAAGCCGCGGGCGGAAACCTAGTTATATATAAACTTTGTAGTATTTGCCTTGAAACTTTGTAGTGATACTCATACAGTGTTATGTATTGTAACTGTTTATTTATATATTCCAGGTATCAAACTACTGTAACTCCTCCAAATGTGCAGTGGTGGACTTTGATCTGAACATGTTTCCATCACATGTCGCTGATGAGAGCATCACAGCGTTTCGTCCCCTCATCATTCAGGTGAGATTATATACAGTTATATTGCGATTATAAGCTGTATATAACCATATTACAAATGCTGCCTAATAGGCATTAAATTTACTTCTTAAGAAGGTTGACGATAATCATGTTAAGTTATTAACTAGTAAGTTTTGGTAATCCAATTAGGAACAAATAATTATTATTATCTGCTGAGTCGATTTACATAACTTGTTCTTTGTATTTTAATGTAAATTAGGAATATTTAGGACTAAAATATCACAATATTATGTCTATTACATTTTGTTATTTTTTTTAATAGTTAAGTATGTAAATGGATATGTCATTTTTTGTTCAACTAAGATATTTTTTCTGTCAGTAGTTAGAAGGTTTCCTGTTTGTTCAACTATATTAAAGTATAACATAATTACATAAATAAATAGTTAAGATCCATAAGGAAAAATAGCATGATGTTGCTTATTCCATTATGTTAATTTTTTCTTATTGTAATACAAATAACTAAGGAAGTTATGTCTTACTAAGGGGAAATGTATAGTGACTAGCAAGTTTAACTCAAATGTCGTGAGTCAGCTACAATTAACCTTTGTTACCTTCCTCTAATTATGGCAAGTCTAACACTATTACAGTGATGATTAATTTAAATAATTATACACTCATTTGTATCTTGCTACTGATATGATACCATGAGTCTAAAACAAAATGTAATTAAATTGTTGTAATAAATAATAAGTAGGTTAGTATATCATTTGTGTATGTGAATGTCTACCAGGTGTATCTATTGTTGCTATAATTTTTTTTTAACAATATTATGTCAGTGTGATAATCAATTGAGATATATATTTAATTGAACTTTCTAACACAGCGTTATTTGATCGATTCTCTACGTTTTCTCTGTAACAACACAAATATTATGTATTTTATTTTGCAGCACGCACTGAGCCGCGTGGGTGGAGTCATATACTGCGAGACGACGCAGCGCTGGCGCGGCTCGCCCGCCGCGCTCGCGGACGTGTGGAAGCGCGCGGCCGGCGAGGGGGCGGGGCCTGCTGGCGCTGCGGGGGCGAAGGCTCCGGGGGCGGGGCCTCTGGGCGTGGTCGCGTGGCCGCGGCGCGCCGCCGTCACGTCGCTGACGCACCCGCACATGTTCACGTACTTCCACGCGGACGTGGACGACTTCCTGTTCGTGCAGATGCTGGACACGACGCGGCTCGTGCTGGCGGCGCGGCCCCGCCTCGCGGACGTCATGCGCCCCTGGGTGCAGTGCGCGCTCACTAGCGACTGCATCATGCCCGTTGGTGCGTTACACTCTAATATTGTGCATTTGTTTTTTGAATTATTTGACTGTCTCATCTTTTTAAATTAAATTTTTCATTTTTTCACTCGTTAATAATTGTCATAAACGTTGATTGTCGTTCACAGGCGCGCAGTCGGCCGGGTGCCGGTTCGACAAGAAGCCGCAGTACCGCTACTCGGGCTGCCACGGGCAGGACGCGTCGGCGCTGAGCATCATCCTGGGGCTGCGCAGCGGTTTCGAGGAGGGCGGGTACGCGGCGCGCGGGCCGGCCTGGGGCAGCGCCTCCGCGCGCGCCGCCAGCTCGCTGCTCGCCCAGCTCGAGCGCAACGCCACCACCACGCCCGCCGACGCCGACGAGCGCACCGAGCGCGACGCGTAGCCCCGCCCCCCAGCGATAGCCCCGCCCCGCTAGCCCCGCCCAGTGCGCAGTGACAGTGGGCCGCCCCCACGAGCAGCCGCAACGATGTCTACAAGTCAAGATAGATCAGTCGACTGATGTCAGAGATTCATTTATTTAATACAGAAAAATATTTTTTCTTATCTTTCAATTTAATAGCCCAATAAGAAAATAAGTGATGTCATAAAAAGGGAGACATTTAAAAAGTGATTGAGCATGCGGCGGTGGCACTGCCCGACTCCCACCAGACGACCGTTGGCGAGCACTCATGGTTTACGAACGATATACCGATATGTATTACGACATACAAGTAGTGATTTATATGAATATTCTATTTGAATACTAAGTGTCGAACGATGTCTAGGCTGTTGTGATGTAACCTCAGTTACGTTTTTGTACAAAATTATTGTTAAGTTTATGCCATTGGAATGAATCGAATCACGTTAAATTCCTGATAAATGTTGTGATTTTTTTTTACATTAAACATAAGAACAGGTGTATAGCCTAAAAGAAATAGTCATACTGAGATTCTATACTGTGATAACAAATCACTATTAAGACTCTTTAAATTAAAATATGTACTGCGGTCTGCGATAAGTCAATGACATTATGGCATAATCCTGTTTCTTGGCAACATGCCATGATTTACTCATTTGTTAACTTTATTGTAAATTTTTTATTACACTTTAAATTCAATAATTTAGTTTAATTTAAATCAATATACAAGGTTTTTTATGAATCTATATTTTGTAAATGAAAAGCTGTGAAAAGAAATCGTTTCATTCCAATGCGCACGCGTCGCTGATTGTATGGTTTTTGTAAATATATGATTATGTTATTGTAATAAGCATCACTGCACGATAATGTTGTATTTAACGCAAGCACAAATATGATCTCAAAATTGAAGTTCCGGGAACTTTTGCTAACCTTGTACATTATTTGGTATTCACTTTGTATAGTTCTCTATTCTTATTGATTTTTTATTTTAGTATTAATTTATTTCACTGTGGACATGATTTATACGAGTTTTAAAAGTTATCAATATCGTGATATTCATAATTTTATATGTAAAATGGTAAAAAACTGAGAAAACATAATTAGATCTGACAACCATAAAAAAAATCCGCAGTGAAAGTCAAATTTTATCCTCATAATATAATAAAATTCATAATAAATTATTTTGTATTACATTGTCTCTTTGAATTTATAAGCAATTTCATTTAATTTGTAATTTTATACTTATAGACTACAAGCCCACATATGAAAAAAATATGGGTCAAATGAACCACCACGGGACATATCTAGTACGAAAGAAGAGCAAAAAATAATAAGATTCATCACTATGCCGTCACTTGTAAGCTGTCCAACTGAGTGCAGATGAGAATTGAAAAGTACAGGTAGACTCGGTAAATTTTGGTCATATATTTTTGTACGGCATTCTTAACCGTCGATAGATCCATTAAAAATAATAAGAAACCGCTCAGTGCCGTACAAAAATGTGGGTCCACCAAGTCGGAATTTTAATTTAATTTCCGAGAGTTACCGGGGGTAAATTTGGTCATTTGACCATGTACGGCATCTGTGTCATACTATTGCTATACTGCTTTTAATCCATTATTCCGCAACGCCGTACAAAAATCATGGGGACAAGGGGAAAAAATCGAGAGTTGTAATCCCCTCTCTTTCCCCACTTCAGGGGGTCATTTGACACAACACGAAATAAATTTATTTTTAAAGTATTTTATGCATAGATAATATTTTTTCATGTGCCGTACATTTTCATTGGTTCAAGGGGGAAAAATCTGAAAAAGAAAAAATCCATATAACGAAATGTTTGCTTTATATTTTGATAATAAAATATAAATATACATTAATATTAAGAAGCTCGAGGTGGTTAATTATCACCTTGGAAAGTCGGAGTCAAGTGGAATGGACTCCGTTAAATTGATGAACTAATAAAAAAGCTATGAACGAAAAGATGTGAATTATATGCAATCAGCCCATGAATACAGGTAAAGTCACAAGCAAATACTAGTAATATATACATATTCAAAATGTACAAGTAAAGCGCTTTCAAATGATACCAAACACGGCATATTTATCTTAACTTTATTTTTTTACTCTGTATGTTTTGTCCGCTAGAGGGCGCCACATTAGATTTTGTGAAACCCCATATAGCCTTTAGCTAGCTGATCGCTGGTTATCCAGTGAACAATTCAGACGCTTCTAATGATATGTCATTTGTCGAATTCTGATAAGTAGTTTAGAAGTTACGAGGGAATAGATGAACATACATACATGACCTGTCAAAACCATAACCCTCCTTTTGCTTTGACGTAGTTGGGTAAAAATATGTTAATGCCGTACTGTATCAAATGGCCATAAAGCACCCTTAAAATTGTAGCTTTCGTCGCTTTCATCAGCCTAAAAGATGTGGTCTGCACAAAAATGTACGGCATCGTTTTTTCCTAATTTATCTATGTTAATACTATTTAAAACAACGAATAAAGTGTAGAAAACTATTATATTTCATTAATCTACGATGTTTAAACTTTAACAAAATTTCTGGTTTTGCATTTCTCTATAACTTTTTTTAGAACGGTTTCTTTTGAACGGCAATACTATACAACAATTGAATTTTACAATATCATGTTAAAAAAAAAGTTCCCGTACAGGGTCAAATGACCTTACTGCTCTTTATATCAAGAATTCGATGAAATTAAGATGATTATTGGTATACATTTAAAAGAACAATTATTTTTTGACGGCATTGCTTTTAATAGTACTTTTGAGTGCTAGATAATGTTTTGGAACCGAAGCCGTACTTAGTCAAATGACCCCCTGGAGTGGGGAAAGAGAGGGGATTGCTACTCTCGATTTTTTCCCCTTGTCCCCATGATTTTTGTACGGCGTTGCGGAATAATGGATTAAAAGCAGTATAGCAATAGTATGACACAGATGCCGTACATGGTCAAATGACCAAATTTACCCCCGGTAACTCTCGGAAATGAAATTAAAATTTCGACTTGGTGGACCCACATTTTTGTACGGCACTGAGCGGTTTCTTATTATTTTTAATGGATCTATCGATGGTTAAGAATGCCGTACAAAAATATATGACCAAAATTTACCGAGTCTACCTGTACTTTTCAATTCTCATCTGCACTCAGTTGGACAGCTTACAAGTGACGGCATAGTGATAAATCTTATTATTTTTTGCTCTTCTTGCGTTCTAGATATGACCCCTGGTGGTTCATTTGACCCATATTTTTTACATATGCGGGCTTGTAGTCTATTACCTCTTTTATACATATTGAAGTTTTACAACGCTTTTTTATTATATGGTATGAGGACCATTTTTTGTTAATTTTTTATTCACGCAATTTTACTAAGGCCCTGCGCAGACGGCACACTTTTTGTGCGATCGAGTCTGCGGCGCACAAAAAGTCTGCATGGCGCGCAAAAAGTCGGTCGCGGATTTTTCACAGACTCAACGCACACGACGCACATCTTCGATCATTTTGTCGGCAGAGCTGTAGGGACGTAGACGCTATGGAAATCGTGTAAAGTGTGCGCCGTCTGCGTTAGCGCGCGTTGAAGCAAACGTTCAATTCTTTTCACACACTTTTGTGCGGAGCGGCGCGGTGCGGTCTGCCCGAATTACACGGATTTTTTGTGCGCCGGACTTTTTGCGCGTCGTGTGCGTTACTGCATATAATCTCATAGGTTCTATTTTCACAGACTAAAAAGTGCGTCACGGATAGTCTGTCGTCTGCGCATGGCCTAAATGTCATAATTATTTGCTTTTCGATTATCATACGTATTTATAACCACGTAGAATCTATTTTTGTGTATATTATCGTAATAGACTTTAATGTGAATCATTAAAGCAATAGTAGAATGGTATTTAATTTTAAAAACGGCATAGTGTCAGAAGTTATGTGTAAAATAACACCAAATTACAAACTGAATTAAGTCACTTCTCATTAATTGAACTTTTTCCAACACCTAATACAAACCAAACTATATATTGTAGGTATAGTCTATACCGCAAATATTATGACCATTCGTGTCATTTTATACATTCAGCTTATGCTATTCCTTAATGACATTATTTATCCATATAGCATGAAGATTATCGAAATTTAATCATTTGCGTAAAGATAATTTCAATGATACAAACAAAATGTATCCAAGTACAATTTAAGTGAGATTTTGTCTATACAACAATTATTTATTTGATATTTAGGTATTGCCGTCGTAAAAATTTGAAAATAGTAATAGTACATAGTAGAAATCTAATGTATTAATACTTTTTTTGCGAAAATAAACAATATTTAATGTTTTTCCAAAATGGTAGCTGACATATTCAGTATTAATAGTCTTCAACAGAAAAACAGTATAATTCGTACTAGACATACATAGATAAGTTCCGTAGAATCAATAGTTTTTATATGTTTTATATACTTATTAAAGTTATATTTTATGCGCTTGCATGTCTGTGAAGATTTGAGTGACATGAATCGGCAATAATAATAATCCTTACATTATAGAACTTACCTAGCGTAGCAATGATCCAAAATTCTCATAGATCTTAAATTTCATTCATTAATTTATTATTAGTTAATCATAATACATTATTGATTAAAAGTGGTAAAATAGCGCCAGGGCTCCGTTATACACAAGCTATCCGTCGTGGATCATCCTTGATGTTGCGTATTCAATTTTGTTTTCAAAAATTATTGATTTTATACTATAGGTATTGTAATTAATTATACATATAAAATACTGTTGGCGCAGTTAATTAAGAATTCCCCGTTTCGAGTGATTAAGCATTTGCTGTAAATGAGAGCGAGTGTCGGCCTCCTATCGCTTCTGTAACGCTGCGCTATTGTATATTGTCGAACGCGAACTAGTCTTTTCATACTTTATTGTTATATAATAATAAATGCGCTTGTCCTAAGGTCCAATAATTTTAGTATATTTTAATGTTGTTTCTTGTGCAATATTAATTTAATTTAAAAATGTAAATTTGTTCGATATTAAGATTTGCAAAAGACGAATTATTATTTGTTTTCTGATAACAATATTGTGTATACTTAGGAATCTGACTGCTAGAAACTTGTAAGACATGTCTCCAGAATGTATCGCTTTATATTATCCCACCCGCGCATTGATGTTGTAATTGTTTCGTCAATTAAGATAATATAAGGATTGGACTGTAATATTGTCGCTCCAATAGACAAGATATATGTAGGATAAACAAGCGAATGCATAATAAATTGCGGCACACCATTTCAACATCTTTGTAATGAATACAAAAGTTGAAGAAATTTTCAGTACATACCTTCAATTAGAAGATATAAGATGTTTTCAAACTCTTATTAGCCATTATGTGTTAAAAGTCTTGATACTAGTTTTATCAGAATTGAGTTTTGTCACATAGTCCGCTCATAAGCATTACATATCGTACAGTTTTTTACTTGTATTTAAAGCTTCGCACATATTTATTGAATATTCCAATATCATTGAATAAATGAGTATTGAAAAGACCTTTGTTTTATTTAATTTTGCCTTTTTTATTATATAATCCTGGAGATCGACTCGCCGTTTAGTTAATATTGTTCTTGTTTGTGGTAAATCGCGAGAAATACTATTTTTGCTGAATAGTCAGTTGAAATATTTACATAAGAAAATTGATCATGCTGGATAAAACAACTATTTTTAAACTAAAAAATTAAAATGTGGGAAATAGTATATCTAAAATTGGAAAATTATTAATCCGTGTAATATATAAGCATGTTCATATCAATAATATTATTTTTGCTCTGTACACGATGCAAATGAAATAAAAACGCATGAGAGACATGGAAATCTAAATAATGCGCAACTAAATTAATTTTGAGTCCCTGTGATTCAAAGATAAAGATTTTACATTTATCTCTAAATGGATCGCCTGCTTGGGTAAGTGCCTGTGGTTAAACTTAAATCGTGAGCGTAGAACTAAAAGGTTCTGAGTGAAATTACAGTTCTACAGAAGGCTAATAGACCAGAAGGCTTACCCTCGAGTTTAATTCCGAAGCCTTCACAAATGATAAAAAAAAATCACAATAGGATGAAACATGGATGAAACCCATTAGAAAAGGAGGGGAAAATGAATAGCACATCTAAATAATATGTAGCTATATGTAGTAATTAATAATATCAATTTATTTTTTACTTTTCCGTTTTTGAAGTCGGTTTTTTTAACAGTTATTTTTTTGTTTAAAAAAAATTATCAACCCGATCTATAACCAACTAATGGTCCGATCTGTAATCGTTATTCAAAACAAATGTGCCATTGATTTTTTGGAATACATACTTGAACACTTCTGTAGACTTCATTTTAGATCAAGGTAAATATAGAGGACTGAATAGGGAAGTCAAAGAAAAGAAATATTTAATATTTACAACATTTAATAAATTTGTATTCTAAATAATAAAATTTGTAATTGTAACGTATAATAACAGTCAATACACGATTATTAAATAAAATTAGCTTAGATTAAGGATTGCTTCATTCTATAAATATAGTGTTATAAATTGTAGAACCCTGACTAGTCGCTACGTACGTACCTAAAGGCTGGTTCACACTTTGATTAGTGCGAGTGCAGGTGATTAGTGACTAGGTGTGGACAGCGACTGTTTAGTGCAAGTGATTAGTAGGCTGTGTAATAAAGTGAATAGAAGCGTGTTCTATTTTTTTGCGAGTGGACTGCGAGTAGCCACGTCCCGCGCGCCCTCCCTTCCCCCTCACTCGCAGTGTGCCTGCCTAAACACGTCTGGACAGGAGTGTTTAGTGTTTAGTGTTTAGCGTAGTGTGTAGCGTCGCGAATTGGACACTACTCGCACTACTCACCTGCACTCGCACTAATCACCTGCACTCGCAGTGAATTGGACACTACTCGCACTACACACCTGCACTCGCACTAATCACCTGCACTCACACTAATCAAAGTGTAAACCAGCCATAAGTTCAATTACGATATCAAATTGATTTTAAATTGTGTCGTCTAAAATTTAGAGAGAAATGGCAAGTGCTGTTTATTAGGCTTCTTTAATGCCTAGTAATACACAATATAGTAACATTACATCTAAGTTAAATTGTAAACAATCTCACTCATTGGACAGTAAGCCTTTGAAAGTGTAGTAAATGCATTCAATGCTGTACATTTAAATTACCAAAGCAAAATTATTTCTTAAATTATAATAAGGGATGGGATATTTGCTTAGGCCACACAACTATGGGGTCAGTAATTGCTTTGTCAGACAGAACGCGTTTTAAACGCGCGTCAGAGCGCTAAACTGTCGCCACAAGCCGCGCTATGACGATTTATTTTACGCGTTAACATAACGCCAGTTTAGCGCTCTAATAAGTGCTGAGTACGCTTTCTGTTTAACAAAGCCATAAGAATATACACTAACACACACTGAATAGGCACAGAGGAAAAGCCACACAAAATATATAATATAATATCATATGAGTAATCTTAATAATAAATATATCGTTAATAAATCTATACATAAAGTAATTCGATTTATCGGAAGCATTTATATTTCGCGTCGCTAAGGAACATTACATAATATACAATGACTTAATAAGCTACATTGACTACCTAATTCCATGATTAATGGCAATAAAACAAGAATATTGCAATACATCTTTTTAAAAGAATTTAATAAGGGATTATAATAAATATATTTTTTTATTAATGGCAGCATTAATTGAATATGGATAATCTTTGCAAATTCTGAAAATTCCCTAAGAATGAATTTGAACGTCAATATTTAGTTATAATATGTACTGTATTACTGTACTAATAAAATAGATTTTATAGCACTATAAAAACTCCTAATAGGATTTCTTATAATTAGGAATTCAGTGCAAGTTTGGTTCTAATCACAGTGAGAAGAATAAATTTTCCGTTAAGACTATTTAGTCGCGAACAGTGATATGTTTTAAGTCTCCGGTTTTTTCTCGTCATCCTTAAAGAGTAATGGAATCATTCCCAGAAAACAACCAAGAGTGATGCCCAGAACGCGACCCTGTAAGAAATTGAAAAAGTTTACACTTACTTAAACATGAGTTTTATAATTATTAATTATATTAAGTATTGTATCTGCATAAGTGTGTATGAACACTGTGTAATCTTGGCACCAGATTAAAAAAAACCGGCCAGGTGCGACCGGAAGGCGCACAGAGGACTTCGAATAAACCTATTTTAATATGTTATAACATTAAAATTATGAATAATAGGCAATTTTTCTTTTTTCTGTGCCGTTATAGTAGCTTTATTATATTATATCAGTCAGTTCAGTTCTTCTCCATAGATACTGCTTTCCGAATCAGTGGTAAATGTAAAAAAAAATGTTATGACGATTCAAAAGTGTATCTTTTATAGTCTAATCAAATAAAATAAATAAATGTTTGAGTGTATCTCACCACGTTGGCGAAGCGGCGGCTGACGGGCATGTCGAGCTGCACGGGCGACAGCGCGGGCGCGCCGAGCCCCACGAGCGCGGCGGCGCGCTCCACGTAGTAGGACGAGCCGATGCCGATCACGTCGCTGAACGTGTTGCCCAGCGCCGCCGCCGCCATCGTCGACAGCGTTATGTACGCGCTCATGCTGCTCTCTATGCGGTCACCCTACAAATATACCATAGAAATTATTTTTTGAACAACTTTGTATCAAGCGATTTTAAATATCACATTTGCATATTATAAGTTGTTTTTTTTTAACTTCCAATAATCCTTAATTAAGCTTGCAAAAATTTATATATAAAAATTTGATTCATTTTTTTGTCAATCCACTACTATAATATCAAAATCTATCAAATGAACACAAAAAACGTGATTTTTTTAATAGTTGGGTGCCAAGGTCTCATAACCAACATTCATTCATAACAAGATATTTTTACTGTTACTTTACTAGTCCATTTTGCAACTAAATACCATATTAATTGTAATCATTAACACAATCTTAGCCAAATACATAACTCAAACATTGATTCAAACCAACATCATTCAAAAAAATTTTGTAGAGTCACACATTATTATCCACATTATCAAATGTTGTTTATTTACCTTTGGTGTAAGTGTAGAAGCTGTGTTATCTCTACAATAAGCACTGTCTTAAGATAATAATTACTTTTATCTTAATGTTGATACTTACAAATCCATCTATATATATAAAACTCAAAAGTGACTGATATAGTGATCTATCAACGCACAGCCCAAACCACTGGACGTATCGGGCTGAAATTTGGCATGCAGGTAGATGTTAAGATGTAGACATCTGCTAAGAAAGGATTTCCCGAAATTCTTGCGGGAACGGGCAAAAACTTATTTACTTATATAAATGAGAAAGAATCTGGTTTGGTATCTGTATTTAGCTGTGAATATGAATATAGCTGAACCACAGCTCAATACAATTTGGAACAAATAGTTTAACACTAATTGGCTATTTTTTAGGCGATAAAAGTTTTAGCTCACAGATTTGAAATAAATATTAATAAAGTATTTACTTACAGCAATTATCATGATGAAATTATCCAGAAATCCAAACCCTATGAATGGTATTGAATTTGCAAGTGATACTGGAAAAAGAAATGAAAAAAACTTATTAATGCAAGACGGAAAGTTATCAAAAACTAAATATGTATAAATCAAGATAAGTTTTATCAATTACAAATTTTAAAAATTATACAATAATTTATTATGATTATAATTCTTTAAAATTCTAACTTACAATGCAATAGTTCCCTGGTTGATGGTTTTGGCACTGTAGCAGCTGAAAATTTTTATTAAATTAATACTAGCCAATATAAGTAAATAATTAAGACAATATAAGTCATTCTGCTATTTATGGACACAATCTATGACATCATCAGTAAGCAAATCCTATAGTTAAGCATTGAATAATAATAAGCAGAAAACACATACCATATTTTTTCTTAAGCCAATCCTCAGGAACAGGGCAGTAAGTGCCTGTAGGATCCACATCCCCAAGGGTTTGAACCTTACTGGGCCTCCCCAACTTTGTTCTCCATCTCTGGGCAGCTAATTTGTCTACAACATGCTTTAGATATTAGTTGAGAATTATTAACCTTCATTATTTTTTGTTAATTAAATAAATTACCTTCGAATTCTTCTTTAATTCTATTCGATTCGTATTCTTGTAGGGCGTTGAATAGTATTTTTCTCTCATCCTCTTTTAAATGTAGTACCAGTTCTGTCGCGTGCGCTTTTGTTAGTGGTCCTGATAGCTGGGGTGGGTCTTCAAAATCCTTAGAGGTAGGTCCTAAACCCAAGTTTCGTACATTTTTAGCTAAAGGAGTGAAACTTTTAGCGTTAAAACACCCCACAACAGCACTGTAACTGTGTCGAATTTGTGGTTTGAAGATAGTACTTTCAGTACCAATATTAAAACTAAGGATAGACGATCCACTTATTCGTTTTATTATTTTCATAGATTTCATTTTTAAAATACTTTACATGAATTATTTATTTAGTATTCTAAAATAAATTCGACGCTGATCGACAGTTTTGACTTTTGATGGGGTTTTGACACAGGGGTTTTGACTTTTGATTGGTACAAATCTGACACTTGAAAGTGACGTTTGATCTGACATAATATGAGGTAGGTAGGTATATAGTAACCCCGTTTTCCAATTACAGAGCATAATGCGACTCAGTGCCGCACAATGCCGAATTATGCTGATGCTTAAAGCATCTACAGACGCTCCGATTTGGTTGGTGCCAACCATATTGGAACCGACATGGCAACCATTCCAACATTGCTACAGATTGTCCGACGGTTGGCCTTCCAGCTGTCAGTTGACCATAGAGTAATATGTCAGTTGACCATAGTACGAAGAGAATGGGCTAAATTCTACTATAGAAATAGAGAAAATTACAGTCATATGCGGCTCTTATAACTTATTTTTTAAGGTTTTTAATGTAGCTGCACTGTCATTTTTTTTAATACTTCTAACATAATAAAATACGCTTGATTTCTGGCATCTCTATTTGCGTAATCTTTGTTACTTAAGTCCCATAAACAGGGAAAGTCTTTATATAGTCCAGTAATTTTATTAATATGTCACGTTCGGTGACCGTAAATCCCTCGGCGTTCATGTTGACGTCCTACACCGGCGGCGTTGGGAATGTGAATGAGCCAATTACCTATATTACTCTATGGAATGAGCCGATTTGGTCGGAACAAAGCTTCCAAACGTTCCAATTTGGTTGGATCGGATAGGAAGTTGGTTTGGTCGGTATTGCTGGCGCATCCGACCACGTCAAACCAATATTAATAATAATTATGTCGGACCGACCGCTCTCTACACTTTCCGATTTGGTCGTGGTCGGATGGTTGGCACCAACCGAATCGGAGCGTCTGTAGATGCTATTATGGTTGATTTGAGTTTGACAAATCACAAATGTCACTTATGAAATAATAAAAATGTTTCCAAAATATAGAGTACAAGTTCGGGATTAATATTTACGTTTAATATTGTTAGCGGTTTTATTATTTTCCCACTGTCTATATCAGTATAATTTAAAGAATAGATGTGTAGTCGCTCCTATAACTTATTGTAATCTTATGAGAGTGATCTTATTTTTATGAAAGTGCTATTGGAAATTTAACAATGCACAATGTTGGAAGGCTTAGTGGCTTGGGTGTTAAACAATTATCTTGGAAAATATGTAGAAAACTTAAATACCGATCAGCTCAGTGTGGCACTTCTTTCTGGTAAGTTAAAAGAATGTAAACAAACCTCACAATACAAACAGGAAACATCTGTTTCCTTACCAGTTAAATAATATATTCTTTTTATTTCACAAAATAATCAATCGGAAGATTGTATTATGCAATACTTAAAGTTTTATACTTTGAAAACAGCAACAAAAAAATATTTATTGATGTTCCAGGTAAGGTTGAATTAGAAAATCTTCCATTAAAGAAAGATGCATTACGGCATTTGGGATTGCCAGTGGAGATCAAAGCTGGCTTCATTGGGAAGGTGCAGCTCCAAGTGCCAGTCCGGCAAATCCGTTCAGTGCCTTGGCTCATTGCTATTGAGAAGCTGTACCTTGTCGCAGCTCCTGTTAATCTGGATGAGGTTTGTTGCATTTCATTATTTGGATGTGTTCCAAAATTGTAAAATAATGAAGATGGATATAGAAGTGCTATAGCTGCCAATATTGATGATGCATGTGGGATTAAAGGAATGTCAAATGTGGTGTTTAAAACATAGTCCTTAATATGTCATGGACATAAAATAGGTACAAAATATACTATATATTTACTATCTTAATACTATTATAAAGGCGAAAGTTTGTATGGATGTATGGATGTATGGATGTATGGATGTTTGTTACTCTTTCACGTAAAAACTACTGAACCGATTACAATGAAATTTAGCACACATATAGAGGGTAACTTGGATTAACACATAGGATAGGTTTTATCCCGGAAATCCCACGGGAACGGGAACTATGCGGGTTTTCCTTTGAAAATGCGGGCGAAGCCGCGGGCGGAAATCTAGTATATTTATAAAGTCTATAAATAAAGATTTGAATAAACATCTGATCAGTTAAATATTTGTGCCAATTTATTATCATTAATTGGTTTTTAATATTTGAATAACAATATACATGGTATATACTTTTTCAATTAATTTAGTGTCAATGTAATTTACTACTATACTATAAATGCTCTAATTTGTTTATAAATATTAAGTTTGATTCAGTTTATTTCACCTTTATACAATGATAAAAATAAAAATATGAAATAATTTTGGTAACAATGTTCTGAGTTGGTAATAACCTTCACCTTTGTCACAAAGATAAGATAATCAACTATAAGGATTTTATTATGAGTGATGAATATGACATATCAATGTTTACATTTTGTACCAAATATATCGGAAATGATAGAGAACAGTTCTAGAATTTGACACCTATGTTTTAATTGTGTGAATATATTACAAGAATTCAAATAATAAGTCAAAATTGTAGTAGATTTATCTCAGTGGCTACTGAACAGAATACACTACTTACTACCAGGCAACTATCCCTACTAATTAATATTATAAAAGCAAAAGTAACTCTGTCTGTCTGTCTGTTACGCTTTCCCGCTTAAACCTTTCAACTGATTTTGATGAAATTAGGCACAGACAATCTTTAGACTCTGAAAAAGAACATAGGCTATCTTTTATCAAAACATCACGCGGGAGAAGCTGCGGGTGGAAGCTAGTGGGGGAATATTTAAATAGAAAAATAACTTGTACAAGGTGTGGAATAATAATTTAAATTACAGTTATTAGCAAAGTGACTTTCTCTCTATTGATTATCTATTGCAATTGAAAAAGTAAAAAATCAACCGGAATTATCTTTAGAATATCTACTGACCTGAATTCTTTGGAACACTAATAGGCTTACAATAATTATTCTATGTCAATGCTCTCATGGTCCACAGTTTTAACTGCATAGGTGAAGAAGTATAAGTATTCTTGTATAGGCTAAAGTATTAACATTGTAGAAGAAATGCGCATGAAAGGCATAAGAACTCATTTTAAATAGTAGGATAAAGTACTATTTTTTGCAAGATTACGACCTGCGATTTTGCCCACATTTATGAAAAAAATATAACTACATCTGAATCGTCATCATAGGGTCAGACCGACAAACAGCCAGTAACAACTTTCATATTATGTAGTCATAAATTTATATTTCACTATATTTTTAGTGGGATGGTGCAGTGGAAGCTACCATAGCACATGAGCAAAAGGTATCAATCCTCGATGCGCTAGAAGCTCAGTGGCGGGCGGAACACGAGGCGAGTGACGCGGGATACTACGCAACGTCCTACTCATCATGGCTCAACTACGGAACTGGCTTGCTAGCCAATATTGTGGAGAATCTGCAGGTAAATATTTCAAAGGTCTGGGTCAAATATTTGTTGACCGAAAATATTCAATGGCGGGGTGCGATTTAAAACGTCTTTGGCCTTTTCTATGGCGAGATTTCATTATGCAACTAAATAAATACCTTTGATTTAAAATCGTTGTATTGTCGTATCTTCAAAATGTAACGTCACATCTTAGTTATAATAATTCCAATAAACTAATAAAATTTCCAGTTGAAAATAAACGACGTGCACATCCGCTACGAGGACGCGCTGACGAGCGGCGGGCGCGCGTTCGCGTGCGGCTTCGCGGCCGAGTCGCTGGCGGCGGAGTCGTGCGACGCGGGCTGGCGGCGCGGCTTCACGCCGCTCGACGACCCCTGCTCCTTCAAGCTGCTCGAGCTCGTCAACCTGGCGGTCTACTGGGATCCCATGCCGGTGGCCGCTATGATGGCGGATTGCACTATGTCTGAGCTATCGGTTAGTAGATTTTAAAACAGAGTAATAGAGATATTTATTTTGTAAAGTATCACTTTTCATATTCAATAAAAATAAAAATGAAATAAAATTTTCTTTTTCAAGATTCAGGTACAGCATTATGTTCAGACCCTGATCTTGACAATGAAAATTAGTAGTGAAACAATGTTTGATTTTTGTACAAATTTCTGTTTACAAAAAGTGCAAAGGACATAGTGTTCTTGTGACATGCTTTATTTTTAACTATGTTTGCCTGATCTTATTCTAACATAGAATACTGAAGGTGTATCTTTAATGTGTAATTTTGCAGTGACCAAATAAAAAATATTTTTTAAATTAAATCTTCTTGTTACCATTTATCCATTTATAAAATTGCAAAAAGAAACATTTTTTTGTATGAATATTATGATATCTGCATGTGTGGTGCAGGAGCGCATGTGCAGCACGTGGGTGAGCGCGCACCAGTTCGTGGTGCGGCCGGCGGGCGGGTCGGCGCGCGTGCGCCGCGAGCGCTGCGAGCAGCCGCTACGGGACCGCGCGCGGCCGCGACTAGCGTGCCACTTGACGCTCGATGCAGTGCTGTTGAGGCTTACATCGGTATATAAAACTTATTTTTTCGTTCAAGTTGTATTCTAACAGTTAATAAAGTTATTTTTTTTTTACTAAATTTTCATACAAAGTAAAAAAAAAATTATAATTTTTTGTTGATTTTTAATTGTTTCATTATATTATTTAATCCTGACGTTTCGAACACTTTCACACAATCGAAGTATTTTATTCAATTTTTTGCAAAAAACATGAAAATTTAAAAATATAAATGTAACAATACTGTTTCTTATAAAAATTGTAATTTCCAAGTTAGCAACAATTATGCGGTCTTAATTCATTTTATATACTATAAAATGTCTTTAAAATTACTAAACTTATTTTATCTGGTATACCACCCACACACAAACAATACGTGTGTACAGCGTCAGTACAGCGAGATGTGCGGGTGTGTGCGCGGGCTGGAGCGCGTGGCGAGGCTGCGCGAGGCGCGCGCGAGCCGCCCGCTCGTGCCGCTCGCGGCGCATGCAAGGTTGTGGTGGCTCTACGCGCTCAAAGCGCATCTGCCGCATCATACGTGTAAGAAATATCTATTTTTTGAAGAGAAAACTTCTTTAGCGGCGTTGAGCACTTTTTCTGTAATGGGTATAAAATCTTAAACTCGCGTCAGGCCACGTGACCTGATCGAAAAAGCGTAAGACAGATGGATATCAAACATGCTCAACGTTAATAATCAAGTTTTCACTTCTGCCGGCACTCCCGGAGTGCAACCCGTCTTTTTTTTTATATTGTTTTTTTGATTATAAAATTGGATTACGATTGTCGTGCACCTAAAAAAATGAACTTTATCTAGTGCCATATTTTTTAATTTAATAATTTTTCATATTTTGCTACGATTTTTGCGCACGTAACAAAGTTAACTTTATAATTTTATATTATACAGCATGACACCTTGAATTTATTGGTCCTTCGAGTCACATTTCCTTTTCACTAATGTTTAAATTTGAAAATGTTTTAGGGATGGATCCCAAACCAACTTGGGAGTCGTGTTTAGAGCAAGCTCGTAAGACGCGGCGTTACGTGGAGATTTGCCTCAGTATATTGTGCAACCCGGCCGCCACGCTGCCGCCGGAGGATAAACAGGCCAAAGATGACTTTGAGTGGGCCAACCCGCTGTCCGTACTTAAATTATGCAGAGAGGTAATTTATTATCTTTAAAACTATTTTTAAAAGATAATCAAACAATGATGTAGAAAAAAAAATATTACATTTGAAATTGTATCTTCTTATGTTGTTACATGTTTACTTTAAATTTTAACCCCTAGGTGGCGATACGCAAAGTGCCAATAACGGCCACAGTGCCAGAACAAGCCAGTTCAGGTCGATCAGTGCTAGTGCGCTGGTTTCCGCAATGGTGGGGCTGGTACGCAACACCCCCGGACCCCCCGCCCGACCCCGCCGCCAGCCCTCCGGACCCCGCCAACACCTCGGACCCCGCACCCGCGAGACTCGAGCACGAGATCCTGGATGTTATAGCAGATTCACTGGATGATAATACGCTGCTGAGAAGAGACGCGCTTTTCGGTCTCTTCGAGTTCACTTTGAACACTGGCTCTTTCGATTTGTGCACAGAAGGCGACGATAGGTGCGTTTTTAAGTAAAATTTCATTTTTTTGTACTACAATAATTTATCCTAAAAATCTGTATTATTTTCTCTTTGTTTTGGATAAAACTTACAACAGATAAATGAAATTAACAAATTGGTCTTTCGAGCCGGATTTTTTGATTTTTCTCTCACAAATTAGTCCTTCGAGCCGGATGTAAATGCCTTTGTTTCTTACTAAATTACATTTCAGTTCCGCGAATGGCTCGGCGAGTGAGAACACGGGCGGCGGCGTGGAGCTGCAGTTCAGCTTTGTGCGCGTGCGCGTGGAGTCGCGGCCGCGCGCCGGCGCGCTGGCGCTGCACGCGTCGCTCGGCGCCGTGTGCCTGCGCGACCGCATCAACCCGCGCACGCTCTTCCCCGTGCTCGTCGCGCCGCAGGTAACACGACCACGACGAATATAAATTAAAAAAAAGACGTGTGGCACTCGGGCACTGCCGCGGTAAAGCTATTGCATGCTATGCCTTCAAGGCACACCTCCGCGCCCGTCGGAGTGGGGAGCGTGAAGATTTTCGTTACTAAATATCTGGATTTGGTCCCCGCGCTCAAGGCCCGCGATAGAAGCTATGCAATAGCTTAAAAACAATTTAATTATGATCTATTTAAGAGGAATACTGATAGTATTTACAAATTATTTTTTATTGTATTATATGGACAAAACTTTTTCGTGTAAATGCTAAAAGCTACATATTATTACCACTTCATTAAAATTCACCAACTGACTTTTCTACCTATAACTCACCAGGGCATGATCCGCGAAGGCCTAAGTGCTATGAACCCGGCAGCGAGTGCTGCGTCGTGGTGGCGCACGCAGCAGGCGCCCGCGCACGTGACAAGTGACGACGAGCCGCTCTTCCAGTTCACGTACGAGAAGCGGCCTGTGGGACTCAATTGTGATCACAGGTGGGTTGATTTATAAGACGAAGCTAATAAAAATGTGTTTTTAGTGGTTAATAATAAAAATAATGTCATCAATTCAATTTTTGGTGAAGAATGGTTTTTGTATGAGTTACAAAAGGTAGCATCTTCTTTATTTATTGTTCTTCTTCTTTATGTACGAGTCCACAGCGCTCGCAATAATCGTTTAAAGAAACTACACAATCTGTGCATGATTCTTGCACAATATTTTTACTACTACAACCTTTTCCCTTTATCATTATGTTCAGCTGGTTCAAGTTTGAAATCATGACTCATGAATTGCAGGTTGCGCGTAAAGTCCCGCTCGGTGGAAGTGGTGTGGTGCGTGGAGGCGGTGCGGTGGGCGCAGCGCTGGGCGGCGGCGGGCGGCGCGGGGCCGGGCCGCGCCATCGCGCACGTGCGGGACCACACGCGCGCCACGCTGCGCACGCACTATGAGCGGCTGCTGCACGCACGGCGGACGCCGGTGTGTGATGGCTTTTATTGTGTATTTTTGTTTAAAATTATTTGGAATTTGTATAGTTACAGAGTACAGACATTCAAAACCGCTATGAATTTCCAACACATACATTTTTGCAAGTTTTATTTTTTTCAACCAAAAATTTATTTGAAATATTATGTCACTTTTTTGTTTTTAATCTAACATGAATGGAATAAACATTAATTATTAAAATCAGTAATTTTGTGTAATCTATTAAAAACGACTTCAAAAACAACGTCGAAAAAAAAAACAGCTGTAAGTTGTGGCGAAATTATACTAATTAAAATAAAAGTATTATTTTGTATCCGATAACTTATTGCACGCCTCATAAGCGAAGCGTTGAGGTGGGTACTACTGTCACTTCGCGCAAAACATCTGATTTTTCAAACTTAAAATGTCTTTATGTATCATACATTGCACTTGTAAGATAATACATACACACACATATTAAGAAAAAACACTATTTTTAACGTTCATGATATTTTTGATGTCATTTTTGTTATTTAAACTAGTTAAAAAACAGTTTAAAAAAGTTCTGTCTTGGACGTCCGTGTGTCTGTATGTGCGGATCCTTTTTCTTGTTAACACGATAGCGACCGAAATACTTTACTAATCGAGTCTTTTTTTTTCTCTTACGCTTGAGTATGCTCAGGAATAGAACCCTTTCATTTTTCAGGGTCTGATTCGATGTGGTTTAATTGTTATTAAATAAACAAAAATAATAATTAATAAATATTTATTAAAAAAAAATTATGAGGCGTGCACTTTTGGATTTTCCAAATTATTTAATATTTCTTATTATTTTCAATGTAGAATGACCGCCGCTCGTGGCAAGTGGAGCTAGACATATCGGCGCCGCAGATCCTGTTCGTGGAGGACCTGTGCGACCGCGACGCGTCCGTGCTGGTCGTGGACTTCGGCCGGCTGCGGCTCGCCAACGCCAACCTCGTGGAGGAGGAGCCCAAGCCGCTCTCCGTCGATGATGATGAAGGTGAGGATGCATGGATATTATAGTTATTTTGTGATATTGTTGTTTTTTTTCTAGGTATATTAAAAAATAAATGACGATTTTTTTTAATATTTGTCCATCTGAATAGTTGTCTGCCGTATTCATGTTTTCTTTATTCAGTACTTTTTTTTAGCTCTGCTCGACTGAAGTTTTAAATAATTTGGAAAATCCAAAAGTGCACGCCTCATAATTTTTTTTAATAAATATTTATTAATTATTATTTTTGTTTATTTAATAACAATTAAACCACATCGAATCAGACCCTGAAAAATGAAAGGGTTCTATTCCTGAGCATACTCAAGCGTAAGAGAAAAAAAAAGACTCGATTAGTAAAGTATTTCGGTCGCTATCGTGTTAACAAGAAAAAGGATCCGCACATACAGACACACGGACGTCCAAGACAGAACTTTTTTAAACTGTTTTTTAACTAGTTTAAATAACAAAAATGACATCAAAAATATCATGAACGTTAAAAATAGTGTTTTTTCTTAATTTGTGTGTGTATGTATTATCTTTCAAGTGCAATGTATGATACATAAAGACATTTTAAGTTTGAAAAATCAGATGTTTTGCGCGAAGTGACAGTAGTACCCACCTCAACGCTTCGCTTATGAGGCGTGCAATATATCTTATCAAGGACCATATTTAGTCACTATAATTTGATGCTCATGTTCAATTCTGTATGTAATAATTATACGTGCGTGTGCGCAGAGACGTTCATGACCCCGTGCTCGACGCCGCCGGGCAGCCTGCTGTCGCCGGGCTCGCCGCCCGACGCGCCGCCCGCCCCGCGCCCGCTCGACCCCGCGCACCTGCACACCAGCCTCTACGACCGGTACGATACACACGCACACGCGCACGCACACATACGCATACTTGCACGTGAGCACATACACGCACTTACACGTAAACACGCGCACTCATACGCTCACACAAACACATATTGTATTTTTATATCGCAACATGGCATAAAAAGGGTTTATTGAAAGTTTTTTGACAGTCATTAAAAAATAATACTTTTCTTTTTATATCATGTTTTCCTGATTTGCAACAGGTACAAGATAGAGCTAAGCGATCTGCAGCTGCTGGTGGGGCGTGCGCGTGATAACTGGAAATACGCACACACTAAAGCTACTTCCGCCTTGCATCTTCTTGACCGATTCAGTATTTCATTACAGGTAACAATTTAAAGAAATATAATAATTTTAAATACTAAACCAATTTGTTTGTTATTTTTTTGAATAAGGTTTCCCTTCTTAGTTCATTTCATCACAAAAATAACAGTTTTGCACACTTTGTTGTATTTTTTTTAACTTGCTGACTCGAAGGACTATATTAATTGCGCAATCATTTGTACGAAATTTAACTTTGAAACAAAATTTAACGTAAATTTGTCTTTTTTAATTTTTTCCGACTCGAAGGACCAAATTTTTAAATACAATAATTTGTACAAAATACGACTTAAATTGTAATTATTATCCAACTATATTGCCCGTGTTATTGTACTTACTGTGTGTGCGTTCAGGCGGAGCGGCGGGTGGTGCAGACGAGCGACCCGCAGTACCCGACGGCGGCGCTGTGCGGCTCGCTGCCCGCGCTCGTGGCGCACCTCTCCGAGCACAAGCTGGCCGCGCTGCGCCGAGTGCTGGCCGCGCACACAGCGCCCCGCCCCGCGCACGCACACCACCCACTGCCCAACTCGTAAGTGACAATAGCAGACGAGCGACCCGCAGTACCCGACGGCGGCGCTGTGCGGCTCGCTGCCCGCGCTCGTGGCGCACCTCTCCGAGCACAAGCTGGCCGCGCTGCGCCGAGTGCTGGCCGCGCACACAGCGCCCCGCCCCGCGCACGCACACCACCCACTGCCCAACTCGTAAGTGACAATAGCAGACGAGCGACCCGCAGTACCCGACGGCGGCGCTGTGCGGCTCGCTGCCCGCGCTCGTGGCGCACCTCTCCGAGCACAAGCTGGCCGCGCTGCGCCGAGTGCTGGCCGCGCACACAGCGCCCCGCCCCGCGCACGCACACCACCCACTGCCCAACTCGTAAGTGACAATAGCAGACGAGCGACCCGCAGTACCCGACGGCGGCGCTGTGCGGCTCGCTGCCCGCGCTCGTGGCGCACCTCTCCGAGCACAAGCTGGCCGCGCTGCGCCGAGTGCTGGCCGCGCACACAGCGCCCCGCCCCGCGCACGCACACCACCCACTGCCCAACTCGTAAGTGACAATAGCAGACGAGCGACCCGCAGTACCCGACGGCGGCGCTGTGCGGCTCGCTGCCCGCGCTCGTGGCGCACCTCTCCGAGCACAAGCTGGCCGCGCTGCGCCGAGTGCTGGCCGCGCACACAGCGCCCCGCCCCGCGCACGCCCACCACCCACTGCCCAACTCGTAAGTGACAATAGCAGACGAGCGACCCGCAGTACCCGACGGCGGCGCTGTGCGGCTCGCTGCCCGCGCTCGTGGCGCACCTCTCCGAGCACAAGCTGGCCGCGCTGCGCCGAGTGCTGGCCGCGCACACAGCGCCCCGCCCCGCGCACGCACACCACCCACTGCCCAACTCGTAAGTGACAATAGCAGACGAGCGACCCGCAGTACCCGACGGCGGCGCTGTGCGGCTCGCTGCCCGCGCTCGTGGCGCACCTCTCCGAGCACAAGCTGGCCGCGCTGCGCCGAGTGCTGGCCGCGCACACAGCGCCCCGCCCCGCGCACGCACACCACCCACTGCCCAACTCGTAAGTGACAATAGCAGACGAGCGACCCGCAGTACCCGACGGCGGCGCTGTGCGGCTCGCTGCCCGCGCTCGTGGCGCACCTCTCCGAGCACAAGCTGGCCGCGCTGCGCCGAGTGCTGGCCGCGCACACAGCGCCCCGCCCCGCGCACGCACACCACCCACTGCCCAACTCGTAAGTGACAATATTAACCCATATTAATCCAAGTAAAGGGTAGAATGGTAATAATAACACCTTTATTAGTAATACAATATAAAATATTTCTCGCAAATATATATAACTAGATTTCCGCCCGCGGCTTCGCCCGCGTTTTCAAAGGAAAACCCGCATTTAGAAATTTTCCTGACGTATAGAAATTTTCCGGACTTATTTTCCCGACGTATAGAAATTTTCCTGACGTATAGAAATTTTCCGGACGTATGGAAAGTTTCCTATCTTAAATTTTCCTTTCTTATGGTAATTTTCCTGGCGTATATAATTTTTCCTGGCTTATAGACATTTTCCTGACTTATACAAATTTTCCTTATCTTTATAAATTTTCCTAACATATAGAAATTTTCCTGACTTATAGAAGTTTTCCTTGTTCATAGAAATTTTCCTGGCGTATAGAAATTTTCCGGACTTATAGAAATTTTCCTGACGTATAGAAATTTCCCTGGCTTATAGAAATTTTCCGGATGTATAGAAATTTTCCTAGCTTATAAACATTTTCCTGACTCATACAAATTTTCCTTATCTATATAAATTTTCCTGCCGTTTAAAAATTTTTCTGACAGAAATTTTCCTAACGTATAGAAATTTTCCTTGTTTATAGAAATTTTTCTGGTGTATAGAAATTTTCCAGCTTATAGAAATATTCCCGACTTGTGGAAATTTTCCTTATGGAAATTTTCCTGGCGTATAGAAATTTTCCTGGATTATAAATATTTTTGCGGCAAAGAGAAATTTTCCTCACGTATAGAAATTTTCCTGGAGTATAGAAATTTTCCTGGCGTATAGAAATTTTCATGACGTATCGAAATTTTCCTGTCTTCAATTTTCCTTTCTTATGGAAATTTTCCTGGCGTATAGAAATTTTCCTGGATTATAAACATTTTTGCGGCAAAGAGAAATTTTCCTCTCTAGAAATTTTCCTGGCGTATAGAAATTTTCCTGACTGTCACTGTCACTGTCAAAAGTTACTCATGGCCATGTCACATTAATACGAATAAACACACTTTCGCATTTATAATATTATTAGAGGTCCGCCCCGGCTTCGCCCGTGGTACATATTTCGCAATAAAAGGTAGCCTATGTCCTTTCTCGGGTATCAAAATATCTCCATACCAAACATGCAAATTGGTTCAGTAGTTTAGGCGTGATTGAGTAACAGACAGACAGACAGACAGAGTTACTTTCGCATTTATAATATTATTATGGATTTGAATTTTGTTTGTATTATCGGACGTTCAAATATTGTTACTCTCGATTTTTCTATAATGTTCGACACAAAGCGCACTAGCAGTAGTAAAACCGGCCCTTTTGTTGATACACTTCACATTCTTTATTATAATGACTGATTAAGAAACCTAGGATCATTATTTTTTTTTTCCACCAGATCTCCCAACGAAGATGGCTCAGAAGACGACGAAGAAGAGGAAGAGAGCAGTATCAGCTCGGAGACAGAACGGTCGGAGTTTTCCACGCACAACAACGCCACGCTGCTCTTGTTGCAGTTTGCGATTGATCAGCTTTCTGTAGAGGTAAGTGACATTTTTGTTTGTATGATAGTAATATTTTTTAACCCACTTTTTAAGTCACATAGTAACACAACTTTATATAATTATTTTTTTTCTGACACTGTCAAAAATTGTGTTTATTCATCTTGTAAAGCTGTTATTATGAAAAAAAGGCTTTATTTTATTATTTAACCGATTTTTTACTCAGATAATTATTCAAATCCAAAATCAAATTCACATTCAAAATTTATTTATTTTTTCACATTTTTTTACATAATTTCACAATTATCACTTATAATACCACAAGAGCTTCAAAATTATCGGGTATTTTACGATAGGTTTGTTGCAAACAAATGAAGGAGTCAAGTTCTTAAAAAATCACGAGCGCGAAGCGCGAGTGATTTTTCCTGAAAAACTTGACGACTTTATTTGTTTGCAGGGAACCTTGAGGGAAAAGCCAGATAATTTTGAAGCTCGTGTGGTATTCGGGGGATTATTTTTCCGTCCCAAATGTCGGCCAATAATTTCACAATTGAATTCAACCTGTCAGTTTGACGTCAACTACCAGAGAAAATTTTCAAAAAATTATCAGTATAATACCATGTAGGTTGTACCACGTGACGTAGAATGGTGCAATTCTATTGGTCGATATTTGAGTCGGAAAAATAATCACTATTAAGGATACTTTTCCAACTCTACTTGCATTACTGCCTGATTCCGTCTTGTCCCCACGTTTACCCCGTGCCATCAGTAATCTCGCTTGCGTGTGCAGGTGCAGTCGCGCGGGCGCAGCATAGCGGAGGTGCAGGTGTGCGGCGTGCGCGCGGCGGTCAGCGCCCGCCCGTGCGACACCTCGCTGTCGCTGTCCGTGCACTCGCTGCTGCTGGTGGACGCGCTGCAGACCTACGGCCCGGACTTCGAGCTGCTGGTGGCCAGCCACAAACACGTGGGGTATGTGTTTTAGTTGTAGCTCAATGTTTGAACGCTGTTTCACCTGATTGAACGTGGTAACGCATTGGATTTTGACAAAAAAAGTATTTTGTCACATTTTTATTTTGTATCGATAGATCGCGGTATAATAAGTGGTTTGAATCGGAGAAAACAATTTTAATGTATTGTGATTGCCGTGTTAAACTTCAGAACAAGTTGTAGATTGACGTCATTATTTAACCTTTACCTTACCTACATTTCATGCCATAGACAAAAATAACATTAAAGGAGTTTTAACAATGATTGTTGCCAGCATGGACACAACATCGGGCAGTATCCGCGGGTCGGAGCCCACGTCACCTACCTCACCCGCGTCGCCCGACTCCCGCGCCCCTCCCCCCGCGCCCTCACCACGGGATCTGCACAATGCGCTTCACTCGTTACACAGCTCATGTGAGTAGATAAGGATATACTTAATACATAGACAGAAAATATAGAATAAATCACATATAGAATAAATAATAGTTTAAAAAAACTAAAAAACACGCTTTTAGTTCGGTTTTCTATAAAACACGTGTTTTTTATTTTTTTTTTAACTATTATTTATTTTATCAAATTAGTGTATTGTCATCGATCCTAAATAAATCTACAAAGTTTGAACGAAATCTGGCCGTTTAAAGTGGGTCAAAATCGCACCCAAAGAAGTCGGTTACAAACATACAGGTGAAGCTAATATTATAAAGCGTGTAAATAAAAAAGAAGCAATAAGTTACGAAGTTTGCTTTGTATTCAACAATTTTTTCATAATATATTGATATATAATATTTAAATACATTTTTAAACAGCTTCGCTGTACGCTGTACGCATTATTTTTCTTCTCGGATTATTAATGATATTATAGCTTATCGATTGTTAATAATAAAATGGAATCATGACAAGTTACATTCACAATATCATTAATATAAAAAACAAATAGGATAGGGCCAAGAAATGTTCCCTGTGGGACACCACGTATTGGATATTTGTAATAAGACGTATTAGTTACTGCTTAATTTATTTTATTAATGTTAAACAACATAACACGCTGTTGGCTTTTTAAAAGATAATAGACTAACCAATCTAATGCCATAATTTTGCATCATTTTTGGTAAACGCTGGTGAGTTACGAATTCAAATGCTTTTGTTAATTCAAAGAAAAATTCTTTCGTTGTTTTATTTTTATAAACAAAAATGTTGCAATCAGTACTTTTTTAATAGTGCCATATTAATGAAGAATAAAGAAGCCGCTAAAGAAATTTTCACTTCAATAATAGGGATTTATAATCGCTTCTTTTCAAGAATGTCTTTATTCGCAGGCTAAACTGCCTAATATGTTTTAACATTTTATAATAATGAAGTTGGGCTCTACGCCTCTATCCCTAAAATCTGATTATTATAGGCAAATACAATTTTTGTTCTCTGTAGATATAACTCAACAATATAAATGTTAGTGAACTTAGCAGATCATTTTTAGCAGATCAAAAAAAAAAAAAAAAAGGGGGGGTTCTTATCGCGTGCAGTTGAGTTCTACAGTTCCTGATACTTTTTAGAAATAGTTCTGGCGTTTTAACCTTAACAAACGACATTTGAAAAAACCCGACCTGGACCCGGCTTAACGTGATGACGTGATGCTACGACGTGATGCTACGACGTGATGCTATGGCGTGATGCGTGATCACAGCGTAGCATCACGCCGTAGCATCACGTCGTAGCATCACGTCGTAGCATTACGTCATCACGTTAAGCCGGGTCCAGGTCGGGTTTTTTCAAAATATGTCGTTTGTTAAGGTAAAAACGCCAGAACTATTTCTAAAAAGTATCAGGAACTGTAGAACTCAACTGCACGCGATAAGAACTCACATTTTTTTTTGATCTGCTAAAAATGATCTGCTACGGGAAGTTGGCAGATCATTTTTTCAAATGTCGTTTTTTAAGGTAAAAACGCCAGAACTATTTCTAAAAAGTATCAGGAACTGTAGAACTCAACTGCACGCGATAAGAACTCACATTTTTTTTTGATCTGCTAAAAATGATCTGCTAAGTTCACTTACATACAATATAAACGTTACATTTGATGATTTGTTCTATCAGACATTCCTGACGCTGGAAGAACGAGTCCGACTCAAACTTGGATGGCAGGAGCCAGCATGAACTCGAGTTACGGGACTGCTGGGGCCACAGGACCACGGGGCACGAGCTGGGGCAACGGCTGGGGCTCAGACGGGGCCGCATGGGGCACACCCGGGCTTGTTGACTCGGAAGCGCTCATAGCAGTTGAACTGTGTATAGTGAAAGGCGATGGAACTTCGGAGGAATTGAGAATAGCTAATATCCTCTTCAATAATTTGGATGTTATAGGTAATTAACAAATCATAATATTACTTAAGTATTAGTTACTTGTTTTTTCATTTTTAAATGTTATTTTTGTAAGCTTGTTGTTAAATTTATTAAGTGATTTATTGTATTTATTTAAATCTTCAATAATAATAAATCTGTCTCGAAGGACCACAAGATTATCGAATGACACAAATTTACATGTTTCCATTTGCAGCGAACCAAGAGACGATAGTGGAGCTGATCGGGTTCGCGCACCGCGTGGTGGGCGCGGGTGCTGCGCGCGGCCCCGCTCCGCCCGCACACAGCTCGCCGCTCGCCCCGCCCGCCGCCGACGAGCTCAAGGTGACTAACACACACACACATCTCATACGTACATAGGAATTATGTATAACAAACTTGGCTACAAATAGTGTTAGATAACTAGATTGATAAGAATTTTTTCGCACATCACACGGATTTTTTTTCGTGAAGTTACGGCAATTTTGTGTGTCAAGTTTTCGTTTATATTATTCATTGGTTAGGTCTCCTTTAAATCAGGTAATATTATCATAAAATGTTCTTATAACCACAAATACTTCTCAAATCTCTATTCTTTATTGCTTATCACGTAATACTTCTTATTTTATATGTATTATTTACATAATATATTCAGGTGGGCGTGCGTTCCGAGATAACGTTTGACTTCCACCGGCTGGGCGTGCTGCTGCTGCGCGCGGGCGTGCGGGAGGGAGCACTCGTCGCCAACAAGATCGCTACCGCCACGCTTGGTGACGCGCGCATACAGGCTACACTTAGTATGTTACACTTTATTGTATACCACACAGCAACACTTACACTTTGACACTTACACTTTGACACTTAAACTTTAACACACTTTGTTTACACTAAAGTTTTATAATGTTTTTTGTAATGGTTTTGTTCAATTAAAACTGTATGTGAAAAAAGTAAGACTTTTTAAGATACTCGAAAAAAATAAGTTCTGTTAAAAAATAGTTAAATCAAAAATATATATATTTATAATGCGTTCCAAAGTTACTATCAAGCTATAATAAAGTAAAACTTTACATAAAACTGATCGTATTTTCATGAACACAGACGGTTCGAGCGTCGAAGTGAGCGGTTCACTAGGCGGCGTACAAGTGGTGTCCGTATCGGAGAACGCAGGACTACATTCCCGCATTCTATCGGCGGGTCGTGCACCTCCTGCCCCGTTAGCCCCACTAGCCCCATTGGCCCCACTCGCCCCACGGCCCCCGGACACACAGACCAGTGATGAAAAAGCGCTATTCTTTACGATATCGAGGAACGTACAACCGCCTAATGAAGATGAAATGCCCGGTAGGTGTTTGTATTAAACTTGAATTTAAATTGAGGTCAATTTTTAAATTCATACTTCTCTGTGGAAAGTACTTTCCAAAGCGATCGCAAACATTGTCTTTTATGAAGATTGAACAGAAGTGCAATTGAATAGATAAATATTTGAATATTATAGATCTCTATGTGAGGTAAAAAAGGATGTAAAGAGTGTACCCGTAAAATATGTGATCATATTCTTTCACTTCAATTTTAGTGGTGGAAGTGAAAGTGCAAGTGCAAGTGGCTAGTGTGTGGTACACGCACTCGGGACCACTGTTACGAGAACTGCAGAGCTGCCTCACCGAGTTTAAGCAGTATTTGGCAAACCTTGCGCGGTCTATCCGCGCGGCCGCTGCTGACATGGCTATTGGCTTGGTGCATCCCAGGTATTTTGTTTTATTTTTTGTCACAAAAATACAGTTTGCTCATCCCACTTTTGAATACATTTTTTTTTGTTTATCTGTTATTTAAAATAAATGAAAAAAAAAATTAGAATATTTACGCCAAAATTGCCAAATATCTATTGGCTATCAGCGATATTATCAACAAGCAACATATGGCTTTTAAGTGTATTTGAATCGAGTTGTTTTAGTTTTGTTTTTTAATTCAGGACGGACAGTCTATACGCAAATCCAAAACTGTCGCAGTCTACGGAAGGCGTGTCCCCGCGGCGGCGCACCACGAGCTTGGGCAACTCCTTAGATGAGCCTGATAGAGATCCTCATCAATTGATCCTGAGGTATAAAAAAATGACATTTTTGTTTTGAAATAAAAATTCAAAACGAACCAAAACGTTTTGTCTGCTTTTAGAGATTTATTTCTATCAATAAATGTTTGTAAAAAAAATAACTTTTTTTTCGATTTTTTTCACTTTTTCAGATTCAGATTTTTCTTGTCAGATTTTTTTTTTAGATTTTTTTGAGATTTCACTTGTGTTAATGTTGTAACGTATGTTTTGCAGCGTGAGCGTGGAGCTAGAGTCGCCGGTGGTGGTAGTGCCGTGCGCGGCGCAGAGTGCGAGTGTGTTCGTGGCGCACCTGGGCCGCATGAGCCTCGCCAACCGGCCCGGCGCGCCCGCACGCTCCCTCTACCGAGTGCGCGTGCGCGACATCTGCCTCGTGTCCGTGAGTGTCTGTGTACTGTGGGCGTGTTCGTGGCGCCGGGGGGACGGTGCCGTGCGCGGCGAGAGAGAGAGAGAGAGAGAGAAAGAAAGAGAAAAATAATGTGCTAAATCTTTGTTTCTGCCCCACCAGCTAGACGTAACGGAGCGCCTGCAGCAGCAGCAGCAGCCGCTGAGCGTGCAGGCGCTGTACGACGTGGCGGGCGGCCGGCCCGTGCTGCACGACACTGCGCTGCACCTCACCGTCGCGCTGCAGGACGGCGACCAGCAGCCGCAGGTACCGTAGCTTCTGCAGCAGCAGCAGCAGAGTGTGCACAAAAGTGGTCATATGAAAAGTCATACTAAACTTGTAATTACAAACAAATTGTCTCAATTTTTGTTAGTACCGCGTATAATAAATAGTACTTGTTAATTCGACCTATACATTTTTAACCGTTTTTCGTTTCGCTTTGATTTGGTGTCTTTCCAGTGCCAAGTGGAGGGCAAAGTAGTGGGTGGGTTGCACGTGACTGCGAGCCGCGAGCAGTACGAACAGCTGCTGGAAACAGTGCGCTGGGTGACCGGGGATGCGCCCGCGCACCCGCCCGCACCGCCGCCGCAAGATGACCCGCTTGGTGATCAGGTCTGTAGTTATGTATGTAGTAATTATAGTGAGGAGTAGTAGTAGTGCAAGATTTATCTTCCAAGCAATTTTGATTTATCGAAGGCGTTTAACGAGTAACGCTAGCGTAGTCTTGCTTTACATATAAAGCTTGTGAAATTCAAGAAAAAGTAATCAATAAGTATTTTTGTGATTTTTTCTAAAGCTTTCGATTGTGTCGAACACAAAATATTACTAAGAGAAATAATTTTAATTGAATCACGAATAATGCTAAAACATGTAACTTCCTCTAACTTATCTTACCTTTATCAAAATCTTAAATCAAATAGATTTTATTGGTAGGCCTGACCTCACCAGGCACAGTTATGTAAATAGGTGTCCCACAAGGTTCTACTCTAGGTCCGTTTTTATTTTTAATGTAACTATGTTAATGGTTAAATTACCATTTATATTTATCAGACTCGTGAGTATAATATCTTTGTACACAAAAACGATATATTTCGATGGTAAACATTTTAAACATTTATGGTTAAAATGTCTAATTCCCAAATCAACAAAATGACAATCATCAGGCAGCCAGTGTGTGAATATAAAGAACTTCTCGAAAGAACAGATATTTCGAAGCGGTGTCACTTGAAAACAATGAGAATTATACACATGCGTAAAATTTATGGTGAAATTTTCCACATATTAAAGTCGACGTTCTTTGATGGGAGCCATAATACAGATCAAAAGCATTTGGACAACTTAAGTAAAAACCAAGGTTTAATAATAATTTATGCAATGTGTACAGACGAGCACGCTAGCAGAGGGCGCGGTGCCCACGCTGCGGCTGGACCCGGCGGTGCGCGCGGCCGTGCTGGCCGTGCCGCCGCCCGCACCCGCACCGCTACCCGCACCCACCTTTACTTCCACTGTCGGTGAGTTGTTACACCGCAAACATCACTTAGTTAATAGCAACAGCAATTCGCAATAAGCCTATTTGTGTCATTTCAAATTGGTGGACTTAAAAAAATAAAACTCATTTAGGCTATTGTTTTTATTAAAGAGTATTTTTACGAATTGTTAAATGATCTAAAAGACAGCAAGCACTTTTAAATCTTTGAAATTCGATGATGTCTTTGATGTACTTAAAACCCCTTCCAGACGATACAATTTTTCGTCCAATTTGACTAGATTGGCAATCAAATTGGGTCGTCTAGACGGAAATATGAAATTCAAGGTCATTGGGTGGTCGGGATCGGCCGATTTGCGATTGCCTTGGGATTGCTCGATCAAATTGGGTGGTGTGGACGCTAATTGGCCAGTTTACTTGTAATCTATTCCTGATGCTAGATATTTAAGCGTTACTATTAATGTCTCCTCAGGACTAACGGCTTCTCTCATAACAGTGTCTTGTTTAGTAATGTATAGGCTTACTAGAGATAATAATTCATTAAAAGTTTCATTCCGCATAAAATTTGTGAAATCGACACTGTCCAGTTCTCTAACAATATTTATATGACTTAGGCGATTTCTTTTAAGCAACCATTCTTTGCTCCATATCCTTTTTCTTTTTCTTTCTTCTAAATTTGTAGTTACATCCAAAATAAAAGTCCAGTCAGTAACGGCAACGGAGCAGAACTAAAATTGGCGATTTAATTGTGTACGTGTGGATAGACGATCAAATTGAGCCCGATTCAATCGGCAATCAAATCGGCTGATTAAATTGTGTTGTCTGGAAGGGGTTTTATAAATTTACACTCAAGATTCAAGTGTTTTATAAATACAGGTTGGTGTGGTTTTAAAAATAAAGGTTAGGTTTTATTCAAATGTTAAATTTCTAATGAAATGATTTTCAAAAGTGACGTTTGAGTTGCCCAACTTTACGGTGGAGTTACGCGCCGACCTGGGTGCGGGTGAGCGCAGCCTTGTGGCGCTCACCTTCAGAGAATTCTCGCTGAAGCACTCGCACTTACATCCGCATGAGACTACGCTGCAGGTAACATTAAGCACTAGCCATTTTAAATGTTTGTAAACTGCTACTATTATTAAAAATAATTTGGAAAATCCAAAAGTGCACGCCTCATAATTTTTTTTTAATAAATATTTATTAATTATTATTTTTGTTTATTTAATAACAATTATACCACATCGAATCAGACCCTGAAAAATGAAAGGGTTCTATTCCTGAGCATACTCAAGCGTAAGAGAAAAAAAAAGACTCGATTAGTAAAGTATTTCGGTCGCTATCGTGTTAACAAGAAAAAGGATCCGCACATACAGACACACGGACGTCCAAGACAGAACTTTTTTAAACTGTTTTTTAACTAGTTTAAATAACAAAAATGACATCAAAAATATCATGAACGTTAAAAATAGTGTTTTTTCTTAATATATGTGTGTATGTATTATCTTACAAGTGCAATGTATGATACATAAAGACATTTTAAGTTTGAAAAATCAGATGTTTTGCGCGAAGTGACAGTAGTACCCACCTCAACGCTTCGCTTATGAGGCGTGCAATAATCCGGGCTGTTATGGAAAATTTAGCTAATTTAAATAATTGATTCAAAAGATTTGGGTTGATAATATATTATTTCCTTGTCTTCTGTTTTTAGTTTCTTGTTTTTAGAATTGCATGATTATTATTACTTAATATAGTTGTTGTAATAAAATAAAAAAAATAAAATAAAATTCATTTATTTCAGACCTTACCATATAATATTAGTAACATCTTATTCTAGTGTTAGTACATATATAGTAATGCACCATTAAATAATTGCGATACGTCACCAGGTGTCGCTGTACTCGATCACGATGGAGGACCTAACAAAAGACCCGGACTCGCGGCACCGCATGCTGATGGTATCTCACTCACCGCCGGTGCCCCCAAAGGCAGTTTTCGTCTCCAAGTCATGCCCCGACTTCTCGTGGCACGCGAGTACTGCCCCCGTGCTGCCCCCAACACCCCTCGTGCGTAGGCCCTCGCTGCCCTCGGGGCTTAACGCTACAGAGAATAAGCCGGAGAAAGAGGTTTGTGTTGAATGACAAATTGATGTGTAAGTTAAAACTACATTTCTGAATAAAGGAGCGCTATGCGCTAGCGTTAAAATGGATAAACACGCATTATTTACACTATAAATCATCTGTCTTTAAGGTTTATTGTAAGTATACAAATTTGTTAATAATATGTGGTTGATGTTATAATTTTTAACCAGTCAAAATTGGGAAATACGAGCATGATTCATTTTAAACTATCATTTTATTCATTCTTGATGTATATAAAGACTTACAAAATGTTATATTCTAGCGGTTACGAGAAAAGCAAGACAGCCGTTGCGGCCCCACCCCGCCCTGCTCCCCCGTGGAGGGTGCTGCGGGGGGTGAGGGCGAGGGCTGCGAGGGAGACGCCGCTGACGACAACCTTGTGTGGGTCTCCGTACATACGCGCGACCCGCAGCACCCGCACTTTAACGATAAATTTAATAAGGTCAGTTTTGTTACCTCGAAGGACCATACGAATGTATTGCTTAAGAAATTTTTAGTTGAAGCTAAAAGTTTGTGTCCAGAAATTAAAATTCTTGTTAATTATTATAGGTGTCGAGATTGACCAAAGTGGAGTTCAACTGCCTAAAGTTAGTGTTGAGTATCGACAGCTGGGTGGCCGTGTTGGACTTCTTTGGAGTCGCTGGAGATGAAGCTGAACAGGATGCTAATACTGATATTAATGGGAAAGGTACTTATTTCTGTTATTGCATACTATCACAGTATTACAATATCTATACAGTACGGAAACGAATGTACTTGTGCAGAGAAACGGAGGGGGTCGGGCGACGCGGGCCGCGTAAGGCAAACACGCTTAGTTTGCATTACCTAGCGCGAAAGGACGACGCAGTCGTATTTTTTGGGTAATAATTTTATTATACATAAGTACTTACATATTCTATTATGGCGCGCACAAACTGTTCCGTTTACGGATGTAAATCTACATTGAAATCCCAGAAGGAAACAATATTTCAGAAAGATTGTATTAATTGTATCTGTTGAATTAAAATCAATTTATGTATATGTTGTCCTCATTTTTTTCTAATCAGATTGTACATCCCAATGCGAATGCATTACTTAGTTAATATAAATGTTATAATATACAATTAAGAACATCCAAAAATAAAGTGTCCACGTAAATAATATTTAGCAGTGCAATATCTGTAATTATATATTATTTATGAACAAATAATTACATCAGATTTAATAATTGCAATTATTTTGAATGTACATGGGAATAAATGATTTCATCATAATATTAATAATCACAATTGTTTGCATTTGTTGCAACCCTAGCGTATTTTCGTGTGGCAGCGTAAGTACCTACGCTGGCGGCGGCATCGCGCGACATCAAAGGCGTTTCCTTACTGTAGGAAATAATATTGTAATATGTACTGTGATACTATATTGTGGATAATGATTCTTATAATGATCGAATTATGAATATAAAAGGTGCTTTTTATGATATGCTGAGGTTCAAATATTTTAATGTTTATTATTCTTAAAAGTGTATTAGTTCTAACTGAAAAATTGTAAAAGTATTTGTGATAAAACGTATTTTCTTTCTTTTTAATGGAGTGTTTGATTAACTTTAGCCTGTTGGTTTTTACAGATTGTGTGGATGGACAAAGCGACGTGTCTACCGATGTGGACAGCACGGTGACGGAGACGGAGATATTCGTGCGGTCGCTATCGGTGGTGGTGGTGGGCGCGCGGGGGGACTTGTGCCGCGCGCTGGTGTCGCGCGGGGCGGCGCGCGTGCGGCGCGGCGCCGAGCGGCACGTGCGCGCGCAGCTGGGCGCGCTCGCGCTGGCCGACCTGGCGCCGCGCGCGCCGCTCTGGCGCGACAGACTGCGCACCGCACAGCGCCACGCGCTCACGCTGCACTACCACCGGTGAGATAGCTTGTGTCACGAATTATTATTCATTTAACTAGATTTCCGCCCGCGGCTTCGCCCGCGTTTGCAAAGGAAAACCCGCATAGTTCCCGTTCCCGTGGGATTTCCGGGATAAAAACTATCCTATGTGTTAATCCAAGTTACCCTCTATATGTGTGCTAAATTTCATTGTAATCGGTTCAGTTGTTTTTACGTGAAAGAGTAACAAACATCCATACATCCATACATCCTATTAGATAGATAAATAGATTAAAAAAAAAATTGATTCTATGAATAAATGATTAATTTTCAATTCAATCTTTACAACCTACTAACAACATTTTGTTTTATGTTTATAGTAACACTAGCGGTCCGCCCCGGCTTCGCCCGTGGTACCTACATGTTTAAACTATCCTATCTCTCAAGTTGGATCGAACTGCACATGGTGTGCAAATTTTATTATAATCGGTTAAGTGGTTTAAGAGTCCATTGAGGACAAACATTGTGACATGAGATTTATATAATATACTAGCTTCCGCCCGCGACTCCGTCCGCGCGGAAAAATTAAGAAAAATTAAGATTTATTTTTTCCTACGTATTTTTACGGGATAAAAAGTATCCTATTTTACGCCCAGGATAATAAGGTATATTTATACCAAGTGTCATCGAAATCGAACCGTTAATTTTCACGTGATGCCTTCACATACAGACAGACAGACAGACAGACAGACAGACAGACAAAAATTTTTTTAATCACATATTTGGGTTTGGTATCGATCCAGTAACACCCCCTGCTATTTATTTTTTCAATATTTTCAATGTACAGAATTGACCCTTCTACAGATTTATTATATGTATAGATTAAGATAAGTGTCAATTATAACTCAATTCAATTAAATTCGTTCATTTTATTCGCTAGGTTGAGTCCAGCAGCAGCGTTAGAAGCTGGGTACGAGACGAGTCTAGAGCTGGATATGGGGCCGCTAACGTATGTGCATACGCGTCGTTTTGTGTTAGAACTACAAGCCTTCGCTCGCGACTTTAGTCTTCTACGGCACGTCATTGTGCAGGCCCGTCGAAAGGTACTATATTGTTTTACTAGGTGTTTTACCCGCAGTGCTCCGCTCCTGTTGATCTTACTGTGATGATATATAGCCTATAGTCTTTCTCAATAAATGTGCTATCTAAAACGGAAAGAATTTTTCAAATCGGATCAGTAGTTCCTGATTAGCGCGTTCAAACAAATAAACAAACTCTTCAGTTTTATAATATTTGTATATAGATTACAATTTTTATAAAGTGAAACATTTGTGTCCTATCTGTTTTCACAAAAATAAAACGTTAATTTTAATCTGACTCGAAGGACCAAAGTTCACATGTTTTGTTATTTACCTAAAACGATCGTTTCATAACTATATAGATCGGAATAACGAAAACTGCATGTGTTAGTAGTAATTATAGTGTGAGAGTTGTTTGTTGTGTTTGTAACCATGTTTGATTGCAAATAAAAAAGACGTGTGGCATTCGGGGACTGCCGCGGTAAAGCTATTGCATGCTATGCCTTCAAGCCATACCTCCGTGTCCGTCGGAGTGGGGAGCGTGAGGATTTTCCGTTACGGAATTTCTGGATTCGGTCCCCGCGCTCAAGGCCCGCGATAGAAGCTATGCAATAGCTTAAAAAAATAATGTGTGTCAGGTGTCGAGCGTGGCGCGCGCGTCGCAGGCGCAGCGCATGCGGCTGAAGGTGCGGGTCGCGGCGCCGCTGATCGTGGTGCCGGTGTCGGGCCGCAGCCGCGCCGCGCTCGCCGCCGAGCTGCGCCTGCTGCACCTCGACAACTGCTTCCGCCGCGCGGGGGACCCCGCCACCGTCAGCACGCTGCTCGACCCCGCCAGGCGTGAGTCCTTACATCATGCATCACATCGCATCACAACACGCCATATCACTTCACATTACATTAGATATCGCATAAGACCTCGCATCACAGTGTGGGTAAAGTATAATCATACTGTGATGTCATGAATCACGACATTTCACATCGCATCACATCGTATTATTATATCACATCACAACACGACACATCGCATACTAATATTATTATCAAATCACGTCACTTAGCATCACGTCACGTTACATAATATCACGTCACGTAGCAGCTTACTGACCTGTTAAAGCACCTGTAAAAGCTCCCTGACCTGTTAAAGCACCAGTAAAAGCTCCCTGACCTGTTAAAGCTCCCTCACCTGTTAAAGCACCTGTTACAGCTTCCTGACCGGTAAAAGTAACTATTTTAGCTCCCTGACCTGATAAAACATCTGTAGCAGCTCCCTGACCTGATAAAACATCTGTAGCAGCTCCCTGACCTGTTAAAGCACCTGTAAAAGCTCCCTGATCTGTTTAAGCACCTGTAAAAGCTCCCTGACCCGTTTAAGCACCTGTTATAGCTTCTTGACCGGTAAAAGCATCTGTAATAACTCCCTGACCTGTTAAGTCATCTGTTATAGCTCCCTGACCTGTTAAAGCACCTGTAAAAGCTCCATGACCTGTTAAAGCACTTGTTAAAGCTCCTTGACCTGTTAATATATCTGTTTCAGCTCCCTGACCTGTTAAAGCACCTGTAGCAGCTCCCTGACCTGTAAAAGGACCTGTAAAAGCTCCCTGACCTGTTAAAGCACCTGTAAAAGCTCCCTGATCTGTTTAAGCACCTGTAAAAGCTCCCTGACCCGTTTAAGCACCTGTTATAGCTTCTTGACCGGTAAAAGCATCTGTAATAACTCCCTGACCTGTTAAGTCATCTGTTATAGCTCCCTGACCTGTTAAAGCACCTGTAAAAGCTCCATGACCTGTTAAAGCACCTGTTAAAGCTCCTTGACCTGTTAATATATCTGTTTCAGCTCCCTGACCTGTTAAAGCACCTGTTGCAGCTCCCTGACCTGTAAAAGCACCTGTAAAAGCTCCCTGACCTGTTCAAGCACCTGTAAAAGCTTCCTGACCTGTGAAAGCACCTGTTAAAGCTCCCTGACCTGTGAAAGCACCTGTAAAAGCTCCCTGACCTGTTAAAGCACCTGTTACAGCTTCTTGACCGGTAAAAGTAACTATTATAGCTCCCTGACCTGTAAAAGCACCTGTAAAAGCTTCCTGACACGTTTAAGCACGTGTTAGCTCCTTGACCGGTAAAAGCATCTGTTATAACTCCCTGACCTGTTAAGTCATCTGTTATAGTTCCCTGACCTGATAAAACATCTATAAAAGCTCCCTGACCTGTAAAAGCACCTTTAGCAGCTCCCTGACCTGTAAAAGCACCTGTAAAAGCTCCCTGACCTGTTAAAGCACCTGTTAAAGCACCTGTTAAAGCACCTGTTAAAGCTCCCTGACCTGTTAAAGCACCTGTTAAAGCTCCCTGACCTGTTAAGTCATCTGTTATAGCTCCCTGACGTGATAAAACATCTGTAAAAGCTCCCTGACCTGTAAAAGCACCTGTAGCAGCTCCCTGACCTGTTAAAGCACCTGTAAAAGCTCCCTGACCTGTTAAAGCACATGTTAAAGCTCCTTGACCTGTTAATATATCTGTTTCAGCTCCCTGACCTGTTAAAGCACCTGTAGCAGCTCCCTGACCTGTAAAAGCACCTGTAAAAGCTCCCTGACCTGTTCAAGCACCTGTAAAAGCTTCCTGACCTGTGAAAGCACCTGTTAAAGCTCCCTGACCTGTTTAAGCACCTGTAAAAGCTCCCTGTCACGTTTAAGCACCTGTTATAGCTCCTTTACCGGTAAAAGCATCTGTTATAACTCCTTGACCTGTTAAGTCATCTGTTATAGCTCCCTGACCTGATAAAACATCTATAAAAGCTCCCTGACCTGTTAAAGCACCTGTAAAAGCTCCCTTACCTGTTAAAGCACCTGTAAAAGCTCTCTGACATGTTAAAGCACCTGTAACAGCTTCCTGACCGGTAAAAGTAACTATTATAGCTCCCTAACCTGTTAAGTCATCTGTTATAGCTCCCTGACGTGATAAAACATCTATAAAAGCTCCCTGACCTGTTAAAGCACCTGTAATAGCTCCCTGACCTGTTAAAGCACCTGTTAAAGCTCCCTGACCTGTTAAAGCACCTGTAGCAGCTCCCTGACCTGTTAAAGCACCTGTAGCAGCTCCCTGACCTGTAAAAGCACCTGTTATAGCTTCTTGACTGGTAAAAGCATCTGTAATAACTCCCTGACCTGTTAAGTCATCTGTTATAGCTCCCTGACCTGTTAAAGAACCTGTAAAAGCTCCATGACCTGTTAAAGCACCTGTAAAGCTTCCCTGACCTGTTAAAGCACCTGTTAAAGCTCCTTGACCTGTTAATATATCTGTTTCAGCTCCCTGACCTGTTAAAGCACCTGTAGCAGCTCCCTGACCTGTTAAAGCACCTGTAGCAGCTCCCTGACCTGTAAAAGCACCTGTAAAAGCTCCCTGACCTGTTCAAGCACCTGTAAAAGCTTCCTGACCTGTGAAAGCACCTGTTAAAGCTCCCTGACCTGTGAAAGCACCTGTAAAAGCTTCCTGACCTGTGAAAGCACCTGTTAAAGCTCCCTGACCTGTAAAAGCACCTGTAAAAGCTTCCTGACACGTTTAAGCACGTGTTATAGCTCCTTGACCGGTAAAAGCATCTGTTATAACTCCCTGACCTGTTAAGTCATCTGTTATAGCTCCCTGACCTGATAAAACATCTATAAAAGCTCCCTGACCTGTAAAAGCACCTTTAGCAGCTCCCTGACCTGTAAAAGCACCTGTAAAAGCTCCCTGACCTGTTAAAGCACCTGTTAAAGCTCCCTGACCGACCTGTTAAGTCATCTGTTATAGCTCCCTGACGTGATAAAACATCTGTAAAAGCTCCCTGACCTGTAAAAGCACCTGTAGCAGCTCCCTGACCTGTAAAAGCACCTGCAAAAGCTCCCTGATCTGTTCAAGCACCTGTAAAAGCTTCCTGACACGTTAAAGCACGTGTTATAGCTCCTTGACCGGTAAAAGCATCTGTTATAACTCCCTGACCTGTTAAGTCATCTGTTATAGCTCCCTGACCTGATAAAACATTTATCAAAGCTCCCTGACCTGTAAAAGCACCTTTAGCAGCTCCCTGACCTGTAAAAGCACCTGTAAAAGCTCCCTCACCTGTTAAAGCACCTGTTAAAGCTCCCTGACCTGTTAAGTCATCTGTTATAGCTCCCTGACGTGATAAAACATCAATCAAAGCTCCCTGACCTGTTATAGCTCCTGTAAAAGCTCACTAACCTGTTTAAGAACCTGTAAAAGCTCCCTGACCTGTTAAAGCACCTGTTACAGCTTCCTGACCGGTACAAGTAACTATTATAGCTCCCTGACCTGTAAAAGCACCTGTAAAAGCTTCCTGACACGTTTAAGCACGTGTTATAGCTCCTTGACCGGTAAAAGCATCTGTTATAACTCCCTGACCTGTTAAGTCATCCGTTATAGCTCCCTGACCTGATAAAACATCTATAAAAGCTCCCTGACCTGTAAAAGCACCTGTAGAAGCTCCCTGACCTGTTAAAGCACCTGTTAAAGCTCCCTGACCTGTTAAGTCATCTGTTATAGCTCCCTGACGTGATAAAACATCTATAAAAGCTCCCTGACCTGTTAAAGCACCTGTAATAGCTCCCTAACCTGTTAAAGCACCTGTAAAAGCTCCCTGACCTGTTAAAGCACCTGTTACAGCTTCCTGACCGGTAAAAGTAACTATTATAGCTCCCTGACCTGTAAAAGCACCTGTAAAAGCTCCCTGACCTGTTAAAGCACCTGTAAAAGCTCCCTGATTTGTTAAAGCACCTGTTAAAGCTCCCTGACCTGTTAAAGCACCTGTTAAAGCTCCCTGACCTGTTAATATATCTGTTTCAGCTCCCTGACCTGTTAAAGCACCTGTAGCAGCTCCCTGTCCTGTAAAAGCACCTGTAAAAGCTCCCTGACCTGTTAAAGCACCTGTTAAAGCTCCCTGACCTGATAAAGCACCTGTTACAGCTTCCTGACCGGTAAAAGTAACTATTATAGCTCCCTGACCTGATAAAACATCTGTAGCAGCTCCCTGTCCTGTAAAAGCACCTGTTAAATATCCCTGACCTGTTCATGCACCTGTAAAAGCTCTCTGACCTGTTTAAGCACCTGTAAAAGCTCCCTGACACGTTTAAGCACCTGTTATAGCTCCTAGACCGGTAAAAGCATCTGTTATAACTCCCTGACCTGTTAAGTCATCTGTTATAGCTCACTGACCTGATAAAACATCTATAAAAGCTCCCTGACCTGATAAAACATCTATAAAAGCTCCCTGACCTGATAAAGCACCTGACCTGTTAAAGCACCTGTAAAAGCTCTTTCACCTGTTAAAGCACCTGTTACAGCTTCCTGACCGGTAAAAATAACTATTATAGCTCCATGACCTGTTAAAGCACCTGTTAAAGCTCCTTGACCTGTTAATATATCTGTTTCAGCTCCCTGACCTGTTAAAGCACCTGTTGCAGCTCCCTGACCTGTAAAAGCACCTGTAAAAGCTCCCTGACCTGTTCAAGCACCTGTAAAAGCTTCCTGACCTGTGAAAGCACCTGTTAAAGCTCCCTGACCTGTGAAAGCACCTGTAAAAGCTCCCTGACCTGTTAAAGCACCTGTTACAGCTTCTTGACCGGTAAAAGTAACTATTATAGCTCCCTGACCTGTAAAAGCACCTGTAAAAGCTTCCTGACACGTTTAAGCACGTGTTAGCTCCTTGACCGGTAAAAGCATCTGTTATAACTCCCTGACCTGTTAAGTCATCTGTTATAGTTCCCTGACCTGATAAAACATCTATAAAAGCTCCCTGACCTGTAAAAGCACCTTTAGCAGCTCCCTGACCTGTAAAAGCACCTGTAAAAGCTCCCTGACCTGTTAAAGCACCTGTTAAAGCACCTGTTAAAGCACCTGTTAAAGCTCCCTGACCTGTTAAAGCACCTGTTAAAGCTCCCTGACCTGTTAAGTCATCTGTTATAGCTCCCTGACGTGATAAAACATCTGTAAAAGCTCCCTGACCTGTAAAAGCACCTGTAGCAGCTCCCTGACCTGTTAAAGCACCTGTAAAAGCTCCCTGACCTGTTAAAGCACATGTTAAAGCTCCTTGACCTGTTAATATATCTGTTTCAGCTCCCTGACCTGTTAAAGCACCTGTAGCAGCTCCCTGACCTGTAAAAGCACCTGTAAAAGCTCCCTGACCTGTTCAAGCACCTGTAAAAGCTTCCTGACCTGTGAAAGCACCTGTTAAAGCTCCCTGACCTGTTTAAGCACCTGTAAAAGCTCCCTGTCACGTTTAAGCACCTGTTATAGCTCCTTTACCGGTAAAAGCATCTGTTATAACTCCTTGACCTGTTAAGTCATCTGTTATAGCTCCCTGACCTGATAAAACATCTATAAAAGCTCCCTGACCTGTTAAAGCACCTGTAAAAGCTCCCTTACCTGTTAAAGCACCTGTAAAAGCTCTCTGACATGTTAAAGCACCTGTAACAGCTTCCTGACCGGTAAAAGTAACTATTATAGCTCCCTAACCTGTTAAGTCATCTGTTATAGCTCCCTGACGTGATAAAACATCTATAAAAGCTCCCTGACCTGTTAAAGCACCTGTAATAGCTCCCTGACCTGTTAAAGCACCTGTTAAAGCTCCCTGACCTGTTAAAGCACCTGTAGCAGCTCCCTGACCTGTTAAAGCACCTGTAGCAGCTCCCTGACCTGTAAAAGCACCTGTTATAGCTTCTTGACTGGTAAAAGCATCTGTAATAACTCCCTGACCTGTTAAGTCATCTGTTATAGCTCCCTGACCTGTTAAAGAACCTGTAAAAGCTCCATGACCTGTTAAAGCACCTGTAAAGCTTCCCTGACCTGTTAAAGCACCTGTTAAAGCTCCTTGACCTGTTAATATATCTGTTTCAGCTCCCTGACCTGTTAAAGCACCTGTAGCAGCTCCCTGACCTGTTAAAGCACCTGTAGCAGCTCCCTGACCTGTAAAAGCACCTGTAAAAGCTCCCTGACCTGTTCAAGCACCTGTAAAAGCTTCCTGACCTGTGAAAGCACCTGTTAAAGCTCCCTGACCTGTGAAAGCACCTGTAAAAGCTTCCTGACCTGTGAAAGCACCTGTTAAAGCTCCCTGACCTGTAAAAGCACCTGTAAAAGCTTCCTGACACGTTTAAGCACGTGTTATAGCTCCTTGACCGGTAAAAGCATCTGTTATAACTCCCTGACCTGTTAAGTCATCTGTTATAGCTCCCTGACCTGATAAAACATCTATAAAAGCTCCCTGACCTGTAAAAGCACCTTTAGCAGCTCCCTGACCTGTAAAAGCACCTGTAAAAGCTCCCTGACCTGTTAAAGCACCTGTTAAAGCTCCCTGACCGACCTGTTAAGTCATCTGTTATAGCTCCCTGACGTGATAAAACATCTGTAAAAGCTCCCTGACCTGTAAAAGCACCTGTAGCAGCTCCCTGACCTGTAAAAGCACCTGCAAAAGCTCCCTGATCTGTTCAAGCACCTGTAAAAGCTTCCTGACACGTTAAAGCACGTGTTATAGCTCCTTGACCGGTAAAAGCATCTGTTATAACTCCCTGACCTGTTAAGTCATCTGTTATAGCTCCCTGACCTGATAAAACATTTATCAAAGCTCCCTGACCTGTAAAAGCACCTTTAGCAGCTCCCTGACCTGTAAAAGCACCTGTAAAAGCTCCCTCACCTGTTAAAGCACCTGTTAAAGCTCCCTGACCTGTTAAGTCATCTGTTATAGCTCCCTGACGTGATAAAACATCAATCAAAGCTCCCTGACCTGTTATAGCTCCTGTAAAAGCTCACTAACCTGTTTAAGAACCTGTAAAAGCTCCCTGACCTGTTAAAGCACCTGTTACAGCTTCCTGACCGGTACAAGTAACTATTATAGCTCCCTGACCTGTAAAAGCACCTGTAAAAGCTTCCTGACACGTTTAAGCACGTGTTATAGCTCCTTGACCGGTAAAAGCATCTGTTATAACTCCCTGACCTGTTAAGTCATCCGTTATAGCTCCCTGACCTGATAAAACATCTATAAAAGCTCCCTGACCTGTAAAAGCACCTGTAGAAGCTCCCTGACCTGTTAAAGCACCTGTTAAAGCTCCCTGACCTGTTAAGTCATCTGTTATAGCTCCCTGACGTGATAAAACATCTATAAAAGCTCCCTGACCTGTTAAAGCACCTGTAATAGCTCCCTAACCTGTTAAAGCACCTGTAAAAGCTCCCTGACCTGTTAAAGCACCTGTTACAGCTTCCTGACCGGTAAAAGTAACTATTATAGCTCCCTGACCTGTAAAAGCACCTGTAAAAGCTCCCTGACCTGTTAAAGCACCTGTAAAAGCTCCCTGATTTGTTAAAGCACCTGTTAAAGCTCCCTGACCTGTTAAAGCACCTGTTAAAGCTCCCTGACCTGTTAATATATCTGTTTCAGCTCCCTGACCTGTTAAAGCACCTGTAGCAGCTCCCTGTCCTGTAAAAGCACCTGTAAAAGCTCCCTGACCTGTTAAAGCACCTGTTAAAGCTCCCTGACCTGATAAAGCACCTGTTACAGCTTCCTGACCGGTAAAAGTAACTATTATAGCTCCCTGACCTGATAAAACATCTGTAGCAGCTCCCTGTCCTGTAAAAGCACCTGTTAAATATCCCTGACCTGTTCATGCACCTGTAAAAGCTCTCTGACCTGTTTAAGCACCTGTAAAAGCTCCCTGACACGTTTAAGCACCTGTTATAGCTCCTAGACCGGTAAAAGCATCTGTTATAACTCCCTGACCTGTTAAGTCATCTGTTATAGCTCACTGACCTGATAAAACATCTATAAAAGCTCCCTGACCTGATAAAACATCTATAAAAGCTCCCTGACCTGATAAAGCACCTGACCTGTTAAAGCACCTGTAAAAGCTCTTTCACCTGTTAAAGCACCTGTTACAGCTTCCTGACCGGTAAAAATAACTATTATAGCTCCCTGACCTGATAAAACATCTGTAGCAGCTCTCTGACATGTTAAAGCACCTGTAAAAGCTCCCTGACCTGTTTAAGCACCTGTAAAAGCTCCCTGACACGTTTAAGCACCTGTCATAGCTCCTTTACCGGTAAAAGCATCTGTTATAACTCCTTGACCTGTTAAGTCATCTGTTATAGCTCCCTGACCTGATAAAACATCTATAAAAGCTCCCTGACCTGTTAAAGCACCTGTAAAAGCTCCCTTACCTGTAAAAGCACCTGTTATAGCTTTTTGACCGGTAAAAGCATCTGTAATAACTCCCTGACCTGTTAAGTCATCTGTTATAGCTCCCTGACCTGTTAAAGAACCTGTAAAAGCTCCATGACCTGTTAAAGCACCTGTTAAAGCTCCCTGACCTGTTAAAGCACCTGTTTAAGCTCCCTGACCTGTTAAAGCACCTGTTACAGCTTCCTGACCGGTACAAGTAACTATTATAGCTCCCTGACCTGTAAAAGCACCTGTTATAGCTTTTTGACCGGTAAAAGCATCTGTAATAACTCCCTGACCTGTTAAGTCATCTGTTATAGCTCCCTGACCTGTTAAAGAACCTGTAAAAGCTCCATGACCTGTTAAAGCACCTGTAAAAGCTCCCTGACCTGTTAAAGCACCTGTTAAAGCTCCTTGACCTGTTAATATATCTGTTTCAGCTCCCTGACCTGTTAAAGCACCTGTAGCAGCTCCCTGACCTGTTAAAGCACCTGTAGCAGCTCCCTGACCTGTAAAAGCACCTGTAAAAGCTCCCTGACCTGTTCAAGCACCTGTAAAAGCTTCCTGACCTGTGAAAGAACCTGTTAAAGCTCCCTGACCTGTGAAAGCACCTGTAAAAGCTTCCTGACCTGTGAAAGCACCTGTTAAAGCTCCCTGACCTGTTAAAGCACCTGTTACAGCTTCCTGACCGGTACAAGTAACTATTATAGCTCCCTGACCTGTAAAAGCACCTGTTATAGCTTTTTGACCGGTAAAAGCATCTGTAATAACTCCCTGACCTGTTAAGTCATCTGTTATAGCTCCCTGACCTGTTAAAGAACCTGTAAAAGCTCCATGACCTGTTAAAGCACCTGTTAAAGCTCCCTGACCTGTTAAAGCACCTGTTTAAGCTCCCTGACCTGTTAAAGCACCTGTTACAGCTTCCTGACCGGTACAAGTAACTATTATAGCTCCCTGACCTGTAAAAGCACCTGTTATAGCTTTTTGACCGGTAAAAGCATCTGTAATAACTCCCTGACCTGTTAAGTCATCTGTTATAGCTCCCTGACCTGTTAAAGAACCTGTAAAAGCTCCATGACCTGTTAAAGCACCTGTAAAAGCTCCCTGACCTGTTAAAGCACCTGTTAAAGCTCCTTGACCTGTTAATATATCTGTTTCAGCTCCCTGACCTGTTAAAGCACCTGTAGCAGCTCCCTGACCTGTTAAAGCACCTGTAGCAGCTCCCTGACCTGTAAAAGCACCTGTAAAAGCTCCCTGACCTGTTCAAGCACCTGTAAAAGCTTCCTGACCTGTGAAAGAACCTGTTAAAGCTCCCTGACCTGTGAAAGCACCTGTAAAAGCTTCCTGACCTGTGAAAGCACCTGTTAAAGCTCCCTGACCTGTTAAAGCACCTGTTACAGCTTCCTGACCGGTACAAGTAACTATTATAGCTCCCTGACCTGTAAAAGCACCTGTAAAAGCTTCCTGACACGTTTAAGCACGTGTTATAGCTCCTTGACCGGTAAAAGCATCTGTTATAACTCCCTGACCTGTTAAGTCATCCGTCATAGCTCCCTGACCTGATAAAACATCTATAAAAGCTCCCTGACATGTAAAAGCACCTGTAGAAGCTCCCTGACCTGTTTAGCACCTGTAAAAGCTCCCTGACCTGTTAAAGCACCTGTAAAAGCTCCCTGACCTGTTAAAGCACCTGTAAAAGCTCCCTGCCCTGTGAAAGCACCTGTTAAAGCTCCCTGACCTGTTAAAGCACCTGTAAAAGCTCCCTGACCTGTTTAAGCACCTGTTAAAGCTCCTTGACCTGTTAATATATCTGTTTCAGCTCCCTGACCTGTTAAAGCACCTGTAGCAGCTACTGATCTGTTAAAGCACCTGTAGCAGCTCCCTGACCTGTAAAAGCACCTGTAAAAGCTCCCTGACCTGTGAAAGCACCTGTAAAAGCTTCCTGACCTGTGAAAGCACCTGTTAAAGCTCCCTGACCTGTTAAAGCACCTGTTACAGCTTCTTGACCGGTAAAAGTAACTATTATAGCTCCCTGACCTGTAAAAGCACCTGTAAAAGCTTCCTGACACGTTTAAGCATGTGTTATAGGTCCTTGACCGGTAAAAGCACCTGTTTAAGCTCCCTGACCTGTTAAGTCATCTGTTATAGCTCCCTGACGTGATAAAACATCTGTTAAAGCTCCCTGACCTGTAAAAGCACCTGTAGCAGCTCCCTGACCTGTAAAAGCACCTGCAAAAGCTCCCTGACCTGTTAAAGCACCTGTAAAAGCTCCCTGACCCGTTTAAGCACCTGTTATAGCTTCTTGACCCGTAAAAGCATCTGTAATAACTCCCTGACCTGTTAAGTCATCTGTTATAGCTCCCTGACCTGTTAAAGAACCTGTTAAAGCTCCCTGACCTGTGAAAGCACCTGTAAAAGCTTCCTGACCTGTGAAAACACCTGTTAAAGCTCCCTGACCTGTTAAAGCACCTGTAAAAGCTTCCTGACCTGTTAAAGCACCTGTTACAGCTTCCTGACCGGTAAAAGTAACTATTATAGCTCCCTGACCTGTAAAAGCTCCCTGACCAGTTAAAGCACCTGTAAAAGCTCCCTGACCTGTTAAAGCACCTGTTAAATCTCCCTGACCTGTTAATATATCTGTTTCAGCTCCCTGACCTGTTAAAGCACCTGTAGCAGCTCCCTGTCCTGTAAAAGCACCTGTAAAAGCTCCCTGACCTGTTAAAGCAGTAAAAGCTCCCTGACCCGTTTAAGCACCTGTTATAGCTTCTTGACCCGTAAAAGCATCTGTAATAACTCCCTGACCTGTTAAGTCATCTGTTATAGCTCCCTGACCTGTTAAAGAACCTGTAAAAGCTCCATGACCTGTTAAAGCACCTGTAAAAGCTCCCCGACCTGTTAAAGCACTTGTTAAAACTCCTTGACCTGTTAATATATCTGTTTCAGCTCCCTGACCTGTAAAAGCACCTGTAGCAGCTCCCTGACCTGTTAAAGCACCTGTAGCAGCTATCTGACCTGTAAAAGCACCTGTAAAAGCTCCCTGACCTGTAAAAGCACCTGTTAAAGCTCCCTGACCTGTAAAAGCACCTGTAAAAGCTTCCTGACCTGTGAAAGCACCTGTTTAAGCTCCCTGACCTGTTAAAGCATGTGTTATAGGTCCTTGACCGGTAAAAGCACCTGTTTAAGCTCCCTGACCTGTTAAGTCATCTGTTATAGCTCCCTGACGTGAAAAAACATCTGTAAAAGCTCCCTGACCTGTAAAAGCACCTGTAGCAGCTCCCTGACCTGTAAAAGCACCTGCAAAAGCTCCCTGACCTGTTCAAGCACCTGTTAAAGCTCCCTGACCTGTTAAGTCATCTGTTATAGCTTCCTGACCGGTAAAAGTAACTATTATAGCTCCCTGACCTGATAAAACATCTGTAGCAGCTCCCTGTCCTGTAAAAGCACCTGTTAAATATCCCTGACCTGTTCATGCACCTGTAAAAGCTCCCTGACCTGTTTAAGCACCTGTAAAAGCTCCCTGACACGTTTAAGCACCTGTTATAGCTCCTTGACCGGGAAAAGCATCTGTTATAACTCCCTGACCTGTTAAGTCATCTGTTATAGCTCCCTGACCTGATAAAACATCTGTAGCAGCTCCCTGACCTGATAAAACATCTATAAAAGCTCCCTGACCTGTTAAAGCACCTGTAAAAGCTCCCTGACCTGTTAAAGCACCTGTAAAAGCTCTTTCACCTGTTAAAGCACCTGTTACAGCTTCCTGACCGGTAAAAGTAACTATTATAGCTCCCTGACCTGATTAAACATCTGTAGCAGCTCTCTGACATGTTAAAGCACCTGTAAAAGCTCCCTGACCTGTTTAAGCACCTGTAAAAGCTCCCTGACACGTTTAAGCACTTGTTATAGCTCCTTTACCGGTAAAAGCATCTGTTATAACTCCTTGACCTGTTAAGTCATCTGTTATAGCTCCCTGACCTGATAAAACATCTATAAAAGCTCCCTGACCTGTTAAAGCACCTGTAAAAGCTCCCTTACCTGTTAAAGCACCTGTAAAAGCTCTCTGACATGTTAAAGCACCTGTAACAGCTTCCTGACTGGTAAAAGTAACGATTATAGCTCTCTAACCTGTTAAGTCATCTGTTATAGCTCCCTGACGTGATAAAACATCTATAAAAGCTCCCTGACCTGTTAAAGCACCTGTAATAGCTCCCTGACCTGTTAAAGCACCTGTTAAAGCTCCCTGACCTGTTAAAGCACCTGTAGCAGCTCCCTGACCTGTTAAAGCACCTGTAGCAGCTCCCTGACCTGTTAAAGCACCTGTAGCAGCTCCCTGACCTGTTAAAGCACCTGTAGCAGCTCCCTGACCTGTTAAAGCACCTGTAGCAGCTCCCTGACCTGTAAAAGCACCTGTAGCAGCTCCCTGACCTGTAAAAGCACCTGTTATAGCTTCTTGACCGGTAAAAGCATCTGTAATAACTCCCTGACCTGTTAAGTCATCTGTTATAGCTCCCTGACCTGTTAAAGAACCTGTAAAAGCTCCATGACCTGTTAAAGCACCTGTTAAAGCTCCCTGACCTGTTAAAGCACCTGTAGCAGCTCCCTGACCTGTTAAAGCACCTGTAGCAGCTCCCTGACCTGTTAAAGCACCTGTAAAAGCTCCCTGACCTGTTCAAGCACCTGTAAAAGCTTCCTGATCTGTGAAAGCACCTGTTAAAGCTCCCTGACCTGTGAAAGCACCTGTAAAAGCTTCCTTACCTGTGAAAGCACCTGTTAAAGCTCCCTGACCTGTGAAAGCACCTGTTAAAGCTCCCTGACCTGTTAAAGCACCTGTTACAGCTTCTTGACCGGTAAAAGTAACTTTTATAGCTCCCTGACCTGTAAAAGCACCTGTAAAAGCTTCCTGACACGTTTAAGCACGTGTTATAGCTCCTTGACCGGTAAAAGCATCTGTTATAACTCCCTGACACGTTTAAGCACGTGTTATAGCTCCCTGACCTGATAAAACATCTATAAAAGCTCCCTGACCTGTAAAAGCACCTTTAGCAGCTCCCTGACCTGTAAAAGCACCTGTAAAAGCTCCCTGACCTGTTAAAGCACCTGTTAAAGCTCCCTGACCTGTTAAGTCATCTGTTATAGCTCCCTGACGTGATAAAACATCTGTAAAAGCTCCCTGACCTGTAAAAGCACCTGTAGCAGCTCCCTTACCTGTTAAGTCATCTGTTATAGCTCCCTGACCTGATAAAACATCTATAAAAGCTCCCTGACCTGTAAAAGCACCTGTTAAAGCTCCCTGAACTGTGAAAGCACCTGTTAAAGCTCCCTGACCTGTAAAAGCACCTGTTATAGCTTCTTGACCGGTAAAAGCATCTGTAATAACTCCCTGACCTGTTAAGTCATCTGTTATAGCTCCCTGACCTGTTAAAGAACCTGTAAAAGCTCCATGACCTGTTAAAGCACCTGTAAAAGCTCCCTGACCTGTTAAAGCACCTGTTAAAGCTCCATGACCTGTTAAAGCACCTGTAAAAGCTCCCTGACCTGTTAAAGCACCTGTAGCAGCTCCCTGACCTGTAAAAGCACCTGTTATAGCTTCTTGACCGGTAAAAGCATCTGTAATAACTCCCTGACCTGTTAAGTCATCTGTTATAGCTCCCTGACCTGTTAAAGAACCTGTAAAAGCTCCATGACCTGTTAAAGCACCTGTAAAAGCTCCCTGACCTGTTAAAGCACCTGTTAAAGCTCCTTGACCTGTTAATATATCTGTAAAAGCTCCCTGACCTGTTAAAGCACCTGTAAAAGCTCCCTGACCTGTTAAAGCACCTGTAAAAGCTCCCTGCCCTGTGAAAGCACCTGTTAAAGCTCCCTGACCTGTTAAAGCACCTGTAAAAGCTCCCTGACCTGTTAAAGCACCTGTTAAAGCTCCTTGACCTGTTAATATATCTGTTTCAGCTCCCTGACCTGTTAAAGCACCTGTAGCAGCTACTGATCTGTTAAAGCACCTGTAGCAGCTCCCTGACCTGTAAAAGCACCTGTAAAAGCTCCCTGACCTGTGAAAGCACCTGTAAAAGCTTCCTGACCTGTGAAAGCACCTGTTAAAGCTCCCTGACACGTTTAAGCATGTGTTATAGGTCCTTGACCGGTAAAAGCACCTGTTTAAGCTCCCTGACCTGTTAAGTCATCTGTTATAGCTCCCTGACGTGATAAAACATCTGTTAAAGCTCCCTGACCTGTAAAAGCACCTGTAGCAGCTCCCTGACCTGTAAAAGCACCTGCAAAAGCTCCCTGACCTGTTAAAGCACCTGTAAAAGCTCCCTGACCCGTTTAAGCACCTGTTATAGCTTCTTGACCCGTAAAAGCATCTGTAATAACTCCCTGACCTGTTAAGTCATCTGTTATAGCTCCCTGACCTGTTAAAGAACCTGTTAAAGCTCCCTGACCTGTGAAAGCACCTGTAAAAGCTTCCTGACCTGTGAAAACACCTGTTAAAGCTCCCTGACCTGTTAAAGCACCTGTAAAAGCTTCCTGACCTGTTAAAGCACCTGTTACAGCTTCCTGACCGGTAAAAGTAACTATTATAGCTCCCTGACCTGTAAAAGCTCCCTGACCAGTTAAAGCACCTGTAAAAGCTCCCTGACCTGTTAAAGCACCTGTTAAATCTCCCTGACCTGTTAATATATCTGTTTCAGCTCCCTGACCTGTTAAAGCACCTGTAGCAGCTCCCTGTCCTGTAAAAGCACCTGTAAAAGCTCCCTGACCTGTTAAAGCAGTAAAAGCTCCCTGACCCGTTTAAGCACCTGTTATAGCTTCTTGACCCGTAAAAGCATCTGTAATAACTCCCTGACCTGTTAAGTCATCTGTTATAGCTCCCTGACCTGTTAAAGAACCTGTAAAAGCTCCATGACCTGTTAAAGCACCTGTAAAAGCTCCCCGACCTGTTAAAGCACTTGTTAAAACTCCTTGACCTGTTAATATATCTGTTTCAGCTCCCTGACCTGTAAAAGCACCTGTAGCAGCTCCCTGACCTGTTAAAGCACCTGTAGCAGCTATCTGACCTGTAAAAGCACCTGTAAAAGCTCCCTGACCTGTAAAAGCACCTGTAAAAGCTTCCTGACCTGTGAAAGCACCTGTTTAAGCTCCCTGACCTGTTAAAGCATGTGTTATAGGTCCTTGACCGGTAAAAGCACCTGTTTAAGCTCCCTGACCTGTTAAGTCATCTGTTATAGCTCCCTGACGTGAAAAAACATCTGTAAAAGCTCCCTGACCTGTAAAAGCACCTGTAGCAGCTCCCTGACCTGTAAAAGCACCTGCAAAAGCTCCCTGACCTGTTCAAGCACCTGTTAAAGCTCCCTGACCTGTTAAGTCATCTGTTATAGCTTCCTGACCGGTAAAAGTAACTATTATAGCTCCCTGACCTGATAAAACATCTGTAGCAGCTCCCTGTCCTGTAAAAGCACCTGTTAAATATCCCTGACCTGTTCATGCACCTGTAAAAGCTCCCTGACCTGTTTAAGCACCTGTAAAAGCTCCCTGACACGTTTAAGCACCTGTTATAGCTCCTTGACCGGGAAAAGCATCTGATATAACTCCCTGACCTGTTAAGTCATCTGTTATAGCTCCCTGACCTGATAAAACATCTGTAGCAGCTCCCTGACCTGATAAAACATCTATAAAAGCTCCCTGACCTGTTAAAGCACCTGTAAAAGCTCCCTGACCTGTTAAAGCACCTGTAAAAGCTCTTTCACCTGTTAAAGCACCTGTTACAGCTTCCTGACCGGTAAAAGTAACTATTATAGCTCCCTGACCTGATTAAACATCTGTAGCAGCTCTCTGACATGTTAAAGCACCTGTAAAAGCTCCCTGACCTGTTTAAGCACCTGTAAAAGCTCCCTGACACGTTTAAGCACTTGTTATAGCTCCTTTACCGGTAAAAGCATCTGTTATAACTCCTTGACCTGTTAAGTCATCTGTTATAGCTCCCTGACCTGATAAAACATCTATAAAAGCTCCCTGACCTGTTAAAGCACCTGTAAAAGCTCCCTTACCTGTTAAAGCACCTGTAAAAGCTCTCTGACATGTTAAAGCACCTGTAACAGCTTCCTGACTGGTAAAAGTAACGATTATAGCTCTCTAACCTGTTAAGTCATCTGTTATAGCTCCCTGACGTGATAAAACATCTATAAAAGCTCCCTGACCTGTTAAAGCACCTGTAATAGCTCCCTGACCTGTTAAAGCACCTGTTAAAGCTCCCTGACCTGTTAAAGCACCTGTAGCAGCTCCCTGACCTGTTAAAGCACCTGTAGCAGCTCCCTGACCTGTTAAAGCACCTGTAGCAGCTCCCTGACCTGTTAAAGCACCTGTAGCAGCTCCCTGACCTGTAAAAGCACCTGTAGCAGCTCCCTGACCTGTAAAAGCACCTGTTATAGCTTCTTGACCGGTAAAAGCATCTGTAATAACTCCCTGACCTGTTAAGTCATCTGTTATAGCTCCCTGACCTGTTAAAGAACCTGTAAAAGCTCCATGACCTGTTAAAGCACCTGTTAAAGCTCCCTGACCTGTTAAAGCACCTGTAGCAGCTCCCTGACCTGTTAAAGCACCTGTAGCAGCTCCCTGACCTGTTAAAGCACCTGTAGCAGCTCCCTGACCTGTTAAAGCACCTGTAGCAGCTCCCTGACCTGTTAAAGCACCTGTAAAAGCTCCCTGACCTGTTCAAGCACCTGTAAAAGCTTCCTGATCTGTGAAAGCACCTGTTAAAGCTCCCTGACCTGTGAAAGCACCTGTAAAAGCTTCCTTACCTGTGAAAGCACCTGTTAAAGCTCCCTGACCTGTGAAAGCACCTGTTAAAGCTCCCTGACCTGTTAAAGCACCTGTTACAGCTTCTTGACCGGTAAAAGTAACTTTTATAGCTCCCTGACCTGTAAAAGCACCTGTAAAAGCTTCCTGACACGTTTAAGCACGTGTTATAGCTCCTTGACCGGTAAAAGCATCTGTTATAACTCCCTGACACGTTTAAGCACGTGTTATAGCTCCCTGACCTGATAAAACATCTATAAAAGCTCCCTGACCTGTAAAAGCACCTTTAGCAGCTCCCTGACCTGTAAAAGCACCTGTAAAAGCTCCCTGACCTGTTAAAGCACCTGTTAAAGCTCCCTGACCTGTTAAGTCATCTGTTATAGCTCCCTGACGTGATAAAACATCTGTAAAAGCTCCCTGACCTGTAAAAGCACCTGTAGCAGCTCCCTTACCTGTTAAGTCATCTGTTATAGCTCCCTGACCTGATAAAACATCTATAAAAGCTCCCTGACCTGTAAAAGCACCTGTTAAAGCTCCTTGACCTGTGAAAGCACCTGTTAAAGCTCCCTGACCTGTAAAAGCACCTGTTATAGCTTCTTGACCGGTAAAAGCATCTGTAATAACTCCCTGACCTGTTAAGTCATCTGTTATAGCTCCCTGACCTGTTAAAGAACCTGTAAAAGCTCCATGACCTGTTAAAGCACCTGTAAAAGCTCCCTGACCTGTTAAAGCACCTGTTAAAGCTCCATGACCTGTTAAAGCACCTGTAAAAGCTCCCTGACCTGTTAAAGCACCTGTAGCAGCTCCCTGACCTGTAAAAGCACCTGTTATAGCTTCTTGACCGGTAAAAGCATCTGTAATAACTCCCTGACCTGTTAAGTCATCTGTTATAGCTCCCTGACCTGTTAAAGAACCTGTAAAAGCTCCATGACCTGTTAAAGCACCTGTAAAAGCTCCCTGACCTGTTAAAGCACCTGTTAAAGCTCCTTGACCTGTTAATATATCTGTAAAAGCTCCCTGACCTGTTAAAGCACCTGTAAAAGCTCCCTGACCCGTTTAAGCACCTGTTATAGCTTCTTGACCCGTAAAAGCATCTGTAATAACTCCCTGACCTGTTAAGTCATCTGTTATAGCTCCCTGACCTGTTAAAGAACCTGTAAAAGCTCCATGACCTGTTAAAGCACCTGTTACAGCTTCCTGACCGGTACAAGTAACTATTATAGCTCCCTGACCTGTAAAAGCACCTGTTATAGCTTCTTGACCGGTAATAGCATCTGTAATAACTCCCTGACCTGTTAAGTCATCTGTTATAGCTCCCTGACCTGTAAAAGAACCTGTAAAAGCTCCATGACCTGTTAAAGCACCTGTAAAAGCTCCCTGACCTGTTAAAGCACCTGTAGCAGCTCCCTGACCTGTAAAAGCACCTGTTATAGCTTCTTGACCGGTAAAAGCATCTGTCATAACTCCCTGACCTGTTAAGTCATCTGTTATAGCTCCCTGACCTGTTAAAGAACCTGTAAAAGCTCCATGACCTGTTAAAGCACCTGTAAAAGCTCCCTGACCTGTTAAAGCACCTGTAGCAGCTCCCTGTCCTGTAAAAGCACCTGTAAAAGCTCCCTGACCTGTTAAAGCAGTAAAAGCTCCCTGACCCGTTTAAGCACCTGTTATAGCTTCTTGACCCGTAAAAGCATCTGTAATAACTCCCTGACCTGTTAAGTCATCTGTTATAGCTCCCTGACCTGTTAAAGAACCTGTAAAAGCTCCATGACCTGTTAAAGCACCTGTAAAAGCTCCCCGACCTGTTAAAGCACTTGTTAAAACTCCTTGACCTGTTAATATATCTGTTTCAGCTCCCTGACCTGTAAAAGCACCTGTAGCAGCTCCCTGACCTGTTAAAGCACCTGTAGCAGCTATCTGACCTGTAAAAGCACCTGTAAAAGCTCCCTGACCTGTAAAAGCACCTGTAAAAGCTTCCTGACCTGTGAAAGCACCTGTTTAAGCTCCCTGACCTGTTAAAGCATGTGTTATAGGTCCTTGACCGGTAAAAGCACCTGTTTAAGCTCCCTGACCTGTTAAGTCATCTGTTATAGCTCCCTGACGTGAAAAAACATCTGTAAAAGCTCCCTGACCTGTAAAAGCACCTGTAGCAGCTCCCTGACCTGTAAAAGCACCTGTAAAAGCTCCCTGACCTGTTAAAGCACCTGTAAAAGCTCCCTGACCTGTTAAGTCATCTGTTATAGCTTCCTGACCGGTAAAAGTAACTATTATAGCTCCCTGACCTGATAAAACATCTGTAGCAGCTCCCTGTCCTGTAAAAGCACCTGTTAAATATCCCTGACCTGTTCATGCACCTGTAAAAGCTCCCTGACCTGTTTAAGCACCTGTAAAAGCTCCCTGACACGTTTTAGCACCTGTTATAGCTCCTTGACCGGGAAAAGCATCTGTTATAACTCCCTGACCTGTTAAGTCATCTGTTATAGCTCCCTGACCTGATAAAACATCTGTAGCAGCTCCCTGACCTGATAAAACATCTATAAAAGCTCCCTGACCTGTTAAAGCACCTGTAAAAGCTCCCTGACCTGTTAAAGCACCTGTAAAAGCGCTTTCACCTGTTAAAGCACCTGTTACAGTTTCCTGACCGGTAAAAGTAACTATTATAGCTCCCTGACCTGATTAAACATCTGTAGCAGCTCTCTGACATGTAAAAGCACCTGTAAAAGCTCCCTGACCTGATTAAGCACCTGTAAAAGCTCCCTGACCTGTTAAAGCACCTGTTAAAGCTCCTTGACCTGTTAATATATCTGTAAAAGCTCCCTGACCTGTTAAAGCACCTGTAAAAGCTCCCTGACCCGTTTAAGCACCTGTTATAGCTTCTTGACCCGTAAAAGCATCTGTAATAACTCCCTGACCTGTTAAGTCATCTGTTATAGCTCCCTGACCTGTTAAAGAACCTGTAAAAGCTCCATGACCTGTTAAAGCACCTGTTACAGCTTCCTGACCGGTACAAGTAACTATTATAGCTCCCTGACCTGTAAAAGCACCTGTTATAGCTTCTTGACCGGTAATAGCATCTGTAATAACTCCCTGACCTGTTAAGTCATCTGTTATAGCTCCCTGACCTGTAAAAGAACCTGTAAAAGCTCCATGACCTGTTAAAGCACCTGTAAAAGCTCCCTGACCTGTTAAAGCACCTGTAGCAGCTCCCTGACCTGTAAAAGCACCTGTTATAGCTTCTTGACCGGTAAAAGCATCTGTCATAACTCCCTGACCTGTTAAGTCATCTGTTATAGCTCCCTGACCTGTTAAAGAACCTGTAAAAGCTCCATGACCTGTTAAAGCACCTGTAAAAGCTCCCTGACCTGTTAAAGCACCTGTAGCAGCTCCCTGTCCTGTAAAAGCACCTGTAAAAGCTCCCTGACCTGTTAAAGCAGTAAAAGCTCCCTGACCCGTTTAAGCACCTGTTATAGCTTCTTGACCCGTAAAAGCATCTGTAATAACTCCCTGACCTGTTAAGTCATCTGTTATAGCTCCCTGACCTGTTAAAGAACCTGTAAAAGCTCCATGACCTGTTAAAGCACCTGTAAAAGCTCCCCGACCTGTTAAAGCACTTGTTAAAACTCCTTGACCTGTTAATATATCTGTTTCAGCTCCCTGACCTGTAAAAGCACCTGTAGCAGCTCCCTGACCTGTTAAAGCACCTGTAGCAGCTATCTGACCTGTAAAAGCACCTGTAAAAGCTCCCTGACCTGTAAAAGCACCTGTAAAAGCTTCCTGACCTGTGAAAGCACCTGTTTAAGCTCCCTGACCTGTTAAAGCATGTGTTATAGGTCCTTGACCGGTAAAAGCACCTGTTTAAGCTCCCTGACCTGTTAAGTCATCTGTTATAGCTCCCTGACGTGAAAAAACATCTGTAAAAGCTCCCTGACCTGTAAAAGCACCTGTAGCAGCTCCCTGACCTGTAAAAGCACCTGTAAAAGCTCCCTGACCTGTTAAAGCACCTGTAAAAGCTCCCTGACCTGTTAAGTCATCTGTTATAGCTTCCTGACCGGTAAAAGTAACTATTATAGCTCCCTGACCTGATAAAACATCTGTAGCAGCTCCCTGTCCTGTAAAAGCACCTGTTAAATATCCCTGACCTGTTCATGCACCTGTAAAAGCTCCCTGACCTGTTTAAGCACCTGTAAAAGCTCCCTGACACGTTTTAGCACCTGTTATAGCTCCTTGACCGGGAAAAGCATCTGTTATAACTCCCTGACCTGTTAAGTCATCTGTTATAGCTCCCTGACCTGATAAAACATCTGTAGCAGCTCCCTGACCTGATAAAACATCTATAAAAGCTCCCTGACCTGTTAAAGCACCTGTAAAAGCTCCCTGACCTGTTAAAGCACCTGTAAAAGCGCTTTCACCTGTTAAAGCACCTGTTACAGTTTCCTGACCGGTAAAAGTAACTATTATAGCTCCCTGACCTGATTAAACATCTGTAGCAGCTCTCTGACATGTAAAAGCACCTGTAAAAGCTCCCTGACCTGATTAAGCACCTGTAAAAGCTCCCTGACACGTTAAAGCACCTGTTATAGCTCCTTTACCGGTAAAAGCATCTGTTATAACTCCTTGACCTGTTAAGTCATCTGTTATAGCTCCCTGACCTGATAAAACATCTTTAAAAGCTCCCTGACCTGTTAAAGCACCTGTAAAAGCTCCCTTACCTGTTAAAGCACCTGTAAAAGCTCTCTGACATGTTAAAGCACCTGTAACAGCTTCCTGACTGGTAAAAGTAACGATTATAGCTCCCTAACCTGTTAAGTCATCTGTTATAGCTCCCTGACGTGATAAGACATCTATAAAAGCTCCCTGACCTGTTAAAGCACCTTTAATAGCTCCCTGACCTGTTAAAGCACCTGTTAAAGCTCCCTGACCTGTTAAAGCTCCCTGACCTGTTAAAGCACCTGTAGCAGCTCCCTGACCTGTTAAAGCACCTGTAGCAGCTCCCTGACCTGTAAAAGCACCTGTAAAAGCTCCCTGACCCGTTTAAGCACCTGTTATAGCTTCTTGACCGGTAAAAGCATCTGTAATAACTCCCTGACCTGTTAAGTCATCTGTTATAGCTCCCTGACCTGTTAAAGAACCTGTAAAAGCTCCATGACCTGTTAAAGCACCTGTTAAAGCTCCCTGACCTGTTAAAGCACCTGTAGCAGCTCCCTGACCTGTTAAAGCACCTGTAGCAGCTCCCTGACCTGTAAAAGCACCTGTCAAAGCTCCCTGACCTGTTCAAGCACCTGTAAAAGCTTCCTGACCTGTGAAAGCACCTGTTAAAGCTCCCTGACCTGTGAAAGCACCTGTTAAAGCTCCCTGACCTGTGAAAGCACCTGTTAAAGCTCCCTGACCTGTTAAAGCACCTGTTACAGCTTCTTGACCGGTAAAAGTAACTTTTATAGCTCCCTGACCTGTAAAAGCACCTGTAAAAGCTTCCTGACACGTTTAAGCACGTGTTATAGCTCCTTGACCGGTAAAAGCATCTGTTATAACTCCCTGACATGTTAAAGCACGTGTTATAGCTCCCTGACCTGATAAAACATCTATAAAAGCTCCCTGACCTGTAAAAGCACCTTTAGCAGCTCCCTGACCTGTAAAAGCTCCCTGACCTGTTAAAGCACCTGTAAAAGCTCCCTGCCCTGTGAAAGCACCTGTAAAAGCTCCCTGACCTGTTAAAGCACTTGTTACAGCTTCCTGACCGGTAAAAGTAACTATTTTAGCTCCCTGACCTGTAAAAGCTTCTGTAAAAGCTCCCTGACACGTTTAAGCACCTGTTATAGCTCCCTGACCTGATAAAACATCTATTAAAGCTCCCTGACCTGTTAAAGCACTTGTTAAAACTCCTTGACCTGTTAAAACATCTATAAAAGCTCCCTGACCTGTAAAAGCACCTTTAGCAGCTCTCTGACCTGTAAAAGCACCTGTAAAAGCTCCCTGACCTGTTAAAGCACCTGTTAAAGCTCCCTGACCTGTTAAGTCATCTGTTATAGCTCCCTGACGTGATAAAACATCTGTAAAAGCTCCCTGACCTGTAAAAGCACCTGTAGCAGCTCCCTTACCTGTTAAAGCACCTGTTACAGCTTCCTGACCGGTAAAAGTAACTATTATAGCTCCCTGACCTGTAAAAGCTCCCTGACCAGTTAAAGCACCTGTAAAAGCTCCCTGACCTGTTAAAGCACCTGTTAAAGCTCCCTGACCTGTTAATATATCTGTTTCAGCTCCCTGACCTTTTAAAGCACCTGTAGCAGCTCCCTGTCCTGTAAAAGCACCTGTAAAAGCTCCCTGACCTGTTAAAGCACCTGTTAAAGCTCCCTGACCTGTTAAAGCACCTGTTACAACTTCCTGACCGGTAAAAGTAACTATTATAGCTCCCAGACCTGATAAAACATCTGTAGCAGCTCCCTCCCCTGTAAAAGCACCTGTTAAATATCCCTGACCTGTTCAAGCACCTGTAAAAGCTCCCTGACCTGTTATATCACCTGTTACAGCTTCCTGACCGGTAAAAGCAACTATTGTAGCTCCCTGTCCTGATAAAACATCTGTTTCAGTTCCCTGACCTGTTCATGCACCTGTAGCAGCTCCCTGACCTGTTCAAGCACCTGTAAAAGCTCCCTTACCTGTTAAAGCACCTGTAAAAGCTCCCTGACATGTTAAAGCACCTGTAACAGCTTCCTGACCGGTAAAAGTAACTATTATAGCTCCCTGACCTGATAAAACATCTATTTCAGCTCCCTGACCTGTTAAAGCACCTGTAGCAGCTCCCTGACCTGTTAAAGCACCTTTAAAAGCTCCCTTACTAGTTAAAGCACCTTTAAAAGCTCCCTAACCTGTTAAAGCACCTGTAAAAGCTCCCTGACCTGTAAAAGCACCTGTAAAAGCTCCCTGACCTGTAAAAGCACCTGTTTAAGCTCCCTGTCCTGTTCAAGCACCTGTTAAAGCTCCCTGACCTGTAAAAGCACCTGTAAAAGCTCCCTGACACGTTTAAGCACCTTTTATAGCTCCCTGACCTGATAAAACATCTATAAAAGCTCCCTGACCTGTTAAAGCACCTGTAAAAGCTCCCTGACCTGTTTAAGCACCTGTAAAAGCTCCCTGACCTGTTTCAGCACCTGTAAAAGCTCCCTGACCCGTTTAAGCACCTGTTATAGCTTCTTGACCCGTAAAAGCATCTGTAATAACTCCCTGACCTGTTAAGTCATCTGTTATAGCTCCCTGACCTGTTAAAGAACCTGTAAAAGCTCCATGACCTGTTAAAGCACCTGTAAAAGCTCCCCGACCTGTTAAAGCACTTGTTAAAACTCCTTGACCTGTTAATATATCTGTTTCAGCTCCCTGACCTGTAAAAGCACCTGTTAAATCTCTCTGACCTGTTAATATATCTGTTTCAGCTCCCTGACCTGTTAAAGCACCTGTAGCAGCTCCCTGTCCTGTTAAAGCACCTGTAAAAGCTCCCTGACCTGTTAAAGCAGTAAAAGCTCCCTGACCCGTTTAAGCACCTGTTATAGCTTCTTGACCCGTAAAAGCATCTGTAATAACTCCCTGACCTGTTAAGTCATCTGTTATAGCTCCCTGACCTGTTAAAGAACCTGTAAAAGCTCCATGACCTGTTAAAGCACCTGTAAAAGCTCCCCGACCTGTTAAAGCACTTGTTAAAACTCCTTGACCTGTTAATATATCTGTTTCAGCTCCCTGACCTGTAAAAGCACCTGTAGCAGCTCCCTGACCTGTTAAAGCACCTGTAGCAGCTCCCTGACCTGTAAAAGCACCTGTAAAAGCTCCCTGACCTGTGAAAGCACCTGTTTAAGCTCCCTGACCTGTTAAAGCATGTGTTATAGGTCCTTGACCGGTAAAAGCACCTGTTTAAGCTCCCTGACCTGTTAAGTCATCTGTTATAGCTCCCTGACGTGAAAAAACATCTGTAAAAGCTCCCTGACCTGTAAAAGCACCTGTAGCAGCTCCCTGACCTGTAAAAGCACCTGCAAAAGCTCCCTGACCTGTTCAAGCACCTGTTAAAGCTCCCTGACCTGTTAAGTCATCTGTTATAGCTTCCTGACCGGTAAAAGTAACTATTATAGCTCCCTGACCTGATAAAACATCTGTAGCAGCTCCCTGTCCTGTAAAAGCACCTGTTAAATATCCCTGACCTGTTCATGCACCTGTAAAAGCTCCCTGACCTGTTTAAGCACCTGTAAAAGCTCCCTGACACGTTTAAGCACCTGTTATAGCTCCTTGACCGGGAAAAGCATCTGTTATAACTCCCTGACCTGTTAAGTCATCTGTTATAGCTCCCTGACCTGATAAAACATCTGTAGCAGCTCCCTGACCTGATAAAACATCTATAAAAGCTCCCTGACCTGTTAAAGCACCTGTAAAAGCTCCCTGACCTGTTAAAGCACCTGTAAAAGCTCTTTCACCTGTTAAAGCACCTGTTACAGCTTCCTGACCGGTAAAAGTAACTATTATAGCTCCCTGACCTGATTAAACATCTGTAGCAGCTCTCTGACATGTTAAAGCACCTGTAAAAGCTCCCTGACCTGTTTAAGCACCTGTAAAAGCTCCCTGACACGTTTAAGCACTTGTTATAGCTCCTTTACCGGTAAAAGCATCTGTTATAACTCCTTGACCTGTTAAGTCATCTGTTATAGCTCCCTGACCTGATAAAACATCTATAAAAGCTCCCTGACCTGTTAAAGCACCTGTAAAAGCTCCCTTACCTGTTAAAGCACCTGTAAAAGCTCTCTGACATGTTAAAGCACCTGTAACAGCTTCCTGACTGGTAAAAGTAACGATTATAGCTCTCTAACCTGTTAAGTCATCTGTTATAGCTCCCTGACGTGATAAAACATCTATAAAAGCTCTCTGACATGTTAAAGCACCTTTTACAGCTTCCTGACCGGTAAAAGTAACTATTATAGCTCCCTGACCTGATAAAACATCTGTTTCAGCTCCCTGACCTGTTAAAGCACCTGTAGCAGCTCCCTGACCTGTTTAAGCACCTGTAAAAGCTCCCTGACACGTTTAAGCACCTGTTATAGCTCCTTGACCGGTAAAAGCATCTGTTATAACTCTGACCTGTTAAGTCATCTGTTATAGCTCCCTGACCTGGTAAAACATCTATAAAAGCTCCCTGACCTGTTAAAGCACCTGTAAAAGCTCCCTGACCTGTTAAAGCACCTGTAAAAGCTCCCTCACCTGTTAAAGCACCTGTTACAGCTTTCTGACCGGTAAAAGTAACTATTATAGCTCCCTGACCTGATAAAACATCTGTAGCAGCTCCCTGACATGTTAAAGCACCTGTAAAAGCTCCCTGACCTGTTAAAGCACCTGTTAAAGCACCTGTTAAAGCACCTGTTATAGCTCCCTGACCTGATAAAATATCTATAAAAGCTCCCTGACCTGTTAAGTCATCTGTTATAGCTCCCTGACCTGATAAAATATCTATAAAAGCTCCCTGACCTGTTAAAGCACCTGTAAAAGCTCCCTAACCTTTTAAAGCACCTGTTAAAGCTCCCTGACCTGTTTAAGCTCCCTGACCTGTTAAAATACCTGTTACAGCTCCCTGACCGTTAAAAGCACCTGTCAAAGCTCCCTGACCTGTTGAAGTACCTATTACAGCTCCCTGACCGTTAAAAGCACCTGTCAAAGCTCCCTGACCTGTTGAAGTACCTATTACAGCTCCCTGATCTGTTAAAGCACCTGTAAAAGCTCCTTAACCTGATGAAACATCTGTTACAGCTCACTGACCTGTTAAAACACCTGTTACAGCTTCCTGACCTGTTAAAGCACATCACGACACGTCACATAATATTACATCATATCACGTCATTTCACATCGCATAACTTGATGCTTACATGACAACACGACCCATCACATGATATTACGTCATGTAACTTGACTTCGTATCAGTTCACATCAGTTGTCGCATCGGTCATCGCACCAGACCTCACATAACAATGTGGATGATGTACAATCATTCTGTGATGTTATCACTTTCGTTTGATAATAAAGTTAATTTATTGGTTCAGCGGAGCGCGAGCTGCTGGACGTGCGCACGATCCGACTGGAGGGGCTGTCGGTGTGGTGCGCGGAGGGCGGGGGTGGGGGAGGGGGGGCGCGTGGCGTGCGCGTGCGGCGAGTGGGCCCGCCGCTGCTGCCCGCGCCCACGCACCTCCAGTTGCAGCTGGAGATCAATTGTGATAAAACGCACAATGGTTAGTTGAAAATTCATCTTGTTTATTTTTATGTAAGGCCAACTTCTCAATAATTAGTTTGATTAGAACTGTAATTGTATAACTGTAGCTGCAATTTCCATATATTGAACTTAGATTATTTGTTGTGCCTATGTGATGTACAATAAATAATTTCTCATTATTTAATTAATGTTTTATCGTGATAAGTGGCGGACATGACGATGCAAGGCACGCTAACTACTCTCCAAGTGTCGCTGGACGCGGCGCAGTACCGGCTCATCCGTGGCGTGTTGGCGCACAACCTGGGCGAGGCGTGCCCCGAGCTCGCAGCGCCTGCCCCCGCGCCGCAGGCGGGGCAGGCGGTGGGGGCAGATGTGTGGCGCACTTGGTCGCTGCAACTGCACTTGCAGGTAAGGGAACCTTGTTCGAACTTTGTGTATATTTTTTTGTGCCCTGCCAAGTGTATCAGTGTGTATATGGTTGAAGATTCTACATTTTGTAGCTCTTAAAAGGTACTAATTCCTTAAAAATTGACTGTACAAATTATAAAACTATAATACACATATGCTTTTCCACTAATATAAACCATGTGTGTTATTATACAGCCATAAAGTAGCAAATGTAATGTTATTACAGGACGTGCAAGTGCAATTACGTCGTGCGGACGCGCCACCGCTAGCCGCGGTCCATTTCATCAAGTCAAGATTACTACTTGATTCGTATTCCGACACCAGCCAGGATGTTGACCTTGTATCTCAGGTAGGTTATTTAAGAAAATAAAGAAGTATACGAAAAGGCTATTTCTTTATGGTATGGCTCGAATACTACTATCAAATTACTATCAAAATATAGAAAGTTTCAATTTTGTATGAAATCCGGCTCGAAGGACCACTAAAGTACGAGATAGGAACAAAATAGCGTAATTTATTGTGTAATCTAACAATAACTGACATTTAATACAATTGACGATAGTTAAGTACATATTGAGTTTTCAATTAGTGTCACACACACACGCAAAGCGACAAATTTAGATCTCTATACAGAATTCGATAAAAACTAGTATTATGAATTATCTTATAGGAGATCCTAGTATGCGACAGCCGGTACTCATCGGAGCCGGCCAACCGGCGCGGCAACGTGTTCAGCCGCATCGTGCAGCCGCAGCCCGACCACCCGCACACCGTGCAGGCTGAACTGCACGCTAGGTAATATATTGTGCTACATAAAATCCAAACATTTATTCAACTAAATATTTTGTTAGAAGTCACTTCAGAATGCTTTTGAATCATAATCATATAGAAAGAAATTATTTTCCATCTCTGGGCCAGGTCACACAGGGCAGCAAGCATAATAGAATAATTAATAACCTTTTAGAATAATTCTTGGGCTGACTATATTTTCTACCAAATAATTGATTTCACGTTATTTGGTTGGTGTTGAAAAAAATACTTTCCTACTAGTGCTTCATAAAAAATAACTATGTACAGGAAACGTCCGGACTCGTCAGCGTACACAATAATGGTGAACAACATGCGTCTGATGGCCATCCTCGACTGGTGGGAGGCGGCCAACCAGTTCATCATGCAGCCCCCGCCGCCGTCCGCTGACCCTGATCAGCTATACTTGTAAGTATACGTAATTATAGTTTTCAGGATAATACGCACCTTGATAAAAAGTCGCCAATAATAAGTGCTAGGAAGAAATTGTTATTATTTATTTACTTCTAGGTTCCTTACCACTTCCTTTTTCTTGGAGTCGATTAAAATAGCGCATTTTTTTAACTCTCTTCTTTGTTCAAAGTTATTTTATTTTGATTCGCTAATAATTTAATTGACCAAAAGTATTTTTGACATTTCTCGTCAAGTTTGTGCTCTTATTCATTATAATAAAAGTAAATATTAATTATTTTGTTATCTATACAGCGAGGAAAGGTCACCAGAGTACGGTCTAGACGCCAGCAACACGGAGAGCGGGGGCGAAGCGCCCGAGCCGCCCGAGCCGATGGAGCTCAAGCTGAACGTCACCGACTCGCAGCTCGTGCTCGTGGAGGACGCCTCCGTGTGGGACACTAACGCTGTTATATTGAAGGTATACTAATCGTGTTAGGCGTATGTAATCTACTTTATTTATCTGCTGTACTTCATTTGAAAATTTTAATTGTTTTGTTACCAGCTGTAAAAAAAAAATGAGATTCTCAATTCGACCGTATTTTTTTGGATTTGTTACCGTCTTTCGACTGTTATTTGAAAGCCTGTACTTCCCGTGTTCTCTTGTTCATTATTTAAATTTTGTTTAGTTCTGATAATTTAAAAGCGGTTGAGTTTTTTTAAGTTATTATTTTAACTTTGTTTAACCGTAATGTACATTTTCTCCAGAGCACCACAGTGATCACGTACCGCGTGGCAGAGGAACGGGCTCTGGTGTGCGAAGTGAGTGAACTGGAAGTGTTCTCGTGCGTGTTGGGGCTGGAGGACGAGACCGCGCTCGCTATTGTGGACCCCGCCGCGCTGCACCTCGCGCTCAACGCTGACCAAGTGCTGCACGTGAGTCGCTGCTACACACACACTCAATCACATGTACACAGTGTGATCTTTGCTTCTTAGTGGAAGAGAACATTAATAAGTGATAAGGCCGCCAAATAAGTTGAACTCTGTCTTTTTCTATATTTAGTCTAAAGTTTCTTGTTTGTTGAACTATATTAAAGTGTTAAATAAATAATAAATACACATACTTACACACTCACTCACTGATACACATACTCAATCGCCAAAATAGAGCATTCCTCAGTAGTTTTTACTCCCAAATGATTGTTTACCGCACAAGTTCATAAAACTCCGTATTGCAGGTGGATATGGGCACACTAAACCTCCGTCTTTCCTACCACGATATGCGCATGTTTGCTGCCATGCTGCAATCGCTGCCCGCGCAAGCGAGACTCGCGCTTTCAGGTCAGTGTTATGTTATTGTATACTTCTTGACACTGATACAAATCCGTCTTTATGAGTCTTTCTTTTTTATACCTTTTACTTTTTTAGGTTTTTTAAATTCAGAATATTACCTCTATTATTTCCTGTATTTTTCTATATCCAATCGGAAAAAATGCATGATATGAAAAATGAAATTATTTATTAGTACATTCTTGCTGCTAAAAAAATATACACTAAGAACATATTTTGTCGATTTTCAGTTTCAGTGTTAAAGTATTCAACGGCAACTCTCTTATACTTTTAAAGCATTAAATGTATTAATGGTAAAATATATTATTTTCTTACACGTTGTTTTAGATGAAATTAGAACATCGATCGATTGATTTATTATACAATACACAATAAAGATCGATACCAACAACCTGCCTAAATTGCCATTTTATGCACGTTACGTAAATTAATAAGTCATTTGTCATTTTTGCAGACAAGTCCGACCCCAGTCCTCACATACCGGACGAGCCCGCGAACAGCGTGCACATGCGCGCCAACAACAACGCGTCCCGGCTCGTGGCCCCGCGCTGGTTGCGCACCAACTCGCACCCGCACGCACACGCACACGCACATGCGCATGCGCACTCGCCCGCGCCGAGTGTGCAGCCACCGCCTAAGAAGACTTTACGGGCCGTGCAGGTATGTTATATTTAACCAAAATGAGAAAATAAATATTGACTTAATTGTATCTCTTTGTATTTTACTTTAATAGTACAAACGATACGATGAAGTGGATAAAAAGAGCGTGTATGCCGAGCATACGTGTCCGAAGTGAAACTTCTTTGGCAAGATTCAAAGATACCAAAATCTTCGCGTTACTACATGACGTGACGGTATTGCCATAACGCAACCTTTAAAATATTACTATCAACGCGCCTAAAGAAGTTTCACTTAAAAGATTGATGTTGTTTGTATGTGTGCAGGTGAGCGCGGAAAGTGTGACACTGTGCGTCATCGATGACTGTCTGGACTCTGATGTTCCGCTGCTGGAGTTGTCACTTGCAGATCTGCAGCTTGAACAGGTGATTATAATAAATTATGTATTTCATTTGTATTGGAAGGTTTGTGTAACAGTATAACATAGGGTGACATTAATTACATTAATTAATTAAGATAATGTAACACCACATTTTGAAAAAAATGATTTTATACAATTTTATGACATCTAAAGTCTAAAAGAAATGTAATAATTAATAAAGAAAAATTGAATATATGATATTATTCAATTGATAACAATTGAATAATAATACCTTTTCTATCAAGATAAGGGTTAACAGGGAAACGAGTAGTAATTTCTCAATATATTCAAATAGGACCTCCGCAAAGTGGAAGAGGCGTTCGAAGACCCGATCCTAGTATCGACCCCATCGGGCAGCTCTAGCGGCAACGTCCCCGAGGGTGCGATAGTTCCGCTATCGGCCGCAGGGCGGCGCACGGCCGCGGGCGGGGGGCGGCTGAAAGCGTTGCTCACGCTTGACTATTATAACCGCATGCTGTCTGGCTGGGAACCTATTGTGGAGCCTTGGAGGTACAGACTCTTTTCTGTTTTAGTATAGAAGGTTGAAAATAATTTCGATATTATTTTTTTTATCGTGACGTATCTAAATGCTCTTTTACACCCTGATAAAAGTACATTTTTAATATGTTAGTGGTGATATTAGACTTAATTGATAAATATGGAAATTTAATAGGCTCTTAAATAACTACATTAATATTACAGGTTTGAAAGTCGTTGGGAGTACACGCTTTCGAGTGCGCTATCCCTCCGTCGGCTACAAGTTGAGATAGCATCTTCAGAAATCTTGAACACAAACATCACGTCCGCACTAGTGGACCTCATCCGACTCGTAAGGACCAACTGGACCGCTGATTATTATGCACCACAGGTAAGACAGGTTATTTTATTTTCTTTTTTATTATACATCAAGTAAGACAGCAAGTGGCATTTGATGTTAAGTGATAATTAAAGTGGTGGCTAGGTCCTGAGTACTAGCGATATAACACCAGTGTTAGTGTTTCAAATTATTTTTGTTTCAGCATGTTTGATATTGCTTTTTTCTACTTTTGCAAGAATTTTTTTTGCGGGTATTTTCATACTTAAGTTTTGGTTCAGGGCTCGAGCCAATCGGAGCAGTCGCCCAAGGGCAGCCCGGCGGGGCACCGGCGCCGCTCGCCCTTCGTGCCGTACGCGCTGCGCAACCTCACCGGGCACCGCCTGTGGTTCACCACGCTCACCACCGCCTCCGACGAGTTAGTTATTACTTATTTCACATTTGATTTTGGAAATTTTTACATTAATTGTCCTTTTGGAAACAAAACAGGTGTCCATAAATTGTTTGCCAGTATTCTTAACATTTTCTATGTGACGAAACTTCCTTTATCAATTATTCATAAAAAATATTTATTTCAAAAGATCTTTCATCTCATGATTTATACGTGAATTATACTTAACTTTTACTTTTTCTTTATTTAAGTTTTACACGGTATTTATGATTTCGCAGGTTGCGTGAGGGCGGCGAAACAACGTCTTGGTCGGGGCCGGATGACTCGTGGGTGTGCGTGCGCGCGGGCGACACGGAGCCCTTCTCGTTCGGGGCGCGGCGTGGTAGAGCGCGGGGTGGGGCGCCGGCGCCCTCGGGAGCCGCGCCCTCCGACCCAGCGCCCCTCGCGCCGCTGCACCGCCTTGTCGTGCGGGTAGATGGCTGGTCGCCGCTCGATCCTGTCTGTGTTGACCGAGTGGGCGTGTTTTTCAGACATATTACACATAATGTGAGTGTGTTGCCACTTATAATTGGAAAATTGATGTAACTGTTGTAGATACATAATAATACCAGCTATAATGGATAATTTCTACATAAATCTAAAGGAATATTCCCATTTTTTTGATGACGTTTAACAAGATGACAGTTCAGTATAAAATCACAATTGGACACGAGACGTCGATCGATCTCTAAATGAAATCGACAATTTTATTTAAATGAAAATGTTGTGACGATTCAAAAGTGCTTCTAGAAGAAGTCTAATTGAATAATAAATGTTTGAATTTATGCGAATTGCAGAAATCGGGTTCGGAAGCACGGGTGGTGCTGGAGGTGTCGCTGGAGGGCTCTGCGCGCAAGCTGGTGACGGTGCGGTCGGCGCTGTGCCTGCGCAACGACCTGCCGCACGCCGTCGAGGTGCGCACGCACCACGCGCACCCGCACGCGCACGCGCACGGTCAGTACTGAGCTTAGATAGCGCCTAATGTAGTTGTAACACCCTAGAAATAGTGTGGACAACATTATATTTAAACTGCGTCATTCTCAGTAAGTATTGCGTAAAAAAACACCTAAAAAGAAATATTGGTCAATTTTTTTTCTATATATTAAGGTTTTAATATTGTTGATATACATAATTTCTTGTTTTAACGCGACTTATGGTTCAGTTATTCACACTTACTCATCGACATTATATACTCCCAATAGAAATATAGAATCCTGCGCACTTTAATCTAAATTTCTGCACAAAAAATTCTCAGCCATATTATTATTCTTTAGTAGTTCTCGGTACCATTTAAAGTAGTCAATTTAAAGGAATGCAAAAAACGGCTTTATTTTTGGTAACATATTTCATTAAAAATGTAGTAAAAAATCTTTTGCGTACAAAACGTATAGTCGTATACGTTTACACATACGTACGAACATACGCACGACATAGATATACGTAACACTAAAGTGAACGGACGGTGTAGAGCACGCAATGCTGCAGCGGCAGGGCGCGGCAGCGGCCGTTGCTATGGGAGGCTCTGGCGGGGTGCGGGGGGTGCGGGGGCTGAGCGGGGTGCGCGCGGTGTGCGGGGCGCTGCAGCGCCGCGCCGCGCTGTGCCCCGCGCCGCTGCCGCGCCTGCCCCCGCATTTGCCCGTCTTCCTCGGCGCCGGTACGGGCCCCGTCCATACTACATGCGTTAGCTTTTGTGACACTTAGCAGTAGTAAACGCTTTAGATTTCATGTAGTGTCATTTGTACGATAGATAGTTATAACTGGTTAGAATCCATTAATATTGTATGTAACACATCTTGACGAATCACATGTAACGATACATAGTAATTATCAACATAATTCGTTGCGATATATGCGTAAAATAACTCAAGCTGAAGTGTAATTTTTTGAATTATTTTTTACTCTGCTCTGTAGGGTTACCGAAATATATTTATAAAAACAGTTATTGGCTTTAAAAGATTATAAACTGAATAATTATATTAATTAGTAAGTAAGTAAATCTAGGTAAGTGTACACAACTAACAACTGACCTGGAATTTTCCCTTCTAATGCAATTGCATTATATCGATGTTGCGTTATGTACTCACGAGCACTTGTACATATCTCAATGTATGCCAAAGAACGGACGGTAACAGGTATCTGATTGTATTGATGTTTCCAGGCGAGTGGGGGGAGTGGGGCGAGTGGGGCGGGGCGGGCGCGCGCGGGGCCACGGTGGCGGCGGGCGGCTGGTGGGCGGCGCCGCTCAGTGCGCGTGCGCCCGTGCTATGGACCAGACCGCTAGTACGAGCCCGCCCGCCGTCCCCAGCGCCGTCGCCCGCGCCGCTGGACTGGCGCGCCGCCCCCGCGCACCCCGCACTGCTGCACTACGAGTGCCGCGCGCCGCACGACTACGTCTACAGGTACGCATCTCATACGTGATATAATCTTGTTGATATTTTTTTCAGTAGAGAATCTCCTACTTTATCTACTATCTTATTGTTTGCAATGAAATTAAAAAAATCAGAATGTTTCAACAAAATCGTGCATTTATATTATTGAACCTTCAAATAAAAGAAAAACTTAATACAATACGCACGTTGCTATGTTGAATAGTCTTTTTTACAGTAAATACAATAATAAATAATTTCGACACTTTTTCATCAGGTTTTGCTGTGTGATAATCCGCGAGAGATTCCCGTTGGAGCGTGGTGAACCCTTAGCTGGTCACACGCTGCGGCTGGTCCCGGCACTGCGACTGGAGAACCTGCTGCCGCTGGAGCTGCAGTATCGTGCTGGCTCGATCACTGGTGCGCTGCCAGCCGCACAAACGGAACCTTTCCATCAGGTACGACAAAAACCACTAAAATTATAGAAAATTTATAAACATATAGTCTTAGTCTTATTCCTTTAAAATTATAAGTTCTTCTATGTTTTCTTTTTTTGGTCCTAATTATTTCAATGAAGTAAAAAAGATTGTAAATGCCAAAAAAAAGAAAAAAACAATAGCTTCATCATCATTATTTATATATAATACATACATAACATATATTTGTTCTCGCTGAATGTTCCTTTATTGAAACAATAGCTTACGAAAATAATATTTCATTGTAAATTTTCACTTGCAGCTGGATGTCGAAGAAGGTGTCGAGATAACTGTAAAATTGGAAGGCTTCGGTTGGTCCTCCGCCCTGAGTGTGGGCGGTGGAGGGGGAGGGGGGTCTAACCACTCCTTCTCAGCAAGACTCAAGTTACGCGATGTTAAAGGAAGAAGATTGTATTTGAATGCGAGAGTCACTGTTAAGAAAACTGATGGCATTAAGGTAAAGATTCGATATTATTCAATTTAATGTTTTTACAGAAGGGAATTTTCCGATCATAGGCAAAAATAGCATCATTGGCCTGTTCATAAATGAGTATTAACTATAAAGCATTGACGAACTATTTCAAAATATAATAATCGTATATTAAAAGGTCATCGAAATATGTCTGAGCAGCGTTGTATAAAATATTCAGTGACATTAACACCTTATTTCCTGGGAATCACGTTAAAAGTTTCTTGTAACATTCATTGCGAAATTCTGCCTAATACACGCATAGGTAGAGTTTTGCCACGGACACTTATTGAGAGTAATTTTGAGATTAGTATATGATGATAGCAGTTCATACAATCCAATGTAGTAAATGTCGACTAATACTTGTTTCCGTGTAATATAGTCATGTTGTCTGGTCAGGTGTCGATCTCCGCGGCGTACTGGCTGGTGAACCGCACGGGGCTGCCGCTGGTGTTCCGCGCGGAGGGCGGCGGCGCGGGATGCGAGGCGGCGGGGCAGTTCGCGGAGCACGAGCTGGCGCGCATGGTGGCGCCGCTGCCCTTCGCCTTCGCCGACGGCGACGGGCCCACGCTCAGTGCGCGCCTCGGCACCGCGCTCGCGGCGCACCCCGAGGTGACACACACACAGACACACACACATTATAAAACTAGTTAAAAATATGTTCTTAATTTATCTTCTGTTACAGAAACATAAATTACCAATAAGCATAATAATAATTTTTATTACTTAATTATGTCATTTCAAGAATCTTGAGTTGTGAAGAAAAATTCATAAGAAATTGTTAAAGACAATTAGGTTATAAGAATGTTTTTTTTTCTTTTATGTTTTCGATAACTTTAATTGAACTTCAAAATGTATAACATCTGTATTTCTGCTGGTTAGTGGTGCTCGCCGTTCGGCCTGGGGCCGGGCGTGACGGTGAAGCGTCTGGAGACGGGCGCGGAGGAGCGCGCGTACAGCGTGGGCGTGTCCGTGCGCGCGGGGCGGGGCCGCCACCGCCGCACCAACGTCGTCACCTTCACGCCGCGCTACCAGATACACAACAATACTTCGCGCACGCTGCAGTTCGCGCAGAAGTGCACTGCTACTACGCTCGTGAGTAAATTCCTTATTTTTTTCAGACACGTACGCACGCACTAAATAGGCTGTTTAGACGCGTGACGCTTTAGAGTTTAGACGAATAGGCCGTTTAAATTAACATTTATACTATTCTTGTCTTGTATAACCATACTACTATAACTTTCAATTAGCGAACGCAATAATCGGTTTGAAATATATGGATCTACAAATTTTTATCAAGATTCGATTAAATATTTTGCGTAACAGAAAAACGAGCATCTATTCGTCCAATCGCATAGACATTGTTGTAATGTTAGTGTCAAATGAACAATTATACATTATGTATGTATTTATTGTATTTACGGTTATACAGAGTGACCCTGGCGCGATGGCAACACACATGTCAGCAGTGGCCGGCTGCTACCTGCCGTGGCACTGGGCGCGCTGGGACCGCGAGCCGCTTCTCTGCGTGCGCGTATTACCTGATCCTACTGGGACCAATAGTGGGACAAATTCTGGGGCTAGTGATTCAGCAGCACCGCTCACAGCCTGGTCTGGTGGCTTTAAGATTGACGCGCCGAGGAGTTTGCACATCGCTTGCAGGTATGATTGCTAGATAAGACTGATAAATGATTTTATATTATTACCTTGATCAATAACATTTATTGGTCTTTTCTCCTCTTGCAGTTTTAAGCTTTTTTAGCCTTTGCTTATGATCTATGATTTTCACAGATTTTTTTGTTTATCCTCTGATGTTTGTTGGCTAAATAAAAAAAATTGGTTGTTTATAAAGTAGGTTTACGATCGAGATGTTTACGTGATAACGTCTTATTGGTGGCAGCGCTCGAGATGAGATGGGAGATCGGTCCGTCTCTCTCTCGTTATACCTGCGATCGCGCTCGTTAGGTTTTGGTGTGACACAAGTTTCTGAAAATGTCACCCGACTAAAACGATTTTAAAAACGTTATCACGTTGAAATATTTATTCCATTCTCGTAGTTTTGGTAATTTATCCGAAAGGATGTAATAAGTTTTTCGAATGTACCTTTATTAAAAACAAGGATAATGTGCACTGTGCAGGGAGAGCGGCGGGTCGTACCTGATCGTGCGCGTGGAGGTGGTGCGGCAGCACGCGGCGCTGCTGGTGGTGCTGACGGACGCGGAGTGCGCGCCGCCGCCGCTGCACATCGACAACTGCTCGCCCGTGCCCATCATGTTCCATCAGGTCAGCGATAGGCTTCTATCTTTTTAAAGACAAACGCAATTTGTCAAAAACATTCGACCAATGAAATCCATTAATCATATTTTGGTCACAAAAAGTTATAACTCTTTTTTTAATCACATGATGTATTTTGTTACGTCTATACCTGCAGAAAGTCATTGTTTCTGTGTATATTTTAGGCATTTTAATAATTTTGATTTTTGTCACACACTTAAAAGTGTTATGATCTCGCACAGGTGGGTTGCAGCGAGGAGAGCGTGGTGCGGTCAGGCGCGCGGCTGCGCTGGGCGCTGCCCGAGCCGGAGGGCCCGCGCACTGTGGCCCTCAGGGCCCCCGGCGGCCCTCGCCTGCCGCTGCCGCTGGACGCTTTGCACTCTGCGCACACGCTGCTGTACCAGAACTTCATCTACGTGTGCTTCCCCGCGCCCGCTTCCCCCTCGCCCTCCTCCCCCGCACCCGCCCCGCCCTCACCAGATGCGGACCTCGTGCTCGAGGTGCCCGCTGGTTCTACGCGCGTGCAGCTCGCCACTAAGCGATATGGTGACAGGTGAGATAGCTATACACTGATGATATTATATCTGTCTGTCATGACGTTCGACAGATAAAAAAACATTTTTGATAAAACTTCTATTTTTTACTCTCTTTTACCAAGTTAAGAGACTGATATATGCCTTAGGTCACAACTATGGCGACGTGGGCCAGGTGGGCAACTGATTCACGAAGGCAGCTCGCCGCCGCAGCCCACTGATGCTATGCTCTCTGACGATACCACCATCTCACCACATGCCATGGTAATTATTCTATTCTCTAAATAAATGTTGATTAATAACATTCTAGATTATGTCAATGTAAGTTACCGCCCCTATTCAATAACACGGCACCTAGGATTACTATTATCGATATCATTTTCATGTTTACATTTCCTAACAATTCATCCGAATCGATGTGTACATGCGGATTTTAGTAAAGCTTTTGATAAGGTTGACCACAACATTAGTAATAGAAAACTACGCTGCACAGTATCTCGATCCGTGACTGTATTGGATTATCTATTTTATTACGACCGTATTACAGGTAGTAAAAGTTAGTGAAAATAATTTTTCGTCCCTTACTATGTATTTCGGGGTGCCACAGGGTTCGCTACTTGGACCATTACTTTTCGTAATTTTCAAAAAAAAGGAAAATGAATTTCTTGCAACAAATTATAGTGTTAAACATAGTCGCGTGGTATTGGCAGGTGCTGGACATCGAGGGCGCGGCGCCGCGGCCGGGCGTGGCGGCGGCGCTGGTGCTGCGGCGCGCGGACGGGCGGCGGGCCTCCACGCAGGCCTGGCGCCTGCTGCCCGCCGGCCGCATGGCGTGCGCGCACCGCAACCTGTGCGTGCAGCCCGCCGGCGGCCTCATGGCGCTCGCCCCCGGTACCGAATTCATGTCAATGCGTCAACATCACATACACTTTTTAACCGACTTCAAAAAATGGAGGAGGTTATCAATTCGGCCAGTATACAGGGTGTCCCAAAAAGTAGTGATGAACGGAAGCTGGGAGGTAGAGGACCTAGAGAGCTATCCGAATCACCCCCATGTATGTTATGCGATTTTTCGTATTTTCGGAGTTATGACATTTTTTTCAATTTTTCATCTATCGCTGAGTACGATGAGATTTTTATTTATGGTGACGTGACTTATTGCGCTAGATGCTTGATTTTTTTTTGTGTGGTAAGCTGAAAGATAGGCCAATTCAGTATGGTAACATTTACTATCGTTAGATCTTCGAATGGAATAAAAAAAGAATTAAATGCCAAGAAAGATAAAATTACCCAGTATGTTCACAACTTCAAGGGCCCATAAAAAAATAAAATCACATAAAAAAAGTTTTCCATTTGGCTTTTAAAAACTCGCTCTATCTATCAGGTAGCTACCCTAAAAATTTCATTTTATTATTCAGAAGGCTTCAATCGAAAAATTGAAATCTAAATGTGGTAAGTGCAAAAATTTTATTAACATGATGATCATTAAAACCAAATTAAAACCCATAAATAGGTGTTTAATTACCAGAAATTTTTAAAATAACCCCGCTGTTGCTCAATGCAAGTGCGACATCACCGTAAAAAGTTGTCTTTTAAATGTCTGAATGCCCTTTTATCATTTTTAATGGTTTCTTCTGCTACTATGAATTTCCGGGTTATTTCGTCCAAATTGTAGCATTCTCTCAAGTAGCCGAGGTCTTTTTAGTATCCCCATTGAAACAAATCAATGGGGTTTAGGTCGAGGGACCGTGCAGGCCAGGCTTTAAGGCAGGCGTCACCAGCGCATGCGCAGGCTGCAACGACCAATCCATCTTTCAGGGTATCTTTGCCCTTTAGCCTGGCCTCGACGGTCCCCGGACATAAACCCTATTGATTTTTTTCCGTGGGGATACTACAAAGACGAGAGACTGCCACAATTTGAACGAAATAACCTGGAAATTCATAGTAGCAGAAGAAACCATTAAAAATGATAAAAGGGCATTCAGACATTTAAAAGACAACTTTTTACGGTGATGTCGCACTTGCACTGAGCAATAGCGGGGTCATTTTAAAAATTTCTGGTAATTAAACACCTTGTTATTGGTTTTAATTTGTTTTTATTAATCATCATGTTAATTCAATTTTTGCACTTACCTCATTTAGATTTCAATTTTTCGATTGAAGCCTTCTGAATAATAAAATGAAATTTTCAGGGTAGCTACCTGATAGATAGAGCAAGTTTTTAAAAGCCAAATGGAAAACTTTTTTTATGTGATTTTATTTTTTTACGGGCCCTTGAAGTGGAGAACATACTGGGTAATTTTATCTTTCTTTCAAAAATTCAAAATTCAAATTAATTTATTTGCCAAAATTTTTTCTTGGCATTTTAATTCTTTTTTTTATTCCATTCAAAGATCTAACGATAGTAAATGTTACCATACTGAATTGGCCTATCTTTCAGCTTAGCACACAAAAAAAAAATCAAGCACCTTCCGCAATAATTGACGTCACCATGAGTGAAAATATCACCGTACTCGGCGATAGGTGAAAAATTGAAAAAAACGTCATAACTCCGAAAATACGAAAAATCGCATAACATACATGGGGGTGATTCGGATAGCCCTTTAGGTCCTCTACCTCCCAGCTTCCGTTCATCACTACTTTTTGGGACACCCTGTATTTTGTTACAACATTTCTTAATAGGATGAAATTACAAAAAAAAAATCAACACGCCCTAACTAACAAAAGGATTCACTTTGCGACCTATTAAGACGATAGATCGCATAATATAAGAAAAAAAAATTGTTATTCAGTACTAAATAATTTGATGTGTGTAGGTAACCGCGTAGCGTTGGGGCTAGCGGGTGATGCGGACACAGTGCCGCCGGAGCAGCGCGTGCGCTGGCGCACGCTGCGGCCGGGCTCCGGTCGGCTTAGTGTGACGCTCACTGCTGATGGTCCAACTCGACTCATACGCATCATGGACACCGTTCAATCGGTTAGAAAATCATCTCCAATTTAGAATTTAGCTTGGTTATTGTTCATTTAATGATTTATGTACAAGATTTTGCAGAGTCAATCAATCATGATATCCTTTAAAATATTAAAATTTTTCTTATATTTAACCATATTTTTATACTCAGGAATCAACAAAGATCGAATGCGCTGACGACGAGGAAGAGGAGCAAGCGAAGCTGGACGCGAGTTCGGAAGGCGAGTGGGGCGTGTCCGTGTCCCTGGAGGGGCTGGGCGTGTCCCTCGTGGCGGGGGTGGAGCTGGTGTATGCGCAGTTCCTGGGCGTGCGGTTGGACGTCGCGAGGGACGCAGCTGCTGCCCGCCTCACGCTCTCCGTGCACGACATGCAGTGGGACAACCAGGTGCACAAACTACTACTAGTTTTAAACTCAAACTCAACATTTTATGTCAACTTTCACGAGCAATTAGGAAGGCATTATCTGAAATAAATCAAATAAATAAATAAATTATTCAATTCACACATATTTTGTAACTATTTTAATTTTTAATGCAGTAACGAAAAATAAAATTTTTGATAAATGTTATCTCATATCGTATAAATCATTTATTGAGCGTATTGTTTGTTTAAAACTCAAAATTATTGGTACCCGTTCTGTCAAAGTTGAGACATTGGGTCACAATATGTGACTAAAACCAAAAATATCGCTTGTTTTGCACAGCTGCTGGGCACCTCAAGCCCGGTGCTGCTGTACTGCGTGCCGGAGCGCGGCGGGGCGGGTGCTGCCGGTGCGGGTGCTGGCGCTGCCGGCGCGCTGCCCGCGCTGCACGCGGCGCTGGAGATGCAGCGCGCGCCGCCGCCGCGCTACAACGCGCGCTACTTCACGCACCTGCTGCTGGCGCTCAGGCCCATCGCCGTCAAGCTCGAGGAGAGGTAAATCCGGCTCGAAGGACCTGTTTGATCTTCTTTATGAGATAGATTGCTTATTTAACATATTATACAGTTTGCCAATTTTGATCATCCATATTTTGCTAATAACATGCTTAAATACCTGCACCTGTATTTTTATATGCTTGTCTGTTTGTATCCAATTGACTCTTTATGAGCTCATGATCGATTTTTACCCCGTTAGAATGAAATATGTCCGTTTTAACAGATTTAATTCTAACTTTGATCACTTATCAAAGATCGCTGATATTACAATAATTTCATGAATTTATCTTATTATAATGAGATGTGCTTTATTTTATCAACTACCTACCTATATTTTTTTTGTAATTTATTTTATTCAAATTGACGTTTTCTGTCGATGGCATTAAAGTGTATGTGTCGGCAGGTTGATCCTGATGGTGTGGCAGTGGCTGCAGCAGCCGGAGGGCGAGGAGGTGCCGGACGAGGCGGAGTGGGAGACGCGCCGAGTGCTGGACGAGCTCACCGCACTGCACGCTACTAGATACTACTTCGCGCTTATCAAGCTGCTGCCCAGCCAGGTATCAAATGATTTAGCAATATTAGTTGGTTTTTCGTGTGGGATATAATTAAGTCCAAACGATAAGTAAGATATAACAGTTAAGAAAATTAAGTTTCCAAAAATATTTTCTCAAATAATTGACGCCTTACAAATGAAACAGCTATGACTAACTACTTGCTTATTGAATTGGCTATTTTCATTCATAATTATTCTTGTTTTGTGATTGTCACTCAGTTCAATGTTTAAACATTTTAATGACAATTTTCACATTATTCTCTTTGTGTTACTGGTTTGTCAAGCAAGAGCAAACGCATATTAAAAAGCCACGGTATATTTCAAACTCAAACATTTATTTATTCAATTAGACTTCTTCGAGAAGCACTTTTGAAACGTCAATACATATTTTTAAAATTTACCACCTTTGTTGTTAATTGTAAATTTCCTTTGTTGTTAATTGTTAATTGTAAATTTTCCTTCCCAATAAAATAACTCCTCCCGCAGATCCGTCTATCAATGTCCACATCGAGCAAGGTGGAAGGCGGTGCGGGAGCCCTGCGGCGGCGGCTCGGGCTCACGCTGATCCGCTTCGAGGACGCGGCCGTCGAGTTGGAGCCCTTCCTGCGAGCGCACGCGTTTGATACTGCGCCCGCGCTGGCTAGGGACGTGCTGCAGCACTTTAAAGATGTAAGTGTTGGTGCTGTTGTAAAAAAGTTTGGCGTTTGAGCCTTTCTGATACAAGTTTGAAGTGATTTTTATGTAATTAAAATTATATTTTTATTAGACAATTAAACATACATAAAAGAAGGCAGGGTACTATTTCAGAAGTCTTATTTTCTTGGTGTCAAGTGATTTAAAAACGGTATTTGAGTATTATTATTTGTTGATTTTGTTATTATGTTTTACTTATCTCTTTCTCACGCACTTGTTAACGTGTTAATCCGTCAGTCCTCGGATCACAGACACAATAGAAAATCTATTGTGTCTCGGCCCGATCGGGCCGCTCGGTGGTCAATGGGTTAAAACAAATCAAACTAACCCAATAAATTTTTGCTTAGGAATTGAAATGGCAAGCGGCCAAAATCCTGGGTTCAGTGGATTTCTTGGGCAATCCCTTGGGATTCGTCGCGGATGTGTCGGAGGGCGTGTCCGGTCTGATACTTGAAGGCAATGTGGCTGCTTTACTGCAAAATCTCACACATGGCATATCGAATTCCGCAGCAAAAGTTACAGGTATGACAGAGGACTATTCAAATATTGCACATTACCTATAAAAAAATGTAATTTAAATAACAATGTAATAGAATCCATATAACTGCAAATTTAGTGTTCGATTGATATTTAACAATCGAACACTAAGTGTCCGTTCTTACCCATAATCGCCAATATGTTCTTTCAGAGCGCAGTTTAATTTTTTTCTCGCTATAAGATAACCACCTCTTTTCTATCTCACAAACACCTTAAATGTCCACTTATTTTTTCCATGTTGTAATGTCTAAAATGTGTTATTATCATGCAGAGACGCTGGGCGACGGCCTGGAGCGCGTGGTGTGCGACGAGGCGCACGAGGAGACGCGGCGCCGCATCCGCTCGGCTGCTGCTGGGGCGAGGCTCGCTGCCGGCCTAAGGGGGCTCGGCCTCGGCCTGCTCGGTGAGTGCATGTAGTATATGTGTACATGTAGATCCGGCTCGAAGGACCAAATAAATTTACTGTACATGTGTTTAATGAACATGTGTTCATGTCCATGTCCACTACTTTTAGGTTTTTACCTAATTACTTTTAAAGAAGAAGATATGTTAGTAATTTTTGCTCTCTGAAAGTAGATAAAAATTAGGTAGATTTATCTTAAAAATAGATAAAAATTAAGTAGATTTATCTTAAAAGTAGTTGATAATAGATTATGAATATTTAAGTATTTAATTTTGTGTGTATGTATAGGTGGCATGACGTCGTTAGTGAAGCATAGCTACGAAGGTGCTACAGCAGAAGGGTTGCCAGGATTTATCGCGGGGGTTGGCAAGGGGCTCGTGGGCACCGTTACCAAACCCGTCATTGGCGTACTTGACCTTGCTGCTGAGACCGCTGCAGCAGTTCGGGATTCCAGCCGCAAGGTAATCAAAACATCTATATAACGGAATTTCGATCGCTTTTGAATAAAATAAAGGAACACGTATTACAACCAACGTGATTTTACTTGCTATATGTATAAAGAGCTTTTAGGAAAATTTTCATGATCTAAGTTCATTAATCAGAATTTTTTTTTTATAAAAACGATGCTTTTTATTATTATTGAAGTGAAACTTCTTTATCGGGGTTGGAAAAAAATTTAGTGTAACATTTTTTCGTTACGCGTGACATTTTTCCGTTACGCGCCATCTTTTTCTTATCCCTACCACGCGTGATTCGACGTATTTCTGTAAAGTTGTCATAAAGAAGTTTCACTTCTTACGTGTGTACACTGTACACTAGTACATGCACACGTTTTTTTTTCTCTTTTTCCTTCCGCATTTTCAAAGTTTTCTGTACATTATTGTGTATATTCTGTCGTGCAGGGTATCCGCGGCGGTCGCGGCGCGGGCGGCGAGCGCGTGCGGGCCCCGCGCGCCCCGCCCGCGGCGCTGCTGGCGCGGTACAGCGCGGCGCAGGCGCACGCGGCCGCCCGCCTGTACGCGCTCAACGCCGGCGACTACGCCGAGCGGCTGCTGGCCCACCGCACGGTGCGCGACACGCCGCACGACATACAGGCGCTGCTGTCCGACTGCTACCTGCGCATCTTCACCTGCAAGGCCGCGCAGCCGCAGATCGTCATGGAGACGCACCTCAGGTACAAGCACGCGCACGTTGCCCTCGTCTGTATTGTATATACATAGCACTCTAGCTGAATTGCTTTCCACTTGCAATACATAACTTTAATGTGTTATGGTGATTTAAAACACTTCTAAATAAAATATAGCTGTACAATTATTTTTCTTTCTCATACACAATTTGTTTATTGATACATTTGTCAACAGCAACCTAGTATCATGCACGGCGGTGACAGTAGACGGCGCGCACTTCGTGGAGCTGGGCGTGCGCGGGGGCTGCGGGGGCGGGGCGGGGGGCGGCGCGGGCGAGGGGCTGCGGCGGCCGCGCGTGCAGTGCGACTCGCGCGAGCTGGCCCGCTGGCTGGCGCAGCACGCCGCACACGCGCGCCAGCTGCACCACGACCGCACGCACACGCTCGTGCCGCACGACGATATATAACTAAACTGAAATACACTGACGAGTAAATATACATAGGTCATCGACATATACCTATAGATGTAAGCGCAACACTATGCGTACAGTCTCGCAATCCATACGCGCACATGCTTGTGCTGAAGATGATATATAATTTCGCCTATAGGTGTGGTTATACATGAATACGAAATCTACACAGGTGTGACTCTATGCGTACGCGCCTGCAGTGTGTGCACATGCTAGTGCTGCACGATGTTGTGTAATTTAACCTATATATACGAAGAGGTTAGTGCAGACGTGACTGGATACGTACACAACTGCAATACGACCGAACAAGTACGATAGCAACACAGGATCTTGTACGTCGTACACACAGAAGATCGTACACACTACACACACAAGATTTTTATTATGCTCATATAAACCTAAGTACATGATTGAAACAAATCGGCCGATACCAACTCGCATAGTATTTGTAACATTCAAGTTCTAAGTATACGGGTGACATTATTGTGACGCATTACTAACGTACGCGCACGCAATATGCGTATACGTTCTCATATACGAGTTGTAGTCAATCGTAACGATTTGATTGTTCAGTATACTTGTAGGTAGTTGAATAATGTTCCTGAAAATAATATGTGTAAATAAACGTTTTGAAGTGTGATAAAAAGTACCCGAAAAAAGATAATTGTGTCGTTTACTTGAGACGTGTAATAATTAAATTTAAGACCTCGATTTATTAAATTATTTAACCAACTCTGCTTTATAATATGTCTATCTTGTTGAATAACAGCTCGAACGACTTTTTTGTCAATGTCAACATTTTTACTACACAATACATTACCCAACACCGCACAAATAAGAAGATCAAATTTGTAATAATGCCCTGTGTAGATGCACATTAAGTGGAAATTAATTCAACGTAAACGTGAAATAAATATTAACTATTTCCTTCCGAAACTTGAATTTAGAATGTTGGTGCCAATGAATGGAAATGTGTAAGTTATATCTTAGATTCCAGTAATTTATGGTGTGCAAATGAATAAACTGACATCCAACATTTCATTCCCTAGTGCAAGCGTGACTGACTAGCGTAGGTAATTAACTAATTTATTCTGAAATATTAAGTATGAATAAATAAGTTTAAGACATATGATTGTGTGTTTGGTTGTTTATCCTCCTTGTAACAGTAGTTTTAAACTAGTGTTTGACAGACATAAAGGGAAGAAAAGTAAAGGAAACTATGGAAATCAAGAGAAAGTCAACTTGTGAATATACAAGGAATGTGTGAGATAAAACTATATATAATACTTTTGTAAACGATTCGCTCGTATCAATAATGGTAATGTTTTATTTATTTTTTCGATAACGCGTGTTGTTCGAAAGTTGTGTGTTGACTGTTACATAATGTTTTATGACTGCAGACAGAACAATTATTATCTACTTATTCGTTTTAGAACAAAATGTGTGGTTTTTATATGAACGAAAAATTAAGTTTTTATAATAAAGATGCTCGTTTTTTGTTCTTTCAATGATAATAATACGATAATGTTCCATTTGACGATATTTTCAACATATTTAAATAATAAGTATTTTTTTAATCACTCCTTTCAGTTAGAATTTAGCACGATTCAAAATTATTTGGACCTAAGCAATCACTATTTTACGAAAAGATTGCAGTGAAATGTGTAGCATTATTAAATATAAGACTATTTACAGGATTAAATCCTGCGACTTACTTAGACTTTAGGACTAGTGTTACTACTAAATATAAATATTGTCATCACAATACTAATGTATAGCCTAGACGCGACTGAGTCGTGTGTATTGTACCTTATGTAAGATGTGTACTCGTCCTTATTTATGACCTACAAGAATGTAAAATGGCTTTTCATTTTGAAATGTAATATAAATTTATATTGATGGCATTATACTTCCCTTTGCATTCAATTTTAAGTCTTATTGAAGAAAGTTTAAATTTCTTCAAACTAATAGTCAAATTCACCATGTCATGTTATCTTATGTTCCTAAATATTCTATTATTTATTTATATTATATTTCATAATGAAAAGTCTAAGTTACTGCGCACATTTTGACCTACAATCAGCGCTTTGGTTGATTATATTTATTACTATGTATCTGAACAAGGCTGTGTTCATAGACCTGTAGGATAATTCAAGATTTAAGCGCTCCAATACACGGCGACTTTAAAAAAAATAATAAATTGATTTGGACACCTTATTGTTGAATTAACTAAATATTTTATTTAATAATGTTTATTTGAAACTATCGCCGTGTATTGTGGCCATATTTTTGGTTGAGACTTGGATGCAATATTGTATGTTCGTCGAAGTGTTCAACGCACATTATGCCTTATCTTTGTATTATTTATTATTTTATTAAGTGAGGAAAATGCAATGCTTAAATAATGTTATTTTAGTTAAGGATGGTTGACTTTTTAATTTATTGTGTGCACTTACAGAGTTTGTAACTTTGTTGTAAATGTATAAAAGTAAATTTGTTTGAGATATGAATGCCAAAAACATTTTATTTAGTTGAGGGATTTGATATTAATTTAAAGCAATAAGACTTGGTTGATGGTTGATAATAAAATATTGTTTACATAAAATTGTTTTATTTCTATACATAACCTTCACATTATAGTGGTCGTTAATTGTTGGTAGGCACTTGAGATAAGGAAGAATATTGCATAAATATATACATACGGGAAGTATAGGTGTCCGTGTGTGGTAATTACAATGAAATGTAGAAAAAATGCAACAAAAACACTAATTGCACTTATACAGTATGATTTGTTTACCCATCATAACAACATAAGGTTAAGCGACGCCTATCATTAATACTCATATCTATCGATAGGTTAATTGTATATCAATTGCAACACAAACAAAGCCACAGTCACAAAGTTGTTGTGGTACAATTTGAGAGTAAAGTTATAAACAGACGTTCGAATTTGGTACGGACCGCACCGTGACCTTGGTGCGCTCCGGACCATATTCGATCGTGTGTACAGTGGTCCGCCGGACATAATTATTATTATTGACGGTACGGTTGGTTCGATGGTTTTTTCATCCGAACTTGGTGCGGACCGTACCAAATTCGCGCGTGTGGACGGGCGATCGCACCGGACAGCGCATTAGTCATAGACTATATACTTATTACAGCTTTAGTCACAGTTCTACCGCCAAACAAAACGGACGTCGGTCGATCGTTATCAATGGCGATGGCGTCGGTAGACGTGGCTAATACTGAAAAAAGATTAATAATATAAATTTTAGAACTCTACAAAGATTTATGATATTACTGCATATGTCTGAATGAATCCCTGTCTTTTAAATATAATTTTGCCCATTCTTTTCTCTTCGTTTTCTTCTTTTCAATGGTTGTAACTTGTACTTGTACCAAAAGAAGCCTTGAACTGAGGTCTACATGTGAAAAAAATACAACATTCTAACCACGAATTTATTACGAGAAATAGATTTTCAAAGAATTCGGTTTGACTTTTAATGAGATTACTATGATCAATGCTCGAAATATTCACAAAAAAAGGAGATTAATTTGTATTAATTTGATATTATTGAATTGTCTTATAAACCTAAGATATTTTTTTTTGTTCAGTTAATTTATTACATATAAAGATTGTAATAAATTAACCTTTTACCTACATATAATAATATATTGAAATATCGACTATAACTAACGACTAAAACATAAACAAAAACTTGGTAATAGATAGATGATATATATAATTTGAAACTGACATTCTTTGAAAATCTATATCTCGTAATAACTTCGTGGCTAGAATGTGATATTTTTGTCACATGTAGAAAGGTTCAAGGTTTCTTTTGGTACTAAACAGAGCTTCTACTAACGCCTGCATATAATATAAAAAAATAAAAACGAAAATCAGTAAAAATTACAATACTTTCGCCTCTATCGACAATATCGAAAATATCAAAAAGGGATAATTTGCGCCTTTAATCACTTCATATATTAGCAACGTAATAAATTATCTAGTCGCTAGTGTATCTATTTTTTTATACGAATTTATTTAGCTCAGTTGGCCGCGAAAATTCCAATATTTTAAGAGTTTTTTTTTAAAACCGTAAATTTAATCGTAATTTTTAAACAAAGAATATTTTCTTTGTGCGGCAATGCCTGGACGGATAGCCGAAACCGATAGAATATTGAAACTGTAAAGGCGAAGCTGCAAATTAATTGTAATTTTAAATTATCGTGCAAAGATTTTTATACATTCGCTTTAGAAAATGAAGAGCTATTAAAAGCTGTTTCTTCCAACAGCAAATATAAATGCCAAAAATAAATTTTCTCTATTTAACATTGCTGTTTTAATTATCTCCCGTAAAAAATAACTAAAACTCGTATTTTTGATGCTGTTAACCCTTAAATCAAATACTGGCAACCCTAGGTGCGGTGCGGTCGTGTGGCGAGTCGATCGCACCGCACGAGTACGGTGGTCCGGTCGCACCAGTTCGAACGTCTGTTTATAATTTTAAATATATTATGTAAAATCGCCGGCCGGCGGCAGTCGGTGCGGGTTCACCATAGAAAGAACACGTCGCTTCGATCACGTGGTCAGTGGCCCTGACCTCGGTCTCAGCTGACATCAAATCAACAAAAACGTACGTATGAGTTTTATTACTCAAGGGTCATCAATACTAACCCATAGATTGTCCGTATAAAAATTAGTTATTATAGTGTCCCCATTTGAAAGATGGTCACTTTAATAGCGTTTGGAGCATTCCTAAATGTTGTCTTCGTGAATGTAAACGCTGCGGCCTTGCACGAAAACATTGTTTCGAAGTGAGTTCTAAATATCATTGAAAACTCTTAATGAAATGTTTAAATTGGCTACTTTTTGCTCGATATTTTTATTCAAGTAGTTTGTTAATTTATTTTATGTTAAGTTTCATTGATAATAAACCTGTTTCTCATATTATAGAATGACTTCAATAGATTACTCCAAAGTGCCAATACAGGAGAAATCCCTGTACACACCACCGTTGGAAGAAGTGGCTGAAGGTAAGTTCGTAATTTAGTAGTGTAAGAGCTTTTTATGAAATCATTAACTAGTTAGATTTATTTCAGTACTATGAATATAATCCCTTTTTCTTTATATACTTTTAACTTATAAGTTAAGCCTGTTAGTGTATGTGCATACATTCTTTAAACACTTGTCCTGTCTTTAAAACTTTTACAGGATCAAGAGTTTTCAAAACCGGTCCAGTAGTTTTTGAGTTATTCTTACCAAAATTAATGTTAAGGATAAGTTTTAATAATTATTACCATCAATCTATACCAGAATTAATAAGAGCCTTATAATACATATACCTAGATGTAAAATAAGTATTCATCCTAATGTCTGATCCATAGAAATCTAAATCTTGTTATTTAGATTTGGTCTGATCACTCTATTTGCAAAGTAATATAAAATACATATATTTCTTCCAGTATTATCTCGTGGTCTCCGCAACACGTTCGAGTCGGTCAGCGTCTCTGCAGAAGAATGTCCAGACCTCAGAAAAGCACCATTTGATCTGACCACTCCAGGTTTGTAATATCCTATTTAAAATCATATAAAGAATGACAAAATATAAAAATAGCATATACCTACAACCTAATAGGAAAATAGTTAACCATTTTAGTTATAAACAATGAATCAAATTATCATGTGATATAAAAAAACTTGATACTGAAATTTTATGGCTTTGTATTATCAATCTATACTTATAATAAATCTGTAGAGAGGCCAATTCTGTACATGAAATATATTTAAAAAAAAACTATGAAGGGGTGATAAGGGATCGCTACTGATGCCAAAAATGCAATCAGTAAAATTTTTGTCTGTCTGTCTGTCTGTCTGTCTGTCTGTCTGTATATTCGTTATAGAAACAAAAACTACACGACGGATTTTAACCAAATTTGGCACAATTATTCTTCATACTCCTGGGCAGGTTATAGTAAAAGAATCATGTAAATCGGTGTAGAAACACCAAAGTTATACATGAAATACGCTATAAGTCATCGCGCGTGAATACAGAATCATGCAGCCATAAGGATTATTTTTGTGTATCAGTTGCCGCGTTCGACGCGTTTCGCGGCGGGAGCTATAAAAAGGCGGCGGGTCTGCACTCTGCACCCGTTTCGCGTTGTCATGGCATCACGTGTGAACGGCTGAACCGATTTCGATAATTCTTTTCTATTATATTCCTTGAAGTACGAGGATGGTTTTTATGTAGAGAAAACGTAAATATGTACCACGGGCGAAGCCGGGGCGGACCGCTAGTATTTGAATAAATCAGTAGTATCTTAAATAAACATAGATATGACACAGTAGCACTTTCGTTGTTGTTATTGAGATTATGTGATGATTCTTATCTCATAGTTTCTTCGATGTTATAAATTATATCTTATGGCGTGTTCATAAGGTGGGGTTTATCTTGATAATGTCCTACATTTAATTATGTAAGAACGTATGTTGTAATATTGAAACATAATTATTTACTGAGAATGTAAATAAAAGAAAGACATATCTCAAAAATATTTTATTGCAAACAATATCGTATTTTCAAAGTATACAAAAGTTTTTGAGACAAAAATATGAAACTTTCGTGTCCCAGGGTTGTCAGGCAATGCGAAGCTCATCGAGCTGGGCGGTCCCCCGTACCTGGTGCCGCTGGTGCAGCGCGACAAGATCTACGACCTGGCGGCGCTGCTGCGGCACCTCGCGCGCGACCCCGCGCTGCTGGCCGGCGCGGGTGCGGGACCCTGGCCGTACATCGGGGTTAACTGTGAGGTTATTAATGATTTGATTATTTGACAGCAATGCGGGAATCTTTTTAAATTTAAAATAAAACAAATTTGTTTTAAACATAAGAGAAGATTCTTTATTGTTCCAAAACATCAATACACAATTAGGTAGGTATGTAGGTAATATACATACATGACATAGGTATAAATATTAACAAATCGATCCTATGATTTGCAGAATAATATCTTGGTTCTTGAACATCTGATACTAATTCAACTATTTGCATACTTGCATACAAATTTTACATAGAAAACAATTATCTTTATAACAAAAGTATTGTGTACCTACTCTGTACACATGTATTTAATTATTTTCTATATTCCCAGGGTATCATTAACATGGCAGTTCGCGACGGCTCAGTAGAACAAGGCACGCGCATCGTGTCGATCACGCCGGTGGGCGCGGCCAAGGGTAGCGGCCGCTTCCTGCAGCAGCAGCTGCCGAATAACGAGACCAGAACCGCGCTGCTCGGGAACTACTTGCTGTCGGAGGGGAAACCTGGCAAGGTTGGTATCTTATATGATACTTTGGCACTTTCGGACAAGTCATACTTAAATAAAGCAACTTAAGTAAAAAGGGGACAATATTTGAAAGCAATTAATAATAAACAAAATATAACATAATGGTAGGTATATATTGGAGTTTCGCATTGAAATGAATTTTATGTGTGTGTGGTTTCAGGTCATAAAAGTAGAAGTTAAGAAACGTATTGGTCCATCAAACTTCATTACAGCGATCAGAGAGACTTTGAAAGAACATTATGGAGACAAAGTTGTCGGTAAGTCGGCCTATATTCGATTGCTACGTTATATTTTAACAAGATAACTGAATTTTATATAACAAAGTCCTTTAGGCATTAAATAATACAGATAAACATATTTTGTCTATGAATATATCAATTCGATTTGTATCTATCAATATATTGGGGTTGTACAACCACTACTACATTTAAAAAAATATAAATCTATTTGCTCCTAGGTCTGGGCGGTGCTTTCGTGCTGCGCGCGGGCAAGGTGAAGCACCACGTGATGCCGGACTTCTCCGCCAGTCCGCTCTGCACCGACTCCGACGTGGACGCGTGGCTGCACTACTTCGAGATGAACGCGCCCATCATGCACGTGGGCACGCTGGTTACCGGCGATATGGTGAGAGCGCTAGAAATTAGCTTCTTGACTAACTATGATAAGAATTTATTTAAATTATTATACATATTTTGAAGCATTAATTGATCAAGTTAGAGTACTCTCTCTCACACATTATTTAAAATTGAGAATAATTAAAGAAAATATCTATTATTTAAAATATTGATAAAAAATTCACACATAAACTACAAAAATTTTAAACAACACCAAAAGCCTGTAAAATTTTAAATTGCCCAACCCACAAAATTCCCATAAATGAATCTCAATCCAAAACACGTTATATAAAATGTGCATTGTGCAGGGCCTGGACCTGCGCGTGCAGCACTTCCACGGGTACAGTGCGCACGGCGAGGGCGGGCACTACCACTACGACACGACGCCGGACGCCGCGCACTACGAGGGCTACTTCGTGCTCGCCGACAGCGTCGTGCGGATCGACCGCCCGGAGGCCACGCACGCTATTGGACGCGATTGATTACGTTTTTAGATTTTTTACATAATATTTTTATATTCATTTTAAGTTTAGAACTGCGTAAACGATAAACTTTTATAGAAGCCTTGAAATAAAGTGAATGTGTTCATAACAATTGTAAGGCATGTTACAAATTTGTTTAAGGCGATTAATACATTGTAAATACTCTAGAATCTTTATACGTAATAGAGAAATGATCTGTTAAATGTTAATAAAGTACTTTACTATTGTTACATTTTTGGTTTTATTTTTTCCCTAGTCTACCTTTAATAGTGCTTAAAAAGTATGCTAGAACTTATACGTACATTAAACTTTAAACTAGTTTCCTACCTGCTTCTCTTGCATATAATATTTAAAACGACGCGCAAATCCCAGCGCATATTGTTATTTTAATATTAATTATACTCATTAAAGTTTATTCATACCCATGTAGTTCTCTATTTTTTACCAATCGAAATTTCTGAAGGTTTACATTTTTCATTGATGGGCAAATACCACCACGCGCACTCGGCTGAGTGTTGTGTATAATGATTTTTTCATACTGTCCTTCAACTATTCATAAACGGTTAAGGAGATAACAGAACCATTATAGGATATAGGATCACTTTGTTCAACACAATCACAACGCAATCAAAAGTAAATACTGAATTTTTTTCGCAAATATCGACATTCGCAAGGAAATCAAAACCTACAGGGTAGTTCCCGTGTACATAGTCATGTTTGGTACAGTTAAAAATTTAAAACTTACAACCCTTTTTCTCGTACATGTATTAAATTTATATTCACACCAAAAACTCAGGTTTATAATACCTTTAAGCTGTAATAAAATCAAACTTCTATGTCTACGGAATTAAAAAAACAATAGAAATGAAAGCCGCATATTCTGAAACTCGCAACTACTTGCAACTTGCAAGGGAATCAAAACCTATAATTCCAGTGAACACAGTCTTGAAATTTGGTTAAATGCAATGTCTTATAGCACAGATAATGGGAAAGTTGCTAAAAACATAAATTTTAAAGTTACAACATAATAAAATAGGTTTGTTCGAAGCGCGAGTCTGACTCGCACTTGGCCGGTTTTTATTTTATGATAATTTTGTATAGCACAAGTATTAAAGTATAGCTGCAGCTTATCTAGTACTTATTGCCACTCATTGAGAATTTTGCGTGCTGCAGCACATTATGCAGTATATAATGCCGGGTGAAGTTTACTCTTCCAATCGAAGGTAACTTTACTGTTAGGTATCCGATCGCAAAGTAGATGCTCAAGTAAGTATATTTGATTTTGAATTGATTGAATCCATAAAAAATTGATTTCTTAATTTTTTGTGCTTGACACAATCGAAAGCTTCACAAATATAACAGAAATAACTATGGCATCAGAATAAATTCAGCGTTTTATGCATTCAAAAGACAGTATTTTTGCATTTATAAATTGAATTAAACTTTTAAATGTTTGTCAAAATGGTTACTCTCAAAAACATTGGGTATATAAATAAAAAACATTTCTCTGTGATATTCTATATTTACAAGTGATGGCGTTGTACAAAAATTAGAAAACTAACAACAACGATTCGCTGCCGATCGTCCGCAGCGAGAGGACCGGCCTTCATTATTATTTTATTTCATTTCATTGCAATTTGCATCTAATAATTAAATTTCCAATATTCTAAAATACATTTTTATTTCATGTTGCTCGAAAACGTCTAAACAAAATAATTATTTTAATAACAAATTCATGATTTCCTTTAACACAGTCATATTTAATTGATAAATCTCATGATAAAATGTAATGGCGCAATATGTCTCAAAATTAAAAATAGTTTACACAATGATTAATAAAAATATTTTAAAATAAACGAACCATCTTCGTACAATCCATGAAAACGTTCCAAAATTTAATTAAATTCTTCCATAAAAATATAAATGAGTCTTAAAATACGATTTCGATATATAAAAATAGCAATAACTATAACTATGTATTTACAAAAACAATATTATGAATACATCAGTGCAAATACCGAGAGGCTAATGAACTAAGCGACCGTCTAGAACATTCGACACATGTACCTACCTATAGTCTAAATTCTAAAAAAAAATTAGTCGAGATTTCTTACTGATGATATTTTTAACTTTTAAATCAGTAAGGGCCAATTTTTCAATGCTTGGATAAAACTTATTCGTCGAATAATGTATAAAACTACCATTTTAAAAACGTATTCTAATTGCCCGAATTTGATAGTTTACATGACATTTTATGTATTATCGTGTAATACTTTATTGGACGGATAAGTTTTATCCAAGCATTGAAAAATCGGCCCTAAGAAATATTAATTTTATTGACAAAGATTTACGGTCGTCTAATAAAACGATTGACGTTACTCGAATTCACAGTTCTGAAATGCTTAATTTATTTTATTACCAAATACTATAAAATAATAGTCCCAATCATATTTTTTCCGTGTAATTTGCAACATCCATTTACATCAAGAAGCTTATATCTAATACCTTAGATTACAAAATAAAAGACAGATGGAGCGTTGCCGAACTAAACCGAATGATTTATCGTCATTTTCAATAAAGCTATGTGTGCTGTCATTTCGCCGCTGCACTGTACGTACACGGTGCTTCTGTGTGCGTGTAATGTTACCAGATATTGAAAAATTTCCCAAATTTTTCCCCGACTACGGAAAAAAGAGGGTTATGTTTTTCGAGTTTATGTATGTATGTATAATATTTCTTTGACACGCCCTGCAGTATAAACCGTTGGACCGATTTTGAATTGTGAGGTGTGCAATCAGCTGAATTATTATGTTAGTGGCGGTAGTGACGTAGGCTATATACATAAATTAGCAGTCAAGTTTTAATTTTTTTTTAAATTTTATTTCGGGTTTGTTGATATTTTTTTTTATAATATTATAAAAATTCTTTTATTATATAAAGTACCTGCCTACTAAAGTTATATATGGACAAAATAATTGCATTCAATTTTTAATTAAATAAATAACATAAAAAAATGTGTGCGTGTACTATAGTGTACACACGTAAGAAGTAAAACTTCTTTATGACCTTATTTTTCAAAAAATAATTTGCAACTTTACAGAAATACGTCGAATCACGCGTGGTAGGGACAAGAAAAAGATGGCACGTAACGAAACGAAAAAATGTTACACAAATTTTTTTTCCATACCCGATAAAGACGTTTCACTTCAAAAATTTTCAATAATAACTATAATAATTTTATTATTTTTTATTTTTCAAAATACATATATGAATGCAAATAGCGGTAGTTTTTACTTTTTAGTCGAGAATACGGGACATTTTATTTTCATCATATACATCATGGAGTTCACATAAATTAAATCGCTAGCGAAAACGACTATGGCATTTTTAAGCTTTATAAAAGTAACAAAATAATGTATTATGCTTATTAAAATAATCTTATAATGATCATGAACCTTTGGTGCACTTTACAAATAATCACATTCACGATCGAAAAATCCATCAGCATTACCCTGAAGATCTTTTAACCGTTTTACCGTTTTACCAATAAAAATGGCAAATTCATTTTCAAAATACTGGCAACATACGTTGAAGTTTTGTATTCCTTCATATCTGTAAAATTATTATTCGTATAAAGAAATAAATCAGCCAAATAATCTACAGAAAACCTGTGAAACGATGTTTTATCTTATTTTTTGTTTTCGGGAACAAATTTTACAGCGTTTTATTATCACAAGACAGCATTTTTTTACTAAAATTGCAAACCCTTTTTGACGTATTGCCTGACACTATATGCGCTATAGCACTGGAGCAGCGACGTATTTGCTTTTGATTTCGTATTTTCTTTGACAAGGGCGACGGGCGGTTGTCATGCTCCATCTGTATTTTATTTTGTAATCTAAGTCTAATACACTGGAGATTGCACTATGACCATTAACTTGTCACAAGAAAATATAACCTTGAATGACGTCAGTGTTGTTTTTTGTCTCTTTCTGTGGGTGACCACACTGGTTTGTATATTCAGGATTTTTCGAAATAAAAAAAACTAAAAATCATGGTCTATAAATAATAACGACATATATTTTTAACAGTATTTATATTATAATATTACTGGTCAACTGACATGAATAATATTATCATCTTTATAGGTACATACCATTTTAATTGGTAGAGAATGATAGTTTTAAATAACGCTTGATAACTTTTGATCTCATACTACGATTTTTTAATTAAAATGAGTGCTACATACATTAAAACATCGTTTTGGTTACTCAAGCTTCAGTCTAAAACTTTTCAATATTCCAAAGGGAGAGTTGCATCGCTAGTGTTGATGTGTGGTAACGATATTACAGTTCTCAGAAATTCGTATGTCTTTCAGGAGCTGTACTTACGGTTACTAATGGTTTCATGGTGGTTAATTATAATATAATTAAAATTACTTTATCAGTTGAGACGCAGTAACAAGAATGTGGTAAATAAAAAGGTATAGCACTTTTCAAAAGGTATTTTTTTTTGGACCGTAATCCTCAGGCTTAAAATGCAAACTGCATATTCTGGCATGTTGATAAATTTTACCCTTGATAGGCACTATGGACAGCCATTTATTTCTTTTTATTTCATTTTTGGAAAGCTGAAATACGTAAAACAAAAAAATATTAGGTTAAAAAGTATACATTTCAATGTAAAAAAGAACAAACCACAATATGTGAGTGCAATACCGATGTCGTGTGTTGTTTCATTACTAGTATAAAATTTTTTAAAATGGTGTTCTAAATGTTCATCATAATATTATTTAGCAATATATTATCGTCGCTATCCGTAAAAACCCATCATCATGGTTACCTTACTTGTTAAATTTGTTTGTTGAAAACTTGTTGAAAAATGATGAAAGTATTAGGAAAAGAACTTATTTAACATGATTGCTTAGTAAAATGATGATAAATTTGACGATTTTTGCCATTAAAATGATTCTAAACAGGTAAATGCATGAGTATTGAGGAATATTGTAAATAACGTAAATATACACTTGCCTGTGAAATTATAGGCCAGAATTTGGTGTCCAAAAACTTCTGCAATTTTTCACAATGCAATACATTATTAATATTCGGAAAATATTTATTAAATACGCAACAATATTAACTTAAATATTCGAAGCGACGCAATTTTTTTGACACTTATGTCATATTGTCAAAGTGAGAGTTGCTACAATTTTATTATGGTAACTACCCATAATCAGGGAATATCGCTTTTTAATAATTGGTTCAGATACTTATTTTATTTAGCATAAATAATAATTGTCTCATCCAACAATGCTTCTGAATGACGTTGTTGGCAATTTATCAACAAACTCATGTACAAAAACTAACCTTTTGCACAGAATATTACAGCATACATAGTAGCCTTGGGAAAACTTCGTATTAACAGTGGCAATACCAAGTTAGGTGTGAAAGTGATAGAACACAACAATTTTCTTGTTACACGTCAAATGTTCATACCGAAATCTCCAGTGTATAAGATATAAGCTTCTTGATTTACATCTATTCGATGATTTAAACGACAATTGACTTCAGTTATCTTTGCATGAATGTATAACGTACGTGTGTCGAATCTTAGACTAATCTAGGAATGAATATAGCTTTATTGCCCATTATATTTATAAAATTTTTACAAAGAATTAAAAAATAACGGAAAAAGTTTTATTCCTGTATTTTTCTGATTTTTTCTTGTTTTATAAATTTTCCACCCAAAGTTTAGTTCGTTAAAAATAATAACGGGCAGAAATCGTGTTTAAAATTCGTTATAATTTAATTTTATTCGCGTTCATATAATAGGCAATAAAGCGAATTTTAAAGATAACATGTAACAATAAGCCTTTCTAAGCCATATCACAATCAAATAAAACAAGAGAAATAAAGACTAGAACTCAAAAATCCTCAAAACTAAGATTTAGTCAAGTCTGTTTGCACAGCCTAGTTCCTTAAGTTTCTGGCTCCTGACAATTTCTTTAGCACAATATTTAATATAAGGTGCTTTAGGGTAATCCCGGATGGTATAAAACCGATAATGTAAAATTTTCGAATGAGCAACTATTGAAAAAACATAATTGATATTTTATTCAAGTCTACACGTAACTATATCTATGCAATTCTTATAACAAAAAGATGTTATGAAGTCGAAACTAAAAATTACCCAACATTCGCAATTACCCTAATGCACTGAACAATATAGATTTTTAATTTTTCGTTTTTTTATAAGCAGTTAGATAATGTCAAATTGGAAGCGTACAAATTATTAATTATTATTATTGAAATTTTGAAAAATCTCTTGGACAATATATTCGGGAATTAGACATAATTAAGAAAAACTTTAGAAATAGGAATATAATAACTGAATGATGTTGAAAATGGACATATAAGAGTGATTTTAAAGTAGTAATTTAAGATTTGCAATTTCACAGCTAAATATTGTCCTTGGAGGCAGGAAATAGTCCTATATTGGCGTAATGGAGTAATGTCCTTTGCATTGGGCAGGATTAGGTATAGAGCTTTGGTGGAAATGGGAGATAGAAAAGGATGATTGGACATTGGGAACGTGGGATAGGCGCGGTAGCGGAGGAGATAATCGAAAGGAATCAGAAGCAGGAAAAGTGAAGTTACTTTACCCAGGAACGGAATTAATATTAATGTTTGACATTTAATATTAATGTTTGACATTAAGTAGATCTAGCGCGGGGTAGGGATGAGGCCGTATTTAGATAGGGCCAGAAGAAGTACGGAACAAAGGGGCGGTTGGGAGCGACCAAGCGAATGGCTCAGGAGCGGAAAAAGTGTAATACTGCGACACGGTCGAAATTGGAACAGAGTTAGCACGGGGCAAAAGGGTGGATGGCTGAGGAACGGTAGAGCAGATGCAGAAGAAGACAATGGCTCAGGAGTATCTGAACAGTATTGCGATAGGGTACTTGGCGGGTAGATAGGGCTCAGGAGCGTAAGTAACACCGTATTGCGATATGCATGGGGCAGAGCTCGTATGGAGAAGTAAGTAAGGCATGGGATAGAAGTAGCACGGGATAAAGGAGCAGTTGGGAGTGACCAAACGTATGGTTTAAGATCGGAAGAAGCGCACGGCGCGCACGACGTACTGGCGGCAGATGGGGCACTCGGCCAGCTGCTTGGCGCAGGCGGTGCAGGCGGCGATGTGGCCGCACTCCAGCAGCACGCACTCCAGCGGCGCCGCGAAGCAGATCTTGCAGCACTCCTCCAGCGGCAGGTTGTCGATCTCTGCACCCATACCGATACATACATTTCCGAACTACTTACTTTTTGGTGATATTGACTTATAATAAATAACTAGACTCGCAATAATGAGCGTGTGTTAGGCGTTCTTTTGAATGATCCAATAGATATTGAACATATTTCTTGCCACGAAATAAGGAGTTTATTTCAATGAATGTTTTATGCAAGACCACTCGAACATTTTTTGACGACCTATTCATGGGCGATTGTGAGTCCAGTTATTTATAATACTCAATGACTGGTTACGAAATTAGCATACCAGAAAAACTGTTTCGTTCGATAGTTGATTGTTGAACTTGTGTCCTAATATCCAGAGCAGGCTACGGTAGTGAAAACATAAATACTAACAGAAAAAAATGACGCAGAGCTTTTTATTTATTTTATACATATTATGTCAATCCATTATTATTAATTGTGTATGTGTGTGTGAATTTGAAAACAATCAATTGATATTGAATTTAAAATGTAAAGAAAAAGTTTGACGCTAAATTCTTCAAACATGTTTTTACGAAAGCATTTGATAATGTTCTTCCATGATATTCTTCCATGTTTATTTTTATATATGTAAAATAATTTACATTTTTCACTATTATGAACATACAACACTGCACAAAATTGAGTCAAATAAATAATTAAACACAATAACAAAATAAAGTACAAAAAAATTCTTATGACTAATGGCAAGGAGTACCTCAAGGATCGTATCTTGGACCGCTGTTTTAAATTGTAACTTTGAACCACACAATTTATGAAGTACTTTTAATATGAACTGACCATCTTTATATTTAGCGTGGTCCCTCCACAGCATTTTGGCCCTCTCGAGCAGGTCTTTCCGCTCGAGACAGCCGCGGTACTCCACGCGGTTGCGGGTCAGTAGCTCCTTCAGTTGTTTCACATTTAACGCGTCTAAATCTGACGCTTGCTTTATGTTCTCCAAGTTTATATGCTTTGGACTATCTGCAAAGTTTACAAAGGATTAAACTAAACAGATTCTGTGATTCACAATCCCACTCAAAATATGTTTGAAACAAAACTCTGCCTATATGTCTATTGGTCTTTTAATGAGCGAAGGCAATAGATCTTAGTATCTAATAGATTTTTATTTTTAATATGGACCATTCCACAAACAAATTTGACATTCAACTACCCTTTTACTCTTACACAAAACTAAAATGTTTATACGAATAACACACTGTAAAATTGTCCGAAGCAAAACTCTGCCTACGCGTCTACAATGCAGTATTTCATTAAGGTAAACAAAAATAATTGAACATTCCTCCCACGAAATTAGGTGCTAATACGAATAAATATTTTACACATAACCCACACAACTACATTTTCCAACAGTCAACAAAAAACAGCACATAATCCTACCATCCTCATCCTTGACCCCATCCTGCATGGCGGGCTCGTCCTGCAGACTGGCAGTGTCGGAGCGCGCGGTGTCGGCCGACTCGGGCCGGTACAGCTCCAGCTCTGAAGCCGCCCGCTCGATTATACGCTCGCTTTCATTGTTGGGGGGTGGGATCGTGTGGCTTGTGATTAGCACTTCTGAATCTGTGGAAGAATTTGTTTAGCTAAAATTTTGTTTAATCTATACTAATATTATAAAGATGAAGAGTTTGTTTGAACGCGCTAATCTTGGGAACTACTGGTCCGATTTGAAAAATTCTTTCGGTGTTAGACAGCCCATTTAATTTAAGGTTATAGGCTATATATCATCATTCATCACGCTACGACCAACAGGAGAGGAGCCACATATATTATGTAAAATTTGATGATTAAACACTGACATGCAATATACAACTGAATTCACCATAACGCTTAAAAGTTGGCTGAAACAAAACTCTGCCTATGCTTGTATTAGGCAGAGTTTTCTAATAAGCTTCTTAGACTTTGCACTTTACTGCCATTGGTGTAATCGTTTCATAATGCCACAGTGTAGACATGCCATTCTTATTGGAGTTATGGTGCAATCATGCAGTAACAAAGTGTCAAAGTTGTTAATTGGCAACTACACTACCACAGTGGATTATTTACCATTGGGCAGCGGCTCCGCAGGCGGTCGTGCGACAAACTCCCAGCCGGTATCATCCAGGTCTTCTATCTCGAAGCAGTCCGTGGTATCCACGCGCGCGCTGCCCGACGACTCGCTGCGGGACACCGCGGGCTCCGGTACGGGCACGCGGATGTCTTGCTCACCACCTGAGCAATTGAATATATTAATTCTGTTTTAAATTTTATATTAATGTTGTTTTATGTTTTGATTGTTTACATATGGACCAAATTTAGTTTGATGACTTATAAATCTACATTAATATTATAATCAGAATTAAAATAAAAATAAAAAAAAAATTTATGCATTTCTTGGACCAAATCCGGTGGCATTTTTTTATTTTTACTTGAACCTCATTTAGCTATTTTTTAATTGTGTAGCATATTGTAATAATTACCTGGAGTGGTTGTGAACCTTCGGTCAGAATTGTTAATATTTGGTTGAATATTCTCTGTTCCACTGGAGGGTGTGTGTGCATGAGCTGAATTGAAACAACTACCTGAAACAGATTATTTATTTTTAATATTTTCTTTTGCATGCATCTATAATAAAATATTTTATTTAACTCATTATTTTCGTTAGCTTAGTTGGTTAGTTTCAGGCATATCTTCCTCTATATCAGTGTTTAGTTAATTAACAGAAACTAACCTAACCATCACACCAACCAAGGCATCATATCCGTGAAGGCAATAAGCGTGCAAGGTGCATTCCGTCAAATGCCATTTCACTATTTTAAAATTTTTCGACAGATTACAATCTCGCGGGATATATTGTCATGATGTTTACAATTTTTCAGTGTCACATACAATTACAGCTATGTTTTCAGCATTGTTTATGATTCAGCATTGTTGGTAATATTTATTGAATTACCTTTATATCTTATCTATAATAGTACCCAGATAGTAATGTCACAGTATTACAATATTATTTCCTACAGTAAGGAAACGCCTTTGATGTCGCGCGATGCCGCCGCCAGCGTAGGTACTTACACTGCCACACGAAAATACTAGTGTCCGACCGAACTTTCGGTTTCGGTTTCGGTTTCGGCCGAGTTTCGGCCAAAAATCAAGTTTCGGCCGCAGTTTCGGTTTCGGCCAAAATCGGCCGAAACTTTTTCCGAAACCGAAACTTATTTCGCAAGTTCAGTGAACTTAGTTCACACACGTTCACGCTCGTCTAACTTCCTTTTCCTCGGCAACGCTTTGACGGACGCTGTCAAAGTGTTGGTTGACCCCAAGAAGCTTAAATCTAATACACTGGAGATTTCAGTATGAACATTAACTTGTAACAAGAAAATATGAATGACGCCTGTATGTTTTTTTATCCCTTTCACACCTAACTTGGCAAGTTGGTGTGAAAGGGATAAAAAAAATGTTGTGTGGTTTTATGAAACCACGGTAAAAGTGAAACTGTTCGAACGGTTCCGAACACTGCTTTGTGTAGCGCATGTCGCGTGACGGTCGGCTGCCGAGTAGGTATACCTACTCGGCAGCCGCGATACACGTGACATGCGCTACACAGACCAAAAAGTTTGAGACGATGTAATAAAAGTTTCACTTTAAAACATACAGGCGTCATACCTAAAAGAGACTGATTATTCTTCTAAGTACAAATACCAATCCAAAGTATGTATTAAAGACTCTTTAATAAAGAGAAAGATCTCAAAATACCAAAACTTAGTATTTAAAGTAACAGTAACAATTACTGATTTGATTTAGATGACTGATTTTACTGAGAACTTAATTTGAAAAAATACTAAAAATTGTTATTTATTTTATTTTATATTAAATAAACGATTACTTACAACAAATTTAATATATGTACTGTGTTTTCATTTCATGCCCTAATTAAGGCTAAATAATAGGTAAAATGCACCAAAGTTCAGTATTTTTAGAAATTTCATACTTGACCACGTGAGTTTCGGTTTCGGTTTCGGTTTCGGCCGAAACTGAAGCCACGGCCGAACATTCGGTTTCGGTTTCGGTTTCGGCCTGGAAACCAGTTTCGGTCGGACACTAGAAAATACGCTAGGGTTGCAACAAATGGGAAATAAAACAATTGTGATTATTATTAATATTATGATGAAATCATTTATTCATATGTACATTCAAAATAATTGCGATTATTAAATCTGATATAATTATTTGTTCATAAATATATAATTACAGATATTGCACTGCTAAATATTATTTACGTGGACACTTTATTTTTGGATGTTCTTAATTGTATATTATACCATTTAACCACATGAGTAGAAAGACGGAACAGAGACTAAGCTTCAAACAACCGCGCGAATCGATTGCACTACTACAAGTACGCGGGGCATGTGTGTGTGACCGCAGGCCGCTTGTCGCGTACGCAGCGATTCTGGAAAAAACCGGTTTGCGCTTGCACAGGCTGAGGACAGTCTCAGGGTTGATACGACGCACGTTGTTTGTTTTATTAGTTGCAACTTGCAAGTTTGAATATTTTAATATAAAACGTAATATTTTATTGTTAAAAATGGTTGTTTATTGTACTGTGTGTATGAATAATACTAGAAAAACTAAAAATATATCATACTTCAACTATCCCAGGGAGTACAATAGGTGAGTAAATATTTTGATTATTACTTTTTCAAGTAAGTACCTACTTGCGTTTATTTTATTAGGTCCTTTTTTAATAAGAAGAGAATTGTACACGGTGTGTTTTTACCTTTCATTATTATTACAAGTTTAACATTTGTAAGTATGTATGTAATTGTGTGTAATTATAAAACTATTTAACAAATGTTTTGTTTAATTTGTCTTAACCTATTGTGACAACCCTACCAAAATAGGTAACAATTTTGCACGTTCTTAAGAAGCTTAGTCTCTGTTCCGTCTTTCTACTCATGTGATTTAACTAAGTAATGCATTCGCATTGGGATGTACAATCTGATTAGAAAATAATGAGGACAACATATACATAGCTTTGATTTTAATTCAACAGATACAATTAATACAATCTTTCTGAAATATTGTTTCCTTCTGGGATTTCAATGTAGATTTACATCCGTAAACGGAACAGTTTGTGCGCGCCATAATAGAATATGTAAGTACCTATGTATAATAAAATTATTACACAAAAAATACGACTGCGTCGTCCTTTCGCGATAGTTAATGCAAACTCAGCGTGATTGCATTAAGCGGCCCGCGTCGCCCAACCCCCCGCCAGTTCCCCTCCGTTTCTCTGCACAAGTACATTCGTCGCCATACTGTAGGAAATATGGTAATACTGTGGTAATGTGGTGATTATACTTCAACATCCACATTGGCAAAACATTCAAGATTCGACTTTTTATTTGTTTGCTTAATAATAATTGAACTTGAAAACGGCTCTTCCAAATTTACACATTATTTTACCACAAGAAAGCAGGATCTTTACCCAGTTACATGAGATGCAAACATTTATAAAAAGGTAGCAATAACTTACTTCTATTAGGAGGCGGGGCAGGCTGCGCAGTGTTCCTCAGATCAAAGGTGGATGTGATGAAGTCGTTGATGTTATTTGTGATGCCTTTTAGCGTGCTGGTGAACGGACTGGCGCCGGCGCGCGACCCGCGGCGGCGGTACGCTGAGCTGTTCACGTGTGAGATACAGAGGCTTAGGAGCTCTTCTTTTTCTGAAAATTTTCATTTCATGTTATATGAAATAAATCCCTAATCTTTACTAATACCTATATAATAACTACAAAGTGTGTTTCTTTCACAACACCAGGGGGCCATTTTATTTTATGATTTTACATTTTTGTATTTGGAGATATTTCAAAGAAACTAGAGAATGTGATTGGCCAGTTTTAAATGCAGTGAAACTTTCTAACTGACTTTTTAGGTGAGGCACCTTCACCTTCACCACAATAATAGAGGCTAGCCTCTATTATTGTGGTGAATTTAACATGAGATATAATAATAATCAATTGTTATGCAGGCAAAAACTATTTGATCTGGGCTGAAATAAAATATTAACTAAATTAAAACTTAAAAGTGAGAGTTAAGAATACAGTAATAGACTAGTGTAGTTGACATAGACAAATTAGAAAAATGTCTAGCAATAAATATGACATACAATAAATAAAACTAAGATCAACCAATAGTATTGTACCTAGTCTTACTCGTCTCATTCTCAGTCAATATGCGAATCATGAAGAATTTTACATAACACCAAAATGAATTTTAATACATAGTACACAAAAATAAATGTCTCTGTGGAAGTTATCCTCTAAAATACATAAAAGAAAGCAATTCTTGTTGAAATGGATCATGCGCTATGTTTATATAAACACTCAATGATTGCATAATGGGATAGTAATAAAATCAACTGCTGTATGTGAGAAAATTAACACATATTTTTATAAAAATATTATAGATAGCGAACATGTTTAAATACAATATTGGATGACTTTAGTATCTAGATTCTAGATAACTCATTTGTAATTAAATAAAAATAATATATATTCCCTAAGATTATTACTTTCAAACGATGAATATAGGTACCTACATATTCATCATTTGCAATATAATAATATTGAGTATTACTTAGAATAAACAGTATTTAATCATTAGTAACTATGAATATAATTGTCTTCTATTATTATTTACATAATTGTTATACTATGCGTGATATATAAATAGATAAAAAGCAAGTCATCAATGACTTCACAAATAAATCATACATTAAGTAATATGTTTTCATGAGGTCAAAGTTTGCATGAGTTTATCTTGTTTTCAGATGATTCCCAATTTTGTATAACTTACCAACACAGCCTCGCGTGGAAACATTTTGTCGCTGGAGGAAGCATTGGAGATCGCGGACTTTCAAGTGGGCTATAGTTTGTCTGGACAGGGGCCTGGTGGAGAGCACCCGGCAAGGGGCGCACATGATCCCGCCGCCGCGGCGCAGGCACGCGCTGCAGTAATACCGTTCACACTCAGAGCATGGTCGTTTCCTTTTGAACACGCTGAACTGCACAGCGCAGCTCTCGCAAGGCATTTTACATCCGCGTCCTTGTATTCACTAATCACAACACGAAACTCATTGGATTTCACTAAAAACCCCACTTCCGGGCTACGTCCAGTGCCATAAATTCATTATTGCTAGAATCAAAACGTAATTTATCGAAACTTAAACATAACGAAAACCAGCGTTCCTGTTTAATTCTTGTTTTTATGGCCCTGAAGGGCAAGAGGCAGAGCAGGGGCAGGTAACACGCACAACTTTTGTTAGTGATTGTCAATTTGACATAATCATTTTAGCATTCGACGTACGAGTCAGTGTTGCCAAGCTGAATTAAATCTATTCCCTGACAACGGAAAAAAGAAAATACTAAATTTTCTTTTTGTAAATAAATAATTGTAGAGTACCTTTTTATTAACGTTCGTATGTTTAATTTCACAAAAAATATATATTATGTACCTACCTCATATTATAAAAGTAGAAAATAAAGATATAAAAATGCTTTCGCTGAGGACAGGATTCGAACCTGCGCGGGTAGAACCCATTGGATTTCAAGTCCAACTCCTTAACCACTCGGACACCTCAGCTGTGAAATTACATGTGAAAATAAATAACTATCGTTAAAATCGTGTAAAAACGCTTTACCTACAGCTTTGTTGACATAGTTGGTTTGTATTTTATTTAAATGCTCGTCTCAACTTAAAACAGATGCTTTGCTAATCGTGTTGAAATCGATTATATTCGTTAAACAAGCAATGTTTGAATACAACAGAACTAACAATAGCGCATATTTCTAATACATATTTATATTTCTCTCGCCTCAACAAGGACAAATATGTGCATTACGTATATAGGTAATATAATTTAAGATTTATTGTTGGACAGAATGCTTTATGCCTAATGCCTATTGTCTCTTCTTCGCGGCTAATCCGCTGAACCGATTTGGATGAAATTCGAGAGAAAAGACACTTGCTTTGCTTTGAGCACAATTTAGCGAAATTATGTCAATGCTGATTTTGATTTGGGACGAATTCGTTTGCAAACAGCTGAAAAAATAGCATAGATTTTATAGCAGTTATATATCGCTTCATACGTGATTGTAAACGTATAAGCATAATGAACGAATAATAGAGTGAACCAATGAACCATCTATGTCAATAAAGTTGCAGGTATATATTCACTTTTACACGATTTTAATGATATTTATTTTCACATGAACCACCACAGCTGAGGTGTCCGAGTGGTTAAGGAGTTGGACTTGAAATCCAATGGGTTCTACCCGCGCAGGTTCGAATCCTGTCCTCAGCGAATATATTTTTGTATATGTTTGTTATTATAGTTAACGCTTTACTTCCATTTGTTAATAAAACGGGAAAGTAATCCAAATTTTTTTTGCTTAGCTACTAATAATTACAAACATAATATTATTCTTAGATCATTAATATTATTCTATTATCATAAAATATATAATATATGTTACGGCTAAAGGTAGGTGTGAACATAAACTTAAGATTAGCCGGCTAAACTTAGGTTTATCTTCGAGAAGCAGCTAAAGTTCGATTACATGTTTGTTTGCGTCGTGATATTCCATCTTTAGCCGGTTAATGTGCACATTAACCGAAACGAAACGACTAAAAATGTATTCGATGGGCGCGCCGGGCTGGCGGAGGGCTTGATTTTAACACTTAAACCTGTCTGTAATGGGCAAGTAAAACAATAACGAGTCAGTTCTAGCATATTTCGTGTCAAAATAGTAAACATTATTACATTGTTTCCTTTTCCATTTCTTTCTACATTTTTAGCCAAGGGCCTGCGGTTACACTTAAGTTTAGCCGGCTAAAGATAGAACAAACTAACATTAACACCTCGTCGAAGATAAACCTAAGTTTAGTCGGCTAATCTTAAGTTTATGCTCTCTTCTACCTTTAGCCGTAACATATACAAAAGATTACATAAGAAGTTATATCATTACTGCAACATTAATTTATTGCGGTGAGCTGCAGCTCATGTGAAGATCATTATTCAAAGACACAAAAACATACAAAATTAAATAAGATTAAGGAAAAATATTCAAATACGGTTAAGAGAGGCGAGAAAAAGTTGATGTGTTTCTGTGAATGTGACACATTCATTAAGGAGTGATTCTGCGAAATATGACCATAAGCGGCCTACTTAATGTGATCCTCTCCGATTTATTACTCAACTGTACTAAAAGAGGATTGTATTTTTGATGTAGGACCTATACTTTAATTAAGTTAGAGTGGTGTGGTACAAGTGTAGTAAATGAGTAGACCGTATCAAAAAATAAAACTCAATTTTCTTCAGGATTTTATGTTACGAGAACAGATCGTTTTTTTTTTTATCAAAATATGTAATCAATAATTAATTAGTTTTATTATTTTCAGGTTTCAATTTTTTGAGCTAGCTAAAATAATTTATTGTTAGGAAGGGAGAGTTAAAAAAGCGAATAATCTTCGACGTCGGTTATAAAGTTCCAAATTGAAAAGACATCATTATCAATGGAGGTTAAAAAACTTTTTTTAGGTAGGTCTGCAATGCACTACGGGCAGTAGGTCAAGAAGATTCTCATATGTAGACTGTAGTGCATGTAGCTTTCCGCTCTATTTGTTGTGCCTTAGCTACAAATCGATGTTAGTTTTGGCAGTTGGCACTAAATTCTTTTTCTTTCTACACACGTACTTATGCACTTCATACAGCAATAGTATAGCGACACAACAAATTATATTTTTAATTTAATTTTTTTATTGGTCGGAGAATAATTTAGGTATCCGAGAGTATCCGAAAATTTAAATGCGTTTTCTGAAAAAATATTTTCTAACACCACCCTTCATGAATAGATGTTTCACTCTTTTTATTTCTTCGTTTTTCAGGCTCTATCTGTAGCTTAGTCATTATCATCACTATAAATTGCTGTACTACTGCTGCTGTATATAAAACTGACCAAAATTTTCATGAGAAAACAGAAATGGGAAATATTAGTATGAAAACAAGTCAGAGGTCATTGAACTGTGATTGAAATGTAAAACATAATAATTAATAATCATAAAATATTAATTTTACAATAGTGTTGATATTGCATTTTACGGGGATTCCCTCGTATTGGCCGACAAAGTCTATGTTAGCGTTTAATTTTAAATTACTATATAAACATTTCAAATAATTTTATCTTGGTACAGTTAGCAGATTCGATATAGATTTAAAATGATGCTTAAATACTCGGTGAAATTATCTCTTTGGTCTCCCGCTCGCCAAAATAGTGATTGAAAGGCGGGAAAGTTAGATAATCCATACTAATATTATAAATGCGAAAGTAACTCTGTCTGTCTGTCTGTCTGTTACTCAATCACGCCTAAACTACTGAACCAATTTGCATGAAATTTGGTATGGAGATATTTTGATACCCGAGAAAGGACATAGGCTATCTTTTATTGCGAAATATGTACCACGGGCGAAGCCAGTGATGTAAAAGTATTTTGTGTTTGTTATTTTGTAAGCTTTTGTTTTGATATTGTTTAAAACATAAAAAAAAAACTCCAATTTCATTAGCTTAAGAGCTGCTGATTTCAACGTATACGGTTTACAACGAAATTACATGTACTTACATATTATAATATTAAAGTACTCCTACTTATTATATTTAAATTCATAAAACATTTTAGGTATATCTTTTTATTTAGGTGTAAAGTCACAATGAAATAAATAGTTATGAGTTGAGAAATAAATATTTTTTTTGCAAACGCTTCTCTGCATTAAATAATTAATGTAGTTATAATTATTGAAAGATCAACATAATTGGATATATTCAAAAATAAATCGGAGTAATGTCGTCTAAGCGATAATTCATAATACTACTTACTTACATTATGACAAGTTACAGTTATTATGCAATTTTATGTATTGCGTTGTACTATCTATACTAATATTATAAAGCTGAAGAGTTTGTTTGTTTGTTTGTTTGAACGCGCTAAACTCGAGAATTGCTGGTCCGATTTGAAAAATTCTTTCGGTGTTAGATAGCTCATTTATCGAGGAAGGCTATAGGTTATATATCATCACGCTACGACCAACAGGAGCGGAGCTACGGGGGTGAAACCGCGCGGAGCAGCTAGTAATAAATATTTCTGTAATCTTCTTTTTTAATGCCTTGCTCCGCGGTTTGAAAAAAAAAAACCTACTACCTACTAATTGCCTTATCGCTCTATTGGTCCGCGTTTAGCTTAACAAATTCTTTATTCTTCAGAATTATAATGTTAGCACAGACTAATAATAATATACTACGGATGTTAGTATTTAGTAAATTTAAATAAATTATAGGTATTTACATTATTATACGAATTTAATGTCTCAATATCGGGAAGTAGAGCAGTTATTCAAATTGCTCTCTTTTTAACTTATCAAGCTAACATGCAAGAAAATAAGAAATATCCAATGTATGTACGTTTAATCGCGAAACGTGTAGTGCTGGAGAAGTCCTAATATTAATTAGGAAACCACCATAATTCAAGAAATTTCTTAGTCTTTGTAATAATTAAATGCATAAAACACATGTGAACTAGGTTAGATACTAAGCGCTACTAATAAAAAGTAACTTTCTAATAAATCAACAATAGGATGTGGTATGTGCGATCTTCCCACGAGGTTGTCACCAGTCACCACAGTCTTTCCAAGTGAATAATAAATTGATAATAATCAATGCTGTGACGTCACGAGCCACGTGTGTCTGCAGAACGTGACAATAATTACAATTTATTAACTATTTTATGCTATTATGAAGCGAAAGGTTGGATGTCTTTAGTTTCTTAGGTCTCTGCGTAGATGGTGCTACGAGAATACACGTAACTACTATTTCTTATAAGAAAAGGAAACAAAAATACAAACGTTCCGATTTAACATTACAGTTAATTTGGTATATTTCTATTAATGCACTATTTTAGGAATTATACCACAGCTGCGACGCAAGCACGTTCACTTTATCATATTTAAAAACTAGCATCTCATCACAAAACGAAGTTGATGTCGTTGATGTCTAATATATTCTATACCTACATATTTATGTACATAATATTATATTACAGATTAATTTATGAAATTTCGAAATCTCCTAGATCCTATACTGAACATTTCATTTGGTTATATAGTTACCTGCCTCTTTGATATTGGATACAGGATACTATAGTCACCATTTTTTTCATAATTATTATTTCGAAAGCCTTCAAGTAGAGTATCATTTTACGAATGTCAAGTTATATAGAGCGATTTGAAGTTAGGACATTTCTTAGAAACAACAAATCACTTTTTCAAGCATAGGTACGAAATTGCATGTATAGTATACGATTAGGATCAAAGAAACATTTTTCTCGCGGTTTGTAACAGTAAGTTTACAAATTCTATACTAATATTATAAAACTGAAGAGTTTTTTTGTTTGTTTGTTTTTACGCGCTAATCTCGGAAAAATTATTTCGGTGATAGATAGCCATTTAGCGAGGAAGGCTTAATGGCTTATAGGCTATAATATATCATCACGCTGCGCTAAGACCAATAGGAGCGGAGCACTGCTGGCAAAACCGCGGAGCACAGCTAGTATAACATCATAAAATTTTCCTTTAGGGAACCCTAAAAACTAGTGAAATAATAACATGCCGCTTGACCTGTCATCGCTGACTCAGGCAGCAGTCGCGCCACTATTGTTCTAATCTAAACAAACGTATCATCAAAATATTTGCTGAGTGTAACGAATAGCTAATTATGGAAAACAATTATATCATACATGGATTGGTTGTTATGGGCTATACTGATAGCACAGTATTGCCCATAACGAAGTTCTAGAACAAATGAATTTAAAACAAGTTATAAATTGATGACTCAGTTTCTTAGAAGTTAAAAATTAAATGCAGCTCTATAAAGTTTTAGGCACAGTTTTAAAAATATTAAAAACTAGCTTCCGCCCGTGACTCCGTCCGCGCGGAAAAATTAATTTTTTTTCTACGTATTTTTCCGGGATAAAAAGTATCCTATTTTATGCCCAGGATAATAAGGTATAATTATACCAAGTTTCATCGAAATCGAACCGTTAGTTTTCACGTGATGCCTTCACATACAGACAGACAGACAGACAGACAGACACAAAAATTTTTTTTTCACATATTCGGGTTTGGTATCGATCACACCCCCTACTACTTATTTTTTCAATATTTTCAATGTACAGAATTGACCCTTCTAGGTACAGATTTATTATATGTATGTATAGAATAGATAATATTTTTCGATGGAATTTTCTAAATCATACTTTTAATTTTTTAACTTAAAATACTTAATTTTACTACATATAAATATTAATTGTATTCAATAATTGTACTGAAATTACTGGAATTTCGTGAAATGTCGAGTCATCGTCGTTAGAATCTTGAATTTGGCAAGTTGTTTACTTTCTTTTGATGTTTAAATATATGACGCTGCTATCTACACGTGCTTGTGGTCTAAATAAATTGCAAACGCTTATAAATTTGTAGACAAGCTTCGTATATGTACTTAAAATAGATAATGTTAAAAAGTAAGATTTTTCGAGTGTTAAAATAAATGATTTACACAGTTAATCAAAAGGTCAAATCGGAGAGTGTTCTTGTCTTATCTTCGAATTATTTACCTACAGAATATTGTATTAGGAATGTACATTTATGTTTGTTTCTTTGTTGCGCCAAAATAATAAGTGCGAGTGACCTTAGTAGCGAATAGCGATTCCTACCAAATCACTTTTTTAAATAAGCAAATTAAGCTCTTCGAGCTTTTTCTATAGAGCTTACAGTTACCACTATTATATTTCTATCACTTTTTGTATACTTTTATGTTTATGATGATGAAAATAAAAATAAGAATATAGTGGATAAATAGTTGGCGATAAAGAAGCAAAGTTACATGATGAAAATAATGTTTATGTCTATTCTTTGTGTCTCAACGTTTATTTTTTATTTGTCTTAAAGTCATTAGATTATTTGGATCATTCATCAAATTCTCTTTGTTGTTTCGGATAGGATCTACAGCGTTGAGTTTAAAATTATTCTGGCAAAATTCCGAAAAAGATGGTAAGATAATAATATAGTTAAACATATATATTTTGAAGTCTGTTGAGGTCAAGGATGGATCGCTTGACAATAATGATAGGTAAATACTAAATACATGTTATGCAGTTAGTTTACTGTGTGTACATATACTTATGTTGTCTTAAATTTTTGTTTGGAAAAGGAAAATATCCGCTGCCGGCCGCTTCAAAGCATTTACCTCAGTGCATATTTAATATGAAATATTTGTATTATTTTCAACATGAAACACTGTTCCTATAAGTATCCCTATGATCTTTAAATCTACGCAACAGATTATGATGCGGTTTTTTTTTAAAAGTGATTCAAGAGGAAGGTTTCAGTATACCTAGGTCTATAATTTATTAAGGTTTTAGACAAAGCGTGCGTAGCCGCGGGCGGAAAGCTAGTTAGTAATAAATTATTATCCTACTTGTAAGTTGTAACTTGTCCGCTTGGGCATTTTAACAGTGACAAAACGTAGACGTAGGTAGTACGTAGACGTTTAGATATTATCAAGTAGTTGGTAAGTACTTGTTCGGGAAAGAAAATGGAATAAAGACGAAATTGGAGTAAGTATAATGGTATAACCACAGTATTACCATTATTTCCTACAGTAGTGCGACGAATGTACTTGTGCAGAGAAACGGAGGGGAACTGGCGGGGGTCGGGCGACGCGGGCCGCGTAAAGCAAACACGCTTAGTTTGCTTTACCTAGCGCGAAAGGATGACGCAGTCGTATTTTTTGTGTAATAATTTTATTATACATAGGTACTTACATATTCTATTATGGCGCGCACAAACTGTTCGGTTTACGGATGTAAATCTACATTGAAATCCCAGAAGGAAACAATATTTCAGAAAGATTGTATTAATTGTATCTGTTGAATTAAAATCAAAGCTATGTTTATATGTTGTCCTCATTATTTTCTAATCAGATTGTACATCCCAATGCGAATGCATTACTTAGTTAAATGTTATAATATACAATTAAGAACATCCAAAAATAAAGTGTCCACGTAAATAATATTTAGCAGTGCAATATCTGTAATTATATATTTATGAACAAATAATTACATCAGATTTAATAATCGCAATTATTTTGAATGTACATATGAATAAAGATTTCATCATAATATTAATAATCACAATTGTTTTATTTCCCATTTGTTGCAACCCTAGCGTATTTTCGTGTGGCAGCGTCATTACCTACGCTGGCGGCGGCATCGCGCGACATCAAAGGCGATTCCCTACTGTAGGAAATAATGGTAATACTGTGGTATAACTCACTTAAACTTTTTGATTTAGTAGCTGCGGCCTATACATATATATATCTAATACAAGCTCTGTAGGTATATAAAGTCAAAAAACAATGAGCTGTCGCTTTTTAATAATTCACGAGTTTTCCCTTCATGGGAAATGGTGGTCCACCATGATTTAGTATGATTAAATACAGGACCCAAAATACCACATACTTAAACCGAATTAAATGGTGAATAATGCATTGTAAATTGATTGAATTTCGTGAAATTTTTAATGTTGGTAGGTAGGTATGTAAATAAGTAACTAGTAACTACCAAGTACGATGGAAAAGCCTTTACTTACGTAGGTACCTACCTACATAAAACTTGTGTTAAAAAATACTTTCAGTTAAAATTTTATTTCCTGAAAATTTACGACCGCTTTATTGTGCATATTTCATCATTACGATATTTTTATTGTTCATATTCAAACTACATATAAATTAGACTTAATTATTAACTATTTTTAGACTTCTTTTCTATGTGCTTTCGATTCGAATATAGGTAACATGCATAGGTACCTAGCTACATATCTGATAGGTAACTCTAACCTTGGCAGCTTAAAGCTTTAATTGTGAAAGTCTGTGGCTATGGCCTATGACACATGAAAAACATCAAAAAATAGACCGGGAGATACTGACACAAAATTTCGAGTCATTTGTAACAGGATGGCGGTTCTACAGGGGTCTTAGTACGCAATGACAAAAAGAAAAACGATGGTGTGAACGCTGGTACCGGCGGCTTAGTCGCGTGGGCGTTAGTCGAACTCGTCGGAAAAATAGCGAAGTCAAACGATTTGTAACACAAAAATTTTAGAATTTACCGATAGCCCATAAAAAAGAAGTAGGCGGTAGTGTCATGCCATACTTTTCCGGTGTGACTTACAGCCCGCCATACCGACGCGAATGTGTTGATTTAAAAAAAACAATTCAACTATTTGTACCAGGCTAACTTTTGCACAGGTAACCATCGTCGTGCAGCCATTTACGAAAATCGCCATGCCATACTTTTCGGACGATTCCAAATGGTCGCCATACCGCCGAAAATCTGCAAATTTTTTTTTTCGCCGAACCATTTGTAACACTCTAATTTTTTTTTTCAACAACTCCTGAATGATTATAAATAGAAGTGTGATAATGCCATATCTGCGGGAGGTGGCGAATGTGTATAAGATTTTTTTTATTGTATGATTTTATTCGTATTTTGAACGATTTGTAACAGTATGGCATTAATCTTTCCTATAAGTTTGAGGTTCAACGAATATAAATACAAAATTTCAAAGATCTAGGTGGTAGAAATCTTCACTTCTATAATAAATTAATAATAAATTTATTTATGAAGTATGGCAGCACTTTTTCTCCCTACTAGAAGTATGGCAAATATAATAATGGTCACATTTTATCAAATACTCTCCAAAAATCCAAATGCAATACTGGTACAAAAAGTTTGGCGAAAAAAAAAATTTTTGCAGATTTTCGGCGGTATGGCGACCACTTGGAATCGTCCGAAAAGTATGGTATGGTGATTTTCGTAAATGGCTACACGACGATGGTTACCTGTGCAAAAGTTAGCCTGGTACAAATGGTTGAATTGTTTTTTTTAAATCAACACATTTGCGTCGGTATGGCGGGCTGTAAGTCACACCGGAAAAGTATGGCATGACACTACCGCCTACTTCTTTTTATGGGCTATCGGTAAATTCTAAAATTTTTGTGTTACAAATCGTTTGACTTTCGCTATTTTTACGACGAGTTCGACTAACGCCCACGCGACTAAGCCGCCGGTACCAGCGTTCACACCATCGTTTTTCTTTTTGTCATTGCGTACTAAGACCCTTGTAGAACCGCCATCCTGTTACAAATGACTCGAAATTTTGTGTCAGTATCTCCCGGTCTAAAAGTATTGAATAGAATCAATCAAACACATATTATATCTGCGAATTACGCATAACGTAGGTAGTTAACGCACATACCTTTAACAATAAAATATATTTGGAAATTTAGGTAAAGTCGATGACCTGCGGGGTATTCGCAAAATGCAGGTTGTAGATTCGGAAGGTCGCTTCCGCGCAGCGCATCGCCGCGGCCCTCGACCACCTCGGGGCTCGGGCCGCTGCCCGCTCGGCCTGCGCCCGCCGGCCGCCGGCCGCCTCCCGGCCCATTCGCGCTCGAGACTCCGCCGCGACCGCACGTCATGGCGACCTCGCCCTAAAACAAATAAATCATCCCGTTAACGCGTGTGCTGTGATAACCCAAACGTGGAATCAATTGTGATCATCACCGACGACAACGTTATGCATCGGTAAGTGATTGAACATAAAAGTTATGCGGCGCGCTTGTCAGCGCGATCAATTTCCTTCGCGCTATTATCTGGGTTTCGTAAACAATTAAGCGAATAATGAATTGTTTATAATATTATTTCGCTGTTCATAAGGATTACATGCCTACTACCTTTTTAATGAAATTACGAGAAATAGTTACAATATTGCGTTTGAAAATTGCGACGTGTTCTTCTAAGCTTTGAACTCTTGGTTAAGTTTAAAATAGGAACTAATAAACAAACAATAAAATATAAAACATGGGTTTATGTAGCTGCGACCTTACGAGCAGTATTTTCACTCATAATATTATTAGGTAAGTATTCAACTGAGATGTCTGTTTCTAATGAATCACTTGCTTGCCAACCATTTATTGTTTTGACATGTGCAAGCAGACGTTACACAATCAAATAAACCATAAAATTATACAATTATACAGCAAATTTACCTTTCACGACACAATAAATCACGACCATTTTGACTCATGTAACATTAATCAGAATTTAGATGAAATTTTGCAAATTAAGTACCTACCTACCTAAGCTACCGGGTAATTTAATTGTTCTGGACCCATCGAGAAAAAAATATTTTGAAGGTTCTATAGGCTCTAAGGCTCAGTACCTACGTAGGTATAAGGTTGTAGTAAGTTTAAGTACCTAATACAAAAAAGCTGAAGTTCCTACCTAGGTACCTAGGTACCTGAATATCGCCAGGATGCAAATATTCCAAAGAGAACACTATCGTGGTTATCTAATTCTAGATACCTACAAGTATCTTCTTGGTTCCGTACCCAAAGTATCCCTTTGGGTACAGGGTACGGAACCCTAAAAATATGCTACGCAATTTTAATGTATTGAGTTAGATTTTCTTCAGTATTTTATATTTTACTTGATTTTACTATTTTTAAAATGCACTAAGAACTAACTTGGTACCTCCAGGAAAACTGGTAACGTAAAAGGTAAGAATATTATATGTTTCCATAGAATTGATTACGTTTCAAGTGTGCATGCTTTTCTTTTCCTTGCTTTTAATACATATCATATCTATTTAATATCTATCTATCTTTAATATATCTATTTCGGAGTAAAATTTAATTTCAACAATTTTACATATTTTGGCAACGTTGCAGTCTAAGTTGTTAATTAATGAAAATAAACTCTTTTTCTCAAGTTATTTTTATTTGTATTAATATTTATTATTCTAGCCAATATCAATATCAAATTCTGCCAATATGTCAGACTTTGATGGCGCTTGCACCAGTTATCTGTATCAATGCAGCAATTACCATGTCCATTGTCCAGTCTCTGTCTACTGTTAATTTTCTAACCAACGAGGTATATTTATTTCTATCCGATAATTCTGAGACAGCCAAATTAGAGTGAGTTCCTTCCGAGAAATTTGTTTTCGTAGAGCTTATGACGAGACGTAGTAACCAATTCCCTCATAGTAAATGCCCGGAAAAATCTATCGCTTATTTTTAAAAACGTATAGGTACCTATATTTTACAAAAAAATCATATTATAAGTATATAAATTTATTCGAACTGTCTATCTGTAGGTTTTTGAGGGTCAGTAGTCCTGGGATTTCCATCTTCTTTAATTACTTTTTAGTATACATACATTAAAAGATTAGTTAACAAGATGGTATGATGATTCCTTTCATAGACGTTATAAAAGAAAATGATATAGGTACCTAAGGGATGAAATTTTTTGCGGTTAACTAAATGTACGGAAGCTATAACCTATGGGGAAAAATAGTACCTATGTCCCTATGTCAGTTTATCTTGTTTATTTTGTCTTTGCCAAATTGATAAATGATATTATTGTATGAAGAATAAAAGACAAACATAACTACACGTAATTACAATGTCATTTGCGACTTGAGGAAATCGTAATTGATACTTGTGATGTTACTGCTCTAAGTACACTTGGACTGTATCCAAACACATACTTATACGGATCTAAGCTTATACGTTATGTTATGGTCAATGGTGTAGGCCAGCGCGGCGGTTCTATAACTTTAGTTAAGGCACCAATTTGTTTCGACTACATTGTGGCATGTGTGTTTCAGCGAGATTATTATCATTATTTGCAACTAGATTTCCGCCCGCGGCTTCGCCCGCGTTTTCAAAGGGAAACCCGCATAGTTCCCGTTCCCGTGGGATTTTCGGGATAAAACCTATCCTATGTGTTAATCCAAGTTACCCTCTATATGTGTGCTAAATTTCATTGTAATCAGTTCAGTAGTACATGAAAGAGTAACAAACATCCATACATCCATACATCCATACTTACAAACTTTCGCCTTTATAATAGTATTAAGATAAGATTACGTGCAAAGCTCTTAAGAAACACAAAAAGGGCCTGAAAATCATGGGCTAAAAATGGAAATACATAGTAATACAGCGTTTAGGTCATCCTGATGGTTTTGGCTGCAATTAGTTATAGTTGTTTACAAAATCAATCCGATTACACTATAATATTATACACTATGTAAAGGTTTAATAGGCAATAAATTACAAAATTACTACAAATTCGGTTTAATGATTTTCAAAGTAAGTTTAACACAAAATATGTGTCATCGTTTAATAGATAAAACAATAAAACAACACAAGATGTAATAAATTCGCAAAACTAGTGCCACTTACTGAGCCCACTTTGGGAAGCGTTGGTAATGCTGGTATACGTAGAAATTATAATATTTTATAGACGTTTATAGCCTCACACAATAAAACAAAACTTTCCCTTGCTATTGAATGGTCTATTATCCATATTAATATTTGTATGTATAAATTTTCTCTCGTTACGTTTCTCCTAGAGTACCTATACATAATATAATTGTTTGCATATTTATAATAAAATAACTATAATATATTATGGTCATTGTTTATATAGTTTTCAGTGGATATTTTATTTTCAAACTGGATTTTTGAATTAAACTTTTTTTCGTGCCATATAGCTTATAATTGCATGCTTAAATTAATTATTTTTCTGAAATTTTTATGCATATAATTACAAACATTTCATCCAACAAAAAGGTACTTTATTATGACGTATTTATAATATGCTGTATACATTTTATAATCGTTATACAACAATTAAGTAAAGGTATTAAAACATTCGCATTCCTTACGCTAAGCGGCTTATGAGCTTCATCTTACATTGCTGGTTTTCAACCAACATACGTTCAAATACGCTTACCAAGCAGCAATGTACACACACAAGTCCAGGAGCAATCCAAGTACCGTTATGGATCCTCTGCTCGCATTCCGCACTAAAGAAGGCTTATTTATTGAAGATCTCGCGTCGATCTCCGAAGGCTGCGGCGCCAAGGAATTTTAATTGTTGACGCAATGACCTCGGGTTCGCGTATTTCCAAAATATTGCACCGTGACGTCACGTGGCGCGTGAGATGCCGCCGATTAGTATTTGACACAGAGTATTTGACGTGAATTCAATTAAGTAAGTTGCTGGAAATTTCGGAATACGTCATGCAGACCCGAATTAGGTGGGATTTGTTTGCTAATCCATTTGTTTTCGTATGTTTGTAATGATTTTTATGGGTTTTTAACTGTTCGAATATCGATTAAGCTGCTTGATAATAATAATACCTAGGAACGTAAAAAATCATGAATTTACGTTTCGTTAATTCAGCGACAGTCAATAGCCTCTATTTCCCAAAGTTTACAAATCTTGAACTTGAATAATATTCTGTGCTTTTAGCAACTGTGAGATTGATGGAACTGTAAAAGCTGCTTCGTCGTGAATTCAAAATTTGAAGTGTGAATTGTTAACTACACGAGTCTTCCTTTTCTATTATGTATTATGGATTCCGGCACTTCTATGTTGTTTACATTTTCCGTCACTTTGTGTGTAACATTACAATTTATGCTAACTAGTCTACATCATGCGTGTGCGATATAATTACGAGTTATTCTTTTAATTTATATTCAAGAATATAGCACGATTTGGATCAAGGATTTTAAATTTATCATAAATTATATTATTTTAATTTAATTAATGATTTTTTGCTCTTAATTCTGGGTCCGTGGTCACGGCTACACTTCGCGATTCATAAAAAATGTATGATGTGTAGTTTTTACAGCAAATGAGTAATATGTATTCAGGAATGTGTTTTTATTAAGTTTCGAGTCCTTTTGTGTTGTCGTCATCGCTTTGAATTTTGAGGACCTAGATTACTAGATCTATTTTGGTTAATTATTTGCATCTCAGTGATAGTTTAGCAGTCAATTATACATTTCAGTTCAGAGTATTTTTAAACAAATGGATAGAAATATATTTTTTAATAGAATAGAATCATAGTTGGTAGCTTTAGGTGGTTGCTCTAAATTCCTTGCCAATAGTCGAAAAGGTTACTTTCGCAACAGCGTACTTCAGTCCTGCGTGAGCTGACTGGAATATCCTTCAGCGCAGTCGGTTAAAGCCGATAAGTCACTTATATAATAGGCATGACGACAGTATCCATAAATGTTCGAATTAGTGTTTTTTAGGGAAAATGTATAATATATAAATTAAAAATAGTGACTTAGAAATATTAAAAACATTAAGATTAATGAGATTATCAATAAAATAAAACATTGAAATTCTGCAGTCGGCCATTTTGACTGAAACACGCGTGACGTCACGTCTACGTAAACAACTCACAACAACTTCGCGGCAGGTGTATTTTGTTGTTATGAATATGCTGAGAATACGCATTTTTATTTATTTTCTATTTTTTCACGTAGGCTTTATCGACTCAGAACAGAAATATAATTGCGAATTCACGAATATGTGGTTCGGGTTTCTCTGCGTCAAATTTATACAATCATTTCATATTATTTTCTCACTTTAAACAATTACTAACACTTTTTTTGGGTATTATTTTTATGTAGATTTACATTGCAATACTGCATACCACTTATAAACTTTGAAATTAGATTCTATAACACTTTATAATTAAATATTTGTTTAATTTTACTTCGCTATGCATATAGATAATTACGTATTTACGTAAGAGTGACGTCACGCCTACGCCATGACACCTGTGAGCTGTTTTAGCACAGTTAATAAATATTTTTTGAAAAATGGCTTTTATCTTCGTTAAATTTAAGTATATTAGCGAAATATAGGGTTTTTCTTGTTTATTAAACGTATACACACATTATGGAAGAGGTTTTGAAAATCTTTCGTCATGCCTATTATTAGGATCGTAATTGAGCGGCGGCGCGCGGCGAATACGAAGCGAAGTGTTGCGTAATGTTTTTGTTTGGCGCCAATCCTTCTAGTTCTGAAGCTATGGGTACTCTAACTGAATAGGAGTTAGGAATGTTGTGTAGTTATTGGTTATTCAGTGCCGACCTCTGTGCATTGGTTTTTCTCTGTGCACAAGGTTTATCTGAGAGCCAGAGTTAGTCAGAGTGATTTTACAAAGTAAGAACTTTTTTTAAAGAGTAAACTGCAATAAATGTGTTCATATATTTAAAACGTTGGTAATAAAACAAATTCTTTTGCAATAATTTCATCTAAAACTTTAATCAAATAAAAGAACAACGCATTTTTTTGTTATTTACATAAAATTGAGAGGATATTGTAACAACTAATTTATGTCTGTATGCAAATAGACAAAAATTCTTCAGTGACATAATATTTCACCTTCGACCTGACCCCTGGTTGTTGATAATATTACATTTGCACCTCAGTTTGTTTGTGTGAAGGAGACACGTAACAATTAAGTAATATATGCAAAGATGGTCAGCCAACTGCACAATTAGCACTATTCAGTCTAGATTCTGTTGTAGTGATTACGTTTATAACCTGAATCCAAATTATGTTATTCAATCACGCAAAATATTCTAATGTTCAAAGGAAATATACATCGTAGAATATTGATATCTAATATTTATGAGGTTTAATTTATCTGCGGATTTCTTTTAGGAAGTTATAAATGTGATAATTTGGGATGCCTTGAACTAATTTATTTTATAGTCAAATCTGAAGATAAAACTAAACTAATTTTGTTTGTTTTTCGCATAAGAGTCTTCGTTTTGTATATGATGTATAATTATAATGAACAGTCTCCATTAGTTTAACTTTGTCAGAATGTTAATGATGTTTTAGGGCCGATTTTTCAATGCTTGGTTAAAACTTATCCGTCCAATAAAGTATTACACAGTAATATTAAAATGTCACGTAAACTGTCAAATATGGGCAATTAGAATACGTTTTTAAAATGGTAGTTTTATACATTATTCGACGAATAAGTATTGAAAAATCAGCCCTTATTGGAATAGGTATTTACTATACAAAATCTTAGAGATTTATTCAAAAGATATCGCATAAATATACCTAAAGAATAGATTAGATTATCTTCAAATATAGAGATCTTAATTGATTGAAAGTCCATAAGCTCATAAGGTTGTTTAAACAGGTCGCAGGTTCTAGTACAATATTTTAATGTTAAAAATAAATTTGTTATGCAATTTGCAAATAGTTGCAGGCAAGTTTATTGCCATATTATTTAACACTACCTATATGTTCCGATCAATGTCTTGATATCGTAAACCTTGTGGTTTTTGATATAACACTGTTGACAATATTTGCCAATTCTATTATTAGAAGTGCTATGTTTATCTGATTATTACCGATTCTGTTGATTTTTAACTTGTATTTATTAGTTTTCTTTCTATTTGGAGTTAATTTTTCACACATTCAGAGAAATGATACCTACTTAAAAATTCCAATCATTCTCAAGAAAATAATTATCCCTTTTTCCTTCTGAATTGTACCTATATCTACTTAATAGCTTTTTAATTTTCTTTGCATATACTGCATTAATTTTCTGCTCCTATATATGTTCTTCAGAAATATGTCATTTTTCGAACGGCTCCAAAGCTTAATGTTAAACAAAAGAAAATAATATTATCAGATGGAAGAACACTTCCATCAGTAATCCGTCGAACGCTTGCAGTAGGCTATCATTTCCGTAGGTCCGTAGGTAACGTCTAGACGTAAAATTTAAGCCCTCTCTTGTCCCCAACCCCTTGTCCTTGTGTTCATCAGAGAGCATTAATTTTAATTATGATTGAATGCACGATGATTGCTGCTTGGCATTTGGTTTTACTCTATCTTTACAATGTCGACAAAATATAGTAATTTTTACTTGTTGTTGATGAATCAATCGCATCTTCCATTGCTAGCTTCATTCCTGTATATTTTCAACACTGGATATGTCTGCTACTTTTAAGCTTTATAAAAAGTGATAGAGATCCACAGCGTGTCGTAAAATTGTCTCCACTTTCCTTCCCTGCATGGTCTGCATACAGAAACTCGGTTGGTATGCGCGACGATCGCCATGCGCGCGAGTGTCAATCGTACATATATAATTTGACAATAGTAAAAGTTGAGAAACCTGATGGATTACATTGTATAACACTGTCCATGCTAATAATTGATGCGGTGAGTAACTCTTTCTATGGGTGTTCAAGGTCGATTAGGATTGTAGTAAGGGAAATCTTGACGCATTTTGCAAGTAAGACCTATCGAGCCGCGTTCAACTTTGGCGTTGACCATTGTTTAAATTCCATAATTTCATATGTTAATGGTTATATTCTGGTTCAGATAAGAACTCATGTGCAGATTCTAGAATTGCGATAAAAGAATACGAAAAAAATTGCGTAAGATACAGCATGTTTTAAAATCAATAAGTTCGCAAACATTCTTTATCTTAAACATTTAAATCTTATTATAATATGTATGTATGTATATCGCACTAGATATTATGGAGGGAGGATGATATTTTTAGAATTAGCATAATGAATCCGGTAGCTTCTTGAATAGATTAAACAAAGACGATGTTAACAGCTTCCTATTACGATGTCAAGATTGTATCTCACTAATTAGATCAGTATGAGGTTCAGAGTTAAATGGAGTTGTGCAAAGAATACTAACGTGGGTAATAATTGTGAGAATATTTGTGAAATGCTCATTTACGTTGAATTGCTTTGGCCTCCTTTTGGATATGGGATTTTTATTGATATGTATTAACAAGTGCATGTGCATGTGATGCCAATATTATATTATAAATACTATAATATTAGCGACTGCATTCTACAACTGCTTTGTTGGGTTCATTGTCACGTGCAAATATGCCATAAATGTGTTATATGGGCCAGATGTGGAAATGAGGATCAAATGACTATTGTTGTAATGATTTGAATTACCTGTCTATTATTATGAGCATTGTGCACTAAATTGGCGCAGTTCTTGAAGATTACTGAGATTTTATAGTTCATTTGAATAAGTTTATACATTGTTATAAGATTAATTCACAAAATTATATTTATTATGACTTTTTTAAAATTATTTTTATTATTACTTTTTTTTATAGACAAATACTTTGTAATCAATCAATAAACTTTAATGAACCGGTTGGGATCACGTCTTTCTAAATTTGCATTTTAAAATATTAAACAAAATAAAGATTTGTCTAATAATTAATAATTCTAAATAGAGCCATCGTTTAAAAGCAAATCTAGACTTGAGAGTAAATCTAGACGGGTCTGTGTTGCGAAGTACAGTTGTGTCCGTTAGTCAGGCTGATTCATGCTGACACACATAACTCGCTTGGGTTTCCCGAAACGACTTGGGAGTTAATCCATCAAATATTTTAAATTTTGAATTTATTTCTTATCTTCATGGACGTCTATCTTTAGGAATATTTGAAAGAGGAATATTTGTACTTTTAATGTTTGTAAAGAATGAACTCAAAAACTATCATTCTATTCGAAAAATCCTTCACAAGTAGAAAAAACATTATTTCTATACGTAACATGGGTTATAGGTATATATGGGTTATTATACTTTTGTTTCCATCCTGGTTCAACTCGAAGGGGATACGAGCTACGACTGGCTAATAAAATAAAGTAAACCAAAAACTAAATTTCTTTTGACGCAAGGAGGTGTAATCTAAAAACTAATAAACCTAGTGCTTATTTCGTGTCCATTTTGCAAGGCCCAGCTGAGGCGTGCTGCGTGGCGAATCGATCATTGCAGTGTGATGCAAATAATTGCTTTGTGCTTCTCATTATATGCTAATTTGAGTTACGGTTGCTGGGCGACGCTGCTTTATTAATTTCTGGTTATCGATCAAATTTGCGTCTGGTGATTTGTTGCTTGGGTTAGTAAATGTGACATTGTCTTGATGTCAAGGAAGGAGAGGTAGGCAGTACTGACACAGTCGTTGATCACAGTACTATAGTGTAGTAGTGGGATAATATAGTCTTATTTTCATGCAGTCAGCATTATTTGGATGCAATCTGTCTGGGATATAAAGACTAATAGTTTTTACGCATAACTCTTATTTTATATTGAACTTTTTTCATTCTTTTCATTTATTTAGTACAGGATATTTTTGACATCATTAAAATATTGGCAAACAACAATAATTATCCATCCTTTAGTCTGACCCTGATTTGTATGCAACTCTGAAAGTGTTGGTAATGCATGAATATTTACATATTTCCACAAATATTTTTATTATTTATATTTTGATGCGGTGAACCCAAATGTCATTGAAAGTGCTCATTGCGACCTCATCAGAGCTGACACAATGACTCTCGTAAACTACAAAGATGACACCACTTGCAATGTGACCTACATTTTTCACTTTTTACTCCACAATTATTTAAATTGCCTTTTCTCTTCTTGGGATCCAGCTTTTATTCGTCTTTTATCTAGACGAATAAAATTTTATCTAGACAGAAAAGTCAACAGATAATTATTAATTAACCTTCACAAAATTATGGATGGTTAGACAATGAATGGTTCTTAATTGAAAATTTGCCTGCTTATGAGAAAATTATTATTCTAAGAATCTTTTTGTAGGCTTTTAAATAAAAGTATGACGGCGCGCCGATAATTACTGTACTAAATAATAATTATCTAGCATAGTTGATTTCACGTAGTTAAATTGTTTGTTTTGATTGTCAATGTCAAAGTATTATGTTGTGTTGCCAGCAATGAAAATATTGTGAAGTAAGGTAGACACATGACATGATAAAAATAAGAGCGGGTAGTCCCGAATGGGGTAGTGGGTTGGCACGATGGTGACAGCTGACATTCTACTGTCAGTTGTGCACAGAGGCGCACGCGTACTAACCTATTGGCTCTTAATCCGTTTCCATCTTGATTGTTACGCAAAATTGTGAAGTACTGTAAACTTTAATAAGCTATCTGATTGGCGTTTGAGAAAATAGTGAGTTTATTTCGGTGTTCCCATCACTACTAAACCACCGCTATGTCTGATAACGGAGATCATACCGCCGAGCCTTCCGACGTTCCGTTATCAGAAGTGGGATTACTCCGTGCATCTCAGGAGCAGCATGCAGCCCACTCAGGTCAGATTGAACAACCTTCTTTAGAAAAAGAGTGCGACCGTTGGAAAACATTGTTTGAATTGCAGCAACGAAGTTTGACAGATTTGATACGGGCAATTCAAGAACCTCGGCTATCTGTATCAAAAATAGCATTACCCGAATTTAATCCTGACCTTCAGGGTAGCGATGCTCGTGCTTGGTGCGAAACAGTTGACCTATGCTTGCAAAAAAAACCACTTTCCGGTGGAGACCTGATAATAACCATGAGTAAAGCACTCAAAGGAACTGCGGCATCATGGCTAGCACAGTCTAGTTATCCTGGAATAACATGGGCCCAATTAAAGGATCTATTTTTAGCTAGATTCGATTTCGTTGAAACTCCTGCAGCTAATTTATGGCGATTGTTTAATGGAAATCCAAAGGAAGGTGAATGCTTATCCTCTTATGCCTGCCGATTTATGAGCGCAATAATGGCAAGATGGAAATCTTTATCAACGGAACAAATTGCCATTGCTGTTACACTAGCACACGCTGCAAAAATCGACCCAAGATTGCAGAGATTGGCTTTTACAACGGAAATAGACAACCGTATAAAATTACAACAAGAACTTATGGCATTTACGTTTAGAAAAAGAGGACCTCCAGCTCAAGAGCAGGCGACATCAGCTGTAGAAGCAAAGAAGCCGCGTCCCGAAAACTCTCGTAGGTGTTACAATTGCAACAAGTCCGGACACGTGGCTACTGAATGTCGATGGATTAGTAATCGTGATGACACTAAAGCACAAACCGAAACTTCAAGCAACTCTGTAACTCATGCTTCAAAGGAGGGCAGTGCACCGAAGAAGACCATCACTTCAACCTGCTTCAACTGCGGTGAACAGGGCCATATCGCAACGCGGTGCCCTGGCAAGGAGGCGAAATCCAACGAGACTCGAGTGGAACGTCGTGTGGATATCTGCGCCATCAAACCAGCTACTGATCATCTTTCGGACGAAACCGGTGAGAAGTTTTCATTTTGTTTCGATTCTGGTGTCGAATGTTTTTTGATAAGGCAGAGCTTAGCAGAACAACTTTCTGGTAAAAGATCATATTATGTTGCAGTGACATTGCTGTGGCTAGGTAACGCTAGTATACCTACATTGTAACACCCAAATTTTATCAACGGTCTCGATTCAAGCCTATACGGTAAAGTTGTTGTTTCATATAGTGCCGGATAGTAGTATTTCGCATGACATAATGGTAAGTAGAGATCTACTCGTGCTATGCCTGAGTGTTATGTTTCCTTGGAGTTTAGCGCTGGGCTAGAAGTCCCTGTCAACCAGGCCGAGTCAGAATGCGCCAGTGACGGCAATGGTGAGTTAAATTAGTTATCTTTAGAGTTTATCACTATTTTGGTAGTACCAGTTAGCCTAAGTGGCGAATACAAGCCCGTGTGGCTTTTCATAACTATGCGGTGCGTAGCCTGTGTGGCAGTTGCAAGCCTGTGTGGTATTTTAAGAGCCTGTGTGGTATTTTAAGAGCCTGTGTGGTATTTTAAGAGCCTGTGTGGTATTTTAAGAGCCTGAGTGGTATTTTAAGAGCCTGTATGGTATTTTAAAAGCCTGTGTGGCAGTGTTAGAAGCCTGTGTGGCAAATAGGAGCCTGTGTGGCAGATAAGAGCCTGTGTGGCATTGTTAGAAGCCTGTGTGGCAGTTAGGAGCCTGTGTGGCAGTAAGGGGCCTGTGTGGCAGTTAGGAGCCTGTGTGGCAGTTAGGAGCCTGTGTGGCAGTAAGGGGCCTGTGTGGTAGTTAGGAGCCTGTGTGGCAGTTAGGAGCCTGTGTGGCAGTAAGGGGCCTGTGTGGCAGTTAGGAGCCTGTGTGACAGTTAGGAGCCTGTGTGGCTGCTTGGAGCCTGTGTGGCAGTTTGTAGGCTGTGTGTGATAACTTATGACGATTTATAGTCTGTGTGACACTCAAAATATTGCGTAGTTTGTAATTAAGCTTATGTGACGTAATTGGACTTATATTGCGCTTTTGAACTGTGTGCCTAGTTTTGAGTGTGACCCACTTTGGTCAGGATGCCCAAGCGGTGCTTGATGTAAACCATTCTCGTTTGCCTGTTTACAGATGATGAAGATGAGCGAAATGACTCCACACACGAGGACGTGTGAATATGCAGGACGGCCGTGACGGCGCGCCGATAATTACTGTACTAAATAATAATTATCTAGCATAGTTGATTTCACGTAGTTAAATTGTTTGTTTTGATTGTCAATGTCAAAGTATTATGTTGTGTTGCCAGCAATGAAAATATTGTGAAGTAAGGTAGACACATGACATGATAAAAATAAGAGCGGGTAGTCCCGAATGGGGTAGTGGGTTGGCACGATGGTGACAGCTGACATTCTACTGTCAGTTGTGCACAGAGGCGCACGCGTACTAACCTATTGGCTCTTAATCCGTTTCCATCTTGATTGTTACGCAAAATTGTGAAGTACTGTAAACTTTAATAAGCTATCTGATTGGCGTTTGAGAAAATAGTGAGTTTATTTCGGTGTTCCCATCACTACTAAACCACCGCTATGTCTGATAACGGAGATCATACCGCCGAGCCTTCCGACGTTCCGTTAAGTATAATAAATTAGGTTAGAGGTTCATTTTGCTAATGGATTAAATGTAGCGAGAATTGTTTTAATTTTCATTACTTCTTTCGGGGAAATAATTTCCATTTAATGGCAGGATATTTTCTCATAATATCTGGATTTCTTTCTTTTTGGGGTCCATATTAAAAAAGGCGCCAAAGAACAAGTTATCATCACATTTTCTTGAATATTTATGCCAATGTCTGCCACACTGCCGTCTACAAATCTTAGGGAAGCCGTCAGACCGGACTACGATTTTCATTTGTTAATTAAAAAGCGAAACAAAATGAATGTTACCGTTACGCACTACCGTTAGTGTCCGATCGGTGAAAGTGTACTGGATTCACATCCCATTGTATGTTGACCTTGTATCGGTCATGCAGTGATCTGGGTCACTTACTCTGTGATCTGTCTCGATGCTTTTTGCCTTGATTGACTGACTTATTTCCTTTCTCTCTTAATGACGAGGCGCCATCGCTTTTATTGGCGCGACGGTGGTTGAATTAAATTTGGTTTTTGATTTTTAATATTTCTATTGTAGTTTATGCTTTGAAGACATAATAAGTTTTTCAGTGCCGTATAATCATAAATTTTTTAGTAGATTGTTCATATAAATAATATTTTTATATGTACCTACATTTTTATAGATATAACGACGTTTTTTTCATTATTTTCTCAATTACATATTCCTATCAAGTTACCAGCATAAATTAATTTCTAGTCATAGCAACAGCATCCTTATCCGATCTATCTCCACTATTATCGATGTGCCATATCTCACATATTCCGATATGTACGTGCTGTATTTCAAATCTATCATTAAAAATAGTTTATAGAGGTTACACGGCTATTTGCAATAGAATGACAATTGTCTCAACAGTGTCGGTCACATATTAGGAACGATTTAGCACGAGCATAATACACGCAAGGCTACCATCGCAAAGTTTCGACAATAAGGAAGCCTCTGTGACAATTTGTTACATAAATGCATTGAATTTGTGGAAACTATTAGAATTAGTTGACATTGAGATAAGTGGAGGTCAGTTAGGGCGTCTATACAAGAGTTGGTTTTCAGAGATCAGATTACTTGAAATTGTTTTATTGTTTTTGGTTTCATAACCACTTAATAATTCGTTTTAATTCTTTGACTGGGATGGGACCAATCTAGCTTTATTCGCTTTTTTAGCCATACCTTTTATAAATCTTTCAAGTTTGGTAGGTTGCAAATACATTTTCAATTTTAAATAATTGCATTAATTGCCATAGTCTTTACAAAAAACTTTAATACAAAAGTTGACGTTTGCATGTGTATTTTATATGCTTTGATACACCAGTCAGTTAGCTTTTATACAGGGTGTCCCACTGTTGGTATACTAAGCTCAAAGGAGGTTATAGTTTTGCATACGCTGAGTACGTAAAAAATACTTAAAAAATCCCAGACGCATTTTTTTTTCAATTAGATGAATTTTTAAAACTCTATGTGTACACTCCTAACAAGCAACCCGCCCATTTTTGCCACCAGAACGTGAGCTATCGTTTAAGATTATGTTTTCATAGACAAAATGCTCACATTAGAGAAGTGGTATATGCCGGCTGCGCGAAGCTAGAGAAGAAAACATGGATTTTCAGGAAAAATGTAGCAAAAAATTTTTGACGTAATTTTGTTGTTTAAGTATTTTTTTCGTGATCAGTGTATGCAAAACTACAAGTCCCTTCGCGCTTAGTATACCAATGTACGGACACCCTGTATACATAGTTCATTCCTAGTCTTTAGCCAAACAAAACTCCGCAGCTCGTCCGCTCGTGTACAAAGCGGTCAAGTATTAATCAAAGGAAAACGCCTGACTCAGCTTCCTGAAGCTGGGACGTCTCTCGGGGCATACTAATTAGGTGACCGTGAAGTTATTACTCAGTCATTACGCTCGGAGCTATATCGAATTCTGTCAAGCTGAAGTGACCTTGCTAGACTTAAATTAATATTTGAGGTAAATACAATTGATGTTTTTGTTATTGCAAGATGGTGGTGTAGAAATCTTATTTGCTATTGTTGCGTTGTAAATATATGTCGGGAGTAAGTTCGTTGGGTATGTATGTGATAATTTTCATGACATAAATTCTCTATTGTACTTGAATTAAGAGGTAATTAATGATGCGAAAGGGACTAAACTCGGAAGATACATATAACATAAACTCAATCTCAAACATTTATTTATTCAAAGCTTCTTATAAAAGCACTTTTGAATCGCCATAACATTTTTTAATATTTACCAACGATTCTGTCAAGTTCGGTGCATTCTTTGGACTAACCTAGCAGTTCTCCTTATATTTTAACTAAGTTACAGCTTGAGGTGGCTTGAGTAGACTTCATCCGAATAACGTGTCGCCTTTTCTGAGATTATCAGATTTGGAAAATGTTTCGATATATTACCATAATTCTTGACGTTTGGGCATTCTTTCAAGTCTATAAAATATAAACTGAAAAAACAACTTAAATCTATTTTTTAAATCAACAAACATTGAGTCTAGAAACATCTGACCAGGAACAAAGATTTAGTTTGTCATACAGAATACCAAATAACGTTGACGATCGGAAAAACCTACTAGTTTTCGCATTCGATTCTCGTAGTTTTTCGAAGGTCACTGCACAGGTATTTGTATTGTATTGCTAATATTTATTTATGTTTTAATATGAACATTTAAGTCGCGACTTCTTGGTACTTCTTAGACTCGCGGCTACATGTGAGGAATTTCAGAACTCGTAGGTGGTCGTATTTGACCTTACAAGTCAAATATTTTACACTTCTTGGAATAAGAAGAACATAACAAAAGATAACATTTCATAATGTTGGATATTTTTAGAAAAAAAGAACGGGATACCATTATTCGCTTAAATTAGTTAGCTAATTAGAATCATGTTAAAATGGACAATCTAAATTCTAAATGAAAAATAAAAAATAAAAAAATTCGCTGAGGACAGGATTCGAACCTGCGCGGGTAGAACCCATTGGATTTCAAGTCCAACTCCTTAACCACTCGGACACCTCAGCTGTGTAGACTTTCTCGAAATTTTGGTCTCTAACTTAAAGAAAGTAAGTGCGCGTATACACTGTCCATGTAATAATAAAACTTTTGTTTTCAATTCTATTCTGTATAATTCTGTTCTATTTTTTTTACACGTATAATATTTAGGTACTAATAAATCTTGTATAATCCATGTTTACTAATATTTAACACGAATTTTCATAATAAACAAAATATGATTTCCTCATTATTTGTGCATCGTCCCCGCATGCAGGCGTTGATTTAACGGCATATTTGTCAATGACCCACTTCAATACAATTATACACATACATCAAATAAATTCATCTACACACACGCAAATGTCACCCGTATCATACAGTGATAAGACTTACAATTGTCCACAAATATTAGACAATTTTCCTATAATCACTTGGCTGATAAGTAAATGATTTCTTAGCATGTGTGTGCAAATGTATACTTTACTGCATTGCAATTGAAGTGGAATTTGCATGTCAATATCGTGTGTTTGTGTAGAATTTATTAGCTCTTAGCACCTGCTTATAAGCTTAAGAAAATTATGATTAATCGATTGTTTTCGTCAAAATCGAATTTTGTGATATCAACAAAGGGCTTTTTATTGACCTCGAAGTATTGGAATCTCCACTTTGAAATTGTAATGAAGAAGTACCTATAAGGCGAGATTTAAAGTCATTGTTTGTTTAGATTGTTTTATTTGTTACTAGCGGTCCGCCCCGGCTTCGCCCGTGGTACATATTTCGCAATAAAAAGTAGCCTATGTCCTTTCTCGGGTATCAAAATATCTCCATACCAGATTTCATGCAAAGTGGTTCAGTAGTTTATGCGTGATTGAGTAACAGACAGACAGACAGAGTTACTTTCGCATTTATAATATTATAGTATGGATGATTCTATACTGGAGAAGTTAACATTATTTCAACCTTAATCTAAACAGTCTCACCATCACTACACATTCTTAAATTTCATCTGAATTGCTACTGTGGTGTAGCTGTGAAAGCGTAGTAAACAGAGATAATTTGGAAAATCCAAAAGTGCACGCCTCATAATTTTTTTTTAATAAATATTTATTAATTATTATTTTTGTTTATTTAATAACAATTAAACCACATCGAATCAGACCCTGAAAAATGAAAGGGTTCTATTCCTGAGCATACTCAAGCGTAAGAGAAAAAAAAAGACTCGATTAGTAAAGTATTTCGGTCGCTATCGTGTTAACAAGAAAAAGGATCCGCACATACAGACACACGGACGTCCAAGACAGAACTTTTTTAAACTGTTTTTTAACTAGTTTAAATAACAAAAATGACATCAAAAATATCATGAACGTTAAAAATAGTGTTTTTTCTTTATATGTGTGTGTATGTGTTATCTTACAAGTGCAATGTATGATACATAAAGACATTTTAAGATTGAAAAATCAGATGTTTTGCGCGAAGTGACAGTAGTACCCACCTCAACGCTTCGCTTATGAGGCGTGCAATATTAGTGCCAATATGTTTTCAACCTGTTGCCCTTAAATTAAACCACCTATTATTCGTAACAGTCATAACATATTATAGAATACACGAAGAGAATACATTACGTACAAATATTCGTTCGGAAATCATTAAGACCTCAAAGAAGACCATATTCACAAACTGGTCCACATTAGGATGTTGAGGATAAAAAATAACCTTGTGTTAATGAAGAGGATGAGTAAGCCATATGTAAACAGACGATACAACTATATGTATACATACTTTGCGTTGCGTTTGCGTGTCAAGATTGTTATCCAATACATAACGTGAAACATTGCTCTAATATTTCCAATTTTTAACTTTCCAATATTTGGTAGTTTTATATAATACTACCTTGTCCTGGCTTTGCTTGGCTTGACCCGGCTTGACGGGAAACATGATTTGGTGTAAATCGTAACAAACAATCGAAATTTTAAGTCCTTGTAATATTAGTGTGAAAATATAATTTTTACATTTTATATTATCTGCTATTAATTGTTGAAATAAAGGGAGTCAATGTGGCTAGATTAAAATTCATGGTAGGAGGTTTTTATTTGTACAATTATTTTATTGAAGAGTTATAAAAAATAAAAAAAATAAATTGTTTTATTTTGTTCAGAAAGGTCGATAAAAACATTGTAACAACGTTGAATTCTCATTTACTGAAAATATATTGAAATGAGAGCACAATTTTTTCACTGAAAAAATACTGAAATGCCAATAATTTAGCATTGCATTCATTGTCGAACCTTTCATAGCAACGGCACCTGAAACCCGCTGGTTTTGTAACAATGCCCGCTAATTGCACACGCTCGTATCTGTTACAGTGTGTCTTCCGCTTTAATTTTTAAACTACACTATCCTAAATTCAGTTCAGTCTAGACTTTGTCTGCTGTCCTTATTTTTATAGAATCAATAATACCTACTACGACTTCCTATAAAGTACAATACATGCAATAAATAATAATTAAGGCTAAGTAATCAGTGAAATAAAAAGCAACTTGCTTCTATTATTTAAAAATTGTAAACTTATTGAAACCCGCGGCTTTGTTCATACAGTACCGACTGTAATCCATAGTATTTTTTATGCCATAGCAATCATCATGGTGGTTCTTCGTCACCACCCATAAACTTGTATCGCTGAAATCTCTGTTACCTTATTTCATCGAGATGCGTTCAGCCGTTCTGGTTTAAAAATATAAAATCATTTAAAGGCATTCTTATATACTTTCACTTTTTAAATTTGTGTGATAGGATATCTACTAAACTAATAAAGTACCGTTAACTCTTAAGTATTATCGCATATTATTAAAAAAAAAAAACATAAGTAGGTATTTTTTTTCATTAATTTACATAAACATTATTAAGGCTATTTTAGTTTTATGAGTTTTTTTCATATTTCTGACACTGAATCGCAGAATCTACTGTTCTGATTTGTTTATTAAGACACTGACCTGGATTAAGACGATTTTTTGTCCAGATACCACTCGATCTTAACTAAAGTTAGTTTTTGTTAATCTATACTAATATTATAAAGCTGAAGAGTTTGTTTGTTTGAACGTGATAATCTCAGGAACTACAAATAAGCTAATCACATGAAAAATTCTTTCGGTGTTAGATAGCCCATTTTATCGAGGAAGGCTATATGCTATATATCATCACGCTTAGACCAACAGGAGCGAAGCAATGCGGGTGAAACTGCTTGGAACAGCTAGTTTTTAAATAAAAACCATTAATTAAACGTTGATAAAACAAACATCGATTATCGTATTGTCTGTAACGGGTCCGAATGTAACGCAACAGGTGTGACGTATCGCACACAATGCGCATTGTTCTTGTGACGAATTCCAGTTTGTCTTTTTGTGTGTCATTGTGAGGAGGTAATCTTTTATTGTATGGTTATTCGTTAATCGCTGGCATCGAGACTCGGTGGTTATATGAAGGATGAGATATGCGAAAAGATTGAGGAACAATCTTTGAGAAACGACTAAATGTATGCTCGATTTATTCAACATAAACAGAGTTTTCAAGAAACTTGAGATCTTAAGATCAATCCCATGTTTTAAATGTTCTAAATTCCTAAAGTCTAGGCATTTTAGTTATTACTGCTATACGATGTGTCCTTAAGTTAGATAATATTTAACATTTATTTAAATTTTAATATTTAAACAAAATGCTTCAAATATTCGTCTCGTATTTATGCAAATCCAAGCATCTTCAATGTATTTAATAAATAATTAGTTAAAACATCGTTCAATTAAGAAGTTTCCGCGTACATCATCCTCATCGTCTGAATAAATATAAATAAGATTTATAAAAAGTTTCGCATTTGCCTTGAGGCGCTTGAGGCTTGCAGCGCCAAGTATGGACTAGGCTGAAAAAAGTCTAGAATAAAACCGGCCAAGTGCGAGTCGGGCTCGCGCACAAAGGGTTCCGTAGCAGCAAATATAATAAATTACAGTTAAATCAACCTATCTCAAAAACTATAAGAGATACTTTGATCAAACCAAAAATCGTTGAAAGAGTTAATTAGCATGCATCACCTCTATTTTTTTTAGAATTTTATACCCCGTAGTTATAAAAATAGAGGGGGGGGGACATACTTTTTACGACTTTGAGAGCTGATATCTCAAAAACCGTTCACTTTAAGAAAAATGTTTTTTAGAAAACTTTATATCATTTTAAAAGACCTTTCCATTGATACCCCACACGGGTATGTACATCGAAAAAAAAAATTTCATCCCTCAGTTACATGTATGGGGGGCCCCACCCCCAATTCTTTTTTTTACTATTTAGTGTCATATTTTTGTAGCGGTTCATACAACACATATTCCCATCAAATTTCATCACTGTAGTACTTATAGTTTCCGAGTAAATCGGCTGTGACAGACGGACAGACGGACAGACGGACAGACGGACATGACGAAACTATAAGGGTTCCGTTTTTGCCATTTTGGCTACGGAACCCTAAAAAAACTGCGATCCTGCGATGAGTCACGTGTGCGGTTAGCTGGCTGTATTGCGTGAAATGAAGTCATTTATGTATTTTTAGTAATACTATTTTGCTTACTATAAACGCGAAAGTTTTGTGAAGGTTTTCTGTTTGTTTGTATTTAGTTAAACTGTTCTTTTGCTTACTTATCGTCTTTCTTGAAAAAATGACGGATAGGGTCTTGGTGAATTTGGCACAGAGAAAGATTGATGTCTGGCTTAGCATACAGTCTTTAATGCTTATTAGACTACATATGGTACATACCTTGTGAATGCAGCTTTGAACCTTAACTGTATTTACGCGTGATCGTCTCTATATTATTTGAAGATTGCGATATGATTGAATAGCATGATATCTTATAATTATTATTATTCAAATATAGTAGTTGCTTTCATAAGTTTTACGAGCTTAAGGTAAATTTAATATGATAATGTAATAGGAAAATATAAAGAGGGTATACCAGTACAGTAATTTTATATTACTTAAGTTTCGTTTAGCTATTAAATAAACTAGAAAGTACACGATGTTTCAAAATCTTTTAACATATGCGTTATCGTCGGACATTTAATTTTTGATTACCGTGAACGGTGAAATATAGAGACGATTAACGTATAAATTATTATACAAAATGAGATAATTAAATATATACGCTAACAATGATTAGGAATTAAATTATTTATTCAGTTAACAATAACGTGTGTTTGTATAATTGCATCGTAAACGGTTAGATGCATTTAGGTCAGTTTATTTTGGGGCCAAGTTATGACTTCAATTATTTTTCTCGAAATATGGGTTGGCCGGGTGATTGGCCTCCAGTACCTAAAGAAGGTTTTTTTTCAGGCGATAACATACATTTTTAAGCTATGGCAAAGCTTCTATCGCGGGCCTTGAGCGCAGGGACCGAATCCAGAAATTTAGTAACGAAAAACCTCACGCTCCCCACTCCGACGGGTGCGGAGGTGTGGCTTGAAGGCATATATAGCATGCAATAGCTCTACCGCGGCAGTCCCCGAGTGCCACACGTCTTTTTTAATTACCACACATTTCTAGATCAGATTTTCTCAATAATTTATCACTGAACCTTGCTAATCCCACGGTAAAAGTAGTGTAGAAGTTAGTGGTAATGAATCAAGCTAAGTAAGTCATTCTGTCCGCACACGAAGACGCAACCTTAGGTAATGTTCTAAGTAGATGACGTCATTTGAATTACAATTATAGACCAAGAGATGAATAATTTATTTGGCTTGATGATTGAATTTCTGTATATTAGAAATCGGTACTATGTTGGGGTAATTTTTAGTTTTATTGCGTTAGCCGTATACATTTTAAATGGGCTAGTAACTGCTGCAGCTGCAGAGATTGAGATGACCTTTTGTCCATAGGTAACAAAATTTTAAGAGAGAGAAATTTCAGCCCAAAGCTCCATTCTATGAGCTTTCGCACTGTTCTTTGCACAGCTCGGATTCGCACACATGCCGCTATATTCATCATAGAAATGATAGCCTATTTTGCGAAAGTTCCCTTCTAAACATCCAATCATTCTATACTGGTGTGAAACTAGGCTACAGCTATCTTTGACGCGATCCTATAGATAAAAATTAGATGAGATTGAAGATAACAGTCGAAGATTAATTTACTGTAGTAAAAAAAGGAAATTTTGCATTACTATATTAGTTCGTGTTCTTTTATATAATATTGTTGTTTAATGTTTAAAATACATCATATACCGAAATATTTTGGTTACACGGTAAGTAATTATAACAAAAGCTTTCAAAAACTACCGCGAAATGTCGTCTGAAACTTAAAAATAAACGCATTAGATGCGTTATTTTACAATTCCTTCTTAGCATCCTAATCATTTAAAAAAACACAAAAACTTTCAGAAAAATAAATAATTCAGCAGCTCATCGCCAAGCCGAGGTTTACAAAACCAAATACAGCAGCAGCGTGACGCTCTCGCGCGCGTCAAGTGAATATTAACGGCGTACACTCATTGACGCATGCGCAGACGAGCGGCGCTTACGCGGCGCGCGCTCTTGCGCATTCCATATTAACTGCTTGATGGTCTTGGTGACCATAGTAGATACAACGCTTGATAGGTCTTGCTGAGATCGTTTTAAGATCGCATGTTAATTGAACAAGACTTAAGCTCAAAGTTATAAAAAAATCATGAAATTAACTATAACATATGATCTATGTATGAGCTTCGCAAAGCAACTTTACAGAGTTAAGAAGAAGCATTTATAAATTTGTTTTGAATTTTCGCATCGGTGTAATGCTGCGTTTTCATTAATGGGTAATTTAAATAATAATTATCGAGTTAAAAAAGTGTAAATACAAATATAAATTTTGAAGAAATATAAAAAATTGGCACATTTCGATAGAACGTTATTGTAGATACAAATGTAGTTTCGAAACGTATACCTAATTATTATAGACACAATAAATTAAACTGACATTTGAATGCGGATATAAAATTAAAAAAAAAAATCAAATTGCTGCGCTGATTTATCTGCTTATTTTGTATTTGTGGCCTATCGATTTGAGTAGTAAATCATTTGATAACATTTTTGCATTTTATGAATGATTAATGTAATATATGGGCATGATCTAATATGCCATTAGTATAAGGGCACTATTACAATTAGGATAAATTTTATTGGCGATTCTGTATAATATACATATGTATATCTTAATACTATTATAAAGGCGAAAGTTTGTAAGTATGGATGTATGGATGTTTGTTACTCTTTCACGTAAAAACTACTGAACCGATTACAATGAAATTTAGCACACATATAGAGGGTAACTTGGATTAATACATAGGATAGGTTTTATCCCGGAAATCCCACGGGAACGGGAAATATGCGGGTTTTCCTTTGAAAACGCGGGCGAAGCCGCGGGCGGAAATCTAGTGATAAAATAAACATTTCGATTATCGAGGAAGGTCGTGGAAAGTGTATAATTTTTTTTATTTCCGTTGAAATATTTTGTGTCACAAGCTAGATTATTTTCTGATTAAATGGTACTTACCAATAATTATATTTTATAACTTCTCTAATATTATAGTAATAGTACCTTTTTTCGCGTTCTTTCAGAACTGGGTGTACCAATATTTGCAGACATTTAATGGCGCGGAATTTTTTTTTATTCTTTGACTCGCCAAAATCAAATACTACATCTAGTAAATATTAAATAGTTTGTCAAAAGCAAATACATTATATTAAACTGGCATTAGTAAAATATGCAGCTCATGTTATTCGGCAGAGATTAATTAAGTTATTGAACGGAGATAAGTACCTACAACAAGTCCAAGTCTTTCCTCTTTACCTCATTACATTACTGACACTTAATTTAAAGTATAATACTATTAAAGCTCGTTACAGTTATTCCTCGAATACACAAAGCTTGAAAAAACCAATACCCAGTATTCCACGAGGTATTTACACCTCCGAGAATCTAATGAAGTAGCACGATTGGAAAATGATAAAAAATAACAAAAGCGGCGTTATTCCGATTTCTCGCTGGCGCCTCGACCGCTACCCGCCTTTTTGCTTTCGGGTCAATGCACCGAACATTTCATTTACACGGCTTTTTAATTAAATTTATTTATTATCAGATTTCCCCAGAGCACATTACTGTGATGAGACGGAACTCGGAGTGATAGTGGATGTCGAGAAATTTTATGACTTTAGAAAAGTTAAATCAAAGTCGACGAATTTTCATAGATTTTCTATCACGAAAATAAAGCTTTTTATAAAATCTATATGAAAATTTAATTTGGAAAAATTTAATTTCCTCAATTTTGAACACAAAAAGCAAAAGCACGAATTATAAATTGGAAGTTCAAAGTATTTGTGTTATCATATCAAAGCTTTAAGGTGCTACCACAGGTGCTACGGAGCACGGAATACAAATCAATATTTACGCATCGAAGTAGTCACTTCACCTAGTAAAACATAGCTTAAACTTATCTTCACGCAGAAAATAGTTTCAACACCCAAAATCCACCAAAAGATGCAAAGCGCACCACAAGATACACCACATGCAAAGCGACAAAGTATAACAAACGACCTTTCAAACAACAGGCACTCGCATCACGTCCAAGAATTCTAAATCATTTGTTCCTCAAGAAGCAATGTCCGTCGGGGCCATTATCAGAGTAATGATAATAACGCGGTTGCATCCCGTGGTAACCACTCTGCTATAAATAGCGCCCATCCTATCCGATACTTAGGTTTTATCTAGTGCATCTTCCTTGGTCCGTGGCGCTTTTTAAATTGGCTGGGTTATGATATCCTTATGATTAGGTTTAGTTATTACATTGCTTAGTAGAAAATATATTCTTGAAATTGAAATTCGGTCATTATAGAGATTTTTCAAATTAAATCAGGAAACAATTTATTAAAAATCAGACCACAAAAATATCCTTCTCTAGTAGATTTATTACCTTTAATGCATTTTTGTGTTTGTGTTCAGGCATAATTCCTGATCCTAATCGAAAAATGCTTTGTCTAGTATATACAGGGTGTAATCGTTAAGTGTGCACAGGCGATTTTTCCGTAACTATTGCAGATATTAAAAAACTTTAAACTGATATTGGAAGTTTAATGTAACTTTTTTGGATATTTCCCGTTTTATTTTTTTAAAGTTATTATTGTCATTTTACTCATTAGGTAAAGGGCTTTCAATATCAGTTTAAAGTTTTTTGATATCTGCAATTGTTACGGAATAATCGAATGTGCACACTTAACGATTACACCCTGTATAATGCTTAACAGAGGATTAGCAAAGTATCTTGCTTTATTCAACTGAAACTAAAAAATCTCACTAATTAATTCATTTAGGATATTGATTATGAATATGAAAAGAAGTGAAAACTGATCGCTGGGCGTTCTAGGTCATCTAATTGTTTTATTGCTTTGAGATTTTACTTGCATTCCGGTTGCGTGTTAAAAAAAATAACCAATATTTTTTTGTATTTTTCCGCTTTTGGGCGATTAGACAATATTACTGGCATCGATCCGAATAGTGGTGCCAATAGTTATGTAATAATGGACCTTTCTCTTATTTCTACTTTTAATTTTTGGCACAGTGGTTAGATTTTAAACTTAGATCTAGAATTCTAGAGCATTGTGGTTTTTATTTCCCTGTATTAATTCATAATCAGTTCATGAATGCAACTTGAATTGTATTTATTGTGTTATTTTTTAACCGACTTCAAAAAAAGAGGAGGATATTATTATTTCTATCTTTTGTGTTTTTTATTAAGAGGTCTTTATGATTAACAATAAAAAAGGGAATAACAATGATTTACATAAAAATCATATAACCTTTGACACTATTCAAAGAACTTGTTAAATTTCTTCAAGGTATAAATATTTTAGTAAAGGAAGAGTTAACTGTAGTAATATATAAAGTCGTCCTAATATGGTGTTGTAATAAGTTGATGTTGTTTGAGGAAATGCTATCATAAAAAACTAAAAGACCTTTTGAACTGTCATTATTCAAATTTTCACTTATGATGAAGTCATCGAATATTTTGAAATCACTGATTATACCAACAAATTGAAGAAAGCAATCTTTTATCTGGAGTCTAGACATTTTAAAATTGAAATTTTAACAACGGTTCGGAAATCAGAAGGTCTTTGTGTTCGTCTTTTTAATCATAAAAAAATATTATATAGAATGTAATTACAACTGCCTTGCCTAAATTTCAACGCGCTAAAAATATTTATAACGAGTTATTTTATTCATTAAATTTATGTAGCCAGACATTTTTAACAACTTGTGGTAGTCGTGACAATCGACATTCGTCTTTATTACTACTTTATTTGTATATTTATTTATTTCTTATACTTTTAATTCACGTTCATTAGAAACAACTATGATTTAAAAAGTAACAATAACATTAGTATCGATGTATGCAATCTCACAGCATCTATGCTTTCACACGGAAGCCGGCAGGGGACGGTGTCACCCACGGTCATCATTCAATTGGACCGATTGGATGATTGGCCGGACACACGCGGTCAATCCGACAAACCTCCACTGTTGTTGCCAAGCTATATGTGATGTAGCTGAGTTTAACTTGGGTATGGTGGGAGTGATGTAGAAAGTGAAGGAATTAGCAAAATCGGTTGAATAAGTCGAGTTACTTTATTAGAAGCATACAGAAATAATTTTCTTGTTACTATAATTGTAGATGAATGAATGAAAATGTGGAAATGCGATCATCACTAACAGATAGGCTTTAATAACAATTTAAAAATAGAAATAATCCTCCATTCATCAGAACTAAAACGTGATTTGTAATTACTAAATCATGATTCTCAGCATAGCATCCAATAGCAGATCTTTCACTGGACGCGCACCCTGCGGCAACTGTGGCACAGTTTACATCAGATACGCCGCAAATGGGTCGTGGGTTCGATTCCGCTGTCACTCTTCATGAGCCGCGACAGCTTGAAAGTGAAAGATGGATACTTTCAATTGCGAACGAATTTATTCATACACCATTTGTTGTAATTTATTTCGATTAATATTTATTACTCGTTGCAACCACTGATCCAGATACTGCTGACAGGATATTGTTATAAATTGATGTTCAATTATGTTTATTATAAATTGGCGTTGATTAATATTTTGTGTTACATCTTTCATTATTAGGTAGTAAAGGAACAAATCAGTCATTGCAAAAGTTTATAATAGTAAGCTTGACATGATTTATTATAATTTATTTATTAAATGGTTATTAATTGCTATTATTTCAGTATCGGTTATTAGCGCTTATTGCCATTATTATTTGAATATTGAACTTTTTTCAATTTATAGTAATTTTAATTATTCAAATTACTAAAACTCATTTTAAATACAACTATAAATTGCTCTATTGAACACAAGCTAATTGTGAATTTCTACAAGAAATCATATTTAAATTATTTATGCCCATAATACAGGACTTTCACTTGAAGTGCAACAGTCTATTTATATTTTTAAAAAAACCTCAAACATTGTGTTCAAAACTTTGCAACTTTCAAAAAACGACTGAAAGAAAACAATTTATTTTCTACTTTATTAGCCTAAAACATAAACCTTGTATATCTCTTTTAGTCCATTGAATAAAAAGTTCTAGAGTGCGTGAGTTAGTAACGTAAGATGTTTCTTCGGAAACATGTCAAGAGTCCCTAGGTAATAAACATACTAAAACCCCGGGACACTAGGAGGAGCCCCGGAGTGGGGGGAGGGGGGAAATGGGTCCATTTTTTCATTTTTCGCTTAAATCTCAAAAACGGTACATGTTAGAGAAAAACTTTCAAGGAAAAGTTGAAAGGCCATGAAATTATCTACAAGTTGTACCTAAATCATTTTTTCCTATATCCTACCGTTTCTGAGTTATACGCAGTAAAAAATCATTTTGGCTCAAACAATTTCCCCATACTACACATCAATCGATCAAAAAATATTTCTTTCTTCCAAAAAACTCAAATGTGCAACTTGTGACCGGTACTGATAGATTGCTCTTAATTAGGTCTATAATTGGTAAAATAAACACATTCCTCCATGGAAGCCTTTAAGAGGAATCGATTGTCAAAATATTATATTAGGGCAGTTTGAGTTACTGAACTTGATCTTTTTATTTTTTTCTTCCAAAAAACTCAAAAGTGCAACTTGTGACCGGTACAGATAGATTGCTCATAATTAGGTCTATCATTGATAAAAATACCAGATTCCACCACGGAGGCGTTTACGGGGAATTGAATTTTATCAGGGTAGTTACGATACTTGAACTTTTTATTTTTTTTCTTCCAAAAAACTCAAAAGTGCAACTTTTGACCGGTACTGATAGATTGCTCTTAATTAGGTCTATAATTAGTAAAATAAACACATTCCTCCATGGAAGCCTTTAGGAGGAATCGATTGTCAAAATATTATATTAGGGTAGTTTGAGTAACTGAACTTGATCTTTTTATTTTTTTCTTCCAAAAAACTCAAAAGTGCAACTTGTGACCGGTACTGATAGATTGCTCTTAATTAGGTCTATAATTGGTAAAATAAACACATTCCTCCATGGAAGCCTTTAGGAGGAATCGATTGTCAAAATATTATATTAGGGTAGTTTGAGTTACTGAACTTGATCTTTTTATTTTTTTCTTCCAAAAAACTCAAAAGTGCAACTTGTGACTGGTACAGATAGATTGCTCATAATTAGGTCTATCATTGATAAAAATACTAGATTCCACCACGGAGGCGTTTACGGGGAATTGAATTTTATTAGGGTAGTAACGATACTTGAACGTTTTATTTTTTTTCTTCCAAAAAACTCAAAAGTGCAACTTGTGACCGGTACCGATAGATTGCTTATAATTAGGTCTATCATTGATAAAAAAACCAGATTCCACCATGGAGGCGTTTAGGAGGTATTGAATTTTATTAGGGTAGTTACGATACTTGAACTTTTTAACTAACTACCCTAATAAAATTCAATTCCTCGTAAACGCCTCCATGATGGAATCTGGTATTTTTATCAATGATAGACCTAATTATAAGCAATCTATCTGTACCGGTCACAAGTTGCACTTTTGAGTTTTTTGAAAGAAAAAAAATAAAAAGTTCACGTATCGTAACTACCCTGATAAAATTCAATTCCCCGTAAACGCCTCCATGGTGGAATCTGGTATTTTTATCAATGATAGACCTAATTATGAGCAATCTATCTGTACCGGTCACAAGTTGCACTTTTGAGTTTTTTGGAAGAAAAAATAAAAAGATCAAGTTCAGTAACTCAAACTGCCCTAATATAATATTTTGACAATCGATTCCTCCTAAAAGCTTCCATGGAGGAATGTGTTTATTTTACCAATTATAGACCTAATTAAGAGCAATCTATCAGTACCGGTCACAAGTTGCACATTTGAGTTTTTTGGAAGAAGGAAATATTTTTTGATCGATTGATGTGTAGTATGGGGAAATTGTTTGAGCCAAAATCATTTTTTACTGCGTATAACTCAGAAACGGTAGGATATAGGAGAAAATGATTTAGGTACAACTTGTAGATAATTTTATGGCCTTTCAACTTTTCCTTGAAAGTTTTTCTCTAACATGTACCGTTTTTGAGATTTAAGCGAAAAATGAAAAAATGGACCCATTTCCCCCCTCCCCCCACTCCGGGGCTCCTCCTAGTGTCCCGGGGTTTTAGTATGTTTATTACCTAGGGACTCTTGACATGTTTCCGAAGAAACATCTTACGTTACTAACTCACGCACTCTAGACCCCCTTTGGAGGGACTCATTCAATGGACTATTTTTAATATGGAATAATCATACAAAAAGAATAACGGTTTTCCTCAAGTTGTAAGACTGTATATATTTATGTACACAAGTGTATTATCAACGAGAGTGTTCTATAAATAATTTGATTAAAACATACATTAGCCTTATTGCATCCATTCTCAAAGCTTTTTGGAATATAGCGACCTCTATTAAAATATTGGAATGTAAAATATACAGAAAGAAGGCAGGGTGAGGTCATCCTTGAGGCTTTCAGTTTCGGGGTATCATTTTATTTAATTGCATTTCTCTACTTGACCAATCAATGCAGTATTTACGTGAACAACATAAAATTATAATTACAACATTTATAACCAATCCGTCACTACTTGTTATTATAGAGGGTAGTTCAGACAAAAAGTTTAAAACTCATGAATCTGCACAATCTTCAACCACCAATACAGAACATCTAAAATTCTATACTCTATTGGTAGTATTATTTTATGTATGATAGCATAATATAGATTATAGACCACTGACCATACAAAGGTCTATTCTACAAGTACCTCTGTACAAAGCCATACAGAGGTCTATTTAGCTACGGGGTCGATATGAAGCATCACAGGATCGCAGCTAACCACAAGTTACGTCAGCCATCTCGTGCGGGGTCAGCGACCGCAGGCTTTTTGCGTTGCATCCGACTAGATCGTAGTTATGTCGATCATGGTATTTATATCCACTATCCAGTATAAGACCGCTTAGCTAAAAATAAATGCACTTTTTTTCAACCTATGTTCAATTTGTTCGTTTGGTGCGCTGCAAACGAAGTTAGGTTTTATTTTACTTAAGGTTTACACATTCGGATGGATGAAGGGGATTAATATTATGATAATTGACAAAATACTATGAATACAAAGTTTTAAAATCTTACTTTAGACTAGGTATTGTTAAAAATTAGGGCACAGTCTGTGGGCACAGCAGTAACAAAGAAAGCTCAATTGAAAGCGCTTTGACGCTACAGTTACGCGCTTACAGTGGCAGTTAAAAATATTTTTGTCTAGTTTTTCTGTTATAGGTACTAAATTTGTATTGTACTTTTAGTACTAATAAAATATGTAATTGTTTCAGATCGAAAGGCGACATGGCGTCGCCGAAGTGCTTGTTTCTCTTCATTGCTCTACATATCGCCTTCAGTCATGCAGGTGAGATTTTTGTAAATTTTTTCATTAATTAGCAAATGAATAGTTTTTTAGTGTAGAAACCTTAATATTTTTTTCATTAAGGTTTTACCTTCCGATGCTTATAACTCGTAAGCAGAAGATATAGCTGAAATTTCAGTTCACGTGAAATCTATACATATAATAAAATCGTAGGAAAGTCAAAACTGTACATTGAATATTTTTTTAAAAGAATACATAATCCATGATCTATAATCGATATAGAAGCCAAAAACATAGTTTTTAGAATTTTTGTCTGTTTGTCTGTTTGTCTGTTTGTCTGTTTGTCTGTTTGTCTGTATGTTTGTCCAGGCTAATCTCGAAAAGTACTGCATAGATTGACTTCAAATTTTGCATGAATATTACTAACAGGTCGGGTGAGGCTTTTTTAAACATATTATCATGCTATCACCTCCGGGGGAGGAGCTGTGAACCTTTTTTTTCTTACGTATTCCGTGTATTACGACAGCGTACAATCTAAAGACTCATGTTTAAATGTTGGTTTCGGGTAAGCCATGCTATTATCTAGCTTTACACAATAAAAACTATGTCATTTACGTAATTTGGGCAGAGAATCAGTTTAATGAATTTATTAGTATACAAATTTGAAACAGCGCCATCTATGAGATTTCGTAAAAATCAAATCAATTTACATGTTAACACTACTGAACACAATGTTAAAAATTAATAATTTAAATATAATAATTATGTTATTTATTTATTTAACTCTTTAACCCATATCTTCCCTTCCCTATAAGGTGCGCTTATAATTCGTGTGAATATAGATACTACATTTTTAAAAGTGAGGGTAGATGTTTATTATTTTAAGTCAAACTAGACACCATTACAGTTAATCTAATATTGATTGTGTTCATTGGTTACATTTTTAAAAATCTTCGTGTTTTAAAAATTCGATAACGAGGCGGGACTCGAACCAGCATTCTTTAGTGGTCGAATTTTTTCTATTCTTTATAAATTTATTGTTTATGAATTTATATTTATAAACAATAATACAAAAAGGTTAGTTCGTTGATAATTATTATTCCTTCATCATTTACATGTTGTAAGTAAAAATTTACTTTGACTGTTAATACTTTTGTTCAGTATTTACCTGTATGATTATTGCTTGGTAATTAATATATTTTCATGTCGTATACCTAATTAAAAACATAAGTTTGATGTGAAACTAGCTGGATTTATTTTTACACACTCACAGTCTTATATTTTGTGTTAATGTTAAAATAGTATTTATAGTGTAAATCATAATATTTTTTCACAATTAAAAATATTTCCTTTTTTTGATGGTGTTGGCATCGAATTAAACCGCGCTGTCGTTTCGTTCACAAAAAGTGAAGTTATGAGGACCGAATATGTAGCCGCCTCAACTTACGGAAACGAGAGTAACCTGCGTTGTCTGTTAGTTATTGTATAGTCGAATTTAACGTTACATGGAAATTGGCATCTAATTATATGAATAATACTTATATTAAATCTGTAGAGGTCAATTCTGTACATGAAATATATTTCCTAAATAACTATCACGAGGTGATTAGGGATCGACACTGACGCCAAAAATTTTTGTCCGTCTGTCTGTCTGTATAACCGTTATAGAAACAAAAACTACTCGACGGATTTAAACGAAACTTGGTACAATTATTAGTATGAAAGAAATGTTCTCCATATTATATAAAAAATATCTCCCAACATCATAATTAATGTCTATCTTTTATGGTTGAGCTTAGGAGTTCAAAGCTTTCTGATTATATTTGTCTACTAGCTGTGCCCGCGACTTCGTCCGCGTGGAATAGTGACTATGGGACCTATGACCATGGGCTCAGGGTGGGGCAATAATAATTGTTTTTATTTTCATGCTTCCACTCCCACGCCCACTCCCAGGCCCACGCCAACGCCCACGCCCGGAGTGGTTCACACCTTCACAATTGGTACCTACCAGATCAAAGCCAGGGTAAGCGCCCCACCCAGCCCCACCGTGGCTACGCCCATGCTGAATTACTACTTAACATACAATTATTGAGTAAATACGTACTACCATAAATAATTAAAAGAATTGTTATTAAAATTTCTTACTAAACTGAGCTAAAAAACTTACGTACCAACTAATTAAAGAAAATCAAGAAATGAAATGCCTAACCTATACCAAATAGTTACTACATAATATTGTAATTAAAAATTATGATTAGTATATAATATAGAAAATCAAAAAAGAAATGCCTAACTAATTCTACGTAAAATTTCTTTTAAATTATGTCATATTATTTTTTAGGAACCAGGGGGGGAGAGGAGCAAATTCTATTTCCTTCCTTTCTTAAATGGATGTTTTTAATAATGTATGGTGTAGCCACTGATCAGCTTAATCGATACTCAATTTTTATCAAATCCAGCAACAAATCCAAATTAGATGTTTCCTGTCTCACGCACGTAACTAAAGGCTGAAGAGAGAGAGAGGGAGCACGTAACTTAACCGTTTAGACGAAGAAAAGTGTATAGAAAAAGGAATAAATAATTTCATAAACTTCCCAACGATCTTTAAAAATAAATTATTATATCATTTTTTTCATTCCCACTTTTACCCCTATGTAGGTATAATAAGTGGATAAACCGATTTCGATACAATTTATCTAAGAACCAGCGTCGGAAAATATGCTGCCTAACAAAAAAAAGCCGCATCTAATTCGGTTTACCTGTTAGCCAGCTACGGTGCCATAGACAGACACACACACACACACAGAAATACATAGCAGTCAAACACATAACACCCGTCTTTTTGCGTCGGGGGTTAAAAATATAATACGACATAATTTAAAGGACATTTTGTGTGGAAAATTTACCTATTAGAAGTAACCATAATGTTAATTTGACCCCGCCCCCCCTACTACCTCAGCTTAACCCCCAAACCCTTGGGGAATTTTGATATGATTATCTGGACATGTAAAGGAATAACTGTAGCGTATAACAGATAAATTACGTTTTATCGTACACTGTACAGTGTACAATAGAATGCCTTAGCAAATGTTCGCCGTGATTACTTATAAATTGTCATAACTTTTTTATTTATGAACCGATTGACATGAAATAAACACTAACTGTTAAATGAAGATTACCACAATACATTAGTGAAAACCGCATCTAAATCGGATAAGCCGTTTCTGAGATTAACGTGCACAAACATACAGACAAACAGACAAAAAAAATTTTAACTACAGTTTTGGGTTCAAGATCGATTTAATAATAACACCTGCTAATTTTTTTCTACATATTTTCATTGTACAGACATCGCTTTTCCACAATTTTATTATATGTATTGATGATGATGATGATTGATGATTATAACACTCTCAGTCCGTTTTAACTTAATTTTTATTTACTCGCATCAGTGCCACCTAAAAAATCTTTATATCGAAATTCGAGCAAAGCTAAGAAAATGAGAAATAAGAGTTCTCAAGGATCGTTAGAGGTAAGAGGCTTACTATTGACCGAAAACAACATATTGTGTTATGCCGAGAACCTGAAACCGCTTCACAACGAGAATTGCGGCTCACAGCTGACCGCGAACGGCATGTACTATCCTGTGAGACCGAAACCTTCACTGAGAGGGTATAACGTCTCACAGCTGATCGCAAATGGCATATTTTATCTCGATAATCTGAAACTTTTATTCAATATGAAGACCGATTGACAAATGATAGGGTGCACCATAATATTATTCGATCTCTTGAAGATGAACATGAGCATAAGCAATGACTAGAGTAGGGACGCGAATATTACCATTATTTGAGACAAGATTATTTGAGACAAGTACGATTAATAAGTTTGTTTAATGAAAGATTAAGAATTGAAACTATTTGGTCTCTTGAAACGGACGAATAGCGAGAGGCCCGTCATACTGTAGACAGATTTCGACAGTCTTAATGACTTAAGAGGTAAACATAGAAGATCAATCTACGAATTCGGTGGTGTGGTCCGACAAATATAAAAGTGGGTTTGCTTATAACCTCACAATTGATTATGGATCATCTTCTGTATAGGCGATATTAACGTAGTATGTTCTTTTTGTAATGCTTTAAAGAGGAGTAAGGAGTCGGCTTTCGTTTGAAGATACACCAGAACCTTTGAAATGACTACTTTTAGAGGAACATGTGCAATCTAAACAGTTCTTAGACAATATTCGCTCTTATAATAGTGCGTTTTAAATGATCCTTTGGTGCTCAACAATTATCAGAGGATCCTTTCATGCTTACTTTTAAGATACAAGGTCAAGTTTATCATTTGATAGGATCCCTTTTGCATGAAGGCCAACCTAAGTTTCTTCAAATATATTTTGTATTCGACTACAACGAATAGTCGAATACAAGAAATCAATATTTCTCGAATTTAAAATATTACAATTTTTCCTACAGTAGGGCGACGAATGTATTTTCGCATAGTAACGGAGGGGAACTCGCGGGGGGTCAAGTGATGCGTGCCACGTACCACAAACATGCTTAGTTTGTTGTACCGAGCGCGAAAGAAAGTCATTGTGTTTTTAGTAAAATTACTATGTAAACTAACGTAATTTAATACTTAGGTACATATTATACAGGGTGTAATCGTTAAGTGTGCACAGGCGATTTTTCCGTAAGTATTACAGATAACAAAAAAACTTTAAACTGATATCGAAAGTACTTAACCTAATGAGTAAAATGGCCGTAATAAATTATTAAAAATAAATCGAGAAATATCAAAAAGATTATCTTTAAACCCTCACATACATTAAGTATGAAATATGAATATCCCATATACATTTAATATGAAAGATTTTAGCTTTATTTTTCTTTTTTGGTTTTCTGCTTTAATTACTTCGCAAATTTGAAGTGGCATTTTCCACACTTTCCGGACATTTTCACGCATTTTCCGGATATTTTCCGGGGATTTTCCGAGCATTTTCCGGGCATTTTCCAGGCATTTTCCACGCTTTTTCCGGACATTTCCACGCGTTTTCCGGATATTTTCCAGACATTTCCCTGGCATTTTCCGGTTATTTTCCGGGATTTTCCAGACATTTTCCGGGAATTTCCCAGGGATTTTCCGAGCATTTTCCGGGGATTTTCCGAGCATTTCCCGGGGATTTTCCGAGCATTTCCCGGATATTATCCAGGCATTTTCCAGGGATTTTCCACGGTTTTTCCGGAAATTTCCACGCATTTTCTGAGCATTTCCCAGGCATTTTCCGGTTATTTTCCGGGAATTTCCAAGGCTTTTCCGGGGATTTTCCGAGCATTTTCCGGGGATTTTCCGAGCATTTCCTGGATATTTTCCGGACATTTTCCGGATATTTTCCAGGCATTTTTCAGGGATATTCCCACGGTTTTTCCGGAAATTTCCACGCATTTTCCGAGCATTTCCCAGGCTTTTCCGGGGATTTTCCGAGCATTTCCCGGGGATTTTCCGAGCAATTCCCGGGGATTTTCCGAGCATTTCCTGGATATTTTCCGGACATTTTCCGGATATTTTCCAGGCATTTTTCAGGGATTTTCCCACGGTTTTTCCGGAAATTTCCACGCATTTTCCGAGCATTTCCCAGGCATTTTCCGGTTATTTTCCGGGAATTTCCCAGGCTTTTCCGGGGATTTTCCGAGCATTTCCCGGGGATTTTCCAGACATTTACAAAAAAAGAAAAAGAAAGCTAAAATCTTTCATATTAAATGTAGGTATATGGGATATTCATATTTCATACTTAATGTATGGGAGGGATAAAGATAATTTTTTTGATATTTCTCGATTTATTTTTAAAAATTTACTACCGCCATTTTACTCATTAGGTTAAGTACTTTCGATATCAGTTTAAAGTTTTTTGTTATCTGTGATACTTACGGAAAAATCGCCTGTGCACACTTAACGATTACACCCTGTATAATGATGCGCTCAAACTGTTCTACATTATTATTATTATTTGAATTACTAAGTAATGTAGAATTTAAATCAAATTCATGTTTTCCTCAGATTTTCGATGTCCTCCGATTTTAAGATTTTCTTATCAGAGTATTAAATTTTAATGTAGTTTATTTTTATAAGAGACAATTAAGAACATTCAAAAATAAAGTGTCACGTATTTTTTTAAACGACGAATGACGAAAAACGACGTAATCGCGGACGAAGTCGCGGGCAACAGCTAGTTATAACTAAAACCATGCCACGTGATGACATAAATTGCCATAAATACTGTAATCGTTGCAATTCTATAAAAAGTTATAAACCAAGTATAAGACATAAATTAAATAGTTATTATTTAATAAGCTTATTTATTTATTAGTGAGCATTTATCTATTTTGTAACAGTCGCAGTCAGCACATTGCACCATTGTCTAGTGATCAGGTTTCGTCGAGTGAGGAATGTTTTCCACTTGTTGCTCTTTTTAATTTAGGTCGTATTAACAACTATTTATTATAACTCGATAGTTTTTAAGTTATTAATAAATGTATGTATCAAACACGCGATTTTAATCGTGGCAATCAATTTATATTTTTTACTAAAACTTGGAACTAATTTTGACAAAACCACGGGCTGAAATCATTCATAGTATCGCTAACTATTATAATTTAACTCTATGTCTTACTTAGGATGGTGCAGTTTCAAATTCCTAAATCTTTTTGTTAGTCAGTAGAGAAGTGGAAGTAGAAGTATTTAATTGTAGATTAATTCATGAGTTATTAACAAGTTCAATTTAAAGTTTTTATATTTTTAGATTTCATAATTAAATATAATATGATACCTTTCTGGTTACTGGTCGATTAAACATTATTAAAGTTTCCCTTCCCCAAATATTTCCTGAGTCAAGGTCTACTCATTGTTGTTGCTCTTGTTTCTTATATTGTTATACATTATTGTTTGCAAATACTGATCTTCTTAAACTATAGTCTTCATAACGTTTTGAATAATAGTCTGGTTTATAAATTGCTTCACTTGCAAGTTAATTTAGTTGATTAGCGCAGTCATCCTGCCCAATTGTCTAGTCTGGAGAGTGGGCGTGTGACGTCACATTCCGCCCCCGTGGGAGGGTCAGGGTCAGATGACATGTATAGCTGTTAAATGATTTGTCAGTAACAGACAGTACTAGTTGCTTTTACATATAAATATTCATTTTTACGAATAAATATTCATATAACACATGTTCCGTTCCGCTAAAGAGGGAAGAAGGTGTAAGTGAAAAAGTGCAATGGAGAAAGTGGCCTTGGCATCAGCATCGGAGATATACTTTTTACAGTAGTGCAATAACAGATTTTTTAATTTTGTTCCATAATCTCATTTTTCATACATAAAATCCCAAATAAAATACCATCTTTTCAAAAATCATCGTATCTTCCAAAACGGATATCTATGAATCACCAAAACTAATAGCCTCACGCTGATTAGCGCGCGACGCCGGTTGCGGGCACAGGTATGCGATTCCCATGCGTACTAGACAGGCGAGGGGGGGGTCCTGCTGAGCGGCATTCCGCGCGTGACTCACACTTAGGACTCACAGCGCGCTGTGGTCAGTTACTGCCAGGTCTTTAATTTGACAATTTCACGGTTACACTTTGACCTCGAAGGTTTGGCGGATTTAAATTCTTCAAATCCGCCTGTTTTGTTAAGCCTGTGTAGATACTAGAATGTCGAAGCTATTTGTTTGCACCGTTTCATAGTAACTGTTATTAAAATGCGTCGTGGTATGTGAATATAAAAAAATGGGAGAAATCTAAACACTTATATTGAATGAAATTGTTTGTGAATAACCACGCCGTACATGAATTAAGCGTTCATAGAGGATTATTTGCGAGAGATTAATTAGTTAAATATCGATGAGTAATATTCCGATTCGTCTTGACTGGGTTTACATTCCACACATTAGTTGACATAACTAAAAATTCCATTCGATTTACAATTTACTTTTTGCCAAGGATCTACTCCCACTAGTTTTAAGTTGTAGTATCCTCGTAAGATGATTTCGAACAATGAAACTTGAAAGTATTTGAACAGCTGAAAGCGCCCGGTCTCAAGTGCGTGATTAATTGCGCCATTGTCGATTGTTGATTATTATGCCATTTGACGGCTGATTGTGCGCTAATCGATGTTATTAATGCGTGACAGCATTTAAACGCCTTTCCACACTGTTTTATATTTCCCAGGACCCGTGTATACGCCTTTATAAGGCAATAACGTAACGTCTTATTCTTTAGTCTAAGTAAATTGAACATTAATTTTTTATAAAATTTCTCAGCTAGATTAACGACTGTGTAGATAATGCAGTGAAACAGAGTAAACCAACACTGAATGAAACAATAAGAATGCATATAAATTATTATTGATATAGCCATATTCTATAACATAACCTTCATAGGGTATAATTCTGCCAAGCTAATAATTGCTACAATTCAAAGAAACCTGTACTCATAAATAAATACATTTAAAAACGTCATACTCGAATCTGCAAACATAACTACCAAAAATAAACATGAATTAACACAAACAGCTACATACCCCACGCGGTTCGCTACATAATGACATCTCGCTATCTGGAGGAATGCCTGCGATCGAATATATGCCAGCCTCCAGCCTGCACTCGCTTTCGTTACATAGTGTTACTCGAATGCATCATCGTTGCATCAATTCGTTGCAGGTTTTTGCAGTTGTTTCTTTTGTATCATACGTCTTCTTCTTTAATATTGTAGTTGTAAAGTGATGTCTCCAATCCTGTTTACAATGAACACGAAGTGCTAAGCTTTATCATCTTAAAGTTTTTCATCTGTATCATTGGCTTAAATTTTAAATTTATTTATTCCTTTTTTCTGCCTTTAAAATATTGCATTAGGGTATTTTTTGTATTATTGCACAAATCTTTCATTTTGCAAACACTGAATATGCAGTGTGTGAAAGGATTTTTTGTATGTCCAACGGTGTAACCGATTGACCCAATTTTTACGCATAATTTAAGATCAGGAAGTGACAGGCTACTTTTTAACACAACAAAACCGGACATAAGTATTCAATTAATGTATAAATCTATAGTTTTAAAGCAGGTCTAATGTTATCAATTGGATTTTGGTTTACTGTTTTTTTAAACGGTTAAAATATTGATATGATATTAATATTTGCATTTATGTATTTGTTTCATACATAATAATGCCTACTTCTTTCTTTAAGACTCGTTGAAAAACATAAGTATGTTCTTATAAGAGGATCTGGAGGGCTCTAAGAGCGTAATGCAGAAAACGTGAGGTTCGCCCTCCTTCGTTATCTGTGCCACTTACTTTGTAGTTTTCATTGCTTCTACCGTTAGATGTATTGTAGATAAGAACATATTTTGTAATGCTGTTTTTACAAAATCTATTTTATGACGTTTTTCTATTTATTTTGAGGCATTTATCCCAAAAGGTACTACAGGTTCGCAGGTTCACAACAGGTTCTACAAGTTTAGAGATTAAATTGACTTCTAACATTGTTTACAAATTTTGCACACCTTTATTTTATGAAAGAACATAAACACTTCATAATAGCTATTAACTATTGTTTATTATTTAAATATGACGTATATTTTACTTTCTGACGTAAATTGCACCAGCACAATTATTACGCGTTTATTTACAAATCTTTTGTCACACATATTGTTAACATGAACATTTCCTCTGATAAGTGAACAGAATATTTTCATAGAAATAAACGCGCAGTTACACAAGACGGGGAAAATCAGAGATTTCCAACGAAGCCAGGAACTGTTGGTGGTAATTAAACATATTTACAGCCGTCTGGCGCCATATTGCGAGTTATAAGCTTTTCGTATTTACTGTTATTGACTGATCTGAAATTATATTTATGAGAGATGAATTTATGAGGAATGTTTATTTTTATTTCAATATTTTACGAATTTCAAACATATTATAAATCGGATTATCATAACTTTTGCAACTATTACTATACTCTAAACTCAATGTAAACTCAAAAGATTCAACGGAATCAAACACCTGGTTCATACATTTACCGAAAATTATTTATTTCATAACAGCAGCAGCAATAGAATAAAAAAAAATCCTTTTTCTCGAATTTTACAATATTTTTGAACCAACTTACACTAAATTGTAACTCTTCGAAGTGTCAGAACAGAAGACTGATCTAAGAGGGTCTAGGCTATGCTTGTAAAGAAATTCCTCCAGTAGGTATCTAAAACACATGATCTGCATCTTCCCTATACTCAAAGGGCTAAGGTACAATAACCACAATATAATAGATATTTTGTTTTGTAAATTGCAGTGTTAGGGGTCAATAATGAATAATGGCTCGCATCATTATGATTAAATCAGCTGAGGCTTATCGCCGATTGAATATTTATGTATGTTCGTAGAATTAATGTCTATATTCTGTCATCATATAATTATAGATTTGCCATTTAGTTGAAAGGTAATTTACAAGAGACGTCTTGTATTATTGCACTTAATTGTTTTGTTAAACAAATAAAAAGTACCTAAATGAAAAAATTTCCTTATTCGGCACAAACTTTTATGCGAAAGTATTTTCAAGTTCTTACCCAAAAGTTTTGAAGTATGACGTCTGGTAAATTATTTGCTCTTTTAGCTAATAGAATAAAGTTTAGGAAAACCAAACAAATAATTCCCAAATCTATTTGGTTTGTAAATATTTACCAAAAACTTGTAATCGTATTGATTGATTGGGTTTCTCGAAAACGCTTGTAAACAAAAGTTTGCCATTTACTGACCCAAGTGACGCATCATTGAATGAGGTTCCGCGAATTCCAATTTTCAACTCATTCATGTTTTCTAGAACTTTTTGGAGCATTGCGAATTATCTTAATATGTATATATAAATCTCGTGTCCTAAACCACCGATTATAATAAAATATCCAACTTGAGATAGGATAGTTTAAACATGCAGGTACCACGGGCGAAGCCGGGGCGGACCGCTAGTAATTTATTATTTTATTAAGGCGATGGAGTAAGATTTTCTCTCTACAATCTATTTATTGATATATTTTTATACTAATACAAAGATGCATGATGATGAATAGATTACCTAATTTTCAATTAATGGAACAAACGACGTCGTTATTCAATAAAAACTGAGTCATCTTTCACCCAAATAAATATATTGTGAAACCTTGCGTAGATATTTGGATAAACATTCGGGGCGAAGGCCTATTGATCGGCCACGTACCACTCTGTAACTTGCACCTTGATATTATGACAAGGAAACCGACAATTTCACATTGCCACGTGTTCATTGATGACTGGGTATGAGAATTTAGGAAGAAGAGCAATTCTTATGCTGTAGAAATGTACAGTTTTCTTTAGTTTTAATTTGGGAGAATGCATAGACAGCTACGCGATAAAATAGTTCGACTGATTTAAATAATTCTTATTTGAATGTGAGTTTATGAAGAAATATTTAATTTTCGAGATATTTGTTTACAAACAAACTGTTATACAATCTTAAACTAACCCGAGAATATCAGAAAATATTCGGAAAGTAACATAATTTAACACCAATTTTAGCTAGAAAGTAGAAACCTTAACACTATTATCATGTGGAATCAAAGCATATGCCTTAATTATGATACTAGGTATACGTGACCTTTGTAAAGAAGATGAGTCTGTGCGCTGAATCATGTAGACGGTCATAAAGCTCGGTATACACTGGGTCACTAAGCTAAGTGTAACTTTTTAGATAAATTCACATGTTTTCAAACGTGGTTTCAAATTCAAAATCTGTTGTTCTGAATTTAAATTTTTTTCTTTAAAACTATTCTTGAAATTAAGAAAGTTTGTGTAAATCTTATATACTTGTAACTAAAACGAATATCAGAAATAAGGAAACTTATTTTAATTCTTAATTAATATACCTACTGATTTTTATAGCGAAAGATCTACTATACTAAAGATATAATAATAATGTAATAAATTAGGCGCTGTTTCCGAGTAGCGTGTTGTGTGCAGCCAACATTTATTAGTTGCGGTTTTTAAATTTTCGTGTACCCTATATTATATTAATTATTATATATTTTAAAAATTCAGTTATATGAGCAAAGTTAGAGATTTCTAAGAAAATTAATTTTTTATTATTATAATGTAACTTAATGAGGATCAGTTAAGTATCGTGCTGTATTTTGTAACTAAGCCAATGTAAACGCAGCTTTATCTTATGAATAATGTTATATTGAACAATCTATTTCCAATACAGAATAGTTCAAATAACTTACGTCAGAGCAAACATTGATGAATCATTTCGGTTGTTTTCTTTCGCGAAACCATAAAACTGCTATAAAGTTCATGAAAAGATAAACCTTTATTACATACCTAATTTTGATTGTTCGACTGTAACTTGTTTCAAATAAACAATAATATTACAAACCAAGTTTATGATTCACGGTTACGTATGTAGGATTGTCACCCAGCACTGCCTAATAATATCAAGATAGCTGATAGCGTATGAAAGCAGTTTTGTTCTCAAAAAAAGGGGAAACATTATTTTTTTATTTTGCGCATCTTAATTCTGATTTCCTTAAAAAAATAATCGATGCAAGAGACGAGAATATTTATTTAAAGCTTATAAAATATATGTAAAGTTTTATTTTTGAATATTTATGAGGCGAGTAAAATATAATTAATAATGTATCTCTAAACACATTTATTACCTCATATATTTTAATAATGAATTAAGTTGTCATCAAATTGTTGTTGCACGTGTCATCTACACTAATATTATAAAGAGGAAAACTTTGTTTGTTTGATTGTAAAGAATAGGCTCATAAACTACTGGACCGATTTTAAAAATTCTTTCACCATTCGAAAGCTACATTATCCACGAGTAATATAGGATAGGTTTTATCCCGGAAATTCCACGGGAACGGGAACTATGCGAGGTTTTATTGAAACCGCGGGCGGAGCCGCCGGCGGAAAGCTAGTAGATAAATATAAAACAACTCAGCAATATGTGCCAATATTGGGGGTTACATGAATAAGCAGTTTAGACAAAAATTGTATGCAATAACTAGCCACGCCCTCAATAAATTGCAGGCCTTCTTTTATGTTTTAAAGTGCTTCTAGAAGAAGTGTAATTAAATTAATAAATGTTTGAGTTTAACATTGATTTTTTTGTATGAATAAGACGATGACCAGTGTAATTTGTTTGTAGGAATCGGTCCTTTTAGGTCATTTATTTATATCGAAATTCGATTTCTATTGGTTGCTCAGCCCCCCTATGCAAGTGGCTTTCTGTTAGCGTAGCGTTCAATAGAATAGACGACTACGTACGTAGCGTTCAATAGAATAGACGACTACGAATGTATGAGATTGACGTAAGCTGTAGATAAACGTATCTACAGGTTACGTCAATCTCATACATTCGTAGTCTATTCTATTGAACGCTACGCTAACAGAAAGCCACTTGCATAGGGGGGCAGATATCATCAAAAATATCACTTCAACATACTATACCATATCATAGGTACCTCTTACTACACTTCAAGAGATTAAACAAACAACTATAGCGAATATATGTCTATCAAATCAATAAACCAACAAACAGATGAACTTTCTCACTCAAATGCTTCTAGAAAGGTCCAGAATCCATAGAATTATTATTATAAGCGGAAACGAAAGTGTTGACACGCCGTGAACAGTCGGACGTGATGTGGCATACGCGAGATTTCCCCATCGCTTATCTTCATTATAGATGAACGTATCCGGCTATAAGAACAATATCTTTATCATTGCAGTATTCATGTTCTGTTATTTCTAATGAACCTTTCTTTGGTACAGTGGTTAAGACTAAAGAAGAACTATGAGTTCTTGGATAAGATTCCCGATGATGTAAGATGCTGATGTTGATCTAGTTACTCCTTAAACCGAAGTCTATAACGTATATTGATCAACAGATAAGATGTGACTGCAGTTGCTCCATGCTCTCTATACGGGGATACGAGGATTTACACATTTTAAATTTCTGAATCTCAATTTATTTATATTTGCTGTAACTTTAAAACATTACAGGCTAGGTGTAGAATAATTTTAGATGTCAAAACATGTGAGCCACATCTTATCCACTTAAGTTTTTATTAAAGGAAAAACCGACTAATTAAGTTATTAAATAAATTGCTCAGTTTCTATAACTTGTAGCTTGGCAAAAATATGTTGCTTCATAACCATCACTTTTAGTACCTTTTTACTAATTAATAAGCTATTTCTAAGATTCTTTGATTATAGGCCATAATATATAGTAATTCTTCATTTAAATGTTTTAATTTTAACATTTCAAAGCGAGTTGTTACATAAAAATGCCGCGCCTTGAAGAAGATAGGTACTTAAACGCAAATCTTCACCCTATTTCGTAATCCAACAAGAAGTTATCACCTTTATACCTTCACCGTGATTAAGCGAAACATGCCCAAAACATCCCGGCACGTTCCCTAAATACTTCATAAGGTAATTAGGCGTTAAGCCGGTACACACGAGCGTGAAATGAGTCCATAGCCCAGCAGGCCGGATAATTGTGCCGGATTAACTTCGGACATAAATAGCTCGTGTAGAACCGGCTTAATCAGGCATATTACACTTTATTACGACGTAGGTTCTATATTTGTGTTTAGATTTTTATAACGGAAGAAGAAGTCTTACAAGAAATTAAAAGGTTGAAGACAGATAAAAGCCCAGGACCAGACGGCATTACAAACGAAGCCATAAAGACTGCCTGGCCGCTGCTGATTTCGCCATTAACACTCTTGTTTAACCTAATATTAAAAACTGCTGAAATACCATCGCAATGGGTAGAGTCGGAAATAATTTTAATTTACAAAAAAGGAGACTCAAAAGATATCACAAACTACAGGCCTATAAGCTTGCTCTCATGTATTTACAAACTGTTTTCCTCTATAATTAACAAAAGAATAAGTGTCACAATAGAAGCAAACCAACCAATAGAACAAGCCGGCTTTCGCAAGCGTTATTCAACAACTGATCACATACATACTCTAGAGCAAGTAATGGAAAAATACCAAGAGCAGCAAAGAGCGCTCTACATCGCATTCATCGATTATAAAAAAGCTTTTGACACCGTGTCACATTCAAGTATTTGGACGGCCCTGCAAGCTCAACAAGTTGAACAAGAGTATATAAATATAATCAGGAACATTTACAAAGATAGTACAGCAAAAATAAAACTGGAAACCACGGGCCCTACGTTCCCTATCGGAAGAGGCGTGAAACAAGGCGACCCGCTGTCTCCAAAATTATTTATATCCATACTGGAGTTCATAATAAAAAGATTCAACTGGGAAAAAACAGGACTAAACATTGATGGCAAGTACTTATCCCACCTTCGCTTCGCAGATGACTTAGTCCTGTTATCAGAATCTAGCACACAATTACAAAACATGATTGGTACACTAAACACAGCTAGCAAGCAAGTAGGGCTGGAAATGAATCTTTCGAAAACAATGGTCACAACAAATAGTATACAGAGAAGAATATCAGTGGACAACGAAAATCTGAAATATACAGAAAATTACATCTACCTTGGAAAACAAATAGGCTTCAACAGAAAACAAAATGAACTAGAAATAGATCGAAGGGTAAAAAGCACTTGGAATAAGTACTGGTCATTGAAAGAGATTTTTAAAAGTAACATGCCAACAAGTATCAAAACGAAAGTCATGACGTCATGCCTCCTACCTTGTCTAACCTATGCATGTCAAACGTGGAAATATTCAACAAAAACAAAAAACAAAATCACTACCTGCCAACGTGGAATAGAAAGAAGTATGCTCAATATTAAAAAGATATACAAAATACGTCATACAAAAATTAGAGAAACCACCAAAGCGAAGGATGCTCTAACCCACGCTAAGAGACTAAAATGGAAATGGGCTGGGCACGTAGCGAGGCTAAAGGACGAGAGATGGACCAGCAGGGTAACAACGTGGAAAGGCCCTATCGGCAAACGTCTCAAAGGCAGACCCTACACAAGGTGGGCAGACGATTTGATAAAAACAGCTGGCACCTGCTGGCCACAAATAGCTCAAGACAGAGATACATGGAATTCTTTAGAGGAGACCTTCACCCTCACTTGAGGAGGGGTTCATGTAATCAACTTTTGCACAAATTTATATACTTACATTATTTAATATTTTTTTTTCCATTACTTTACATGAAATAAAAGGTTTTTTATTTTATTTTTATTTATTTTATTATTTTATATGCGGCATTTGTGTTGGTGTATTAAGGGGATTTATGGAAAATAGCGAGCGAGCTTAGTAGGTATGTGTATTAAAAATAAAGATTACGTATTTTTTCATTTTTATAACCAATGACATTGCTTTCAATCGTCTTTAATACTTTTCGAAATAGGAATTTGCTGAGCAGATAATGGGATTAGACTTTCCTTCAGTATTTTGCCGCTAACACTGCGCATTACTTTTTAATTCCCTCTTATGCAGACGAAAATTAATTTCAATATTACGTACATAACAGATTCTGCAATAATACGAACTCTCAGTGTCAATATCATTCCCTTGACCTTACATCTGTATCAGGCACGTTAGGGTTCACGCAAGGGCGGGGTCGGCTCAATGCCTCGCGACCAGCAGACACCCGACACCGACATGCTATACTCCAGGAAACCTCACTGATCGATTACTGCGTGTTATTGTGGTCAATTTAATTATTGCTTTTACGCCTTTTCCTTAATATGTACAATTGAGTATATAATGATCCTATATTTTGTTTCCAGTTCCCATTGCAGGAAGGCCTACCATGTTTCTGTAATATCTCATCTTAATTAGTAACTTTGTTCGTAGATATCTTAAAGTATATTTAGTATAGATTCTGAACGATGTAATAAGTTGAAAACAAACAATAAAAAAGTTACCTACAAAAAGTTCAGCATTCAATATGAACGGAAGATTTCGTAGTTGCACAACATCCGATAGGACCGGATTGTCGTTTCTTTCTTACTAGCAATTACCAATCAATATTATCGATAAAGAAGATGTTATAAAAACTGCTGTGAATGAATTTCCAAATCAAATATGTAGATGCCATAAAAAAGAAGAGGTAGAAGTATTTTCCAGCTTGTTTTTCCGAGACATTGATTCCTTGGACCGACCTACCGCTTCTCCAAGATTTCCATTGATCCTACCAAATTGGTCCTACCTAAATATAAAGACAACACACGCATTTTCATTTCTCGTTTTGCAAAGAACAACACGAAAGCAATCTCCGTTACGTCACGCGCTTGCATTGACGCAGCTCACGCTCCAGTGCCCGCGAGTAGGAATCCAATTGGGTTAGCATTTGTACATGCCTTCGTGCCTGGCTTTACGTAACTCGTATGCTAACGTGCGTTTTATGAATTCGGAAAACGATGTTTTTCCACAATCCGACGAGGGAAGTTAGTGAACCCTTAAACTGGTAACAGCTGAATGGATACAATGCTTCAGTTATTCCGATCATTCGGTTTCCAATGAAAACAATCTGTCTCATACACCGAATGCTTAAGCTGACAGTTTTTCAATTGAAACATATTGCAGGAAATATTTCCTTTGCAATGTTGGGCTTCCTGGGTAACTTTAGGAAATTACTATTACAATCGAATCAAGAATATTTTAGATATCGTGCTTAATATCATCGATACATTGATATAAGTAACTCATTAGTGTTAATAACCCGTGAAAAACAAATTAATTGCATGCATTTCTCATAGTGTAAATAATTCGTCTAATTTTAATGAAGAGTGAACTGTAAATAATTGTTAAAGCTAGATAAATTGACGTGAAAATGAAAAGATTAAGATAAGTTCTAATTGCAAAAAAATAATAATTGGCTTTGGAACGAAAGTGCGGGAAAATAATGACTTGGATCACTCTCTCACTCTCGCAGTCGACGGATTTAGAGCAGAAATCATGTGATTACGTTTGCTTGATAATTACGGTGGAACGCTATACTGCTATAATGTCGTCCTGTGTACAAGAAAAGTCATTTATGTGGCGATTTATTCGGAGGAGTCTTCTCAAGAATTTCGGCTACGGTAACCTTTATCGATTGAGACTAGACAACTGCACTGTCGGTTTATAAATATAATCTTATATGTTAGAAAAAAATTAGAATGTACAAGAATTTACGAAATCAGAAATTCACAGGAAGGAATAGATGACGACCGATCTATAGATGGCAATTAATTTCAAATCAACTATATGAGTATTGCTTTGCCATTATAACAATACAAATAATATGTGAAATAACAGTTTACACGTGTCAAGTTAAATAATAAGATTCCATTAGAACATTAATCGATATGCAATAAGTATGTTATAAATATAATATTGCTGAATTTGATTAATACTCTTTGAAAAAAGTACTTTGTCAGACTTTATTATGTGATTACTCGATTAATATGTAGTTATTTGTCTTACCTCATTTATTACAGGTTTAATAATATCAAAAATCACGTAATATACAAGAAGTTAGAACATGAGTTTGTTTATATATTTCAGTATTTGTTATGGTAATTCACAAATAAGAAATAATCAAGGAAGCGTATAGGATGGTCCGAAGTTGACATCATTATATGCTCCACGGTTCTGCTTGAGGGTCCTTCCATGAAGTCTTTGAGGAGAATCAAGTGGGCTTAAAAGTTTGTAGGGTTTTACCGTTGGCTTTAGGCTATAACATGCCAACATGTTTTTTTATGTATGTTGCTGATAATATTGTAACTTAAGAGTTTTATGTTCTTTGCTTTTTGATATTAAAATTTGAATGTGAGATATTTTTGAAAAGATTTCTTATAATTTCCTCCGAAGAATTATACACCAAAACCTTATCAAAACACAGTGTTTCTATAGTTTTAAATTTCCCAAAATGATTTAAAACAAATTTTCTTTATTTCCAGGTCCTCTGGGCCCATTGCCGAATGTGACGAGCATGGATTTGGGATTAAAAGAAGGTGAGAATGCTTGTTAATATGACTTGTTACATCAATAACTTACCTACTAGGAAAACAGAATTTTCATAAAAAAAACAACAACATATACATATACAGACTTTCAGATTTATAATTCTTATTAAATTAATTTTACTTATAGTGAACGTGGCGTTCCTCTAGGATCTAACTTTGGCCCGTTACCATTTCTTATTCACATCAATGACAAAGAAATCCCCGTCTTCCAGGCAGTTGCGCACTAGGTGATGTGGTCTACATGTCCGGGGACGAGTTTCCCGGGGCCAGCGCTTGCGAGCGCTGCGCGTGCTCCGGCGGGGAGGTGCAGTGTGAGAAGCAGCGCTGCGAACCGCGACCCGGGTGTAAAGCTGTGCATCGGCCGGACCACTGCTGTCCAACTTATCAGTGTGGTAATACTTTTTTATTTATCTGCACTGTTCAATTACAGTTAGTAATTGCATTGAATAGAATAACTGTAAATTACGGTCATTAACATAATTCGAACGATTATTTTAAAAATACAAAATAAATAAAACGTATAAAAAATACAAATTTCATAAAATACACACACCGGCACAATTAGCGGAACAGAAACCGATGCGCGAGAACATCGTCTGGGATTTGAACGATTGGCAGCAGGTTCTCTTTACTGATGAGTGCAGAGTTCTTTTAAAACAGATCGATTGGAGACAAAGAATATGAAGACTCAAAGGAGAACGCCACATACAGTCTAATTTTGAACACACAGTGGCTTATGGTGGCGGCTCGATTATAGTTTGGGGGGGGGATATGTTTGGGAGCTCGCACGGAGTTAGTGATAGTCACAGGAGGGACCATGACAGCAGATCGATATATCAGAGGCATTTTAGAAGAACATGTTGTACCATTTGCCCCATTTATTGGTAACGACTTTATTCTAATGCAAGATAATGCTCGTGCTCATAGTGCACAATCGGTACAGGCATATCTGAACCACGTAGGTATACCGGTGATGCAGTGGCCAGCAAATTCCCCCGATTTGAATCCGATAGAGCATGTCTGGGACTTGCTAAAAAGAAGGGTTAAATCCAGAATGCCACCCCCCAACAATCTGAATGAACTTGGAAACGCATTACTTGAGGAGTGGGAGCGGTTGCCTCAAGAAATCATCGATAACATAATCTTTAGCATGCCCAGACGAATGGAAACCGTAATCAGAGCAAGAGGGGGAAACACTCGTTATTAATTTTGCTTTAATTTTATTTTGTTAAATCATTTAATGCTTACTTTTATTATTTTTTGTGATGGTTCATAATCATCTAAAAATTTCACCTATTTAAAATTTCTTTATTTTTCGATAAAAATAACGAAAGACTTCTCAAAGTCGTTGTTAAAAGATGTTAATTAATTTGTTATTTTGTGTCTAATTACATTTTCGTTAAATATATGCGTTATTATCTCATAGTCTCACTTTTTTTTCTGTTCCGCTAATTGTGCCGGTGTGTATATATAGTTACTAAACACTTTCCCTATTATTTGTACCAGTTTTTCTATTGTACTATAATTGGTTTAGAAGTTAATTAGAACTCTATTTATAGATCATGTTATTAATGTATTTCTTATCATAAATTGTATGCATACATGAAAAAATATAACATCTGTTGTTGTTGTTTTTGTGGTAAATGTTAAAAATTGTTATGATGATTCAAAGGTGCTTTTTTTATAAGAAGTCTATCTAATAAATGTTTGAATTTTGAGTCTGTTTCAAAATTAAACCCCGAAATCCTAATTTCAGAATGTGAGCAAGAGGGTCGTGTATACGGCAATGGTGAGAAGCTAGTAGACCCGCAGGACCCTTGCCGCGTGTGTTACTGCCAGGGCGGCGAGGTGGTCTGTCGCCGCATCGCGTGCTTCGTGAGGGATGACTGCCAGCCGCGCCTCGTGCCTGGCAGGTGCTGCCCGGAGTATGATAACTGCCCGCTTAGAGGTAAATATTTTAATTCTTCTACATATTCTGATAAAGGTAGGAATTGCTCTTGATTTAGGGGATAACTCGTTCACGAGAGAAGCAAAACTTTAATTATTCAAATTGTAATGAAAGCGCTTCAAAACGGTTATTTGAATGGAAATGTTGGAGTTTATCTTTGTATTTCAGAGTTTCAGTATAAGCTCTACTACTAAAAAAAATGATATAAATCTTTAAATGATGGACAAAATTCGATTATGAGGCGGGATTCGAACCCGAGTCTTTCGCCAAAAACATTTGAATGATGTGACTAAAAATATCAAACAATTTCAAATAATATCAGTTTAGTCTAAATTATTAGGTATATGCATAATTTATTTACATGGAAAAAAAAAATTAAAATTTATTGGAACATTTTCTCATTACAGGAGTTACATCGGTCCATGGCATGACACCATCTGTATCGAGCACACCTGCTGTGGAGGTCAACATCAGTGCTGATTCCTTGCCAATCGAGCCCACGGTTCCAAAGATTACTATCAAAGAAATCACACCCGTTTCGGAAATACCTGTCGTTACTGATGTTAAGATTAAGGAAATCTTACCCTCACCTCATAATATGGACGTCGCTGAATATTCATCATCGAAATCTCCACTTATTCCACGCGAAGTAACATCTGAAAAGACAACTGGTGATCTTAAAACGGAATCACCTTTAAACGAATCTTCAGATTCTAAACCATCATTGGAAGATAATAATAACGAAAAGGGCAGTGATTCACCGCCTTCAAGAATAAGCTTTTCCACACAAGATTCATTAAACAGCGAAATATATCCTTCAAATGTACCAAATTTGATATTGATGGGTGGTCCATCGCAACCTATATCTCTTAGTCCGCTGACAACAAAAGCTCCTATGATTGAAGAGGAGGATCCATCGCTATTTGATCATAATCCAGCATTTCCACCGATACCCGATGATCTTACTGTAGTCGGTAACCACGATGACGAAATTATACAAGAACAAAACTTAGACAACGAACACGTATCCATGCATGACGTCATGACATTGAATGACAAAATATTAACTGAAGCACCTATTATAAAAGAATCACCAACAACGATGTTATTTGTGACAAATGGGATGCCTATTTCTACGGAAAATGTATCTGAACAGGAATTAACATCAGCTAGTATTTCTACTAAAAATGATTTATCTAGCACGGAATCTTCTACATCGAAAGAAAATTCTATGATAAATCTAAGATCAGTTCTTCCTACTCAAATCCTTAACATTCCCTCCTTTATCTCAGATGAGACAACAGATGATATGGAGAGTACAACAGATATTCCTACCACAGAGTCTGCTGAAGATTTAAAACCCACAGATGAGGCTCAAATATCATCGGATAAAGGTGCGGCAATATTGGGAGACGAAGTGGAGGGACAAAATAGTTATAAAGAACCTCGTGCAGATGTGATAACGCCACAGACAACTGAAAATGTGCTAGAATCAAAAGGGTCAGTAATATTAACCACTGATATTAGTTCAGAAAATCAACCGAGCTCTTTACTAATTGAAACAAGCGATCAAAATCCTCACGAAGTAACCGACAATAGCTCAGATGACAAATTATCGTCTTCTACAGCTAATCCATTAAATGTCGATTTATCGTCAGACTCGATACCTAAAATGGAACTCGGCAGCGACACCTCGCTTGAAAACATGGAGACAACGGAATTTATTCTCACCTCGTTTGGTTCCCAAGAGACTGCCACAGATGCCGTCGAACTAATCAAAATAGTTCCCGATAACGAAAAAAGTGCGGCGATAGTGGAACCTCCCCGGGCAAGGAAAAATAGTGTGTTGAATGATTTAATTAATTTAGTCGGTGATGTGGCTTTAATTAGCGATCATACTGACTCACCCGACGCACATCACGGTTCAAGCTCTACCACGATTTCGGACTCTGAAGAACTGATTCCGGTGAACGCTGGTTACAAAAGTAAAAACAATAATTGGAATTTAAATTCCATTACAGAGGTTCCCTTCAAAAGTAAAAGCCAGCCCTCAGTTAACAAACAGAAGAACGTAGAGATCGAAGATGAAGAATCAGATAGCATAACTGACTCACCACCACCGAATGACAAAGTAGAACCGACAACTAAAAGGCCCATTATAGATCTGTACGTATCTGACAATAGCCCGCAAAATAACAACGGGACCATTGACAAGAAAGACTTCGAAATAATTACCAAATCTTATGTCCCAACAATAAATAAACATCCTACGAAAGTAGTTATGGAAAACAGCAATGATCAACCAAGTTCTGACGTCGAAACATCCGCAAGTGCAGACAAGGCTCCATCGTCCAATGACGACAAAGCTGTACCAGGCGACACGACACTGGATGAACAAGCAGAGACGTCTTCGCCCGCAGACGAGGAGACAACAGAACACGCCTTAGATACTTCGAGTGTTGCTCCATGAGAGGCGCAAATATAATTAAAGGAACCTCAACTTTCAGCATTTCGTATCGATTAAGTTTCGTTATTGAAACTAAGTATTGTAGAGACTATTCATTTACAGATTAATCGTATCGTCAATTGTGAATTAGCGTATTTATAATTTAAGTAGCCGCCAGTCGCTGGTTGAATTTATTAATATATTAGTTGGACAAATTATTTATAATCTTAGCTAAGCGTAGTTCGTCGTTGCAAAAGCTTCGTGTGTAAGTTATTTATTTTAGTGAGAAACGTGAATCGATTAACCAAGCTAGTCAATTAGTGACGGCGGGTGTCCGCCGGAGCCATGTTGCCATGTTCGCTAGCTGACGCGATGGAACGAGCGAATCATTCCGACTAGATTAGTTCCTTTAGATTAAACACTCCTTAGCCGACCCGTGACCGATTGCCTGTGAATGTGACAAAATTTGGTACAAATGCTAGTAATAACTTATGATATTCAGTGGTAGTTTTAACGCACAAAGTGTCTAATTATTGCACAAATAAATCTTCTATTTCTACGCGTATAAAGCAATGATCAAGCTCAATATAAATTATGTAATTTTAATGTAATATTATGTACAGTTTACTCTTCATTAATTACTTTACCAGTGATGAATACAATTTTGATAATACATTGAGTTAATTTGTTTTCGATGTTATAATATTAATGCTTGTGAGATTTTGATTTGCCAAAGGACTATAATTAACGTACTTTAAATGATTAATTTATTATTGGACGATTGCTACTGGTAAAGTGATTTCATACATAGTAAGTAATCATGACTCTTTGGATAATTTAAACTTTTGGTTCACCTCTATGGCTAAGTCGAGTCGGCCGGTGCTCCTTCTTGCCCCGGAAGACCACTTCTTTTCCGGGGCAACAAGCGCACGTGCTCATTCATATTATGTATTCAATTATGATTGTTTTTTTACAAATAAAACAAATTAGACTGAACGTGTCTTTTATTTTTAACCTTTAGTTAATAATAATCCTCGAAAATTTTACTATAATCTCCATTACAGAACTGCTACTTTCTAAAAGTATATTATAAATTTTAGAAAACAATTCCAAATTGTATTTTTTATCTTTGATTAGAACAGTAATAGAATTATCACTTTCAAATTGGGAATACTTTAACAAACTATCGATATATAGGCAAACCAATCTGCAATGCAGGATCGTTTGGCTTGTTAAAAGTATTAAAAATTTGATTTGAATCTTAAATAATTAAAGATTGGGAAGAAAAATTTTGTAATGATACCTATAAAATGTCTAATTTAATAGGTCATTAAAATTTAAAGACTCTTGTATAGCGTGTTTCTTCCTTCCTAAAAATAACATATAATTAAAAAAAAAATACATTTATATTTAAACTAGCGGAGTTCTTGAGCGGCAGAGGGCCGTCGACCGGGCTCAGTGGCACGCATTGGAAGAGGCCTTCGTCCAGCATAGCAGTGGACAATCAAATTCTGATGATGATTATGATGGATTTTTTTTCTTTTTAATAGGGTAAATTTATTGAAGTGTTACTGGTAACGTATGTAAATAATGGATTGGAAAAAAATATCTCGAAGTTGTTGCGCCTCATAGAATTACGCTAGCAATTTTGTAAGAGTAAATATTGCTATTCTGATTTATTTTTGAAAACTTACATTAATTGAATAGTTGGTAACATTATGTAAACATGTATTTTGTATCAAAGTGGGATTATTAACAGTACATTAAACTGGTATTGAAATTTAATTTTCAATCTTCAATTCAAACAACTCATCGAAACTTTTCATTTATACAATAAAACTATTTAAATATTTCTGAAATTTGATATACATAGTAGCTGATCTATTGATATGTACTGCATCATCGCTGCAAGGAGAACATAAACATAGTCACATTTTATCAAAATACACCTATGTATGTAGTATATTTCACGCAGAAATTGCAGAGTTCCCCCAATATAGGTACAATACATACCTCAAAATTAAAGTTCCTTGCTTTAAATAAATGTATTAGTCGTGAGTTATATAAATTCATATCATATTATATTTTCATTGACGAGCCTGCTTTGACTTTCTAATCAATATAATGAAATATATCCACACAACGAATACGCATCGATTAGTTAATTAAGTCTTGCGTATATTTTAAACGCAACATAACTGAGGTCGAAACAATAGAATACCTATAAGTTATAATCTTTTGAGTATGTTCACTTTTGTGTTACTATTGAAAGGATAATAAATGAATTTATTTTCCTATATCGTGGTTTTTACTAGAGCTTAGAAATAAGGAAATTATTTTTGATTTCTTTGGGGAGGTCTTTTAACAAGCAGTGTAACAGTTATGGCTTATAAAGCTTACAGATTATTGACGTTGCTGTGAAATTAATAAGTGTTTTTTATGGTACCTAGCTCTATCTGTCTCCAAATAATGTCTAAGTATTAAATTTAAGTCCACAATAACTACTATAATATTCGGTCAACACAAAGTGTATACAAATTGCAATACATATAATATTTTTTTGTTAGCCGTACGACAGCGTCTGCCAGCACATTGCCTAACCTCTGCTGCGCTTGCGCTTCAACCTCTGACCTCACTCGTCATTCGTCATTACTCATTATTGTTTTTAAAACCAATTTGCCACATTGTTTTGACCGAATGCAATATTTAAGTGTCTTGGTCCATTATTTAAAAATATCTTCAAGTTTGAATAATATCAACTAACTTCTAAATTTATTTGGTCTAAATGTCGAATATTATTTCGATCATAAATTCAATCTAGAAAAAGATTTCCAGTGAGTTTTGCATACAAAAATAATTTTAGAAGAACCAAGAGGTTAATATGTTTGTATGAAATTGAAACTTTATATTTATAAGTAGAGACTTTTCTTAGAGTTATGGCTAATATTGCCTTCAATAATCAATTAACTACTAAGCCAGAAAACTTTACAGCTACAATATAATTGAAAACATGATAATACACACATAATCCTTGAACAACGTTAACATTATTTCATTTCTAAAATAATGCAACAGTAAAATTTGGAATGTTCTGCGCAAGCGATTGCGACCGCGGAAGATGGCGGTCGGAGAGCGGTCGCCGGTCAGTAGAAAGGTAACGTCTGAACTTTTGCTCCTCTTATGTTACCAACTTACCAGTTACATGTTGAATGTGACTGTATTCATTTTACAGTTGGATAGGTTGTGTATATAGATTTAGTATTAGTATTGGATAGGTTGTGTATATAGAAGCATATAGATTAGTATGATACTCCCTGACGCTTGGGATTTTAATTTTTTTAGGGAACTCTTTTAAAATAAAATTTGATAATGTTTCGTTCGTGGATTTGTCCGTCATTTTGGAGATAATATACTATTGAGATAGAGATTCTCAAATTGAGGTTTTTGCATTAAGAACATATTTAAGTTTAAGTTTTGTACTTTAAATAATTATAAATTTGGATAGAAATATAGTTAATTTAACACTACAGAGCAATAAAAATAATCTCCAAGTAATGCAAAATGAAAATAAGTAAAGTTAGTGTAGTGACCTACGTTTGATTTTGCAATAAAATCTCACTGACTTTCATGCAAATATTCTACACGCTACGAATATTTTACAGTCTTGTACAAAAGCGACACCGAAATAAAACATTTACTTTATAAAAATAACTTTCCAATGGCGCTTTTATGTCGATTGTCATTATTTGAGTTACCGGTTAGATCTATCAATGTGCATGTAAATACACATACATTACTTTCTTAAATACATAGTGTTTACATTACTTTTTGCTCACCGGATAAGATATTAAAGTTACATCATCATAAAATTGAAAGTCCGTAAATTATTATCAAAGATACAGATTTGTTTTGAATGTAATTTAAAAAGGTTAAAAAAGGCTGAAAGAGGTGCAATGTGACCACGAAGCAAAAGGTGGAGGTGGAGAGTAACACGACTTGGTGACACTGTGTGAATAATGTAGGGTTCTAGCATGGATTTTCAAATCTGTAAAAAAAGGAAGAATAAAAAAAAGTAATTTATGAAGTCTGATCAAAATATATTATGTTATTATTCCCAAATCCAAAAGCTGTATGATATGGTCTCACTAAAAAAGCCAGATTTCATTAAAAAATATACTATAGTGACATTTGACAGAGATTTTAAATATCTACCTCAATTCAAGCAAAGCCACGTTCGGAGAGCTAGTTAATATTATATAAACACCTTCGTAGAAAAAAATGCATAATAATTGTCGACTTGATTCGTATCAACATATCAAGTACTTGCAATCTAGAACGACTACCTAGTAAATAATTGAGAGTAATAGCATGTAATTAGACAAGCATACGCGCACAGGTCACTCGGAGGACTTCTCTTTAATAAGTTCGCATTTTGTTCACATTTGACTACAAAAATTGCAAGCTAGATGAACTTGCTTTGAAACAAGATTATAAACTAGAATAAATTTTAGATTTTTGAATTTAGGCGAGAAAAAAGCTCACAAAAAGCTTATTAGTGAAGAGAAAAGATTTATAGAACTTTAGCACTTGAGTTCCGATATCCTCAGATTTATTCTTTCTATACGCTAAAATAAGCTTATCAAACATCCTGATGCATAATAAACATACAATTGTTAACTTTGAAAAACTTGGACCGTCAATCATCGTCTTTTAGAAGCTTTCATCATTAGAGCTTTGTAGTGGCAACTGATTTAGCAATTCCTACCAGAGAATCGAAATCGAGATCAGAGAATCACTTCGTCGTTGGATATTTTAAGCTCTTCTAGATCCTTCTATATACCTCCTTAGTCTGACCCATTTACACGCTGTTCTCACGAACAATTTCAGCGAATAAATGATTTGCATACTAGCCTCATCTCAGTCCCTTAAAAGGTCCTAAATTTGTTACACCATTAGTGCCTTGGTCAGCCATAAGCGGCAGATGACACGGGAGCCAGGAGCGGGGCGGTGAAAGTGCTGCGGGGGGGAGGGGGACGATATATGAAGCTGTGATGGGCGCGCGCGCCTCACTCCAAGATCTTTCGGTAAGTCGCACATTATGTTGCTTTTCTAATTGTTTTTATTTTGGTGAATTGTATCTATTTGTTGGTTTAATTGATAATTGTTTTGGTTTGTTTAATGTAAAGTGGGTTTAAGTTATTTATTTATTTTATTAACAATTGTATACCGGACGCATAATCGTATTAATATTTTTTTTTTTCAAAAAATATCTTTCAAATCTTAAGTGCCTATTAAGTACACAAGAAAATTTTTGAATATTTATTGTGTGAATAAAATAATCTCCTTTAATGATGAAAATAACGTATCTCTTATTAAACATAATGTATATTTAAATATCTAATGATTATTTATTTTCATATGAACATGTGAATTCTATAAATAACGCCACTCTTATAGCATTTACCACGAACAAAAGACATCAACGTTCATATTCTACCATCATCAATTAATGAAAATACTTAAATTCTAGTAAAACTTATTTTGTAAAATTTGTCACATTAATTATTATGTTGATACGTATAGGGTTAATATTTTGTTCGGTAACATTTACTATAATATCAACAATGAAGACATAAATGTCGCATAAAATAAACTTTAATAATGGTCCGGGAGCCAGCAGCAGATTTTATGACCAAGTTCCTCTCAAGCGGTAATTAGTAAAATGCATCAAAGTATAGTATTATGAAGCCTCGTGAACGTCAGCTGGAGCTCGGTTGGGGGGAAGAGCGGTTGTAGCCTCCCGTATCAGCTGACGGTTTTTCCACCAAGATACAGCCAGCTGACATATATATTTATCCACAGTTACATATCTATCATCAGGTAAATTTTTGTTTGAGAGGAAATAACGGAAAATAAATTTAACATTCATGTTCGAGACACCAGCTGACGTATAATACACCATGTTGTAACCAGCTGACTATTTTTTTTCGTTGAGATATTGGGTTAGCTACAATTTGACAAATTTTTAGCTGAGAGGAAATGAATGAATGAATGTATTTTTTTTCCTATGTGCGTGGGAGGCTACAACCGCTCACCCCCCCAACCGAGCGCCAGCTGACGTTCACGAGGCTTTATAATACTATACTCTCATGCGTCTGACGAATTATCTCTTGAGAGGAAATAATGAACCAAATTTGCACCTGGCTCCCTAGCCATAAGTTTTAAGTTCTTATGTTAAACTAGGAGCCTCACAGCAATAGTTTATCTATAGATATCTATTTAAAGGATCGTTTAATATTTACTAATAGTCTATTTTCGAAAATCAATTTTAATATTTGTATGTTATATGTGCTTTATAAGATTGTGATGTCATTCGTATTTGGTTTCGATTTGATCACTTCATGTTTGTATTATCTTAGTAGCCTATTAGAATCAACATGATTCTTTTTTTAAATTTTTTTATTAATGTGTCGGTTCAGTAGTTTTTATACAACGTTAGTATACAACTAACATTATTTACTACCCTATCACAAATCGTAGATATTAATACCTATATCATATTATTTGGTCAAGTAGACACAGTTTTGAGTTTTCATGATTGAAAATTATTTTCGCCAATGATTGAAATGATGATAACAATATCATAATAGAAATGGCTATAAATATAATAAAAAAAAACTATATTTTTTAAATATTTTTTTTGTTTTGTCTTGGTTATTCATATAACACAATAACCATATAAAAAGTAAAAGTGATAAATATCTTAAATTTCGACATGCATATAGTGAGTGTGAGCGAGTTAGCATCACTTTCCTGTATTGCATCACGCGAGGGAATGAGATCGGTGCCAGATTCATATTATGTCATAAATCGTTATAAATTATAATCCTCTACATCTGAACTTAAGACAAAGTTGCGTATGTTATTACTTAATTTGAAACATTGTGTCAGCGATCTGTGGTGTAGATTTATTTATTTTTCTCTGCTTGTCTGTATGTTGAAATGAACCTTAGACACATAAAGATCACTGTGAATCTAGAGAAGAATAATATTTAAAGTGTTTATCTTAATATATATAAATCTCGTGTCACAATGTTTGTCCTCAATGGACTCCTAAACCACTTAACCGATTATAATAAAATTCGCACACCATGTGCAGTTCGATCCAACTTGAGAGATAGGATAGGTTTTATCCCGGAAATCCCACGGGAAAGGGTATTATGCGGGGTTTTCTTTGAAAACGCGGGCGAAGCCGTGGGCGGAAAGCTAGTTGTCTTATAGTATTAACAAATTACCTAGCCAAATAATTATTTATATTTATCCGCTCATCCTGCAATATAATTCTTTATATTATGGTAAATTATAGTATTCACTTAAACATTCTATAACGTTAAACATCCATTCTCATAAAGACTATTTCATAAATATAGTGAAGAATTTAAATATCTCGACGAAACAAACCGGACAAATGTTTCCCAATAAGACATAGTTTATAGTTAGATAGTATCGCTTCAGAGCATTTGGTTTAACGGGTTTCTATATCAGATTATTTTAATACATAACCAGTTAAATCACGTTGCTGATGGCGCCGTCAAAACAAGTTACAAAGACCCATATACGAGTACTAGCGTTTCGCCCCGGCTTCGCCCGTGGTACCTACATGTTTAAACTATCCTATCTCTCAAGTTGGATCGAACTGCACATGGTGTGCGAATTTTATTATAATCGGTTAAGTGGTTTAGGAGTCCATTGAGGACAAACATTGTGACACGAGATTTATATATATTAAGATATACAAATATCATCTACATATGTATATGTCATTACATCATACCATGTTTCTTAGATACAGCTTACATTAGGATAATATACTATCTTAAACTAAGATAGTTACTATCTTCTTAGTAAGGTCATAAACTATCTTAATGCAAGCTTTATCGATGAAACACGGTATGATATCAATACAAAATAGACATTCAAACTTACGATTACAATACCGGACAATCTACACGTCGCGTGTTGAGCTTATGGAAAAATTTGGCATTCGTTTTTCGGCGTGTGACATTTTAACAAATAAAAAACTAAAAATAATTCTTCACAAAATAATTAATCGTATATATTCATTAAATTGAGGAAATCGATGATATTATAAAAGCCTATTAAAATATATTAGAAAATACAGATTTGGCAAAGCAAAACGAAAGTTCATCCAAATCCGAGCATACTAAAATTCCTTTCCACTAATGGGACCAACTTTCTCGAACGTAGAAACAATCCATTAGCTCTTGTAAAAGCCTTCGTTCTGCGCACGCGCAGGACGAAGCCTTTTTGCACTATCAAGATCGTGACTCGACTACTTTCTCCTCATTTGGCAGTTATCAGCGTCTTGCGACAGCCTCTTATGCAACATTATCGATGATATTAAGCCTTTAATTTCGTAATACTGACATGTTACTTATGTGCGACGTGTGCTCGACGCATCAGTAGACGATCTTTCAATTGTATATTATGGATGGTAACGTAACTGCGTTGCGTAAAGAGATGCACGCTCGCTAACCCTGTCATACATATGAATTATGTCAAATTATGACGTCATACAGGCATCCGTATACAACTGGGATAATATCAGTGGGATAATGTGATTGTACATAGTACTTTGTGAGATTTGGTATACATAATTGGGGTAAATATCTGATTACTAAAGCTCTTTTAAACAAAAGAATAAAAATAAATACCAATAATAAATAATCACAATATAGCGATATTACTATAGTTTAATATAATACATGACACGTGTCTATCAGTCACGGTACACAGCTATAGAAATCAATATCTTAATAATAGTATACACATTTGATACGATATTAACATATCCAATATCAAATATGTAATGACGTCAGAAATCTATATCCTAATAAAAGGAGACGATTTTTTTTGTTTGGAGAATAGGCCCACCTCAATTTCTTAGCGTATATTAATGAAATGTGTGTTAATTTGTTCCTTGAAGTCCCCAGATTACAATGGTGACATTACTTTTACATGATTTAACCGGAATCTTTAGAAATACGTGTGCAAACTTTCACCTCATTACTACATAAAAACTAACTGATAATGAGCGATTTGTCTTGTGTGACCCATCCGAATCATTGGGTACAATATATTTTAATAAATGAATAAATAAATATTAGAAAACATCATATACATTGTCACGATTTAAAGCTCGGAAATCAGACACAACGAAGGTACCACAAACACAGAGACCCGATTTGGTTATAAATAGATATAAGTGGGTGTACCTCAAGTTTCTGGACCTTGATGCGATTTTAGCGATTGCGAATACTGATTCAATAAGAAATTATTAGTTAAGTAGGCATGTAGGTATTTAGGTAGGTGATGTTTTATGACTAGGAGTAGGTACATAATATTAGGATAGGTAGGTATCCATTTGCACAGCTATTTTATTATTCATGTTCAATTGTAATATTAAACGCTCTTAAGTTGTAGCAATATCATTTTTAAATAGGTAAAAAAAACATTGTTTACATTCATTGCAAACATTGACGCAGGGGGCTACGACAGGAGGAATCTGACATATTCCGTCAAAGCAGCCAATAGATATAACATTTCGTTACACGGATTTTTTTAGCTGAGTAGAAACAAACTGTTTTATTTGATAAATGACAGGATTTAAAATCGCTATCAATGTGCTATCAATCATATTCTTCCATATAAATAAGAATAAAAACAGTTTCTAAAGTGGTTTATTGAAGGCAATTTTTTTCGCTTTTTGGTTTTATTTTCATTCTATCGATAAAAACGTTTCGTTCCAGTTTTTTTTAATGTTGGCCATTGTTCTTGGTTTGTAGACAGCACACTACAGCAGGGATGATATCAAAATAAGGCTTTTTAATTCGATTTCCTGATTCCGGTTTCGTTTGTAAAACAACGAAGTTACAAAATTCATAATATAATTTTATATTTTTACACGTTTTTTTTGATGACTATACGTTACCGAGTCTTGGTGGGCCCACAAAAAATAGTCTCCTTTCACATTTTCATAACAAATGGTATCAAGTACTTTAGCTATAAAGACATATTTATTCTCCCCAAAGCTATATCAATTCTTCATTACTTCCAGGTGTTCCCAGGAGTTATTCTAAGATGAAATCCATCGTGCTCTGCTTGTTGGTAGCCGTGGCCGTGAGCGCCGCGCCGCAGCGGGAGGGTGCTGCCTACAGCAAGGAGGCGATCAAGCAGGCGCAGAGCACGTACCTGATCCCTAAGGATGCTGTTATTCAGAAGGTAAGAAGATGAGTAGAATTAAATGAATTAGATGATTGCTTGAATAGAGTGCAGGAGATTAAAATATTAAATGCGTTGGCATTTCCACGAAACTAAAAGCGATCTAAATTTGAAGTTATTTTTTAATAACAATTAATTCTTGTAAAGAAGAAACAATCTGTCAATACTGATTTATAGTTCGATGTTTACAAGATTGAATGAAAATTATAAGTCTAACTTGTTAAAGACTATTATCACATAAAGTTATTACGCGATAACGTCCAATCAAGCTCCATTACTTTGATTTAAGTAAGCCTATCGCTTGTAAACTTATTACAATATAAATGCTGTATTCTTGGTAAATGTGCATAATGCTCGCCTTCTCAGAAAGCTGCTTTTCAGAATACTAATAAACAAACGGAAACTTTATGGTAAATATTTACTTTAAATGCACACGGACATGTCACCTACTTTTGCACTTCGGCACTGCAAGTGCAAGAGAAACAATAAAAGTTTTGGTTGTTTGCATAGAATAATTAAACTATTTTCACATCAAGAAACTCTCTAGATCTTTGAAAATTTTGTGAAATCAATTTTTCAAAGATACCACATATTAGCATATATAGGCTAATTTAAAAATAAATTAAACTAATCAATGATTTTGCCACCAGGTCGAAGAAGGCATTGAACTAGCCGCCTACGAATCAATCCCCGGAAACCAAAAGATCAACCTCTTCGAAATCCTCGGCGACCAGCTCCCCTCAGAGGTCATCAACAACCTCCAGACGCAGGTCAACCACGTCGGACAACACTGAGTTAGAACAATACTAGGATAAGCTGCTGGCAACGGACATACGAAGAAAATATAATGGGATACAATCCAATATTCCTGAAATGAGTACAAGTTTTATAGTACAAAAAACCTTCTGTATTGAATGGCATTATACTTTTAAAAGAATATTTAAGAGGAGATTAATCTCAAATTGGAAATGTTTAATTCCACACGGATTACATCTTACTACATAAGTACGATAATAGTAAAGAATCCTCATAAAATGTTATGTCCGTTTCTAGTTTTACGGCCCCCACGGGCCAACTGTTGACTAATATTTAATTTATTGGTGAAGCAAGCACAGTGAATGTGATATTACATCTTTTATACTTAGATACATTTGAATTTTTATAATAAATTATAACGAAATACATTTTGTTTTATTATGTAACCACTAGATGACATAATTTTCTTCATTATCATCATTACCCATAAAATAAGAATTGCAATTCAAAATCAAAATGTTAAAATTATATGGGTCGATCAACTTTTAATGGTCCGACGGTACACGCATCATGTCCCTGAACGATAATTAATAAACATGAAATCATAAAGAGTTAAATTGGTTTTAATTATATTCCTTTTAATATTTTCTAACATTATTGTGAACAATATTTTACTTGTTTTATTAATTTGTGCGTAGTTTCATGGTTGTCCAGAGACTAAATGCAATTTTCCAGTACTAACACATTTGTCCCCAAGCTACAATGCATTAACAAACTTCGCATCACGAACACATACTATCACGACCATAAATACCAAATACACTTCTTGTTTCAGTTCATGATTATTGACATAAAAACATACAAATAATTTTTTTTTATTGGATATAAATACGATTTTCAGGCATTTTACTTTTGTCCCCATAAATCATCTACATGGCACAGGTCTCACAGACAACCGTAATTTAGTTATGGAAACAAAACACAGATGGCGCGGTAGATTCCTAAACAACAAGCTAAACACAATAATTAACTGTCGGGCTCAAACGCCATTTTGATTTGTATAAAATCACGGCAACAGTCGTCTGAGCAACGTTGGTGAGTGTGGGGTGGCTTTATTGTCAGTCCGTCAGACAACTGTGATTAAAACGTAAGTACTTGATGCATTGTTATCAATTATACTACACGAGATGCGCTTTCGTCTATATTTTAGTGTGAGCTGAGATTAATATATAAAATAACAATAGTATTTGCTTGGCGGCTCAAAATTTTAAAAATGTCCCGCGGACAACCAGTCACTTGGCCAACGAAAGTGGTTGTACCATGGACAATTTGGTTGTCCCTAGGACAATAATTATATAAAACTTATACTTTAACAGTTAAATAGTTCATGTTTTGTTTATTACTCGGCTGTTTCGGGAACACATTTTTATTACGCGATTTTATGTCTAGTTTAATTGTAATTTTAACATTTCAAAAATCAAGACGACTAAGATGTCCCCATATGTAAATCACATTATACTTCATTCATTCAGTTATATCGAGAATCAGTTCATTTTAATTAAGTAAAATCAATAATACGATACGTAACAACCTCGCCTTAATAGTTTTTTTGTAAAAAATATCACTATTTCCGCTTTACTGAAACTTTTTTATATATGAAATATTATTTGGTTGTTCAAAAGACATCATTCGTTTCAATTTTAATAAAAATATTTCGTATTTTGGGTGTAAATAGAACAAATATCAAAATATTATTTATTATTTAAGATTAGAAGAATTTGTTTTAATTCTTAAGGGAATTTAACATTTAAAAAAGTACTATTGTGTAAGTTGTCCAAAGGACATTATTTCCCGTGAATAGATCGGTTCGTGAAGTTAAATCCACAAATGTATTTAATCAACCTCACTGCTGCTTATATAATCTTAATCTACGAAGAATTATCTTCTAAATGAAATAGTAAAATGCTGAAAATTAAGTAAAAAAAAAATACGAGAAAATTATGATCGGGACCTTAAAAAATTGATTGACCCATATAATGACCAGAACAATATAGTATAGGAACAATCCTCAAAATCGTATATGGAAAAATTACAGAAAAGAGTAAAACTATAATAAGTATGACACTCATGCATTTAGTGGGATCACTTACATGCCTAAAGAAAAAACATTCTTAAATACGGTTGTAGATATGTACATACAATAAAACATTTACACATAATATGATATTTATAAGACATTACATCACAGCCATTACAATAAATAACCATTGATAGTTTATCAGATGAAAGTGTCTCGTTAGTTTTATCTTGACAGCGCATCTAATGCCTTGTTTTTCGTGAGCATTACATATTGAATATCTATACATTGTTACATTATCGTCTCTAATGTTTACAAGTGTGAGAGCCACAAGCAATTGTTTTTAATGCCTCAAAACAATCTTGAGTAAATGCCTGATAAGTAATATCGCTGGGTAGATGCATATAGTGAAGAAAAATAAACCTCTTGCCACAGACATACACTGGAAAAGCCCCTGCAAATAAATTAATTTAAATTGTATACATTCAAAGTTAGAAACGGAAACTTTACCTCTTTACAATATTATTAGGAGTACTATTTGTATATACAAAGAGAGCAGTAAATAATAAATACACTAAAGGTAAGAATTATAATATGTATATTTAGTTAAAGTATTCGTCTGATTGACTATTTCTAGAGTAGAGTTTAGTTCAAACGTTCAAACTCTACATTGGGATTCAGTGAACAAAACAAAATGACATTACTTAATTATAAAAAGAATACTGTATATTTCTCCTTTATTATATATTCCTTTAATCATATTATTAGTTAACTAGCTTTCCGCCCGCGGCTTCACCCGCTTTGTCTAAAACCTAATAAATTATATACTAAAACCTTCCTCTTGAATGACTCTATCTATTACAAAAAACCGCATCAAAATCAGTTGCGTAGTTTTAAAGATTTAAGCATACATAGGGACAGAAAAAGCGACATTGTTTTATACTATGTAGTGATGATTCAAGTACGTATTTATAATTAATTTTTGGAACTGATAGTAGCTCTATCTAGTGTCTCTAAAGAAAACTTCACAAAGTAATCACTGTGGTAATCACTTTACATCCATATCTGTTTCTATACTCACAAAACAGATGGCGCCTTTTAAGAGTATCATTATATTTTATAGTGATGAGCTTTTTGTAAGTTAAAAGCTTAGTACATGTAGGTAGGTACATCTTACGTACCAATGTAATATTTATATTATTTATACTAATAACAATAATATTTTTTACTTTACCAAATTTTCCCTGTAGAAAGTAGAAAAATAATTACAAAGAAAAGTAACGTTACACGTTAAAAAAGTTAAAATTAAGCATAACATTAATTGTAGAGCGATTTATTTGTTAGAAGCTGATTTCTGAAGTGCAATGATTTGAAAATTCCTTGATTGAAGCTTTTACGTTCGATTTTTTCCATGAAAACTGTATAAACAAGTACAGTTTTCCAAGAAAAATACACGATATTCTTGAAAAAGTCCCACCCGTGGGAATCGAATCGTCTGTACGTGTGAATAGATAATGTAGAAGGAAGTGTGAGGCGACACCGCGGTATTTGATACAGTTAATTAATGTTATGATCTACCGTTAGCCGCGCGTGTGGTCTGCGACTATTTTGTTGACGCTCGGTGACGGAATACATTAGGAAATGTATGCCTAGTAAATAAGGGAAATTATAAGTACATGGTACAGTTTTGGGTGTGATTGTTTAAAATAAAAATTTTTATTGCTCTATTTATTGAATTATAGGAAGATTTTCAATTTACTTTTCCTTGCAGCGAATACTAGCTGCGCTCCGCGGATTCACCCGCATGACTCCACTCCTGTTCGTCTTAGCGTGATGATATATAGCCTATAGTCTTCCTCGATGAATGGGCTATCTAACACCGAAAAAATATTTCAAATCGGACCAGTAGTCCCTGAGATTAGCGCGTTCAAACAAACAAACAAACATACTCTTCCGCTTTATAATAATAAATAAATAATGTATCGTTTATTTCTTATTCTTTTCATAGACATAGACATGGACATATTCAATATAGTTTTGTTCACAAGTAAAAAGTATAAGTGGCACCCGTTTTAGGCTTAGTTCGAAGAACTAGCCTGTATATACAGGCACCAGCTTCTCCCTGAGTCATTTGAACTTTAATAAAACAAAAAACTTGAAAAGTGAGCTAGTTATATAAATGGTATGTGCAAGCATATTATACAAATATGATTACTAAATAAATATAAAATTTTAAATTTATGAGTAATGTGTGTGTGTGTGTGTGTGTTGGCGTGTATATGTGTGTCAAAATAAAGTAAATATATCAAGTAAATTATAAATAAATAAGAGAATAAATAAAAATACAAAAAATAGGTAAAATAAACAAATATTGATTTATAATTTTAATAAATTTAGTATGTAATTGATTAAATACTAAACAAATTATATATATTTTATAATATTTATATGTGAAATAAGATTTATAGTTTTATAGTTTTTTCTTTAGTAAGTTTTCGGTGGATTCATAAGACAACTCCTGTAACCATTTTGTGACTGTTTTTTTACATTTATAGTTATTCATAGAATATATGTTTAAGATTTTATTTGCTTTATTGTAAATATAATCTCCTAATATAGCATAAAACTTCGTAGGAAAATAGTGTTGAGAACGTTTAACCTCACATACCAAGTAGGATCTACGTTTATCAGTGCTGTTTAATTCAAATTCAAGTTCCTGGTGTTTTCTTAAAATAAGTTGCAGCAAAAACAATTGTCGCACTGTTAGGACTTGGCATTTTTTATATAAATCTTTGGTCGGATAATCAATTGGCCGAAAGGTCATGACTTTTAAAACTGATCTTTGTGCTCTCTCAATGGTAAGCATGTTACTCTTAGCCATGCCACCCCAAGCAGATATTCCATAATTTATTAAGGACTGGCATAATGTAAAGTATATCCGTTTAATGAGGTTGAAGTTCATGATGTGACGGAGATTTTTAAAAATAATTATCAATTTACGAATGCGGGCAGCCAGAAGTGTTGCATGTTTATTAAAATTTAGATAGCAATCAACAATAACACCTAGATACTTAATGGAATCAACATTTTGAAGAGTTATACATGTACAAGATAGTTTATCAGGGCAGAAATGAGCTTTAAGTGTTAAGTTACTATAATATTATATAGCACAGATTTCCTGTTAACAAAACTGTTTATTAAATAATCCTCAATACCTTTTAGTATGTATAAGTAAGAATTAATAATCAAATAAAGAAATTTTATAAAGAAGATAGTTATTTGTAATTATCCTATAGCCGATTAGTCTTCTATCTATCTCTATATTCATAAGAGCCGATTTTCTGTAGAAAATATATCAAACCTTCTTTCAATATATATTAAAATAGGGAATATATTGTGTATCCCTGGCACGTCCCTGGGCAAATCCGAGTTTATCTAACACTGGTAATTATACACTCAGCAATGTAGTGCCATTGACGAGTTGATATATTATCATTATAAAGTGCTCTGTTGTTGGGCTAAGTGCACAAAGTTAGATACAGATATTAAGCCTAGAAATCTATATTATATTCACAAATATTATAAATACGAAAATAACTCTATCTCAAAATCTTGCTAAACCACCGAGCCGATTTTGATGAATTTTGGAATAGATAAAAACCTTGGGAGAGGATGTATATTGTCAAGAAAACACATTTTGTGAGTGAATAACGTATTTAGAATATTCTAAATTCTATGTAGATGGTAAACCAACATGGTTTCAACAAAATTAAGTTCAATAGTTTAAAAGAGCTTTAAAAAATTCTTTCAGGTTAATAGTTACTGAAATGGACCGTCAGTATGGAAGATAAGTCTATGTTTTTTTCATAATAAATTAAAATGAGTTATAATATGTTAATTTATCGATGTCATATAAGAGTATAAAATAAACATAAATAAATGTAACACACAGTTTGTACACACCCCAATAAATATGATGCGCTTAGTGACAGCGGCGTGTGGGAGCGCAATGTTTTTGCGACCTTCCTCCCACCCCTCTTCGTCTGCACACCCTCCAGTGACCACTCCCGAGAATACCTAATTAGCGACACATTGTAATTATCATCATCCTCCACCAGTTATATGTTTTAGGTTATTCTAATTATTCACTTTGTTTTCACCGACCAAGGAAATGTTTTTCAATTATATAATGACTTTATAATTATTAAAGCTTGTGTGAGAAGTGTCAGGAAATAGAGATCCCTATTTCCTATGACCATATGTTTAGAATTTCGTTTAATCTTAACTGTGAAAGACATCATAATTTTACTCTGTAACTTGGAAAACTCCAGTATTTTTCTGGTCTTACAATTGATAAGATGGATTTTATACTTAGCTTGTCTTATTTATTTCGAAAGATTTTGAAAAACTACTCTATCTATAAGAGTAAATGAATCTTTGTTTTTCAGTTGAGTAATAATTAAAAATAGTGCAGAATCCAACATGGTGTCGCTGACCGACGCGGCTGAGATTCCGCGGTTTTTACAATATACTTCATACATCCTCTAAGGGTTGTCTCTAATTATATAACCTCGATCGTTATACTGAAGATTGTGAAAAATAAAGTTAGATTACTAAAAAAAATATACACGTGAAAACGGGAAAATGATCTAAGTTTATTATATCTATTAATATGTACTTCGATCGTGTTCATTCGGTTTAAAAATAGTTTTGAGTCAAAAAATTGTTTCTGGTGACAACTCTCATTCTTATGAATTTTCTTAAATTGTAAGCTTTCTCTTCGGAAGTCATATTATTACTAAGTCCATGATATAACTTATAGTCAATACAATATATAACTTACGGGCTACGGCTAACCCGCGGGTACATCGATAACTCTATGGCCTCAATTGCAGTCGCGGTAGAGCAGGCCAGTGACGTAACATCCGATCACCATCCATAATTATTGTGACGACATTCGTAAACGGTATTGTTTTGTAACTCACCAAGCCTTTTGCCTGTATTTCCAAATAAGTTCATCAACATCATTTAAATAGCTAAATACAAAGTGTTTCATATTATGTTTACGCGACAATCCATCACAAACTTATTGAAGTTCAAACTCTTCACCTACAGGCTACATCAGAAGCAAATAAACATTCGTATAGGAGGTATATAATAGATTAAACAGTTGCCGAGGTGTCGTTACTTATCGATAATTAGCTAATTCAATTACTGGAGAATCCAGTACTGTTACATCCAAGGTTTTCCTTTAACAGTTTAAAATGTCTTTGAAAATGGTAAGGTGGATACTATATAGGTGTTTTTGTGTTAATTATGATCACAATTAAGCCGGAACACACGGGCCGCCGTCGCCGCACACCGTTAGGAATCCTAGGGCTCAACCAGCATCCGCCTAGACCTAATTATCAGTCATATAGTTAAAATAACTGGCTGTAAAGTTGGATATGATACTAGCAGGTGCCTTAAGGACAAAGCCTATCGTGAGAAAATGTACATGAAAGATAAGATATTACACTTTCTTTATAACATTTTACATACAAAGCCTTACATACAAAGCCTTTTACACTTTCTTTTATAACATTTTACATACAAAGTTAACAAACAGAAATGTTCAATAACTCATAGAATTACAAATAACAATCAATTTATTTTTTGTTTCTAATAATTTTTGAATAACATAGAGTGAACCAGAAAAGGACACATCTATATTTTAATTGATTTTATATTATTAAAATAAGTTTAATTAGTTTCTAATTTATTTTAAATATAACATCGTGTAATGATTAGAGCATAAAATTTAAATAAAACTAAATAGACTTGGTACATATCTCATGTTAGCTTGGTATTTAATATTTGTCAGCAACAAACAATCACCCTTCGTCATTTCTTATAACACTTTGGGTACGTAATATAATAATTAAGGGACATTGTAAGCTCATTACAAATTGTTCACCATAATCCCAAGACATTAAGACCAGTGCATTTAATTGTTGCTAATTGCAATGACTTCTGACGCCACGACATTGATGGTACGTATGTTTCGGTTGAGAAAAAGTGAAGACAGAATTTTAGACTACTTTGTTGCTAACAATTAATACGTAAAATAGTAGAGCGTTTTTTTTTAATTACACCGAATTATATTTATTTAGAAATTCTGAAAATTAACAGTCTAGTATCTCATTTATAAATGTAATGAAACATTAACGTACATGAAAACAATTTAAATTTTTAAGTTAAGTTTTATAGCAATATTGACATGATTTTAAAAGAGCAACGATGGAGTATCTTGCCGGTTCTTCTCCATGCTTTCCGAATCGGTGGTAATTGTTAAAAATATGTATTGACGATTCGAAAGTGATTCTATAAGAAGTTTTATTGAATAAATAAATATTTGAGTTTGAGTTAAGTTCAAAATTTAAATTTTCACGAAAATTAAAAAAATAAGTACACTACAATTTCTGTCTATATTTGTACATGATAAACGTAATTCATTCATAAATCATATATTTCGTTTAATAAATTTCATATCATACAACTTTACGTAAAAAGCTCCTCAACCACCAAGTAGTTGTTCAAAGTAAAAAGTGTATAAATCGAGCACTTGTTTGATATATTGTGTGAATGTCAGTTCCTACATTACATTGTATTGATAACTGATAATCGTCCCGTTAAATCGATGTCCATTGCTGGTTCTTATAGAAAACGAAGAGCTTATTATTTATTTTCAAACACAAGCAGCAATGTACTTCGATGCAACACTTTTAAAAGTTATCACTGGGCGTTTTTCCATTTCACAGTTAAAATGATACAGTTGAGTAGATGCTAAAAATGTATGAACTGTGACTATTTATTATTCTGGATTGTTTGTTTTATATTCACTTGCTCTACTTATATAGAGTAAACCAAGCGAATCTAAAATGCAGTCCTGTGTCTTTTCGAAATCGTTCACATCATTTTTATTTATAGTGTTTGTATCATTTACAAATTTTACATTTATTTTTACAAACAATGCAATCAATCTCAGACGTTGGCGTCCCGTATCCGTCCAGTGTAAAAGCGCCTAAGCTCATAGTTCTGTATGGTGTTTTGTAGATGTGAGTGGGTGTAGTGTGTACTGATAGGCTCTGATAGTCAGTAAGCGGCTAGCCGTCGCGGAGGCTGCACGTGCGCCATGGCCCCGCTGTCCCTTCTGTGCGTCCTCCTCGCGTTCGCAGGTCCTACGCAAATACGGTCAATGACCCTTGCCCAAGGATAAGCGCCTTATGACCTTTTAAGTCGTGGATTTCTGTTTTTTGTTTGTATTTTGGTTTGTGATACACGAGTGGTATGGTTTTATTGATATTTGAAAGAAATTTGTTAGGCTGAATTATTGATACATTGAACTTGAAATTACGTTTTTAAAAATACATCGATTTTTATAAGTTTATATTGTCAAGATGTTTTTATATATAAGAAGTCATAACTTAATTTGAATTATAACAATACGTGAACTTGTGCAATATTCCCAGCATTATAATTTATAATAGATGCTTGAGCTTTGAAGAGCTTGCCGCGATTGAGATGAGATAAGAGCTAATCTGTCTCGATCTCAATTTACATAACGGAACAACTTCATGACTTATTATAATATATTAATTATAGATGATAGACAATGAACATTATCGGATTATTAATTTAATGAGTCTTTATGTTTGTGTTGTGAATTCGATTCTTTAAACGAATACAATATATTATTTGTTAATATTTGTAAGTATTAATCTTTATAGTAATCTGAAAAATTTCAATTTAACTGTTGTATTTGAATAGTTATATTAGGGCATCTCGGAGTCGGCCCCTTCCCCGGAGGCTGTGAGTATCTATGTAAGATTTCCCCAGTTAAAAAAATCTCGGAGTGAGAATCTCTAAATATATATTTAAAAGATAATCAATGTATATAATCGTTTTTTGCATATTCATAACTCTAGTCTTATAAGAATTATAGTTTTCAATTGCAATGGATCTACGTGATTTCATAGGATGCGCATGCGCATCAATGATCGTGAACAGGTTTCTTGTAATCTCGATATCACGTATTATGATGGGTTTGTCCCATGGGCTCAATGTAGATAATGATATATTATATATTATATATATGTATTTATGAAGATTGTCCTTCCATCTTTTATTTAAATCCCAGATAATATTTTACATCAAATTATATTGGGTTTGGAATTGGACATTTATGACCAAAGGGCTTTATATATTATATCTTTTATTATTAAAACCCTAAGAGCAGGTCGGCAGTCATTGGATTAAATTTTGTTTGACTACAAATTGTCTTTTATATAATATTCAATTTACAAATTATAATAAGTAGTAGAATTATTTTTCTGTTATACTTTTGATAATATCAAAGCTTGCACGGATGGACACTATAATATAATATAATTAGCAAGCGTGTCGAGTGATGTTAAGCAGGCTAGACCAGCGTCCAGCACGTAAAGCCTGCGGTCGAGACCGGCTCATCAAAAAGAGTTCAACGCGCGCTACACACACCAAGGGCTGCGAACTTTTTTTGTTGTCAAACGATATGGTGAATATGCAAAATATGTTTCAAATAAGAAACGATATAATTTAAAATTAAAAGTCCCAGAAGAAAGGACATATACACCTCATAATATTTTTTAATTAAAATTTTTATTCAGAAATCAGAGAAAGGACAGGAAGCTCTACCAAAGATATACATAATATTAAATTTAATCTATGGTTTCTAACGTATCAGTGAAATGAATTAAGCTACTTTAAAAGTTCGTAAGTTCGTTATCAAGATTTTATCAGCAATCTACTAACATTGGAAGTAAATCCTCCAGTTTCCTTGGCAACCGCGTTATTATATAATTAAATGGTATATAATATGATCTGCAACATTGTATTCCCGACCGCTATTCGTATAAAACAAAAGGGCTCGCTTCCCGTCACAATTAAATTAATGGCTACACAATGGGTATTATTTATAAGTCATGTGATGCGGACCCGACGCGGGACCGACACAACGCAAACCGACGCGGACGGACGGTAATAAAAGAAATTTCTTTCGCTGGCTCATGTCCTTGAAGCGATGACCTGAGGTTTCAGTCCTATTGTATTTTTTGATGTTTATCTTCGCTTTTGCCGGCTGGACCAAAATTGCCTCGCAGATTCCGATATTTTTGCATCCTCTTGAATTCTTGTGAACTTATTATTATTGCAAAACGTTTATGTAGGCTTAATGTACTTCTGTTTTAAAATATTCACATTGAAAATATTCCTTAATCATTATTATATATTTCGAACAATAGAAGCATAGAATACAAAATTTAACTCCCATAAAAAAAATTAATACACGTCTTATTATTGTAAGTACAATCTTTCATTTGAGCACGATGAGTTAAAAGAAATACATATTTTGTTATGCAAATAGTTCGTAGCGCGCCACTGACACGGTTCTGAAATAAACAAAGCCTCCTTTGAGGCTCAGCCTAAATATTTAAGCTAATACAAAGCACTGAGTGAGGTTTATGATTAGTACTGTTAAGTGAGAATGCTTTTATTTTAGTGAAGTGGAAAAACTGTTTGTTAGTGCCACAGTAAAAACTGTATAAAGATGTAAAATGTATGAAGTGCTTTACATAAAAAATATAACATGAATACCATGATGATTGTCATAAAAAACAAGCCATTAAATTCCTATGTTTAAATTGTAATACTTTGTAATACTTAGAAACTATTGTGCTTTAGTAAGAAAATAAATGCTTATTTATGTATCACTTCTCCATATTGGAAATTTGCTTCAGAGATAGTTAATACATATTATTATGTTCTCCGCAACTCATACTTTTATATGTGGAATTGATTGAAGATCTACAATCGCGCCAATTAGCAGTCAAACTAAGAACAAATACAAACTTGTACATTTGCCCTTTTAGTTTTCAAGGAAAAGCGCGAATAAAGGGAATTGTGTCTCATCAAAATCTCATTCTAGGCTTCGGATATTTTCTTCTTAAGGAACTGTCAATGCCAGCTGAATTATACGTGACTAGCTTTCCGCCCGCGGCTTCGCCCGCGTTTTCAAAGAAAAACCCGTTCCCGTAGGATTTCCGGAATAAAACCTATCCTATGTCCTTTCTCGGGTATCAAAATATCTCTATACCAAATTTCATGCAAATTGGTTCAGTAGTTAAGGCGTGATTGAGTAACAGACAGACAGACAGAGTTACTTTCGCATTTATAATATTAGTATGGATTATACCGTAATATTATATTTCTTACTCTCTATGACGTCACATTATGTCAACCACCGCGGTAATCTATGCAAACAGACCGCTATCTAAGTAATAATCTAAAGGAAATTAGACCTTATTAGTTTAGTACGATAAGTTTTCACATAACTCTGTTGAATGAATGAACTTAAACCGGAATCGAAGCTGGTCCCGTTGGTATTTGTCATATTTCATAAATATGTGCTGTTTACTAACAGAGAGCCTTGATGTTAAAGATATAAAATTATAAAAATAGATGTAACTCTCCATAAAAATTTCAAAGTACGTATTATGAATTATTCTGTGCCTCCAGTGAATAAGGGAGTAAGACGAGTTATTCCCTTTGGTTTTTATTGCACCATTGGATTCAGCTCGTCAAAATACACAACATATCAAAAGGTCATATCTCTAGCTGCGTCCTAACCCATTTTTTCGAATGACCCAAACGGTATAAGTAGGGTGTGATTAACGGTATAAGTAACCTTATCCATCATTTTAGGCAATCGCAAAGGAACTATTCGTCTCGAGTCAAAAGTACCCACGAACACAAAGACGTATGTGTAGTTATACTTTTTGAATAAAGACTTAATTCATTTTGTTCCATCAGTCCTAGCACTATTTTAGTATAAACGCATTTGTGTCATTTTTCTAACATGAGCATAAAGGAACAACTCTTTTAGTGTCATTGGTTCAAGTGACGACATGAGACAGTTTGGCATTAATGCCGTGTTGCTATTGGTCTATTAATTGAATACTGCACGGAAACAACACACTATACCTATTCCTTATTATTTTTAAATCGTTTTTTTTTCAATAAATCTGCAACAACAAATATTTATATTTTTTAAAAAAGGTATTTATCAGTTAACTTGGGATACTAATATATTTCTATGGAAATTAACTATTTTTTGCAATAGATATTAAAAATACAGTTAACACATTAAGTGCATTTCATGATATTATACTCTTTGTTTATTTATATACAGAACGATAATTGAATCATCTAAAAAAAGCCAACAAAAATGTTAAACTTATATTTTCTTCTTATATAATTGGGTAAGTTTTTAAAAAATAACTCGTTTTTAATCTTTTTTTTTTAAATTATCTAATTACAATAATCAAGACAATAATATTATAGTCTATAATAGTCGCATAAAAAAAATATTTATAACCAGTCTTGACAATTATGAATATTGTTTTTTCCGCATATAGCGTTTTAGCCACTGTGCTTTGGTAATTTGCCTTTTATATAGAAAAAAATCCGCAATATCGATACTTCTTTGGTCCTAAACATTTTATGGATACTCTGGTACCACATATTTTGAAAAAATTGGGCTATTGTCACGTAGAGTCTCTTCAAAGTGCGTGCCACAAGTCGTATTTGCATCCAAGGCACCTTCAAATCTGTGCTTAATTTTTTCATAAAATCTTTGCGGCTCATTGTATTTTCTTTATTTATCTACATTATTTTGATATTATATGATATAGAAATTGTTAAAATTTTATACCATGCCGTAAAATATCGCCACTGACCAACTATAACTTTTCCTGTATTAGCTGAACATACAGGAATATGGTTTTCGGGCTTCTCTTATCTCTTCATAGTGCTTGTATCCTCAATGTATACCACCATGACATTGTGGCGTTGCCACTTTTATTAGGTATCTATTTTTTACGAAACGGAACGCACTTGATCGAATTTTAAATTGATTCGACGATTAATTTTCACTAGGACAATAGTTAATACGCAAAACGCAATACGCAATTGATACGTATCAATACTCAATGATTGTCTGCTGCTAACCTGTACAGACTAGACTCATTGTGGTGAATGGTGAAACATTGTATAGCATTAACAACATAGTACAGTATTATTGAAAGATCGATTAAACGTTTATTTTACAATCTACGACTTTCATTATACATGGGTAACAAAACCCCATAACATATTCGGTTTTACTCCGGACAACATCTTCAGCCACCCAATCCCCTTGCTTGAAGTCCAAATCCAGCGGAGGACAATAATCGTCATTTACTAAAATTGAAGGTTTTTCGTCCTAGTATAAAAGTTGTTTGGATCCCATTTTATGCTCAATCTATAGTATAATACTATAGATATCATGTGAAACGTGACTTGGAAAAAAATTATTCAAATAAATCACATAATAAAAATTTGTAACAATCTTAAAAGTTACGAAAAGCCCAATTATACGTCAAAATGACGCACAACATCCTCTTTACAACCAAATGGCGGAATTTACCTGGATGAGCCAACTATGTACTGCTAGGTCTCGACGGCTAATAAGTTGGTTCTGGATTTTGCAGCGATTCGATGGTAAATATAGAAGAGTTCATACGTCAAATTTACGTAGATTGGACTTCTAGGGTTAAATGCATAAATACCTAAATGTTGCTTTGTTTTTATTATCTAATAACGATAAAAAAACCCGTTGATTTCGTTCGTTTTTCAAGCTACGTGCATAGTTTTTCCACTAAAATGCCTCAATTGAGTCATAAAGTACACAAATTTCAAGCATAATAAGTCACATCATTTCTATAAAATCATAACTGGCAATAATATAAGTCGTGTTGTGCGATTATGAACATAGTACATAAGGGCATAAGTCGTTATATTGCAAAGAGTAAAAAAAAAATTATGTGAATACATTGAGTTATTCCATGAAGTACTCGTTCATAAGGCCACAACTACAAAAAAACACGAAAAAAGTATATTTATGGGGTTGTTACAATATGTGTTCATATGTAAAAATATAGTCTAACATCATATCTTACACATACAAGCTTAAAATTTTGAATTAATAAAGATTTAGTATTGATATATAGTTTTTTGTCTCTCCTGAAAAGTGCTGTTTTTGAGTTATTCCCTTATTCACTGGAGGCACAGTATTATTGACGGTATTGTAACTGAATTACTCTTATTTTACTTTATTTTTTTAACGAGGTTACATCTCTTCAACTTATCAACTCTTCGGTTAACTAGATAATATAATAAATGTGCAGAAATGTTTCTACAAGGCAAATAATACAGATGATATTCGACTTTCAAATTCTATTTGTTATCATTTAAACACTAACATACGGGTCCCTTTGTCGTTTTTACGCTGCTAATTATACGGGTTTTCTATGCTTTAAATATTATATTTTACACTATATAGAACACGATTTTAGTTATTGTACGTGTATTTTATCAAAAAGGTTTTACTTTTAAAATAGTTTTTAATAACGCAGTTATACTTGGAAGTAATTTATGTGCATTTTATATTCATCAAGTAGTTTTTATAATCAACTAGAACAATGGCATAATTCGTGGGTCACTGGTTTGATGCCCGTCGCTGCAGACCGCTCCCATGGCGTGTCTCCTCACGCGGGAACCCATTGTCTGCCAAATCTTACCTTGACTTTCATCTCATTAAGATACAAATATTAATATTTAGAACAGAACAATAGTTTTCAACGGTACAAAACGTGAGTAAATTTTAGCGTAAGCGCGTAGTTGATATAATATCTCATTGTCTAAAAACTCTATTGTAGAGAATACAGCATGTATTATTTGAAAGTAATTACTATTTTATATAATTACTATTAATAACTCTTCATTTTCGCAAACTATCGTATCCGTATCGTATCGTATCCTGTATTAGGTCTATTGCATTTTTCATGGAAATAAGAAGTCGACAATTTGGCTTGATTAAACAACTTGGCTTGATTAAAAGTTGAAGATAGACGTGTGTTTTATATTATCAGGTGGTTCTTTTGAGTAGGTATTGATAGGTGATCTTGTAGATACGATTGTATGATTAAAGTATTGTGTGAAAATCACGAGATATCTAGTTTAATAATAATAGCATCGAGTGAAATTATAGATTTTTCAATACAATACCATGACCTTGTGCTAAAAAGAAGATCCATTTAACAATCAAGTTAACCGGCAGGTAGACAGCATTTCTGGTGTCTGGACCATTTTTATAAACCAGTTATATTATCGTTATTCGTTTTTAAAATTAACTGGAAGGATTCCAATTGGTCATTTAATATTGATGAATTACCGATTCCGATGAATGGGTTGAATGAATAAGTCATTTTGAAAGAGCCAGCTTTTTACGTTATAAAAGATATAATATGTAACGTAGAGCCATTTCATATTTTTAACTATTTCTAGAAATGTATGTTGAATATTATATTAAAATATAACATAATATGCAATAAGTGGGTTTTATATTTCCAAGTAAAAGTATGTATTCAAAACTGTTTTTAAAAAGCTTTGAGTCATCTCAAATTCGCACGACATAATTCGGGTTACATATGGGAAAGTAATCCGCCATTATGTTTTTCTCATTACTAATTAGAAAAACTTTCATTCCAACTTTCATTTCTATTATTATAATTACAATATTTCTTAAACTCATACTTATAATTGAAGACGTTAATGTGTGATTCTTATGTATCGTATTGTTTAGCTTTTTGAAAATAATAACGGTAATTATTTTATAAAAGTAAAACACGTGAGGTGTATTTATTATTATAAATATGAAGCAGTAGATTAATTGTGATACTCATTTCTAACGAGATGGTCATGCATTGAATGGTATATTAGTATGAGAATTTCTCAATTCAAAGTCAGTCCAATTCCAATATAAGTCTAAAGATAAATTCATTATTTTAAAATTGAATTTATCAATTAATTATCATTCTTAACCGGTAAAGTTGAGCTTCCTATAAACATTGCGTGCAAATAAGAGATAAAGCTCTAACTTCGGATCTACATTCTACATTGTACCTTTATGTAATCCACGCCAATTGCATTACAAATCAATGAAAACAAAAGGTTTTGTAATATTGAATAGTAGTGAAATTAACAGGAAAAAGCTTCTATCTTGGAATCAAAGTTTTATTTGTCTAAACTTTTCAAATCAAAGCACATTGATACACTTCAAAGCCATACGTTACCAATCGGGCCGATATGGCACATCGATGGAGTACAGTTAGTCAATGGACCCTCTCCCGCCGGTTCCCACGACCCTCCCTCCCCCAGCCCCCCCACAGCAAACCTGCTCGACAATATGGCACTCTGAATTACCCTGACTTGTCCATACTGACCCGAAGCAATTTTTACGTTCGTGCCTTGTTCACGGAAGTTCTAGGTTGCATTATTTTTATTGATGAGTTTAAAGGTATGACAGGTTTTTTTTGTTAAGGATTAATAACTTAGTTTCGAAGGTTTGATTATAATATAAAGGTTTAGAAATAACGTATTTATTTCATATTTAGTAGAATAGTGTATCACAATACAAAATATTTGCTGTGAGTTTCGATAAGGCGCTTATTATTATGCAGATTATTTTTCCGACCCAAATATCGACCAATAGAATTGCACCATTCGGCGTCACGTGGTACAACCTACATGGTATTATACTGATAATTTTTTGAAAATTTTCTCTGGTCGTTGACGTCAAACTGACAGGTTCAATTCAATTGTGAAATTATTGGCCGACATTTGGGACGGAAAAATAATCTCCCGAATACCACACGAGCTTCAAAATTATCTGGCATTTCCCTCAAGGTTCCCTGCAAACAAATAAAGTCGTCAAGTTTTTCAGGAAAAATCACTCGCGCTTCGCGCTCGTGATTTTTTAACCTTGACTAAAAACTTGACTCCTTCATTTGTTTGAAACGAACCTATCGCGAAAATACCCGATAATTTTGTAGCTCTTGTGGTATTATTTGTGATTTGTGATAATTTGACGTATTTCTAAAATATATTGTTTCCATTTCAGGTTGTAGCGAAGGCGTAGATAGAACTATTCGTAAATTAAGAGGCAATAGTAAGTAATATAGCGATATGTTTTTTATAAAAAAACCCTATATGAAGTTACGTAAAGTACATCGATTTCTTTTGCGGGCGAAAGACGCGGGTTTGAATCCCACCTGATCCTGCGTTATCGATTATTTCTGTTATTGTGATATTGTTAAAAACCATCACAATCTATTCAGCTGTTTTTGCGTGATATAAGAAACATCAACTTACAAACGTTTTATTTAGAGCAGTTTTTTCTCTACCCAAAATATCCAATGAGAGATTTAAAAATGATTATTATAACTATTTTAATTAGGTATGGTTATGAATAATATATTGTAGTAATATTCGAGATACTAAAAAAGGTCAAATTCAAGCCTATATAATATAAAACGTTTGATGATGAGATGTTTGGTTCTAACCATTTTAATACATATAAGTTAATCAATGTTTCCCTAATAAAAGTTATCCTTATAGGCAAGGTAGAGCTCCCATCGGGCTGCCTGTACGAAGGGCGGTGGCACAGCGACGGCAGTACGGTGGGCACGCGTGAGGCCTGTCTGGCGTGCTCGTGCGCACGCGGCGCGCTGTCGTGCCGGCGCCGCGCCTGCGCACCGCTGCCCGAGCCGCCGCCGCACTGCCAGGTGATGCAGCGGCGGGGGGAGTGCTGCCCGCAGATACAGTGCCCAGGTATGTAGAGGGACTGACTAGCTACATAGAATGAATGAATTTCTACGTGAACTTAAAGTTCATTAAAACTTAACATTTACTGGTGGAGCCACATTGTACTACGATTACTTTAATTATACCTTGTACAAGTTTTATATAGTTATTGCATAATTTTCAATCAATAATGAATTACTTCCAGGAACTGAAAAAATACAATTTTTTCCATATATCTAAAAATTATAATTAACTTTGTACCTCATAATTTCAGATGGAGTGAATTTTGTCAATGGACAAGCTCTATTGGAAGACACTGAAGTCGTTGCTCCAAACTTTGTCGGACTTAGTAAGCTGAAATGTTGTGATATTATTATTATTACATTAACTTTTATTGTACCTATCGAAAGAACATAAAATAAGTGAGTGTATAATCTGACAAGTATTCAATACAAAATATTTTATTAGTTAACAACTTTTTTCTCTAAAATACATATTAATGGTACATCTTTAAATTCCAGCCCTTCCCGCTTGCGTCGAAGGCGGCACGGTGTACGCAGCCGGATCAGCAATGAGTTCCACCACAGCCTGCGAGCAGTGCTTCTGCTTGGGGGGTGCGCGGCGCTGCGTGCGACCCCAGTGCCTGCCGCCCCCGCCGGGCTGCCAGCCGCGCCCCGCGCCGGGCGCCTGCTGCCCGCAGCGATACTATTGCGAACATGATACCGATGTGGCCCCGGAGAGAAATCCAAATGGTATGCATTGAATAGAAAGCGTAGAGTCCAGCAGATGTTAATATTGGGTATCGTTATTCATTATTCTTATTATTGCTAGTTATTTATTTTTTGATACTATGAGTTTTTTCTCATTCCTCTTGAATTAAACTCATATTTATTACTTCAAAATTAAGTACAGAATGTTTTCTCACCTTCAACCTATAGTCTGATCAAAAAAATGTACATAGAGTACTTCGAAATATTTTCCTGTTTATAAATTTCAAAGACTTCATAGGATCATTTTATCTCAAAATATTATCTATATATTCCAGACTGTGAAACGAGTCATGGCAAGTGGATAGGTGAAGGAGAAAGAGTCGCATCTGGAGACGATTGCACGCAGTGCTTCTGTCTGAGAGGCATGATCCGGTGTCAACATCTATCTTGTGCTCCGAATCTTCAGGGCTGCAAACCATTGGTACAAGCTGGACAGTGTTGTCCTCATCAGTACCAATGCAATCACACGAGACCAGAGATGAAACCAGCATTAGGTAATCGACGTGTTATTTTATGCGTACTTCATATTTATAAAGCTAAAACGTATTTTTTTAACTTTGATGTATCGAAATATTGCATGTTTCTATTCGTTTCATAACTTAATAACTTCTCACTACATTTTCAGGTATAATTCATAACTTATTTGCCCATCCAGAAAATTATTTAGAACCATCGCAAAGCGAAGATCGATCTTTTCACCCTTCGAAATCTACTAAGCGAGAAACCACTATTAAAACTATAAGTACAGCCACAGATAAAAGTACATCCACCGCTACAAGTAAAAAGCAACCCATTACTACCACTACAGATGTTAAAACTTCGACAACTCAATTAACTGAAGAGAGTGATAGTACGGTGATGACTGAAACAACAGTAAAATTAGATGACTATACAAAAGACTCGACAACAATGACTGAACAAAGCACTACTGAGGAAGTTGCAGAGAGCCAAACAACAGAACAACCTGATGGTTCTGTGAAAATAATGATAAACGGTACAATCAATTGTACAGCTGAATTATCGTCTACATCGCTGCTATACAATATAACGAATATAAACGATACATTAAAAATGCATATGGAGACACAGCCACGAATACCTTTTGTCGATAGCTTAGATATAGAAACCCATACATTCCCAGCGAACGAGTTGATCACTGAAAAAAGTTACAACGATGGTTTCGATGAAAACGAAAGCTTTGTTATAAATGTTACGAGTTCCTTAAGGACTAACACATCATTCCCTTCTTCTGTGTCTACTTCAACTACTACCGTAACTCCTAAAACTGTATCACCAATGTTGGCTGATTCTCACAATATTACCAAGAAAACAAAAGAAGAATCTGATTACGATTATACTGAACCAACGTTGCCACCTTCACTACCTAATTTGAAGTGAGTTATTAATAAAAATGTATTTTGTGATGATATATATATAATTTAGCACTAAAATAATGTATTTTTCAGAATCATTCCCTTTCTAGCAGCTGATGCCGTCGTTGATGATGATGATGTTGCTCCTAAAGAAGAGTTAGCGTATCCTGCATTAGAAAGAGAAGACAAATTTCCTGTTTATTATCCAAATATTGACACAAAGGATATTCCATACATAACAAGACGTGAAGATACTTATAATCCAACGCAGTATCCAGTTTTCACGAATAAAGATGATTCTCTTTATCCCTTACCTCATGAAATACCAGAAACCTACGCAGGTCATGTGGATGATTTGGAAAGTCCAATGGAATTTACTGTTGGTACGTCATTTGGAAGTGCAAAAGAAATTAAAGCCGAACCAAAAATACCCATCACGACTGAAAATATGAAGGTTGAAGCACCTGCAATCAATTTGTTTTCCCCGCCAGCAGAAACTGAAGGTAGACCTTTACGTACAATATATTCTTCAATACAAATAAATAATATTTGATATTATCCTATAAATGATTTACGAATAAAATGGAATACTTCACCACGTTATTTTCAGGTGGTTTCATTCCTAAAGGACCTGGTATAATCGAAGAATATTATTCAGTATACAGTACACCTCCAGGGCCAGTTATACCACATTTAACAACATCAATGCAAATTGATGAGAAAGGTAAAAATTATTTATCATTCCTCAAATTAATTTAGCAAGTATATTATTAACTGCAATCGTAATATTAATATTAGTACTAAAAGTAAATTTGATTATAGGTCAATGTATATCGAATGATGGTAAAAAAGTGGATGAAGGAGACTCCGTCATGCAAGCCTGTTCCATCTGCACATGCGCGTGGGGAGAGCTGCACTGCTCCCCTCGCCCCTGCAACACTCCCCCGGGATGCATACGCCGCCTTGTGACTGCGAACCAGTGCTGTGGTGAACTGGTTTGTGAAAGAGGTAAGAATGAAACACGTTTTATCATATACATTAGCATGTAGCAACTACGTATGAAAACAATATACAATCTGAAATATAAGTTGAGATTTCAATATACCTAATGTGTTGCAATAAAGTGGTTATAAAATTAATATATGATTTTTTTTTTCAGCAAATAAAACAAAAGTAACTTCAACAACGACGACGACAACAACAACTACTACTACAACCGAAACTAATGTAGTAAATAACATAACACTGGATTCCTTGCTAAACAAATTTGAGTTTAAAAATATCACTGAAACAGAACCATTTACTAATAATATGACTATCACAACGAACAATGGAAATCCCGCAATCGATGCTGATATAAGAGAAACCTATGGAGTTATTCCGAAGAATGAGAGTACAACAGCATTGTCTACGTCACCAGTTGTAATAACAACGACAGAAAAACAAACATCACAACACGATATTTCCACAAAGGATCAAATAAATCCTAGTTCTTCCCAATCACAAGAATATGAAGATGAAGACGATGACGAAGGATTTTCTTTAGGAAACGTCTTAAAACTGCTGCTCAGCGAAACATATGAAACTACTACCACTGTGCCATTTAAAAAAATGCCTCCAAATGTAGCCACGAATATTCCTAGACGGACAACCACGACACCAGCCCCCACGACTACTCGAAAACCGCAAGTTGTATCGAATTTTGTTCCATCAAATCAGTACTCATTTATTCCATCAAAAAAATTAAACACAGTTGACAGGATCGATCACTTGGTTCTCGGAGAAGCGACTGCAATAAAGAGGACAACCACTCGGCCTATCACGCCCAAACCATTCACGCCAACAAGAAAACCATTCTTAAAACCAACTTCTCGACCGATAACAACTAAAACTATTGAAATAACAAGCAAGGGTCAATCAGGGCAGACCGTAGAAGTTTCCAGACCATCGAATATGTTACCAGGTTTAATACCAGGCCTCCCAAAGCTAGCGGGATGTAATATATACGGGCGAATGTACCATGTCGGCAGGATGATAGCTGAACTCTCCTCACCATGTCAGGAATGCAAATGTACGGAACTTGGAGTGCAATGTAGGCCATTAACGTGTAGTTAATAGATATACTAGATGTTATCAGGATACTAATTTCCATACAGATTTAATCTGGCAATGAACGTTTATCTAAAAAGTGACAACAAAATCTCGGTAAACGTACGGATTATTTTGGAAGTCAATATACCTCGAAGAATTGCATTTATAACACAACGCCTATTGCGCTGTTACTAATCACATGAAGCGTTTTTAATGATGAAGCCAATTATTATATAGATTATGTCATTATAGTCATAGAATTTTCCATTAATCAGTTTTGTGAAACCACCTAGGAAAAAACTATTATACACGTACCCATGGACATTTTATAGACATGTAAATTCGTAAAATTTTCGTTGAAAACGCTTCTATGATTGATACAAAATAGCATAAGTAGTCAGTAAGATAATATAATAATAATTAGTTAATTAGATAAGCAGTGTTTAGCCGTTGGCTTTGATCTCACTTCTTTATAATATGTATTTTCATACATAAAGTTTAGATCTGTTTCGGTAACAATTCCTCATATATTTTGATTAAAATATATATTCGTCATGACGTTAGCATTAAAATATCATTAATTTCAAATATACTAGTTAAATTAATTAAAAAATTATAATTGCAGTGTCCAATCACTCAAATAAATTATAATATTTGCATGTTACTACCCCGATTATGATCAGTGTACAGGTAAATTAGCTTGGAGAAATTTTTGCGTTTGTAGTAGTGTATGGTCAGCAAATAAAATAAAACAACATTTTATTTTTAGTTTTTATTTTATACAGGGTTACTTGTAAAACACCAGCAACCTCGCAGGGCAAGATAGCTAACATCATAAGTAACAACATTTGTTCTACGACTTTTGGCATAACGCAATAAATTATTTTTAAATGATTTTTTAAACTTTTATTGTACTCTCCTTACATTTGTAAGTCTATGTTCTATTAATTATCGGATGGACGACGCGACGCCCCCTTCCCCCTCTCGTTCGCTGTTTGTTTACGTAATTTTTGGGAGGCGTAGAGTTTATAATATTCAGACGGAAAATTAAATGAATATTTATTTTTGTATGAAAATAAAATCTAACAAATTATCAAAAGTCGAAATGTTGTTACTTATGATGTTAGCTATCTTGTCCTGCGAGGTTGCCGGTGTTTTACAAGTAACCCTGTATATATAAGGGATTTTAAATTAAACTATATGTGTTTCTCCTCTGAAAAAGATGAGACTTTATTTTAATATTTGCACATTTAACATACATATAACTTTTACATTAACAATGTTACTAAAATGAAAAATTTACTAACCTGAAAAAGAAACGACATTTAAAGTTTAATTCTTTAGTTTGAGAAGTCAAAGGCTTGCCTCGACCATGTTTTAACACTGGAGCCATATTGAATTAACAATATAAAGTTACAACACTTACACACAAATTAAACACTAGTTATGGCCCTGCCTTCATACAAAACTGCTGAATACGCCGTTCGCACGGGAATAGAATGTGGATGCGATTTCCCTTAGTTAGCATCCAAGCTTACGTCTTTATAATTATTAAACTGTATAAATTCATTCTTTAACTCCGGTCTGCATCGTGCAGACATGGGTGTAAAAGTCTCATTTTAGCATGATTTTAGCTATTAAATGTAGTTTTTAAGTACATCTGAGTTTTCATTTGGGGCCTCCGGCTGCGGGACATGTAATTCACTTCAACAAATATTATAACAATAATAACAAATAATAACAACAATCAACAAATACAAAATTTATCAATTAAACTACGTACATAATAATTATAATTTTTGAATGAAATGTGCTTTATGTTCTAACAGTACCAAACGACTGCACGTGGCACCTGCGGACAGCGTAAACTGGTTTATTCTGGTTTTGTGCGTGTTTCCACTTTCCACTATCAAGTGACGATTTATTTATTTGTTTTGTTTCGTAATTATCATGGTCAAATATTAATTATGAAACAAATTATTATGGACACGATATTTTATTGTTTCACGGTAGTCGCCTTGTCGTTTGCTCAAGGACGTAAAATTGAATGATATATTTTTTTTTATAAAGTCAAAACCATTTTCTTTCAAATAAAAACTTGTTTTTATTGAAAACAAAAGTGTTGCTAGGAATAAGTATAAAATTAAATAGTAATGTTAGGATATCGATATAGTGGAAACGCGCTCTAAGATCTGAGTAATATACACACCACTACATATGCAAAAATTTCTCCAAGCTAATTTACCTGTAAAACCATTTGTAAAACAAGGAAATTTAAATTATTTAAACATCTGACAAAAATAAAACAATAAAGATTTTTAAAGTATTTTATTTCGTTCCAGTTTATTAAGTACGCATAAGACACACAGACAACTTGTTCTTGGTTAAATGTAAAAATATGATATGTTATCGGTCAATTAAGGAAAGCTGGCATGTTCACAGTACTCACACTTATGCAATTTCACTTACAGTATGTTCAAAAATAAATGCGACTCTAGTTTCATTTTAGACTTGAATTGTAAAATGGGTGCGTTGTAGATAAATATATGCAAATATAATTATGAAAGCTCTCATAATTTACCTGTAAAATTATAATTTAAAAGTAAATCAATTGATGAAGTTAATTATTTATTCTAATAATAATCAATTGGATAAAAGTATTAATAATTATTCAATTATTATTCTCGTGTCACAATGTTAGTCTGCATACTCCTCCGAAACGGGTGGACCGATTCTCATGAAATTTTCTGTGCATATCGGGTAAGTCTGAGAATCGGCCAACATCTATTTTTCATATGTACCACGGGCGAAGCCGGGGCGGACCGCTAGTGTTATTATAAATGAGTCAGTCTAATTATCTACTTTTGGTTCTAATTGAATATATTTTCCTCATGTTCTCGCGTCTTTCTCCAAACGTCACTAAACATATCCAGACTAATAGCATTTGCTTCCTTTCTAAATAATTCTTCCACAGTTTTCAAGTTAAAGTTCACATTTTGTGATGCGACTTTCCCTTTAATTATGCCCCATAGTAACTCTATTGGGTTGAGTTCTGGATGGTATGGTGGAAGGCGCAATACACTATGTCCATGATCTTTGAGGATTGCATCAAGTAGGTAAAAATGGTGTATAGTTTGGCTTATTTTTTTAATAATGTGATAACTCTGATTATTAATTAGTAATTTGATTTTTGAAAAAAAAAATGCCGATTTTAGTCAAAATTTATATTTTTCTAATAAGATCCTTATCATCCAAATTTCCACCTTGGTGAGAAAAATTGACATTTCTAATGAAAATGAACAAAAAATTAAATGATTTTATTAAATACTGTAAAATAGTCTATAATTCTTCCATTTACTGTATCACAAAATTCTTCATAGATTTTTAGATATTCGTACTACACCAATTACATCACCCTGTATTTATAAACAATTGCAAAATATGACACATACATAGGCCGGGAGATACTGACACAAAATTTCGGGTCATTTGTAACAGAATGGCGGTTCTACAGAGGTCTTATTACGCAATGACTAAAAGAAAAATGATGGTCAGAACGCTGGTACCGACGGACTAATCGCGTGGGCGTTAGTCGAACTCGTCGGATAAATAGCGAAAGTCAAACGATTTGTAACACAAAAATTTTAGAATTTACCGATAGCCCATAAAAAAGATGTATGCGGTAGTGTCATGCCATACTTTTCCGGTGTAACTTACAACCCCCCATACCGACGCGATGCGTTGATTTAAAAAAAAACAATTCAACCATTTGTACCAGGCTAACATTTGCACAGGTAATCATCATCGTGCAGACATTTACGAAAATCGCCATGCCATACTTTTCGGACGATTCCAAATGGCCACCATACCGCCGAAAATCTGCAAAAAAAAATTTTTTTTCGCCAAACAATTTGTGCCAGTATTGCATTTGGATTTTTGGAGAGTATTTGATAAAATGTGACCATTATTATATTTGCCATACTTCTAGTAGGGGGAAAAAGTGCTGCCATACTTGAAAAATTAATTTATTCGTCACGTTTCAAAAATACGACTGTAGGTACAATACGTAAAATAATTTTTTACAGTATGGGATCATTATATTCTGTTTGTTTGTATACAATTCTACCTAGAAAAAAATATCGCAGAATGCAAACATGGGGCGGATGATTGTAAGACTTAAGCCAAGACGTAAAAAAAAATGAAAAGAATTGGCGATTTGTACCAGTACGGCATTTTTGGAAAGTATATGATGCAACGTGACCATTATTATATTTGCCATACTTTTAATAGAGGGAAAAATTAGTGCCATACTTCTACAAATCGTTCAAACTACGAATAAAATCTTACAATAAGAAAAAAATCTTATACACATTCGTCACATCCCACAGGTATGGCATTATCACACTTCTATTTATAATCATTCAGGAGTTGTTGAAAAAAAAATGTAGGGTGGTACAAATCGTTTGGCGAGAAAAAAAAATTAAAAAAATTTGCAGATTTTCCGCGGTATGGCGACCATTTGGAATCGTCCGAAAAGTATGGCATGGCGATTTTAGTAAATGGCTGCACGACGATGGTTACCTGTGCAAAAGTTAGCCCGGTACAAATGGTAGAATTGTTTTTTTTAAATCAACGCATTCACATCGGTATGGCGGACTGTAAGTCACATCGTCAAAGTATGGCATGACACTACCGCCTACATCTTTTTTAAGGGCTATCGGTAAATTCTAAAATTTTTGTGTTACAAATCGTTGGACTTTCGCTATTTATCCGACGAGTGTGACTAACGCCCATGCGACTAGTCCACCGGTACCAGCGTTCTGACCATCATTTTTCTTTTTGTCATTGCGTACTAAGACCCCTCTAGACCGCCATCCTGTTACAAATGACCCGAAATTTTGTGTCAGTATCTCCCGGCCTAACATGTGCAATGTGTAAATGTGTTGACGTTCCAGCTCTTCTTAATATACCTATAGAATATTATGTAGTAAGTAATTCAGACCACTAAAAAGACATTACAATAAAGTTAACATGTTTGTAAGTAGTAAAATTATTTAATTACAGGTCGGCCCGAATCTTATTATTAACTTTCAGGGCCATAAATGAATGTAAGTCATATTCAATTTCATAATTTTACATTAAATTAGGAATCGGCAATTAAATTCATCTGGAAAAGATAAAGTATGTACAGTTGAACCTCGATAACTTAAACCTCGGTAACATAAAAACCTCTGTAACTTCAAAAAATAATGTGTTCCCTTCCCATCAGAGCCCAAAACCTCTTTAACTTAAAATACGCAACCTCTATAACTTAAATAAATAATCTCTGTATTGGCCCTCAGTAACTTCAAGAAATGTTTCCACAACCTCTATAACATAAAATTGTTTGTCAATGAGTCATTTTGAAAGAGTGTCAAAACAAAAGGTTTCGGTATTTATTGCTTGCACGTGTTTACTATGTAGTGTTAACGTAAACAATACATTACCTATTCTTTGCTTTATCGAAATTCATCAAAGCTTTGCGGCGGTTAGCTTTATGACAACAACTTACTTGCATCATAAGTTTTTGATTGTTGTCCTGGAAACATTACTTTACTTACTGTGTGATAAAACTGGCTTAAAATGAGTCCAAAAAGAAAACTAACAACCCTCACCTACGCTGATAAATTAAAAGCTATAGAAGCATTGAAAAATGGATAGACCCTTGATAACTTAAAACCTCTATAACTTAAAATATTTTGTGTTTCCCTTGGACTTTAACTTATCGAGGTTCTACTGTATTTCAATACCTAAGAGAAAAACGGTTTGTTAAGTATTTATGTAGTTACAAAGAAGAGTTACATCGTGATATATTATATAATAACAATAAAATTTTAAGAGAAGGTTGTATCAAATCAGTGACTCATAGGTTTATAAATGATATTTTTGAATGAATTTTAGTTTTATGATATTAATTGCCGAAACCCTCTTTGTAATTTCATATTATGCGGGAGAACCTAAAACTAAATTCAAAGAATTTCTTTATTCACATAATTTTTCTACAACAACATAAAGCATAGGACTAGATTAATAATCTCTTTGGTTACAATAATTATAACTCACAAAAACAAGTATAAAAATACATAATTCGCTAACTTGTCCCTCCAAACATCAATTCCTAATGCGTTTTGATACAAAACAAATCGCGAGATCTCATTGAAATCATTGCATAGTTAAAAATATTAAATAACGTCACACGGTTATGTTCATAACATTTAACTACAACAATCGCTTATCGAACAGTATAAAAAATGGTAAAAAAGTACCGATAACATGTAAAATTCTTACAATTAGCTTACATACCTACTGTACAATTGACAAACTCTGTCTTTGTATCATTCTAATCAGTTACCTATTGGTAAAGAAACGAGTGTTGTAGACCAAGTAATGGCTTGAAATTCAAATATTATTATGGCGCAATTCATACAATGTAAGGTACAAACAATTTCAATATTTGGTCCACGACAAACGTTTTATAACAACAATATCACACATCTCTCTCTGAGATATTATATAGTACCTACACGTTAGGCTTAAGTACTCGTTAGGTTCCTATCTAAAATATCATACAACAATATTAGAGGAAGACTCTTGTGCGTTTCATTTAATATCGGCCAAATGTTAACAATTTCAACAATGTAAAAACGTTTTTGAACACATTGTTTTGTACGTTAGATTTTTAGATAATAATATTTCTTCTTTGCTTCTCTGTATATCGTATGGCACAAACATCCAATGCAAAACGTTCCGCTAATAATTACAATCAATTTTGTACTTCAGTACAAAAAACGATTACACTCACTTTGACATTAAAATTTCCAATTTATCAGAACAACTTTCAGGCTCCTTACATGAAACTAAAGCCAGTCATAATCCAATACCTCAGTATTACATTAGTCGATCAAAAGATCACATTATATTTCGATAATCGAAACTGTCAGACTTTGTATTTCCTCCTTGATGCGAGGTAGGAGGCAAGTCTTCCTCAGGTGTAGTGGTCCACATCGTACCAGAAGAGATAGTGGCAGATAGCCGCCAACACGCCGACCGTCATGATGAAGCTCGATACTATTCTACACCAGAGCATATTTTTCCTTGTGCTGTTCTCGCCTGTAATTAAAATAACAATTTGTTAGAACTATGTCTTACTTTTATTTCTTCACTTTCGTTATCAGCGTAAGAAAAACTATAAGTTCTATGTGCGGGGTACTCTATATAATATAGGGATCTGAGAGAGAATAAGAGGATATTTAACTTTTTACGTCTCTAAAAATCTTCTAGTTCCATTGGCCCAAAATTAAATATAAAATTTTATTACTAGAATAAAGATGGTCAATACAAAATAGCTTACCATTAAATACGAGAAATCCAAGCGGTACACCGACAGCAGCGCCCAGAGTATGCGCAGCCCAAGCCACATGATTTGAGCTAGCGTTGCCTTCCGACACACGGATGAAGGCCCAGCAAACTTCTGACGCTCCCAGCACCACTACGCTTAGAGGCCGAAACCACCAGAGGGGAATGTGCCCAAATCTAAATGAAAACAAAAATGTTTGCTCAGTTAGAATGTAGAAAGAATAGGTGAGGTAGAGAATTTATTTGGCTACTACCAAATTCTTGGTGGAAAATGTATAGATCATCATTTATATAAATATTGTCAAAAATTCACATTATACTTTTCTATTATACAGAAAAATAGTCTTTATTTAAAAATTGCATTCATCAGTGAAATAAAAATCTTTTAAGCAACATTTACGTTTAAGTTATTTAAAAAAAATACGAAACATAAGGATACTATGTAGACAGTTACCTAAGACACACATTAGGCAGATGAGCGGTCAAGAGCGCGTACACAGCTGCAGAGGCCCCCACCACTCGCACGCGCGGTTGCAGCGCGCCGGCACCGAGCGCGCCCGCTGCCACACCGCCCCCCCACACCAGCGCAACCCGCATCCAACCCTGTTCACGTTCTAGGCGCCAGCCAACCTGGAAAAAAGCATTAAAATTGAATAATCGTAATACCTATCGCTAATTGTTGAACAGTTCCGTTAATTGTTTAAGTTGATGAAAAATATTACGAAATAATTTTATAAGAATGAAGTAAATTTCGAAGAACTTATAAACAAAATGTTGTGTGGTTTTATGAAACCACGGTAAAAGTGAACACTGCTTTATACCTACTCGGCAGCCGACCGTCACGCGACATGCGCTACACAGACCAAAAAGTTTGAGACGATGTAATAAAAGTTTCACCTTAAAAAACTAAACTGCTAAATATCTATTGATTTTGATTTAAATTAGTATAAGATTTCAATAGAAATACGTAACATGTTTTTAGTGGAATGAGTTTGTCTTGTTCTATGTAGAGCATAAATATGCATGGTAAAATTGAACATGAAACTTACAGCTAAAGCAACAAGCGCGTTGAGTGCCAGGTGGCCGGTACTAGCGTGTACACAGCCGTATGTGATCAGCCTCCACGGCTCCCGCCACCACGCACCGGGAGACCACTCTAGATGCGCGCGCCATTCTTCCGGCCCACATAGATGCAGCAATACCTGAAGGGAAACATAATTATTAGTCTTTGCCCAACCCTTCCTACATTTATATCACCACTTAATTCATTGACATGAAGAATATTTTAGGGTAAACTACCTGAACTTACTATAAAAATGATCATGCTGATGATGAAATACGGTGGCCGGAGAGCTTCTACGATCTTCTCCTTTCGTTTCTCAAATTTGCTCTTGACCCTGGGCTTTATCTTCACGCTCTTAGCGCTTAAGGAGCATTTCGACTGCTTCCATACTCCCAAAGTTAATCCTGATTGAAGCCTTGTCGTGGATTTGTGGAGGGGTTTATGTCCAAGTAGGCGGCGGTTTTCACCAGGACTATTGGTCCTGCTATCGAGACCTTGCGGCGAATCTTCGTTCTCGATCCACGCCTGCGCGGGAGCGTTGTCGTCTGGCAGTACCCTCCTTCCCTGGTGTACTGGCACTGGCTGATAATTCTCCCCGTTTAATCGCTCCTCCTGTAGATCGAGTAAACTAATTTAGCATATATGTTCATAAATAGAAAGATCGTATAAAAATGTAAAGTTAGTTTAGGAATAACATGTATATCAGGGTTATTACAAGTCTATAGATGGCAATGACACATAAAACATAATATTATGATATGAGATCAAGAAAGAAATGGGTTAAAGTGAAAAGATTATCACAAAATTAAGACTCTACATTCATGTGAAATATCCTTGAATTTATATACATGCGAAAATTTTGGATATAGTATAAACATTTTTTTTTTAGTTTTGAATAGCATAAACAGATGATCGGATTTTATCATAGAGTAAAATAATATTGGCAAAAAAATAAACATAAATAACCTCTTCGCAATCCTCCGCGTGTGGAGCCATATTCTCTGTCGTTCAATCCCCTTGTCATCTTCCACAGAAGATCATGTCACAGCATCGCCTTGAGCGCCTGTCGACAAAGTGACACCACATACAGAAACCATCAAATATATACCGCACATATAGGAAAATTATATTTGGATTTGTTGAGGATTTCCCTCTATATTAATATAACGGGAAACAGTTTGTCCGTATTTATTGTTGCGGTTTACTATCGTGTAGTTAAGCAGAGATTTACCGTGATCCCGAGTAACAAGCGTTTATTCTTATCAGTTCCGATTAAGGTGGTCTTTATTCATATGTCACGCCCTACGGTCTACAAAGTAGGTTTATATACTATAGAGGCACATTTAGATAATGCAAATATTATTGATACGCGGGATTTTTCACTTGAGATATGTTCGACTTGATTTTTGCTCGCGATTTGATTCACTTTTAGCTTCAAAAATGTCGGATTTTCATACAAACTGAACCCCATATTGATGGTGTTAAAATTTGAATGATGAAACATAGTTTAAACATATTTTATAATATGTAGTTTATAGTTATTTTGATACTATAATAAATGTTTATCATAAATATTTAGCCCTTGATTCTAAATACTGGCACAATTTCAAGCTTTTCAGAGTTAGTTGCCAGTCTTCCGTATATTTATTTGTAGACTACAAATCTGTTCGTTCAACGGTAATATAAATAATAAAACCACGAAAATATATGATAATATTACTGTGACATAACAGTTGTTGAAACGATTACGATAATGTACGAAATCGAAGCTTTTGTGCAAAGAAAGAATAAACAAACTAAGCAATTGAATATTATCCTTCCACAGTCCACTTATGAATTTAATAAACAGTCATTATTATAATGTTTCTATCATAGCAACCTATTTTTCATCATCCTATTCTATCAGTATTACTGTTTTTTGGTAAGCCGTTTCAACTTTCAAGTTCTTGATAAATAAAGGTAAGTTGTAAAAATATATATGACGGAAGAAGGGGCCCAAAGGCTATTTTTAAAAAGAGTGACGTCAGCGATTCTGACGTCACCATCATCAGAGCAGGCGCTCACACTCGAAGTAGAACGCCCGTAGGTATTTTTACTGCCCTTTTAATCTACGTGGAAATTATAGAGAGAGCTCCGAACGCTCCGACGGCCGGCGAGTGAATGTGCTCTGTGCCATCGGGCGCTCGTATTTAAAGCAAACAATGACTCACAAGAATTAGTTTGAGTGTTGCCACTCGAATTTTTACAATGAATTTTCATCAGTTTTAACAAACATTAATTATTTCGTTAATTTAATTATTTCATTAGTGGTTGATTAATGAATCAACCACTTATTTAAAAAGATCAAAGTAAACTTTAGCTAGTTATAATTATTTAGTAGTTTGAGGGTAGTCGTTTATCGTCGTTGCGCCGACACGGCCATACTGACAGGCGGTGCGCGCTCTGCACCAGCCTCGTTGTAAATGTCTCGTTGTAAAAGCAGGTCACTAATGCGCTGGACTGACCAAGTGAAATCTGCTATAGGAATTTGTGTATCAGACTGCACCAGACAGTCTAGTAACAGGAAGACATGGCGGGAGATCGTGCGGAAAGCTGTGTCCGCCTCCACTACCAATGTGGATGTCTCAACGTGACCACGACCACTCTGCCAAGAGTGAATCGACAAAGAAGAAGAGAACGATTCTCGGCGTATTTTGTGTCGGTTCTCGGAGAGTCTCGAAGGTTCTCGTAGATTTCTCGGAGGTTCTCGTAGATTTTAAATCTAACACGGCCATACTGACAATCGTACGTCCTCGTACGCCTTTTCTCGTATTACAACACTACGGTAGTTCATCTCGGGATTTCAAAAACACACTGCCTCGGCCACACTGACCTTTCAGAATACTGAACACTCCACATGACAGACACAGTCCGTTCGCGTATCATGTGATCAACACCTACTCATTTGTGATATAGGCAGATTCTCGAAGGTTCTCGTAGATTTCTCGGAGATTCTCGTAGATTTATGCTTATCACAAAGAGAGGCACAGCTCAGATAACACACACAATTCCTTCGATGAACTACACTCCCGTTACAATTATCCACGTAACAAACTTTTACTTTACACAACGCACGAAAAAACACAAACGCCAGTATGCCGTTACAAAACTACGTAAACGTTAACATTTAAAAATAGAGAGCTTGAATTCTATCCCACTTCTGATGACGGAAGAAGGGGCCCAAAGGCTATTTTTAAAAAGAGTGACGTCAGCGATTCTGACGTCACCATCATCAGAGCAGGCGCTCACACTCGAAGTAGAACGCCCGTAGGTATTTTTACTGCCCTTTTAATCTACGTGGAAATTATAGAGAGAGCTCCGAACGCTCCGACGGCCGGCGAGTGAATGTGCTCTGTGCCATCGGGCGCTCGTATTTAAAGCAAACAATGACTCACAAGAATTAGTTTGAGTGTTGCCACTCGAATTTTTACAATGAATTTTCATCAGTTTTAACAAACATTAATTATTTCGTTAATTTAATTATTTCATTAGTGGTTGATTAATGAATCAACCACTTATTTAAAAAGATCAAAGTAAACTTTAGCTAGTTATAATTATTTAGTAGTTTGAGGGTAGTCGTTTATCGTCGTTGCGCCGACATATATTTGTAGCGTCATACAACATAATATCAAAGCAAACAAAGAAAGGTTGAAAATTCTCATTAAATATACAAAACATTTTCAACACTAAATCAGATCTTCAGCTAGACGCGTAGTCCAGCGTTGATTATTATTATAATCAGTTACCAACAAATTCACTGCCTACCTACATATAGTTTACAGTATCTAAATAGACAAACTTGTACCTGTAAAAATAATAAACAAGCAACCTTCATGGGTTTTCGAGTTTGCGGTTAAATCGAGGAAATACCATATTAATATCTTGAGCCGCTAAGGCCGCTTCTATTTATGTAAATCTAATGAACAATTAACTATTGTGTGTTATTTGAATGAATCACATTCTGAAAACCGTGAGGCGCGACACGTGATATCTACACGTATTTTACGAAAGATAATTGACCCCAATGGGATTACGGGAACTTCATGACGTGTTAAATTTCTGAATATACTTCTGTATTTATCATTATTTTATTCTTAGTTTATATTTATATTTAAAAGGAATAGTATAAAATATTTTTTAAACATTTCTCGAATGAACGCCTTTTGCACTTTTGTTTGTAAAAAAATTATAAAAGAAAGGGGCACATGGATTTTTCTATGATTATTGTATTAAAATAAATAAAAAATTAAAGGAAACCTATCTAAATACAAACAGACAAACAAGTTCATACTCATACATTATATTATGATTCCCAACGACGTCATAATTGATGATGCCTTATTGATCATATTTTATTCCGCACATGATTGTACAGTGTACACCTTTAATATAATATAAAATTATGGGTAAAACATAATATAAATTACCAACTAACATCCCTCTAGATCACACGTTTAGGTAGAGAATTGTAAACCATGGCTTGTTTGCAATTCATTTAAAGCTTTTACACGCAAAATCAATTATAAGTATGCCCACGTGGCATGGTGTACCACACCCATTTTGCGACGCACAATTCACTTATTATCGGGATGTGTTTGCTATGCGAGACACACACTAATGCACCCACACCATACATTTAGTGTAATTAGTGCCAACACTTAATATTCGCGGTGTATTTCGTGATGAAGATAGCCTTTTTAGACTTGCTCGCTTTAGTCATAATAAATATGCATGCATAGGTAGACGTATTGAATAACTTATTTCATAGCTAGGAAAACAAGCTATAATATAATATTCCTCTTTTAATGCCTCTAGATTCAAATATATGAAAAATGTGTTATTCTGTGCATACTTTTTAAGAACTGCATATTATTCAGGTTAAGATTGTTAAATAATAAGTTTTTGGATTTAGTCATTTTCCTAATATTTTTCCTGTATGAAAATAATATACCTACTTTGTATGTCTGATGGCACGTAAGGAGCAGGATAACGTTAAAATTATAGACAGTATGTAAACACAAAATAAATCTAGTAACTATTAGTCACAGTTTCCTTGTTTCTAAAGAAACATAAAACATGCCATTTGGCATTTTGTGGCCCTATTTAATACTTTAAGTACAGTAACCTTATTAGGTCAGTGACTAACCTCATTGATTTTCATTAGTTTTAGGCGAGGGAAAAGCCGTCGTTGTGGAAATTTGGTAATGGGGACAATAGTGTTTACTAAACTTACTGTTTTTACAGGATGATATATGTACTAGATATGTAAAGACTAATTTGAATCAGAAAACAAATAAAAAAAATTCTGACATGTTCGATCATGGGCGGCGACTCATGTTCAGTCCCATGATCGCATTATGAACATGTTATGCCTTACAATTTAAAAAAATCTTCACTTTATTCACGGCTCCCTTTGGTAAAGGAAAAATCATGATACAACGTGTATTTCTAAAAAATCTAAAATATTACAACTGTAAAATATTACAGTGACATCTACGAACTCCCACATCATCAGAGTGGTAGATTACGTCCTAAGCACTTGTACCAGCATATTCTATAGACTTGCAGCAAAACAATAGACCACCCACACTGCACACACATTTGCATAAAATGCAAACATGTATTCGTTTGTAATTGACCCGTAATTGGTTTAACAAGCCGCTTACTTGCTTAGCTTTAATCGGGCACGACCCTCACCTGCGTCAATCATATTATGTTACTGAGCTTTCTATTGCTACTAGTCCTTGTTAGCAATTTTGATTAAACAAAACTACAAAAAAAATAGTAAGTATCTTTTCATAAAAAATTGTAATCCATTCAGGGATTTAAGTTCATCATGTGCCATGGCTATGTCATTGTAAGGTCATAATATAGATATGTACGCGAAAACATTCAATTCCGAATAACGAGGAAAACCGCTACGATTCAATAGAATCCCCTAACAAAATATCAAATTCTCGTAATATTTGTTTATTTTATCTGCATGGTAACGAATTGCATTGACGCAAAAGACGTTACACCCTTGAGGAAAAAGTCGTTTTTTATTTTGTGATTATAATTAATCTATTACGTATTTATTCACTAATGAGATACTTTAATCAAACACTATACTTTCAGACAGGCAATCACTACCTACATACGTTTTTCTACAGTTATACAGGGTGTAATCGTTAAGTGTGCACAGGTGATTTTTCCGTAAGTATTACAGATAACAAAAAACTTTAAACTGATATCGAAAGTACTTAACCTAATGAGTAAAATGGCGGTAATAAATTTTTAAAAATAAATCGAGAAATATCAAAAAAATTATCTTTAAACCCTCCCATACATTAGGTATGAAATATGAATATCCCATATACATTTAATATGAAAGATTTTAGCTTTCTTTTTCTTTTTTTGGTATTCTGCTTTAATTAGTTCGCAAATTTGAGGTGACATTTTCCACGCTTCTCCCGGACATTTTCACGCATTTTCCGGATATTTTCCGGGATTTTTCCGGACATTTTCCGGACATTTCCCAGGCATTTTCTGGGGATTTCCCAGGCATTTCCACGCATTTTCCGTACATTTTCACGCATTTTCCGGGTATTTTCCAGATATTTACCAGGCATTTTCCGGACATTTCCCTGACATAGCCTGTAAATGTCTGGAAAACGTCTGGAAAATCCCCGGAAAATGCCTGGGAAATTCCCGGAAAATATCTGGAATATGCGTGGTAATTTCCGGAAAACCCGTGGAAAATGCCTGGAAAATCCGTGGAAAATGCTCGGAAAATCCCCGGAAAATGCCTGGGAAATTCCCGGAATATACCTGGAAAATGCCTGGAAAATATCCGGAAAATGCGTGAAAATGTCCGGAAAATATCCGGAAAATGCGTGAAAATGTCCGGGAGAAGCGTGGAAAATGCCTGGAAAATCCCCGAAAAATGCCTGAGAAATGTCCGGAAAATGTTGGGACATGCGTGGCAAATGCCTGGAAGATCCCCGGAAAATGCGTGAAAATGTCCGGAAAATATCCGGCAAATGCCTGGAAATCCCCGGAAAATGCCTGAGAAATGTCCGGAAAATGTCTGGGAAATGCGTGGAAAATCCCCGGAAAATGCCAGGGATATGCTCGGAAAATCCCCGGAAAATATCCGGAAAATGCGTGAAAATGTCCGGAAAAAGCGTGGAAAATGCCACTTCAAATTTGCGAAGTAATTAAAGCAGAAAACCAAAACAGAAAAAGAAAGCTAAAATATTTCATATTAAATGTATATGAGATATTCATATTTCATACATAATGTATGGGAGGGTTTAAAGATAATTTTTTTGATATTTCTCGATTTATTTTTAAAAATTTATTACGGCCATTTTACTCATTATGTTAAGTACTTTCGATATCAGTTTAAAGTTTTTTGTTATCTGTAATACTTACGGAAAAATCGCCTGTGCACACTTAACGATTACACCCTGTATAACTGTAGAAAAACGTATGTAGGTAGTGATTGCCTGTCTGAAAGTATAGTGTTTGATTAAAGTATCTCATTAGTGAATAAATACGTAATAGATTAATTATAATCACAAAATAAAAAACGACTTTTTCCTCAAGGGTGTAACGTCTTTTGCGTCAATGCAATTCGTTACCATGCAGATAAAATAAACAAATATTACGAGAATTTGATATTTTGTTAGGGGATTCTATTGAATCGTAGCGGTTTTCCTCGTTATTCGGAATTGAATGTTTTCGCGTACATATCTATATTATGACCTTACAATGACATAGCCATGGCACATGATGAACTTAAATCCCTGAATGGATTACAATTTTTAATGAAAAGATACTTACTATTGCACGCCTCATAAGCGAAGCGTTGAGGTGGGTACTACTGTCACTTCGCGCAAAACATCTGATTTTTCAAACTTAAAATGTCTTTATGTATCATACATTGCACTTGTAAGATAATACATACACACACATATTAAGAAAAAACACTATTTTTAACGTTCATGATATTTTTGATGTCATTTTTGTTATTTAAACTAGTTAAAAAACAGTTTAAAAAAGTTCTGTCTTGGACGTCCGTGTGTCTGTATGTGAGGATCCTTTTTCTTGTTAACACGATAGCGACCGAAATACTTTACTAATCGAGTCTTTTTTTTTCTCTTACGCTTGAGTATGCTCAGGAATAGAACCCTTTCATTTTTCAGGGTCTGATTCGATGTGGTTTAATTGTTATTAAATAAACAAAAATAATAATTAATAAATATTTATTAAAAAAAAATTATGAGGCGTGCACTTTTGGATTTTCCAAATTATTTTTTTTGTAGTTTTGTTTAATCAAAATTGCTAACAAGGACTAGTAGCAATAGAAAGCTCAGTAACATATATCTAATTCATAGGTTACACGGGCTCAGTCTTTTTTTTTTTACGCTGCGATTGGGGTGCGCTTGACCACTATCTCGCCTGATGGTAAGCTGAGATGTGGCCTAAGATGGAGCGTGCTTCTCTAGAATGTACCTGTTCACTCTCCTCTTGAAGACCCCCATATTGTACTCGTCGGGGAACACAGATTCAGGAAGCATGGCGGTTCGAATAAAGAATGACGATCCGAACCGCTTAGTCCGGGTACATGGAACGTCAACCATATGGCGATGCCTAGAATCTGTGCGCCTCGACGAACGATGGAACGAACGAACGACTGATGCCAGACTGATGCCAGACTGATGGATGAAAAACACGGTAATAATCTGAACCATCAGTCCGTCAGTCAACCGGTTAGACGACAATTCTCCCGTCATTCTGAGCAGACTGATGGACTGAACTGACGCCAGACTGAGCGTGTAACCTATGTCTTACGATGCATTTAGATCATACGAGCGAATGCTCTTTCTAATCCCACTGGCTGCTATGTGAACTTCTTTCAGTGTAAATTGGCGTAGAACATTCTTTCGTTGTTCTTTTCAATACTGAACAACGCTGAATACACTAAAAGATTTCGTTTATACTAAAAGATCACGAAAGAATACTCTAGCTCTAACTCTATGTTCGCTTGGTGTAAATGCACCGTTACGCAAATATTTATAGACAGCACAAATCAAATCTCCTGAACGTGTTGAACTGTAGAAGCCAAGGCGAAGGTCAAAGAGAAAATAAATCGACTTCCCTCGAATGATTTACATTCGATCGTAAATAATAAAGTATGTACGAGTATCGGTTCGCATTCACGAGATAAAAATTATTACCCTTGAGTGTATTCGCCCATAAATGAGAGCAATAAAATTATGTAAATAGTTTTTCTATTGAAAGGTTGTGAATGTATTATAGCTTTATAAATGTTTCATGGGTTGTAGTTACGATAGATTATGCGGTTTGAAGGTTAGCTGTTGTGGGTATTGTAGTAGCTGTACTTTTGCAACTTTCAAGTACAGGTTTCGTATATAAGTTAGCTTATTAGGACACAGATTATATTCAGTCGTCAAATTGGAAGTTAAACATCACTTATCTGCTGATAAAAACTATCATTTTTCTTCTTAAATTTCTACTCTATAATAAAATTAAGAGCTAGCGCGCACGAGCAACTTTGTCTCCGCAACTATTTTGTCTCTCCCATCAATTTGTATGAGCTAGCGCGCACGAGCAACTTTGTCTCCGCAACTATTTTGTCTCTCCCATCAATTTGTATGGGAAGTTGCGTCGCTACGTGCGCGCACTTTCATACTAGCCCATAAGTGGGAGAGACAAAATTGTTGCGGAGACAAAATAGTTGCGGAGACAAAGTTGCTCGTGCGCGCTAGCTCTATGGGGAGTTGCGTCGCTACGTGCGCGCACTTTCATACTAGCCCATATAGGTGGGAGAGACAAAATAGTTGCGGAGACAAAATAGTTGCGGAGACAAAATAGTTGCGGAGACAAAGTTGCTCGTGCGCGCACTGTCTAATTATTGAAATAGGTTCAATTGTTCTCTCCTGGACTCTAAAAAGGATACACACTGAAGCAATATAACAATTACGAATCGAATCCCTTGAAAATATAGAGAGCGTGGGTGGTGTTCATTTGATTTATAATTTATGGTGCTTATGGTTTTTTTTTTAGATTTTGTACAAAACTGACACGACTGATTACCTAGGCCGTGTGAATGTACGTTGTCATGGTAACAATGAACAAACTTACCGAACTGAAAATCATCGTGAACTATTTTTTGGCACAACATCAATATTTATTCGTACAGCCGGCACATAAATTGTTGTATTATAAAGCTGGATCGATTTCGATGAAATATTTTCCATGGATATCTAAATCTACTGCAATACTCCCAAGTTGATAGTAGACGAAACCTAGACGAGCAGATAATTACTAAAATAAAAAAAAACATATCAATTCGATAAGATGAAATCAAAAAGTCATAACCACATTATTACGAGCCTTTCAATTAGCGCGTCGACCTCAAGTGTCTCATTACCGCTGAACTAATTACATTAATTGACGTATTTTATTACCATACACATAATAAACTTATAAATTTGTATACTACCAAGCACCCTGCTATATTTTATACTTAGATCTATTAGATATACAGGGTGTCCCACTGTTGGTATACTAAGCTCAAAGGAGGTTATAGTTTTGCATACGCTGAGTACGTAAAAAATATGTACTTATAAAATTCCAGACGCATTTTTTTTTCTAATAGATGAAGTCTTAAAACTCTATGTGTACACGTACAACGTTTAAGATTATGTTTTCATAGACAAAATGCTCATATTAGCGAAGCGATATATGCCGGCTGCGCGAAGCCAGAGAAGAAAACATGGATTTTCAGGAAAAATGAAGCAAAAAATTTTTTGACGCAATTTTGTTGTTTAAGTATTTTTTTCATGATCAGTGTATGCAAACCTACAAGTCCCTTCGCGCTTAGTATACCAATAGTGGGACACCCTGTATATGAATACAGTAATCATACTATTTACAAATAGCTTTATGTACAAGAATACTACTGTGGCTGTGAAGATGGATGTGTGAATATATGGCTTTATACATAATATATTATTTGGTATAGGCACGAAACTAAAATATAATAACCTTACAAACTTATTGTAGGTATTTATTTTATTGTATTGATGTAGTTAGTTTTCCTTTCCAACAGGAAAGAAAACTAAATAAACATCTTTCGCAAAAATGTTCAGAAAATGTACGGACAATGTTAGATTTATGCGACAGCGGTTGTATGGATAATCCTCCTCCTCATAAATATTATTAATGCGGCTCTAGTTCAAAATAAGTGCAATTTAACAGAGGAAAACATTAAACATTTAAAATTGATTCAAGGAAAAAATTATATCCATATTTCCTATTAAGCTATTTTATCAATCATTGACCTAGTTACCAATATAGAAACACATTTTTTACGAATAATGAATTATTTAAAAAATTAATGCACTGCAATACAATTAAAATTCAGGGAAGTTATAAAATGTTTCAGTTTAAACTCAATTTAGTGTGCATTGTTACAACAATATAGGATATAAAAATATATTTGTATTCAAGCGGACTGCACATAACCGTTGTAAGTGAAGTATTCATTTGTTATTTTAGTTATTACGAGAACAATGCCCTTCGTATGGTTATTATATTATAGGTAAACATTCAATAGCTTATTATAAACCCACAACAAAGACTCATTCTGTACAAAAGTATCTTTGTTGTTAATTTCCACCACGCTTGTCGGGTCCTTACTATTCTTACCTGGATGAGCTAGCTTTACAAAACGTTTTCGTGCCAGTTTAATTTATATTTATAAACATCATTTTTGTTTATTTAATTATTAGATAATTCAATTTTGGGAAATTTGCATTATTTGCCATGGAATTCTAAATGCAACAAAAAAAATAAAACTGAACCAACCGATTGACTTATTCGCAAAAACCACCTTTTGAAGGCCCAACATAGATAATGCAAATATGTACTTATAATTTTTATGCTGACTTAGGATAATATGAGGTTAGGTATATAATAATACGTGTCAAATTGATAACCTAATTTTTGGAAGTCGGTTAAAATGCCTAAAAATGAAACCGAGTTAGTGTCCGCGTTAGTGTACAAATCTATACTTCTATACTAATATTATAAAGAGAAAAAGTTTGTAAGTATGTATGTATGTATGTATGTATGTATGGTTTTCACGCATAAACTACTGGACCGATTTCAAAAATTCTTGCACCATTAGAAAGCTGCATCTTTACTGAGCAACATAGGCTATATTGCATTTTAAAAAAAAAAACCGGCCAAGTGCGAGTCGGGCTCGCGCACAAAGGGTTCCGTAGCAGCAAATATAATAAATTACAGTTAAATCAACCTATCTCAAAAACTATAAGAGATACTTTGATCAAACCAAAAATCGTTGAAAGAGTTAATTAGCATGCATCACCTCTATTTTTTTTAGAATTTTATACCCCGTAGTTATAAAAATAGAGGGGGGGGGACATACTTTTTACGACTTTGAGAGCTGATATCTCAAAAACCGTTCACTTTAAGAAAAATGTTTTTTAGAAAACTTTATATCATTTTAAAAGACCTTTCCATTGATACCCCACACGGGTATGTACATCGAAAAAAAAAATTTCATCCCTCAGTTACATGTATGGGGGGCCCCACCCCCAATTCTTTTTTTTACTATTTAGTGTCATATTTTTGTAGCGGTTCATACAACACATATTCCCATCAAATTTCATCACTGTAGTACTTATAGTTTCCGAGTAAATCGGCTGTGACAGACGGACAGACGGACAGACGGACAGACGGACATGACGAAACTATAAGGGTTCCGTTTTTGCCATTTTGGCTACGGAACCCTAAAAATTAGAGATCCTTACCAAAAATGCAATAATGTAACCCAAGGTGTAAAAAAATCCTCAATAAAATTTCTGTCATCGCGTGCGCTGCGGAATCTATTGAAGATAGAACAAAAAAATGTTCTACGGTATTATAGAATGGATCAATATCTACAAGAAAGTCCGCGATACCATATATCCATCTTCAGTAGTTATGTTACTACAACAACTTTTTTACGTTTTCAAAGTAAATAGAAGTGCCGACAGTAATCAAACCATGTTATCCATACACATACATTAATCCTTATCCCATTAAATGATGTTTTATTATAGACTGTTTCAATACCAGCAAAATACTTTTTAAATGAAAAGAATTGGATATTCCATTCAAAAGATATAACGAATTTTTAAAAGTGTCAATCTACAGAAAATAGTAGGTATACTGTTCGAGCAGGCCGTAGTGCGGGGGTCACGGAGGAATTCTACCAATATGCGTCTTGAGTCTTGACGGAACACAGTGGGGTTTTGGTCAGTAGGAATCCGACATAACCCACGGCCCCTCCCCCAGAGGCCGTGGGTATCTATGAAAGATTTCCCCACTAAAACAAAAAAAAAAAAAGGTGATGATGATGATTAAAAATTAAACCTATAGTCCGACCTATAGTAGACTTTTCACTGTAACGATATCGCTATCTATGCGGTTGAAACCGCAGGGCATTGCTAGTGTACAATAATTAATGTCCTTGCAGATAAGGCGCCCTTTGTTAAAATTAAAGATACGGCTATCGATGTAGTTTTGGAAGTGACGTTTATTTCATTAATATTTTATAAGGTCAATGTTTATTTTGTTTATTAATATTATGTACATATTACTGTACATGTACATATAAACTGACCGACGTGAAATAGTAACAATGTTTCAATTTCGACAAATTTTTGAGCCTGAAATCATGTAGGTACATTAGGTGTATAATATACTGCCTTCTATGCTGCCACTATTCTTTTACACTGCAGATCAAACTACTTTTCACAACAAATCCTTAGACTATGTTACAGTTGTGAATTTCGTGAGTAATTTGGGATTAAGCATTTAAAAAATAGGGGCTTTAGGTTTTTGGCGTTTTAGCAATACGCGGAATAAAATATTGCACCAGAATCTAGACTATGCGGTAGTCTGCATTTATATTCTAAAAAGGTGTTAGGTATATGACATTACTTAGATATATGGTAAAGGTAACAAACGTATGGTTACCTTTTAGGACTGATAGAATGCTGCGTGTATAAATGAGCGGAATTTTCATAATAAAGCGCATGTTATATTTTTCTTTCTTATATATAAAATTCTCGTGTCACAATGTTAGTCTGCATACTCCTCCGAAACGGGTGGACCGATTCTCGTGAAATTTTCTGTGCATATCGGGTAAGTCTGAGAATCGGCCAACATCTATTTTTCATATGTACCACGGGCGAAGCCGGGGCGGACCGCTAGTAACATTATAAATATATCCAAATAAAGCTATAAGAATTCCATACAATTATACTAATTATGACTTATGAGGTATTTATACAGTTCAACCATTTTCCAGATGCCAAAACAAAAGGATAAATTAATGATTATTATTTTATTTATTCACATAAAACACATTATTTTGATGGTGTAAACAAATATTATAAATGGCGAATAATGACACTGTAATGATGAAATTGCAAACAAATCCGTCATATTATTTTATTGATATATTCCTTTTATTTTTCATAAAAGTGAAACACATTACTATAAACGGATTATCGCTACCTATCAATTCCCAAAAAGATAAGCCACTAATGAGCTTGTTGGTGCTCCCTTATCAGTCAATACTCAATAATTAATTAATCGGTTCCACTTAAATGCTCTAAGACTTAAAATAACACCACGAGTTCAATAAAAAAAAAATATGTCTATCGTTTTTCTGCGAATGCGGGTACTTTCAATTAAAAGACGTTAAATTCACAATTCACAAATCACATAATAATTACTTAAATGAATAGGATTGAATTAAATGAAAAATAAGATACACAATGCTTTAATAAGCTATGAGTTATTCATAGGTGTAGTGTGAAACTTATTAAACAGCCTCTGAGAGAAAAATTATGGAAAAATGAAATTCTGTTGTACTCAAATATTGCATTACCTTAATTATATTTATATCCAAAAACTCGATGTTCCATCATTGCTTCAAGTCGTAGAAATGTAGGTAAAAGATAAGTAAATACAATAATTATTAGATAAGATTAGATAAATAAACAAATGATAAACTTACACCAAAACGACAGCCAGACATCAAGCCTCATTTAAAATTTTAAACTCCATATTCGAAAACAAGAAAAATATGAAAATACTACAAAAATTGCAGTTCGATGCACTTATTTTCATTCCTCAAGAGTCCACCAAACATAGTTTATTTACTCTCAATATTCTTCGCAAACATCGCACAAATTCACACGAAAAAACGATGTTTTACGACAATTTTTAGCGACACGCCGCACGTGCGACCCTTTGGGCTCTGATAGCAAGACTGATGCGATAACAAATAGCTGACTGAGGTCTGGTTACCATTCACACGTGCCTACGTCACTCATTGACAGATAAGGGCGGTACAGACCATAGATAATATAACACTAAACTAGGTACAAACTAAAATGCATGTTTGTGCATGTGCATGAAACACTTAGCTGGATTTACCGTCTCAATTCGCATACAATTTATAAACACATGTACTTAACGATTAATCAGAGTATTTATAAGTTTATCTGACGAAATGATACGGACAAGTGTTAGAAATTCCGAATAGTATGATCTTAGTATAAACTAATCGGAATTTCGGAAACTTGGAACTTTGCTTTGTCTTGACCTTTGCTCGTCTGTTGAGTGCTTACAGGACGAAGGATTTTATCAAATAAAATATGTTACTGAACACAATTTCAAAAGGTTTTCTATAAAAATAAAATGTTTTGAAATACTTATTTACAAGATTCTCTATAAGAATAAACAAATAAAATTTTAAAATTGACATGCATTTGATCTTTAGATTCAGAATCGAATTAACACAGTGTAAAGCCAGCCTTATGTGGGATTAATTCATTACTTTGTATCGACAGAAATGAATACTTTATACTTACGCAGATTTTTTTAATTGCGGTTGAGATAAACCTGATCTCGTTAGTATTAATCGCGTGCTCTTAGCTACCTATAAATTTGTCTCAATTACAGAATCGCATTGCATTTTAAATTAATGAGTCTAACTCTTTAAACTTCATATTTTTGTTTATTAATTATTTACAACTACACATATATAATATTATAATACTGTAAAAAACATATAATATATTAGATGTGAGGATGCGTATCAGTAAGAGTAAAATGCAAGCGAACCTGAGCTGCGTGCTGAATTATACGCATCACATACGAGTAGTATACCTAAAACAAGTAGCTTTCCTTGTCCCTATATCCCTATGTATGCTTAAATCTTTAAAACTATGCAACGGATTTTGATGCAGTTTTTTTTAAATATATAAGTATATAATTTACTAGCTGCTCCGCGCGGTTTCACCCCCGTGGCTCCGCTCCTGTTGGTCGTAGCGTGATGATATATAGCCTATAACCTTCCTCGATAAATGGGCTATCTAACACCGAAAGAATTTTTCAAATCGGACAAGTAGTTCCCGAGATTAGCGCGTTCAAACAAACAAACTCTTCAGCTTTGTAATATTAGTATAGATTTGATTTTAGACAAAGCGGGCGAAGTCGCGGGAGGAAAGCTATGAAATGAAATACATATTCATAATGGATGTTTACATTTGCTATCCCTCTAACTGCATAACATACTCTAAGCTTCGTAAATACACTTTAATACACATTAATACATTGTCTCGCACAACAAAAGGGCACTAGTTTATCAGACGTGATTCACTCGCGGATAGTTCGCACGAGTGATCCTCAGCCTCTGATAAGGGAGAGACGTTTGATAAGCAGCTGGGGAATGCTGTACGAGAATGTCATGACATAGCTCCGTTGCGACTTGAAAGAGAGACAAACGAATAAATAAACACACTTTCACAAACTCAAACTCAAACATTTATTTATTCAATTAGACTTCTTCGAGAAGCACTTTTGAAACGTCAATACATATTTTTAACATTTACCACCGATTCGGAAAGCAGTATCTATGGAGAAGAACCGGCAAGAAACTCCATAGTTGCTCATTCGCATTCGCATTTATAATATTCAAAAAGATAAAATTACTCCGTTGTTAGTTGCTACGTATGAGCATGGACTAATAATGGTATGAGAAAGGATTGTAAACAAACAGTGAAAATATATAAAAAGTACTATCACATAAATTATATCTTTAGTAAGCATAAAATAGATTTATGTAATTTTGAATTTAGGTTTCTAAATTATGATAAACTAGCGACCCGCCCCGGCTTCGCACGGGTGCAATGCTGATACTAAATACACTACAGAAAAACTGTGAACGTTGTATATAAAAACGTAGCGTCCCGCTCCGGCTTCGCACGGGTATAAAATAGATAGCCGGGCGGCCGGCCTGTAGCGCCGCAAATGCTACGTCCCGCAATTTTTAAATTTGTAATATCTTCGAAAATATTCACTTAAATCATACGGTGTAAAGGGCCATATAGATCTATATTAAATGAACAATGTATTCAAGGTATTTAATTGGTTAAGGATTAATGCTGTATTGGTTAAAATCGCATCGAAAATTAGCCATTATTTGTCGTAAAAAGTAATTAATGACAAAAAAAAGTTATTGTGGGTTATCCATAAGAGATAGACATGTTACGGCTAAAGGTAGGTGAGAACATAAACTTAAGATTAGCCGGCTAAACTTAGGTTTATTTTCGACGAGGTGTTAATGTTAGTTTGTTCTATCTTTAGCCGGCTAAACTTAAGTGTAACCGCAGGCCCGTGGCTAAAAATGTCGGGGTGGGTAGATTTGGTTACTATAATACATGTAAGGAACAGGGCGAGTGTTTTCTGGCACTTCGCCGGCTGCTGCCGCAGCACGCTCGCTGCGCTCGCTCGGCTCGTGCGGGTCTTAAGAGTTCTAACCTAACCTAACCTAGCCACCAGCTTTCTGCCCTGAGTCGGGGTGGGTAGATTTGGTTACTATAATACATGTAAGGAACAGGGCGAGTGTTTTCTGGCACTGTGCGGGCCCCTCAAGCCCTCCACCGGCCCGGCGCTAACCAAATCTACCCACCCCGACATTTTTAGCCACGGGCCTGCGGTTACACTTAAGTTTAGCCGGCTAAAGATAGAACAAACTAACATTAACACCTCGTCGAAAATAAACCTAAGTTTAGCCGGCTAATCTTAAGTTTATGTTCTCACCTACCTTTAGCCGTGACAGACATATACCATCGCGGACTTTTCTGTAGACCTTTTCAATGTGTATAATACTTAGTACATTATTTTGATAAAACTCGTAGGGTTCAGCCTGCGTTTGCAATTTAAGCGGAAAAAATGTAATTTTTTACGACATCACATTAGAAACCTCAAAAATAACAGTACTTCTCCACTATTTAATGGATGTTATTATACATATAAACCTTCCTCTTGAATCACTCTATCTATTAAAAAAAACCGCATCAAAATCCGTTGCGTAGTTTCAAAGATTTAAGCGTACAAAGGGACATAGGGACATAGGGACAGGGAAAGCGAGTTTGTTTTATATACTATGTTGTGAAGTGATGAGTGAATTCAAGCCCATTATTGAGGTGCATAAAGTTAAGGAGGTAAACAGAAAATTATGCAGTAATAAAAAATTGTATCTTTCAGCGATAAACCGGGCAATTTTAACAATTACCAGGCAACCCATTTTAAAAAGGATTTAATCCGCAGCTATTGCAGTCCGTTTCCCTTTTTCATTTTTCTCCGTAAAATAAGTCTGTCTGCATAAAAAATTGTCATATTGCATTTATTTTCCTGTTCTTTTTGCTCTGCATTTTGTAATGTCACAATTTCCTGTAATACTTTTATCTTAGTACCCTTTGTTATTATTTGGACTTATTTAAAACAAAATTTTTTTGTTTGTAATTATTTATTTGTTTGGGCCGATTTTTCAATGCTTGGATAAAACTTATCCGTCCAATAAAGTATTACACGATAATATTAAAATGTCACGTAAACTGTCAAATACGGGCAATCAGAATAAGTGGTAGTTTTATAGTCCGGGATACATCGCCCATTTTTGCAAGTGATTACTATCAAGCTAATTTTTCGTGAGTAGCTTTATTTTGATGAGATGCCCAATAATTTCATGTACAAAACTCTCGATTGTGGTAGCTACCAGAGGAAACAAGGATAAAATATTTTGATTTGATGGTTCTCAAATATTAATTACTAACTGAATGTTTTTTTTTTTGTTCAATCTCAAGATAATTATCTAAATTATTCGAAAAAATATTTGTCCTACAAAATCTATGGTTTGATCAAAGAGTCCCCCTTTCCAATGTGTATCGATGACGAAGTCATCATAAATGATTACTAACCAGCTGATTTTTTTATTTTCACTTATTTAATACTTATATAATCCTACAAATTGCGTAATAAATATTTGAGAACCGTCAAATCTAAAATTTTTATCCTTGTTACCTCTGTAAGCTACCACAATCGAGAGTTTCGTACATGAAATTATTGGGCATCTCATCAAAATAAAGCTACTCACGAAAAATTAGCTTGATAGTAATCACTTGCAAAAATGTAACGAAACGTAACGAAAAACCTCACGCTCCCCACTCCGACAGGCGCGGAGGTGTGGCTTGAAGGCATAGCATGCAATAGCTTTACCGCGGCAGTCCCCGAGTGCCACACGTCTTTTTTTATTTTTGAGTATGTTTTAGCAAGCACATTAGAGCATTAATATAAGCATATTAGCAAGCAGCCGTCGACTTATTGACTGCTGCCACCGAGGCGCCGCGGCCGTCGACTGACGTCGACAGGTGGTGAGCGACGGCTGAAGTAGCCTCTGCCGTTCGCAACTTGCCGTTCGTCTGTTAGAACACTACGATCGTCGATCTACACTATCTGGTTTTGAACCAGGCTTAATTCGCGTATACCATAACTAGCTAGGACAAAATAAATGTATTTTTAGATATATATTTAAATTAACATATTTTTGTGAAATGCGTGTTTCGGTTGGTAGCGCACAGGCACGCAAGCAAACCGCGGGCGGAAACCTAATCAAAATTCAAATCTAATTGCCTACCATGCTAAATAATGAGATATTATCATCACGCTACTTACAAACTGCCTTTAATGTACTAACTGGTTGAAATATTTTCTGCGTTAATAAAGAAGAGAAACCGATAAGTATTAAAAACCTTAAAAATCGATTTTTCTATAACTCAGTCACCTATGTCTCATTAATTTAATGAAAGCACTAAAATAAGAACAACATTAACATATTGTGTCAGGTTTACAAGCACAAACAGCATTTAGAAACGAAAATTACGTAAAAAAGCAAAATAAACATTACTATCAGTAAAATGACTTAAAAAATGGCAAAATGGCTAGGAAGTTAAACCTAAATCCAGTGACCTGATTATAATAACCTGGTTAGCGCCAATTTAGTGCATTCACAGGGCAGGGGTCAACGCCTGATAAGAGCTGATAAGCGACCTCGGTCACGGGTGCAAGTAACGTCACACAAAGGGACTTTAATTCAAGGAGAAGGAACAACGCCGTCACCTAATAGCATGTGGTACTTATGTTCAGGCATGCATCAAATTAATTAAGTGAAGATAAAAAAGGTAGATAGAAGAATCGAAGAAATCGAAGATAATGATTTTGTATGATACACTTGATTCTAGCATAATAATATGTTACCGTGGTCTTTATTTAAATTGATATTAGTACGATGAAATGACGAAAAATCATAACAAGTTTGCACTGTCGATTCGATAGGTAAAATAATATTAGAAAATAATAATTGATGCTGTTATTTTTTGCAGTTGTTGCTGCAATTTAATTGAAGTCTACCTCTGCGCCGATCACCAATCAGAATCAGTAGACTTACCATTAATCAACCAAATCAAAATTATCATGCATGAATAACAAGTGTATCAAACTGCATTACCATACGCGAGCCGCGGGGGCGAAGCGCCGCCGCATCGACCCGCGTGGAGCACCCTACATCTTCACGTTTCGTCTGCATCATAATCATTGTAATTACTACGCCGCTTGTTCATTCTCATTAAAATATTTCCATGCGATACCGTCTCGTCTAGCTGTAGTTCATCCCGTGATGCAATCGCATATTGCGAGCTTTTAATTGACTTGTAAATTGTAATATTTATGTGTGTGCTATTTAAAATTCTCTGCTGAATTGTATAGCCAGACTTATATAATAATTTATAATACATTAGATTAGTTATTTAGTTATATCATTCTTGAAATTAAAATTTCACGTGTCCATCAAGCAAAGTTTCTTACAATCTTTAATATGCGTTATTTACTGTATAACTAAGACATTTTTTCATCCCGAAATGCAGCCGCTGGTAACAAATATGAAATAACTCACATGGAAACACAGGCCAATAATACTTTTTTATTGGTCTACACTCTACGCATGCAAATCTCACAATCAATAGAACAGCTTACTCAGAAGGCTTTTATGCCAGGCAGCCTATTGTTTAAAAAGGCGTAATTGTCATATTCCTTGCTAATTACAAGTTCTGAGTCACGAGTATAATTGTTCGTCTGGTTCTGCACAGTTAAAGCCTACAGGTATCGATCCATGAGTCAGACTTTTTGTCAGTACGACCATTGTCCATTTACTTGTAACTCTGCGTTTATCTTTTGGGTGGATTTTATTTAACAATCCTGGGAATGTGCAGGTACAATAGGAAATATTATCATGGTTTAAGAAAAAAATGACTGGCGATGGAGTTAAACTAAATGTAATGATAATATTACTAAATTGAGTGCAATAAATTTTGCGTAAGTACTTGAATATGTTATGACTAGTTTTACCTCGTAATTAAGTACCTACGTCGTAAATCATGCGACATATTATAACATGATGATATAAAACACTTGCATGATATCACCAATCACCATTGTTTTATTAAAATATTGCGTGAGAAATTCTAAAATAGTTGAAATGCGTGTGTATGAGGGCGAAGCTCATTAATTGAAAATATACTATAAATTTCTGATTACAAATTCTCGACATATTACAAAATGCCTTGTAATCGGCGAAATATTACAATTTGCCTGCGACATATTATGCACTATTTCATTGTAAATTTCATCCAAATCAATCCTGAGGTTTAAATCTTTGCATTTAACTGTAGAAAACTCTAAAGTAACATTCAAAGGATTCGTCTTCTTTGAATGCCTTATCAACATCTGAATTGAAAAACATTAATGCAGTTTTACCATATCCTCTAACAAGAGCCTTCAATCAGCATTAATTCAGCATTCATCCTATACCAAATTGACATTCAAATATACGTTGCCTAATTACCACTTGATTCCTGACCATACGCAAATTCGGAAGGATCAGATATCAGACACTGCCATCTCTTTCCCTCCCATCGCAGAAGACATGGCATATCCGTCTCCCTCCCTCTTACCGTACAAGACAAGGACAAGCAAGTAAGGCTGCGATCAGATAGACGGCTGGTCGCCGCTCCGAGGTCGCAGCCATACTGCTAAACGGGTCACCTAGTTTAAAAGCTAAACAATTGTGACTCACTTGGCACTGACCTTATAAGCTGGCCTTTGTCTTCGTTTTGGCTGCGTGTTCTTGAAATATTACGAGGGAAATCCTATAAATATTATCTGCTTAGCGTAAGTGAGTCAGAGAAGAGAAAGACTACATTTTTCGAAGAGAATACAATAGACTATGGAGGTATATTTTTTTCGAACAGAAAGGATGTCCGACATCACGTGGTTAACAAGCTTTTCCGTTTTTCGTTTCGAACCGGTGCAGTGCCTTCATTATATACTTACATAGTAGGAATAATGTTTGGCTACTTTTACACAAATCTAAGTTAAGTACAAGTTTCTAGCTTTGTACTGATTCGGTTAGCATTATTATTGACAATATAAATAATATAATAGATGTTGCTATCGCTGAGCTAAGGAGCAATGTTGTGAAAATAATATAAGAAAGCTACATTATCCATGAGTGACATAGGCTATTTTTTCCCGGGTTGACAGTCTTTGGACGCTTATTTACATATCTACTCTTTAGTTTAGCTGCTCTAAATTTATTTCCATATACAGATCGGTCAAAGTCTAACCGTTCTGGCGTAATACAGCAACGAATATCGAACCTATAATTTTAGCAGGATTAGAACAGAATGCTATTATATAAATTGCACAACCCATAACACATGTTGCATTCATTTTCAACAGACCAAGGCAAATATTTACGTCGGCTCATCTGCTTTCAATTCGGTCAAGTGCGATGCTATTAAATGGTGTAATGTTATTACTATCTATTAGTGAATTAAAGCGATGCTTGCCAGAAGCATTTGCTAATTTATAAACACAATTAGATAATGGATTAAACTTGAAGATGTTATAAGTGAAACGGCTAATAAAAATGATGGGTTAGGATTATTTTATCGCCTCGCTGTGCCAAACTATTTCAGTTAGTATTACATTTAAAGAGTTGATTACAAAAAAAATATTATTTTTATCCCAAATTTCATCCAAATCGGTGTTCTAGTTTAGATATGCAGACAGATATTCATAATTTATCATTTATCATGTTATAACTTATAGTATGGATTCTAAACAATGTTATTTGAATATTATGTCGTCATAAACAATGATATTATATATAGAAACAAGAGGTAGATACGTCATCAACGCACCAAAACTGATTCCGTGAATTGGTCCTATTTGGGACCAATGCAATCAGTCAGATTGTCACCGGTCCCAGTGAGCGCGTGTGCCGATAGGTACATTAAAGTTGTCGAAAATGCCTTCCTGTGTGTTCAGAAAGTGCACGTATTCGTGCAAAAAAATAAAGAAAGATAAAGGAATATCATATCACAGCAAAATATATTAAATTATTACAGTTTAAGAGTAAAAATAACAATTTACAATTCTTTATTAATGACACTTGCTTGACACGTGTATTGAAATAATGAAAGGGATAAAACATTGCTTCAGTCACTAGTGTGACAAAGCTAGCGCACACTGTGTTCAAAGATTATCATGTAGATACGATTATTGAAAATAGAACGGTTATTTTATTAATTTCGATTTGGGTAATGATTAATTTTATATTTAAATCCACACAGTGCATATAATTAACAAATATATCTATTTATTATATACAATGAAATCGTGATGGCAAAAATGATGTTGAATATACGTAGGTATATATTGAAGAAAAGATTATCGCTACTGACGAAAAAGGCTATTTGCTTTTCTGTAAATAGCTATTGAACATAAATTTTATTTGTGTTTTAGATAAAAAAGGCTTATACTTCATCCTTTCTTTTATTTCATCCTTTTTTGAAGTGAAACTTCTTTATCGGGGGTGGACAAAAATTTTGTGTAACATTTTTGCGTTACGCCGCGCGCGTGACATTTTTGCGTTACGCCGTACTCGTGACATTTTTGCGTTACGCCGTACTCGTGACTATATACATTATACATGTTATATTAAAGTGATCAGCAAAATCAAAGGGTTTGTTTTAATTCTAATTCCAGTGAATTTCTAAAAAAAGTAAATAAGTAATTACATCTATTTTTCTAATACTTAGGTGTAATAATGGTATTTATTTTTCTAAGTTATTTATGATTAACCTCACTTTTTGATTGTATTTTTCAATACACTAACACGTGGGTGGAATTATGGTATCAATTTTTTCTAATACTTGAATGTTGATTGTGGTATTTATTTTTCTAAAATTGTATTTAAAGTTAACCTCAGTTTTTGATTGAATTTTTTAAAACACCAACACGTGGGCGAGATCATGTTATTTATTTTTCAAGTTATTTAAGCTTAACCTCTGTCATAATATGTATATACTATGTGCGTCATTAATTTCTGACTGTTTCGAGATTTCGACATTAGGAATTTATATTTATTACCTCTATTGTTCGAACAAAAATAAGTTACCGCCTTTAAGAACTTGCCGACAATGTAAGTACAGTATTGTTTCTTAGAAAACATTTTAGGAGTATACGATAATAAATCTATGACTCACGTTAACACGTGTTTGCTTGATTGGTGTTCAATTATGATTTTGTGAATTCAATATAATTTATAAGAATAAACCTCAAACTCTTTATGTCCAATCAAAATCCGCCTAAGTCGAAATCCTTTATAAGTTGAAAACTCTATATAACTCGAATTTTTTGGCGTCTCCCTTGGTCTTTTGAACTACCGCACGAGCTGAGCGAGCGAAGCGAGCGAGTCGCGGCAGTGGCCGGCGTAAATATTCAAATAGGTAGCGAGGAGCGAAGCGACGAGCATCTTAGGTTAACTTTTGAACTACCGCACGAGCCGAGCGAGCGAAGCGAGCGAGTTGCAGTAGCGGCCGGTGTAAATATTTAAATAGGTAGCGAGGAGCAAAGCGACGAGCATCTTAGGTTAACTTTTGATTTTTGAACTACCGCACGAGCCGAGCGAGCGAAGCGAGCGAGTTGCAGCAGCGGCTGGTGTAAATATTTAAATAGGTAGCAAGGAGCGAAACGACGAGCGTGTTAGACTAACGTATTTCTGTAATATTGTATACAAGCTGTGCCGCGCGGTTTCACCCGCGTGGCTATGCTCCTGTTGGTCTTAGCGTGATAATATATAGCCTATATTACTCGTGGATAATGTAGCTTTCGAATGGTGAAAGAATTTTTAAAATCGGTCCAGTAGTTTATGAGCCTATTCATTACAATCAATCAAACAAACAAACAAACAAAGTTTTCCTCTTTATAATATTACTGTAGATAGTAAATTATTTTTTGAAAAATAAGGTCATAAAGAAGTTTCACTTCTTACGTGTGTACTCTAGTACACGCACACATTTTTTTTTTATCTAGGCACCACTATTATTATAATTATCCTACAAGTTGGAGTGATGACCTTGTACGGGTTTCAGGAACTGCCTTGAAACGAATAGCGTAAGATCGGTCCTTATGGAGTTCTATAAGGAGGACTATATGCAGTATGCTCAGCACTACTCAGCAGTGGGTGATTATCGGGTGAAATGATGATGACTTAAACGAACACCACAGCTAGTAATAAATACTTAATACAGTTATATCTCCAAAAAAGTTTTTTATTTTTTTTTTTCATTTTAGTACGACATCATAATAATCATAAAATAGTAAATGAAATTGTCACATTTATTTACTTGTGCAGGAAATCTAACATTGAACCTTCTGTGTCGTTTATCTATGCCAATTACCATGGCAACTATTTGTTTATTTATATTTAATTGGTGAATTCTTATGACTTTTGCTTACACCTGCGCGGAAGTGACAAACTATCTTTGTCTTTTTTATTTATATCATTTTATTAGAGCCGTGTCTCTCTTATACAGTCTGTCAATGTAATAAAAAGTAAAATGAAAATTGTATTTGTGTGTGCCTGACACTGCATATGAAGCATTTTTTTTGGATATATTGTGAGTATATAACGTATCTATACATAAAATATCATTGGTCATAAACCTCAAGACTTTAATAGGTAAGATTTTGGAGAATAAGTCGAAGATCAGAATAACACAATAATAAGGTAAAATCATGCAAGAATGATGCATACATAATAATGGTCTCTACAACATACGATGTCATACGATGTAGATGTGAGCATCCTGTTTCAAACATAATATTAATAATATCTCCCACTTTATAAGAAAGTAGGTAACAATTCTAAGTGAGACATAAATTATTGCTACAATTTTATTTTGGTATACATTTATATACCTAGGTCTACTAAATTCATGAAAGGACAAAAAAAACTATACTGTTACGAAGTACTGCGTCCATCATGAATTGTTGATATGTATATGATAGAGATTTCCTTGGGGATTTCAGGCGCACTATCAGCAAAACGCTATGACAATTTCAGCATATTGACAAATGTCGAGCAATACGACCTTAAAGACTTACCAATATCTCCAACGTGCGAATTTCACCAACACTACACTACACTAATTCACATTGATCCCTATCCCACCATTATCCGCGATTATTTGAAACGTCATCAGCCCGAGCTATTCCTTGTTGAGAACTATGAATAGGTTTTGTGTTTACAAATAAAATACGGGGCGTCCGCGTCGTCGCGACGGCGGGGTCATCGGCCGGTGCGTTGCCATGGCAACGTCCTGCTACAGACTGCAAATCCTGAAAGCTTCAGTGCAGTCCCATGATGCAGGTGGCGCCAAACGCGTGGAAATCTGAAAAAGATCTGAAAGCGTGTGTGCGCATGAAGGTTAGGTTCGATTGCACTTGAAAATAATTTATTGAAATGTGCCTGATAATAAACATTGAATATATGATTGGAATTATGCTTTAATTTTGAGATTGAGTACCTAATTAAAAAAATGTGTGCGTGTACTAGTGTACACACGTAAGAAGTGAAACTTCTTTATGATCTTATTTTTCAAAAAATTATTTACTATATGCAACTTTACAGAAATACGTCGAATCACGCGTGGTAGGGATAAGAAAAAGATGGCTCGTAACGGTAAAATGTCACGCGTAACGAAAAAATGTTACACTAAATTTTTTTCCAATCCCTATAAAGTAATCATAATAAAATAATCTGAAATATGTATTTATAACATTGAGATAATATTAGTACGTATTAATATTATCTCAATGATTTATAATTAATAAATTTCTGGCGCTGGTTTTCTAATACAATCAAATTATATACGGTTTTTTTCACAATTAAACTTATATGTAACTTAATAAAGAAAAAAGTTTTGTAGCACACAACATTTTTTTTATTTAACTTGTTGAGGCCTCCGTTTTCTAAAAACATCGGAATTCCCTTGGAATTCCATTACTGAAATTCAAACTATATTACACTGACTGGACAATAAAAAAAATATGTTAGGAATCATTGAAATACAGTAGCAACTTAAGGAATTTTCTGTTTTAATAAATATACAAAATGTTATTAAGTACCTAACGAAGATTTATTATTATTTATAACATTTTCTTGTAAAAATTAAAAATAAATTAATAAATTTACGTACTAGTGGTTTTCTTCAATCGCCAAGCTTTGAAGTCGACCTTCACATAGTTCTCGAATTAAAATCGAATTAAAATAAATAAGTAATCTTTAAAGATTCGATGAAAGATGGTTTTCGGATTTCAATATTGATTCAAATGAATCTGTGTGCTATTCGAGTTATTTGCTATTTTATTTAACTGCGAGCATATCTGCTCCATTTGGTAGGTAATATATATATTATATAATAAACACTGTTTTATTTAGTTTTACCAAAAATAATATTATTATAATAGGTACCTAAAGGGTACCTACTACTAGAGTTTTACCATAGACAAATATAAATTATATTTGTCCATGGTTTTACATAACAAAATTTATTCTATCAAGAACTTACTTTACAGTTAGAATTAATAATATTGATGTACACACATTAATAATTATTATGCAAAGATTCCCCCATAGCACAGATTAGAATATAGTAGCCCATAGAAAAATTTCCCATTTATAATATTTGAAAAACAAAAATGATTATTGTACTCGGATCACACACCAAGGCACTAATGAGTGCTGCCACCTTTTAGAAGGACATTGAGACCACGTTACTAACATCATTCTAAACTGACGATTCTAAAAGTTACGACGTAAAACAGTAGATGGCGCTGTTTCTAATATAATATGTAGTGATACTCTAGTACTTTTTATGTTATAATTAATTAAAATTAGACCACCAAAGTTTACCTACTTAATTATTCGGGAATATTTTATGAAATTCAAAAATAGGAACAATTGGAAATATTATAAAATGATGATCTGTTTAATTTAAATAAGTAGCGCCATCTAGTGTTTTATTCTAAAGCACATTAATGTTTTCAATTCCCAACGTTATTGCGTTTTTTGTGCTTACCGATAGATGTCACGAAATAATATTATTTCGATTTATTTTTAATCATTTAAAAAAGATTGAACTACAACCAAGTACTACATAGTATTTTTTAAATTTGATTTTTTATAGAATGTTTATGAATACCTTAGATTACAAAATAAAATACAGATGGAGCATGTCAATCATTCATCGCCCTTGTCAAAGAAAATACGAAATCAAAAACGAATTTCCTCCGCTAGTGCTATAAGCGATTCTAGTGTCATGCAATACGTCAAAAGGGGTTTGATATTTTAGTTTGTTCCCGAAAACAAACAAAAAGATAAAACATCGTTTTACAGATTTTCTGTAGATTATTTGGCTTATTTAATTTTGTATACAAATAATAATTTTACAAATACGAAGGAATTCAAAACTTCAACGTATGCTGCCAGTATTTTGAAAATGAATTTGCCATTTTTAGGGGTAAAATGGTTAAAAGATATTCTTATATATATATATATATATATATGTTTTGAAAAATAAAAACTTTTTTTAATGTAATTTATTTAATAAATTTAATGTAATTTATTTAATAAAAATTGAATAAAATTATTTTGTCCATGTATAACTTTAGTAGATACTAGATAGGTGATAAAATAATTTTTACAATATTATAAAATAATATCAAAAACCCGAATTTATATTAAAATAAAAATTAAAACATGACTGCTAATAATTTATGTAGCCTACGTCACTACCACCACAGCTACCTTCATAATTCAGATGATTGCAATGACACCTCACAAGTCACAACTCAAAATCGATCCAACAGTTTATACTACAGGGCGTGTCAAAGAAATATTATACATACATACCTACACTCGAAAAACATAACCCTCTTTCTTCCGTAGTCGGGCAAAAATTTGGGAAATTTTTCATTATCTAGTAACATAACACGCACACAGAAGCACCGCGTACGTACAGTGTAACGGCGAAATGACAGCACACATAGCTTTATGGAAATGTTGGTACCTACTTAAAAATTACTATTTATTTTTATGTGTAATACGCAAATAGGTAGTATTTATTTTTGTCTATTTAAGCTGACCAGATAGTCTTGTACTAGGTATACCTATTTGTATACGTAGTTTATTATTATTAGTCTGTGCTATTACAATACTTCGAATAAAGTACACGAATATATTAACGAACCGCCAAAACAAATCGTTTGAAAACTTTGCAAAAAAATTCTGGCAAATTTAAAGTTGCCAGTTTATAAATATTGCTTATTTACCCAAAGTGACGCTGATCCTTTCCAGGTTTCAGAGAATTATTGCCGCGAGTACGTTCGTATATTTTGAGAAGCTTTCCACGATATATTTTTATCTACACCATTTTAACTAAGCCGTTACTATTCCCAGATTCGACATTAATGTATATCATTACCATCAATTTATTATTGATGCTAATTTATAGCTGTAATTGCAGGTATGCTTTAACATAATTCCTCGGGATTAGATAAAACATAGTAATTACGGGACTTTTTATTCACAAAATTTAAATGTCTAAGGTCTATTTGAAGTAACAATTTCGTACGTTGAATAGAACTCGACTGAAAAATGCAAACTGCAGTGTGGTATGTAATTAGTGGTTTCACTATGTGGATTACTACGTTTTACCCGATTATATTTTGTGAAATTTTTATTATTTTATATTTAGTGTCCCACCATCTTGTGTTGTGTAGTGAGCGTTTGGGATATAAGTTTATGAATCAGACAGCAGACTGCTTTGTTTTAATTCTCTCGCTGACCAAAGAAAGCCATAAAAAACCCTTATTTTATTATTTTAGTATAACCCAAATACGTCACTGCAAATCTGACGAAAGCGGCATAATGTTCATTTTAGTCTGGACTCTGGGCAACGAACTGAGGTGTTTTGGTTTGTGAAATAAATCTTCGTAATATACTTACAGGCAATTATTTATTTTCACAGCTGCTGATTTTATATTCTGTTGATTAAACGATAAAATCTTTATTAAATGCATGTGTTTATTGTGACACTTATTAATTGAAATTAAATCCCACATACATGTAAAAATAATTTTATTTTATTTTTAAAGAAGAATCAGCAGAGTAGTAGAATCTAAATTGTATAGGTATATCACTAAATGCCTTGTAGAATTTAGATGTACAAACTGAAATAACACTTGTATTAAAAAAGGATCATAAAATTCTCCAAATTATTTTTACAAATCCAGAATCGAAACATTAATTTAGCTAGATTTCTTAGTAGCGCTTCATGTTTTAGAAAAATGTTTTTTAGAGTGTGAATTATCTGTAATCATAAACATTTAATGGCTCAACTATAGCTGTAATAAATAATTACATAATAGATCAGTGCTATAAGGTACCTACCCTTTGATGTGTATTGTCTGCGAATGCTGTGGCCTGCGGTTTAGCCTACAGACTACAGTAGAAATATATTATAGAAATGTGTTAACCTTGGTTTCGATCGAATACCTTTCATCTTTAAGGTACTTAAGAGTTATTGTGAAATTCGTTCGTTTGTTATTGGTAGATATTTTAATGAGTAAAAACTGAAAAGTCTGCTGCAAAATCAAGAGACAATAAATAGGTAGGTATTAAAGAATATTATAAGCGCTGCCCAGCCCTCTATCCTGTCTTCTAGGACTGTTTTCGGTTTTACCAAGAATTTGAATTACGTCGAGCGAGATATTTTTATATTTTCTATGTATTGATCTTTGAAAAAAAGTAAGTTATTTTTATAAAATTTATTTTAGAATGTTACCTCCACGTATCGCCAATTTTGAACTAGGTAGGTATGCAGTTTTCCGAAAGTATGTTTACCTATCGCGATACGTGCTATGGCATGCGAGTCAGAGTCATTAGCGAGAAGATCGAATTTCTTTCCCTATGTACACTATAAAGCAACGGTATAAATGAATAACATCATGTCACCATATACCATTGTTTGACAATGGAACGGTTGTAAGTTAGTCAACATGACCGTACAGTGCGTTAATTCAATTATTATTACAAAGACTAATGTTGATAGGTAATATGTACAACAATTAGCATAACATGACTGTACGCCTCTATTGCCCCGAGGGCCGAGATTGTCCATATCATATTGCCTTAGTAGGTATATAAATTATCATATCTACAGGTTGATTATGTAGTAGATAAATTTAAGGCCTATATGTATACAATAAAGTATAAATCTCTCTTTTAAAAATAACAAGCAGTTTCAGACTAAATCCAGATAGAAAAAACCAAATAATTAATGAATTCTATACCAAAAACATAAATCATTGCGACTGTTACCAGATGGCTAATCTACTGAGATATAATTCATTAAGTTTCAGTTTTTCAGTTCTTCCCAGACACCCCTTATTAGAGTGTTTTATAAATATTTTAATGTTGAATTTATTAGTTGCAGTACAAACTAAACGTTATAGGTAGTATGTTTCGTTTAAGTAACGTACTATCTATGTATAGTATTATATTATCTGTGGTATTATCTTAAGTTTTTTATTTTATCTCTCACGATTATATGTATTATGATCTTCTACGTTAAAATTAACTTTAATAAACATAAAATAACACGCTAGATGTAAAGAAGCGTATAATTTTACGAATTTTAGTGAAATAATAATAAAAATGATAAAGGATTATTCACAATCGCGTGCTAGATTTTCTGTATTCATAACATTTGACCCTTCAGTTAATGTGATATTTACGGCGCCCTCACGTAGCGCCTGGCGTGAGGAATAGCAATAAACCGCTCACCTTGAACTCTAACTATAATATTTCGTAATTAAAATTTTATTAAAGGGTCGTTAAATTGTTTGTCATCGCTTGCTTTGATTGTAACATTCATATAAAGGTGTTTTCTTTGGGTTAATATGAAATGTTTATGACATTGTTTTTGTATACTTGCTATTATGGTAATCTTGCTATATGTCTTTATTTCAAATATTTATTTACCTATTTGAAAATGATAGACTCTAGCTGGACGTTTTTATAAAAATCTTATCTGAAAATCTGCATAAATAGAGTATAAGAATGTCATACCGGTAAAAGAAAGAAGAAGATAATGATCGTCAAGTAAAAATAAATATTTCATTAGAGTTAAGAGTTTCAGTTTTATAAAATTATAGAATATAATGCTCACATAACGAAGTGTCAAGCTATAAAAGGGAAAGAAAAATCTTGGAAAATACCGTAAATCATATCTATTTACGAACATTCCTTATTTGTATGGCATAAGTTATCGCAATCGCAGGCTCGTGGGAATGTCGTAATAAATCTTATCCAATCACGATATTACTTATATCAAAGCGGAGTTAATGAAGGGAAAGTTTTTCGATGAAAATTAGTTTTTCGCTAAAATTTATTGATGGATGAATATAGAAATCTCAGAAGTACTCTATAACAAAATTCCTGATCAAGAACTGTTCGTTACAAACAAATAGACCAAAGATCACCTTTCTATAAGATGCTTTTAGTTTCAGTTTTTTCTATATAATTGTCTCGATCCATAAGTTGCAGAACAACCATTTACACCAGCTCTTTTAACATATCATTCAATTTTCTTTGAAACCATTTAAAAAGTTTATACAACGCGAACAGCAATTCGTTGTCTGTTAAACCGATGCTAATCTAGGTCGCTACTATGTATTATGTGTGTCTGTACGTACGTCAGCAAACATTGGAAAATGAGCGAACCGTGGAATAACTTCCGCTATCATATTACTGTACCAATAACTGGAACACGCTAATTTATATTACTATGTTCGTGTGTTTTGGTTACAAAAGTATTCGCGTTCTGCATGAAACAAATTTGTTGTTCTAGGAAAATAAGCATTAGTAAAAAGTTGATTTTAACCTCATGTCGAAGATACAGAAACCGAACCGAACTTGGCCAGCGTGGTGGATGGCCTGAACCCTCAAAGAAGGCCCGTGTCCTTGCAGTGGGAACATAGAGAGCTGATGATGATGATGATGATGAAAAAGGTGAATAAAATGTTCCCGTGACTCTTCTAATATATAGTTTAAATACATGCACACATTTCAATAACTACAAATTCTACGTGCGTATAATCGTTGAAGACGCTCTACAATTTCTAATGATTGCCATAAAAGCATAAAGAGCAGAAGATGATTGAATTTTTCTGTAATTAAGAATCGTTATTTCATTTTTCCACAACATATTAAAACAAATTCGAAGATAATTATGTGATTTTATCTAACACCTAAATGTAGATACGAATTCATATTATCAAAGAAAATTATATTGTAACTTGATTGTAACACATAAATATTCTATTAAAGGTAACTTTGAGTTAATCAAATGTCCAAGTCTAGAAAATTCCATATTATATGGATTGTAATGACCATTTGAGTATGAAGTAAGAATTTAAAAAATCTAGGTAAGTGCCTTGAAATGCAACCTGTTTTAAACATTACCTTTAGGTAGGTTGCAAATAAAATTTTAAACATTATCTATCGTTAGGTAGGTTCCAAATGAATAAATTTGATCCAAATTTTGTGTTGTAACACTTAATGCATTATTCTTCAAAGGAAACAACACTCAAGAAAGAAAAGCTTATTATTGTATGAAACTAGTGCAGCTTTGAGCTTTGAGCGTATAATTTAAAGAAGGAAGCGATCGTCATATAAACACGCTCTCATTTCCCTCAGGGAACGAACTCTGACGTCATCATTGTATATTGCATTTACTTTGCAATGCCTTTTAAAGAATCGTCATAAGTATTGATAATTTAATGTAAAGGCTATTATAGAGCATAATATTTTAATTCACAGTATAACTTATTTATTAAGTGTTATAATTCAAAATCGATTCAGTTCTTTTCACGTAATTGAGCAAAATCTGAATCTAAATTTATTCGTGTTAAATAATAATTTGTCTCAAAAACCATTGAACAAAACACTGTCTTTTTAAATTTCTCCAAATTATATTTGAACATACAACCATAATAATATGAACTTTGGAAATTTTTGACCATTAATATTATAATAATGTAAAATCGCCTCTAAACATTACTAACGCTTCACTTGACCAGAAGAGATGTGAATTAGAATGTTTTCCTTGTAAAGTGTTTGTCCACTCAGAGCTCTTACAGTGCTCTGTTTGTAGAGTAGAGTGGTTGAACTAGGGCTTGTTATGTCTAATCCGCATTATAACTGTAAGTTAGTGTTAAAATAGGAATACTAAGAGAAGCTTTTGTCTTGTAACTCTGGAAAATATATTTACCACTAGCTTCCGCCCGCTGCTTCGCCCGCGTGGTGTTTTAATAAAAGGTAGCCTATGTTCTTTCTCAGGGTCTAAAGATTGTCTGTGCCAAATTTCATCAGAATCGGTTGAGAGGTTTAAGCGGGAAAGCGTAACAGACAGACAGACAGTCAGAGTTACTTTCGCATTTATAATATTAGTAGGAATATATATTGATTACCTTAAATTTTCTTTCATATACCTTTACAGTCATTTCATGTCCCGATCATTGATTAACGAAGTTAAAGTTCATTTTATTGTCACAGAAAATTCCCAAATGAAACATTTTTCATTGATAAAGAAAATAAAAGACATTCATTCCTTTATTTGAAAAGAATGTCTTCTATTCTGTTAATAAATAATTGAAGAAATTTTAGTGATCTAAATTAATTTTTTGCGGTCAATTCTAATTTAAAACATTTTTCGTGTCTACTAATAAAAATATTTGTAGCTGACTTCTACAGGATTATTTTCAGGTAAGATTAGATCTGGGATAAATCAGAAAGTCACTCAGACGAAACTGCACCAGGAAAATAATAAGTTTCTGGAAGAAATAAGTGACATTCCATATAAATAGCACTTTCTTGTGTTTGATTACATCTACGACAACATGAGATATACGAATTTAAGATATGTATAAAAATGACTGGTTTTGCCTGTGTTACCAATTTGACAAAACTGCATGATTTTTAAAGTATCATTTTACTGTAGTTCCTTAATTTTAGTCCCAATGTCAGTAATATTATAAAATATAATTTCATAGAAATAAAAGTGATTCCACTTTAACATCAATTACTAAGAAATCGAGTCTAAGAGCTTCCTACGTAGTTTATGAAGTGACTTAAAATTAATAGCCGTCTTAATTTATGTACACGATTACAGCGGTCAGTAACTCGGGGAGAAACGTGATGTTCAAACAGACATGTTTATTATTCAGATAACAATGTTTATTCCAGTTGGAATTTCGCTTGATGGCTCTATAAATATGTATTACAATATTGGTCGTTGTATAGTTAACGTTCAAGATGATAATTATACATATTAGAAAAATGCCTGTCTTTAAATTCGTTTTATGAAATCCAATAGCTTTTTATAAGAATGTCATAATGGCTTGGGGCAACCAAAAATTCTGGATTGTGTTGAGCTGAAGCTCAGTAATATAATCAGAAAAATCTAGAAAGAAATGAATAGATTTTGCGTATTTGCCAGAAACGCTATTAGTATTATTACGACTCTATAGAATGGAAAACCTTTTAGAAGAAACAATGAAGATCAAACGGAAGCTAATGTATGATGATTCAAATTAATGTTTTTGTGTAATCTAACAGGAATGTAACACACACAAATATGAAAGTTTTGTGCGGTCATATTGATCTAGGTTATAGGTATGAGGTTTAAACTTAAAATTCCATTTTAGCAATTGTAAGGTACACTAGTCTACACTATTCACTAAGTAAATAGATATTATATGTGTAAAGTTTCTTGTTTCAATTGTCTCCTTCCCTTACTTCAAAAATCTGTAATAGGTTTAAAAAAATCTCAAAATAAAATATTGCTAAGCAGTTACTAAAAGTGCTGCTATCAAAAGACATGAAATGTAGAAATATTATTCGTAAAATCTGAAAATAAAATGAGATTTTTACAAGTACAAATATTCACAAAATACTGTCGCGACAATTGAATTGTCAGTGAGATTCTTGTGATCGAGAATCTGATTTAGATTTGAGTAAAACGAAGTTATGTGTCCACGTGTACAGCTTCGCTGATCGTAGGAACACGTAGGAGGAAAGTTGACATCCAAATATATTTGTTTATGCAAAATATTGAGTATTGAAGGAGAGTGCGTGACATCTCATCTCATCTCAGAGAATTCCTAGATTTTCACTATTGGATAAAATAAAGATAAACATGAGTTTCTGACTGGTGGTTCTGGATATATTTGAAGTTTATGTTTTGTAAAATTGTAAGGTGTGAATGGTTGATTATCGCTAATATATTTATTGAGGCTATTTAATAGTGCCCGTCTTGCTTAATTCCAAACTTCAATATTTTCTGTATAATTGTAAATTAACCTGAGAATATTCGATACATACATATAAAATACAATAGTAGCGTTTAGTACTCTCTAAATTGTATCTATTTTAGGTTAAGCTATCCTCAAATCTGTTCCATATTTCGGAAATCCACGTTTGTTTACACTAGTACCACAAAGAGGCACAAACATTGGTGTATTTCCCGCACTACCGTGTCAGTTCATCGTGCTATTTTCGATTGGTGTTTGGCACATGGTCGTCGATAAAGCGGTTATCGGTTACGCTGAAAGTCTACATCAAAGTGCGCCGTAAATTCTCTTGGAGTTGGCTTTATTATACGCTGGGATGGTGGTACGCGAGCGTGTGTGTCGTTGCGTTTTATATATACGTAATGTAAGAGAAAATAATTTTGCTCTAATTAGATGTCGATTTAATAATAAGCTGTTTAAATATTTCTAACTTAGTAATAAGAAATCTAACGGTTATCATTCGATCGATCAGTTCAAATCAGTTAGTATGACAATATATTCATTTTACACGCTTCATTTCCCTTTAGTTATAGAAAATTAGAGAATCCATTCCCGTTATTTGATTTAAAAGAATAAGTATTTCACTCGTCTCGTCAAATTTTATTACTCTGAGTCTTCGAGTTACCACACTTCACATGTAAAATAGTTTTACTACTATTTTATAAATACTTCCTTCACATGTGGTTGTGGTCAGTAGTTGAACGTTCGTGTATACGCCGCCTTACATTATTAGCTTGTAAAGTTTTACGAGTCGGAAGAGCGAGCTCTATCAATCATTGCGGTCGTTATGATTTGTGATACAACGGTGTCTGTGTGTATGCGAGAAATTACTTCTCACTGTCGCCAGTAAGAGGGTTTAATTAACTACAGATTTAGATCCAACATTTGATTTAGATCAGAATAGCATGTTGGAATAAAAGATTATTTTGTTTAGAATTTTTCAGTACCTAAGAAGAAAAAAACGATGGGATTAATAATTAAATTATATTTTGCGATAAAAACATATTATGGTGAAGTCAGGACTCAGGAAATAAATAACTAGAGGATATAACTTTATTAGGTTACACTCTATATTTCTTACTCTCCCGAAAATAATCTAAATCACCGAGACTTTAACATAAAATTGAATAAACAAACATTCAGCTAGACTTAACATCCCCAAGTTCATTGCATCGTAAAACTAATAAAAATATACGAAGCGTCAAATCTTAAGCTTGCATTATTTATGTATCTTCTATCTTATATATTTTTTTACAGTCAGGTGAAGGTCACTTCCAAAAAAATGTGGAACAATTTTCCCGCTCATATCTCACGTAAAAATAACATACGCCAGACAGAGTTTAATAGTTATACTTATAACAATACTTTTACGATCCTAGGATTTACAGTAGGGCTGTCACATGAAACAACACTCAATATATTACTCGTATATATGTGAGAATGTCGTTTCGTAGTGATTTTAAATAAAACAGACTTTTGCCATGAGTTTAGCATCAATTGTAGTATAAGAGTCTGATGAATTTTCTCTTTCTCTCTTTAAGAACCAACTAAAAAGATTATTATCCAAGTTTAATCTTAACTAAATATAAACTACTATTACCCATGTGCTATTTACTATACCACCCATCGGTACCCGACTGCTATTCTTTACAGTTTGAATAGTCAAATTATACCTAGTTTATGGTAAGATCGACTTTATATACTATGCCATAATTTTTTTTACTTTTGCTTTATTTATGACACTATAGAAATGACTTATAATATATCAAGAGAATCAATGTCTAGTCGATTTTGGTTTATGAGTACAATCATAATAATATTTTATTGCTTCTTATAACCATTGATGTTTATCTAATCTAATAAATTCTTACCTTAATTCGGTAGGTACCATACATAATTTCAGAATCATCATGGAAGCTATTTGTAAAATTAATCCTTTTGTACATATACTTGCTTCTTTACCTTGAACCATAAAAATGCTGCTTATTTATGTGTAAGTCATCTTAACCAATGACGTCACAGGTGAAACGAAGCACCTTTCATTTCCTGTCTTTGTCTTTATCCCTATGCTCCCACGCAGCAAGCGGCAACCCTGTTCACAGTCGATTGCGTAATTACCGTGTATCCGCACATTCCACATTATTTATATAAACATCTGTATTTATAGCTGAGGTCGCCACACAAGGACGCCCATTCATTGTTGTTATCAATGAACATGTGAAATTTTAGTTTTCTAAGTATTTACGTTGGTACTACAAAACAAACAAACAATTTTAAGTTTAAATGACTCAACCGGATGAAACATTTTACTGTTTATACGCCTGCAACAATACTGAGAATGACTAAGAAGTTACAGCTTCGCCTATTGGGATGCCCGCATGAGATTTTCAGACGACCGACCAGCGGCGGCCTGCAAACAAAATAAAGGAAATTTCTTTATACAAAACTATCTCTTCACTTCGCTGGGATGAAATAAATTCCTTCAAGTTCTGTTTTGTCAATAAAAATTATTCTTATTGGAGATTTCACTTTTTTTTTAAGTCTTCACTTTTAAATATAATAATTTCACATCGAATGCCGTCAATAGATGTTCTCCATCCATTCGGTAGGAAGTAAGCTCCAGACTTTGCAATATTATGTTATTGAATTTTTAAAGTACGTAGGATTGTACGGGATTATCTCGAGATGAGTTCGCTCGTTTCTCATAAATAACAAAAATGTTAAACAAGAAATTCATAGCCGTCGTTTCCTCAGTATACCTACAAAAAGTATCTGTATATAATTAAATATCAATAAATAGTAAATACTAGCAATATTTTTAAAAATAAAACTTATTTTATGAAAACTAAAACCTCATCACAGAGTTAAAAGTTCTTACGATAAAAGTATGAACATTCTAGAAGTTATGTTCAAATAATTGTACCGTTAACCGTACAATAACCATCATTTTCATTTGTTTCAAACGCAAATCTTCTTCAATCATATCACGTAAAATAATTTCAAAACATCAATCATAATATGCAAAAATATATGCCTGAAAAAACAATGCACGATAAATAAAAGCCCATTAAACATACATAGGTAATATCATATTCATCCTATGTACCATAATATCAAACATTCCGTCCTAATGTATGTTTGTTCGCAACATCAAAGGTAATGCAAATAGAATGACAATGATAAAAACGTAACATTCGAATTATTTATTGAGATACCGTTCGCGGGGTAATAGCAAACATGCGAAATATTCAGAGCGGAATTTTTCGAGTCATAAACACATTTATTCTTTTTTGAAAGTGGATTTATTACGTGATCTAGCTTATGTGTAATGTTAAATTCATCAGTATTTATGTAAAAAAAGTTCTACAGTTTTAACGTGTGTATGTGTGATTTATTATATCTTTTAAATGCCTTAGATTTGTAATACGTATTTACACCTTACATTATCTTTGTTGTAAATATTAGGTATAGTTTGTATGTATTATTTACAGTCTGTACACTAATTTTTGAATTAAATCTAAGACTTGAAATCTATTAGTGAGGAAGTATAGTAACATTAATTTTAATTTCATTAGATAATTTGTTTTGTTAGGTGAACATCGACTCCAATCAACTACAAGCTTATCTTTTCAATTACACGGAAAATTTACAAGAATTTTACAAAGATCGGAATAAAGATAGGTATTATCTTCTATTGATGAAATTCGATATTTTTTCGATATTCCTTCCTATATAATTACATTCGAAAATTAAGCTTGGATAAAAACAAATAAGTATATAAGGTTGTATTGATGAATATTTTATTAATCTTATTCTCTCATAGATCAAAAGACGGAAACCGATTTACAAATTTATATACGATTATAAAAGTAATTAAGAAAATTTACAAAGAGCAGCGTCGTCTTATCTAAAAACCTAAAGAAGATTCGCAAGATATCATTCAAAGATATCGAAGTTAAAAAAGGAACCGATGAGAATTAATTCCATCTTGGTCTTTGTAAATACTCTTTTCTTATTTCAATTCCTGTATAGCAGAGTTCCCGCAAATAATTTTCCGTGGTTTTCCTTTTTAATTTGTGAGAATCGAACCCACGCCTCTTCGCAGACAAGGTCACTACCCACTCCTAAAATCCGTCGTTATTTATAGAGTCAATATAGACAAACCTTTCTACGAATGCCTTTGCAGTTCAGAATATTCTATAATCATTTACACATGAGAATATTCATAGATAGTATTTCATATACTAATATATATAGATAGTTTTCTTGTTAAACCTCAATTTTATGATAGTACATTTGGGTTCAATATCAATTTAAGAGTACCTAAATCGAATATTCTCTTCCAAGTAACTTCAATGTACTGAATTCTTATTACATTCTCATATAGTTACAGATGGATTCCTAGTTATTACCAGTAATATCGGATATAAATAATTGAACTCGCAAATACGCAGTAACTTGTATTTGTGTTGCCAAATCTGAGTCTCATATTTTAGCAATAATCGAATTGAAATATGTTCCCGGAACATTTCGTTTATTTATTGGACATATATTAGATTGGATTTAATGGAGCACATATTTTAGGAGATTTGAGGGTTTAAGTGATTTTTAATATAGGTATGTACCTATACTATTATAAAGGCGAAAGTTTGTATGGATGTATGGATGTATGGATTTATGGATGTATGGATGTTTGTTACTCTTTCACGTATAAACTACTGAACCGATTACAATGAAATTTAGCACACATATAGAGGGTAACATGGATTAACACATAGGATAGGTTTTATCCCGGAAATCCCACGGGAACGGGAACTATGGGGGTTTTCCTTTGAAAATGCGGGCTAAGCCGCGGGCGGAAATCTAGTGTAGGTACCTAAGTATATAGTTAGGATAATACTTATTGGAATTAAAGGGATAGTATAATAATGGGTTTGTTCTATAATATATATAGCTATGATTTGATTTATAAGTAAGGTTCCGTGCCCACATTTGGGGAATGTAGAGACAAAAGCGTTTACCACCTGTTGCATCTATTCTCTTTGGAGCTGAATGTCCTATGCCAAAAATAATATTATTCAAAGTTCTTCCTTGGAATTCATCCACACAACCGCAATGAATTTACGGCGATTAAAGTAATAATTATCTAATTAAGTAATCTGCAACGGCATCTACTATAAATACGACTACGAGTTAAATATACCTAAAGTGCGTAGTTCCGCATTTAACAGTCAATCAGTCTTGTTACCTTTTAGGCTTTGATGAATGTAATACAATGATACGAAATAATTATTAATTTAGATAAATATAAAAAACATAGTATTTTATTATTACGAATCTATAGTAATATTATAAAGCTGAAGAGTTTGTTTGTTTGAACGCGCTAATCTCTGGAACTACTGGTCTGATTTGAAAAATTATTTCGGTGTTAGATAGCCCATTTATCGAGGAAGGCTATAGGCTATATCATCACGCTAATACCAACAGGAGCGGAGCAATGTGGGTGAAACCGCGAAGCACAGCTAATATTACCTACATAATGCAGTGGTGGCTTAGTACTTCAAAATTCAAATCAATAAGTGTTCAAAAATAAACCATTACTAAAATAATTAACAGGTAATCATAAACAGCGAGCAGCGAGTGCGTAATTGTAAACAAAGGAGAACAAGTGGGCCAAGTGACGTGACTCACATCGCCTGATACAGTTTATGGCGGATTATCGATGAAATGCTCTCTTGGACTACAATAATATGTAGAACAATATGCTTTTATGAATCATATACATTTACTTACTGCTTTGGATAGAAGTTAAAACAGCAATATGCTTCTTTTTCGGTCACGGTGACTAAATTCGAATGAACCAGCCAAACTTACGCTGCAGGGGTATAAATTATAGAATAATGCCCTGAAATGAAGCATAAAAACAAACAGATTATTTACAATATTTACACTCCTTAAGGCTGTGCTATAGACCACATAATATAGAGTGCTATTTCTTCACACTTTGTATCTATACTGTAGTTATGGTAAGAGTGCTTTTCTGAGAAATCTATTACAGGTCATAAAATGAAAGTACCTACTACCTACCTATGTGGAACGATACATAAATTTATGATACCTATAAATCACAACTTCCAAATATCCAATAAAAACATTTTGTTCGAGAAGAGGTTAGATTAATAAATGTCTGTAGAGTCGTATCTGTTAGATTTGTAGTGGTTTATGTGGTTACAAATTGCCGTCACCTTTACAAGCTAGTAGATCTTAATCTTCACCATACCATCATAATGTAACGCAAATAATAATAATTACGTTTTATTACCAAAACAAGAGGAATTATGAACCTATTATAACCTTACGATAATTTCTATACCGCACAGATTTACCACAAAAATACGTTTTGTCGTTTCCGTAAATACATAATTTTGTGAGTAATAATTTGTGGTCATACATTTGAACAGTTCGTAGAATCGGAGTGTTACTGCCGCGACTTGCAATCTAAACGTAACCAAAATAGTTTGCACGATATTAAACATTGTATTTATGTACCAACACGGCTATTTACTAGAACAAATACATCCAACTAATTTCTTTGAACTCAAATTGCACATGTTTAAGATGATAATAATTATTATATTATACTAGCCTTCCAGCTTCCTGGAGAACTAAGGCATTCATTGGTGAAAACAAACCAATCAATCTATCAAAACAGTATATAAATCAGTGTAGTCGTTTTTGAGTTTATCGGCCTTTTAATATTGAAGTTGATTTCATATTGTATCTTTACAGAAAAATAAGAAATATTTTTATAATATAAGAACAAGAAGAACGGAAGCTAATTATTAGAAAATGGGAGAGCTGTAGAGATAATGTTTCAATGTAACCATGTAGATTAACTATGCATCTACATAACTATCTATACTAATATGTATTATATAGCTGAAGAGTTTGTTTGTTTGATCGCGCTAATCTCAGGAACTACTGGTCCGATTTGAAATTTTTTTTGGGTGTTAGATAGCCCATTCATGGGAGGAAGGCAATAGGCTATAGGTATATCATCACGCTAAGACCAACAGGAACGGAGCAACGCGGGTAAAACCGCGCGGCACAGCTAGTATTTAATATACTAGGTACCTACTAAAAACTGTGCTTATCACATAATCAACGCATTTAATTAGTATACGATTTAAGAAAAATAGATTGCAAAAAGGTCAAGTGAAACCGAATCTATAAGTTAATATCTAAAATATTTCCCACGAGCCTGGCTCCAAATTGTTTTCATCCCAAACTAATAACGCTCTGATTGCCACTTGTCTCTCTGATATATTGGAGACAACGACATACTTCGACACTAATTAATGTTTCATACAATGAACTTCATAAAGCGTTTATTTGATGTATAGATCATATTTATCTAATGGAAAAGTACGAATGGTAGTGGCAATCTTTATTATATTTCTCTCTTATTTAAACAACTTCCATGTATGCTTCATCTATACTAATATTATAAAGCTGAAGAGTTTGTTTGTTTGGTTGAACGCGCTAATCTCGAGAGCTACTGGTCCGATTTGAAAAATTCTTTCGGTGTTAGATAGCTCATTTATCGAGGAAGGCTATAGGCTATAAATCATCACGCTACGACCAACAGGAGAGAAGCCACGGGGGTGAAACCGCGCGGAGCGGCTAGTCTTATATATGTGTGGAAGAATTCCGTCCATTTATTTAATAAATTTTATATTCCTTGTATTATTTAACACAGATTAGTATAAATCCGTTTCATGATTTAATTTATTGGTATGCATAAATTTACTAATATATTGCTGTTTGTAACTAATCTAGAAAATTCATTTGTATGCGTATTCATTCCATGAGAAATAAACCTTACTTAGCGTACCTTATTAAAAAAAAACGATGAACTTATATATGCAAATATCTATACATATAATAAAATCGTAGGAAAGTCAAAACTGTACATTGAATATTTTTTTAAAAGAATACTTGATCCATGATCTACAATCGATATAGAAGCCAAAAATATAGTTTTTAGAATTTTTGTCTGTTTGTCGGTTTGTCTGTTTGTCTGTTTGTCTGTATGTATTTCCGGGCTAATCTCAGAAAGTACTGCATAGATTTACTTCAAATTTTGCATGAATATTCCTAAGAGGTCGGGTGAGGATAGTTTAAACATATTATCATGATATCACCTTCGCGGGAGGAGCTGTGAACCTTTATTTTTCTTACATATTCCGTGTACTACGACAGCGTACAATCTAAAGACTCATGTTTAAATGTTGGTTTCGAGTAAGCCATGCTATTATCTAGCTTTACAAAATAAAAACTATGTCATTTACGTAATTTGGGCAGAGAAACAGTTTAATGAATTTAGTAGTATAAAGACAAATTTGAAACAGCGCCATCTATGAGATTTCGTAAAAATCAAATCAATTTACATGTTATCACTACTGAACAACTGTTGAAAATTAATAATTTAAATATAATCATGTTATTTATTTAACTCTTTAACCCATATCTTCCCTTCCCTATAAGGTGCGCTTATATTTCGTGTGAATATACTACATTTTTAAAAGTGAGGGTAGATGTTTATTATTTTAAGTCAAACTAGACACCATTACAATTAATCTAATATTGATTGTGTTCATTGGTTACATTTTTAATCTTCGTGTTTTATAAATTTATAAAGAATAGAAAAAATTCGATCACGAGGCGGGACTCGAACCCACATAATTTCGTGATCGAATGTTTCTATTCTTTATAAATTTATTATTTATAAATTTATATTTATAAAGCATTTGAATAAATAAATAAATAAAATTAAAATAAATGTCATAAAACCAAAAATATCAAATTCAATCTTCGTGTTTTGTGAATTTTCACCATGCGTTCCCACAAAAGGTAAGTTGTTACTTTTATAGGTATTTATTTTTATAATGATAGCAATTCATGTTTTTTATTGGTTTTATATTACACTTTTAGAATGAAATAATAAAATGATGAATTCTTTTTGACTTTTACAAGATTTTGAGGTGCGTTGGGAACAGTAGTTTGTTGATAAAATTTTATTTGTAAGTAGCTTTTTTTATTGATTTACAATTATTAACGTTTGATTTTTTATTTACAGATTCAATGTTCATAAAATTATATCGCCTTTGGAAGACTATTTCTGCTGACAATTTTACAACAACACTTTAAAATTGATGATTTGATGATGAAGATAGTGGCAGCAAGGATTAAGTGGAAATTAGTAATCATCCGCTTCGTCAATTTTTGACTGAAGTTAATGTCCAACGTATGGTTCAATCATTGGAAGTATCTCGGGTAATTTTGGAGGATATTTTTCAGGAAGGAGAGGAGGGGCAGCCAACCACATATCAAACTACTACGTTTTAGTACCGAAAAAAATGTTATTGCCAAATGAAACATAAATTTTGCACTCACAACTGTACAAGTTATGATTTTTATTCTGACTTTGCTGTTATCTGATTATAATATTTATCGTTATGGCTATCGAGGTACCGACCGTACTGGGATGAGAGTACATGATATTATACCTACTCATCATCCAGGATTGCTTAGAGCATTTTCACACTGAAAAAGATGTTTTCTTTGAATCGTAGTTGCTTCATTTATTTATTTTTAATCATTTTACATAATATGTTTTATATTTGCCCATTTTCATTATATTTTATAAATAAAATGGAACCAACATAACTTTGTTACGTAGGTATCATTTCTCTATTAATAATCCGTAGGCATATTTTCCGAGCACCCCATTTAAGGTGCGGTCCTGAAATTATAAAAAGTTAATGTATACTTTTGCCTAATATAAGCTCAAGATCATTTTTAGATAAAAATAACAAAAAGAACTTATTTATTAAAATTTAGTAGATAAAAGAAATTATGTTACGATTTTATAAGAAAACACAGTATATTTATTAGGCGGCGGTGATCTCTTCCAGGCAAAAGATATTCATCAGCTCAATAAAATTGAATAGTTGTTGTTAGTTATTCTTTAAATTCACTGATTGTAATGAGCATTTCCGCATGCAAGTTGTATCGTAGTTTAGATATATCATAGTTTTGACACATTACAGTTCCAACAAAACCCTCAAATTTTTGAGCAGAGTTGAGCAAGATAATTTAAAAAATGTGCTGTGTTAAGTATTATAGAAAAGGTTAGTTCGTTGATAATTATCATTTCTTCATCATTTACATGGGTGTTGTTAAATGTTAGTAAAAATAAACTTTGACTGTTAATACTTTTGTTCAGTATTTACCTGTATGATTATTGCTTGGTAATTAATATGTATATTTTCATGTCGTATAGCTAATTATAAACATAAGTGTGATGTGAAACTAGCTGGATTTATTTTTACACACTCACAGCCATATATTTTATATTAAAATAGTGTAAATCATAATATTTTTTCACAATTAAAAATATTTCCTTTTTTCTGATGGTGTTGGCATCGAATTAAACCGCGCTGTCGTTTCGTTCACTAAAAGTGATGTTATGAGGACCGAATATGTAGCCGCCTCAACTTACGGAAACGAGAGTAACCTGCGTTGTCTGTTAGTTATTGTATAGTCGAATTTAACGTTACATGGAAATTGGAATCTAAATATATTATGTATACTTAGGTATATTAAATCTGTACATGAAATATATTTCCTAAATAACTATCACGGGGTGATTAGGGATCGACACTGATGCCAAAGAAGCAAACAGTAAAATTTTTGTCCGTATAACCGGTATAGAAACAAAAACTACTCGACGGATTTAAACGAAACTTGGTACAATTATTTTTCATATTCCTGAGCAGAGCAGTAACTCCATTTTTAAGCTTTCGTCGCGTGTGCAACCTTAATGGTTAAAGCTACACAGAAATCATGTATTCAGAAAGAAATGTTCTCCTTATTATATAAAAAATATCTCCCGACATCATAAATGTCTATCTTTTATGGTTGACTCACAATAACACGTGTAACTTCCGATAGCTTAGGAGTTCGAAGCTTTCTGATTATATTTGTCTATAACACTCTCAGTCCGTTTTAACTCAATTTTTATTTTCATGCATCAGTGCCACCTAAAAAATCTTTATCTCGAAATTCGAGCAAAGCTAAGAAAATGAGAAATAAGAGTTCTCAAGAATCGTTAGAGGTATACTCTAGGCCGAAAACAATACGTGTTATGCCGAGAACCTGAAACCGCTTCACAACGAGAATTGCGGCTCACAGCTGACCGCGAACGGCATGTACTATCCCGTGAGACCGAAACCTTCACTGAGAGGGTATAACGTCTCACAGCTGATCACGGCCGTCACATTTTATCTCGAGAATCTGAAACTTTTACTCAATATGAAGACCGTTTGACAAATGATAGGGTGCACCATAATATTATTCGATCTCTTGAAGATGAACATGAGCATAAGCAATGACTAGAGTAGGGACGCGAATATTACAATTAATTGAGACAAAAACGATTATTAAGTTTGTTTAATGAAAGATTAAGAATTGAAACTATTCGGTCTCTGGAAACGGACGAATAGCGAGAGGCCCCTCTTACTGCAGACAGATTTCGCATAGTCTTAATGACTTAGAGGTAAACATAGAAGATCAATCTACGAATTCGGTGGTGGGGTCCGACAAATATAAAAGTGGGTTTTCTTATAACCTCACAATTGATTACAGATCATCTTCTGTATAGGCGATATTAACGTAGTATGTTATTTTTGTAATGCTTTAAAGTGGAGTAAGGAGTCGGCTTTCGTTTGAAGATACACCGGAACCTTTGAAATCACTACTTTTAGAGGAACATGACGTGCAATCTAAACAGTTCTTAGACAATATTCGCTCTTATAGTAGTGCGTTTCAAATGATCCTTTGGTGCTCAACAATTATCAGAAGGTCCTTTCATGCTTACTTTTAAGATACAAGGTCAAGTTTACCATTTGATAGGATCCCTTTTGCCTGAAGGCCAACCTAAGTTTCTTTAAATATATTTTGTATTCGACTACAACGAATAGTCGAATACAAGAATTATCAATATTTCTCGAATTTAAAACTGAACTCATTTCACAATTTTAGAACATGTTTCATCAGGTTAATTCGTATGTATGCAGTTTTAAATCGACATTAGAAGCTTTTCCTCAAGATGGTGATATTAATATAAGATTGTTATAAATGTCTATCGGCACTCAGGAACTCCCTGGGCGTGTATAACGCCCAGGCCACAGTATTACAATTTTTCCTACAGCAGGGCGACGAATGTATTTTCGCATAGCAAAGGAGGGGAACTCGCGGGGGGTCAAGTGACGCGGGCCACGTACCATTAACATGCTTAGTTTGTGGTACCGAGCGCGAAAGAAAGTCATCGTGTTTTTGTTTTGTTACTATGTAAACTAACGTAATTTAATACTTAGGTACATATTCTATAACGGTGCGCTCAAACTGTTAATCTACATTTAATTTAGATTATTATTTGAAATACTAAGTAATGTAGAATTTAAATCACATTCCTTCATGTTTTCCTCAGATTTTCAATTTTCTCCGATTTTAAGATTTTCAGAGTGTTCAATTTTAATGTAGTTAAATTTTATAAGAGACAATTAAGAACATTCAAAAATAAAGTGTCACGTATTTTTTTTAAACGACGAATGACCTAAAACGACGTAATCGCGGACGAAGTCGCGGGCAACAGCTAGTTTATATAATAATTGCCAATAGCAATACGTCTTTTCTTGCTAACTTGATTAACATACATGAATGATTAAAAAGCAATTCTCCGAAGACATAAACGAGCTTTGGACAAAAACTATGTTGTATAGAGTGAACAACCTCACTATGGGACTAGTCACGGGTTCTGAGTTGTATAATTAGTTATACTGTAAACGGTTGAAAGGAAGTGACCATAGGTTTTTACATGCTACTAGAATAAGGGTTGTTTCCGAGTATAATAGACTGCATATAATAGAACAATATCCTTCAGAATATTATATACCGTTAATACCATTAACGTTGGAGGAAAGGAAAATACTAGAAAAATATGACAAGTTTATTTTATTAAGGTATTTTCCAAATAGTAATTAAAGACCAACATACATCCGCATTTCTATTCTAAAATTTAAAACTAGCGGTCCGCTCCGGCTTCGCCCGTGGTACATATTTCGCAATAAAAGGTAGCCTATGTTCTTTCTCAGGGTTTAAAGATTATCTGTGCCAAATTTCATCAAAATCGGTCCAGTAGTTTATGCGTGAAAACCATACATACATACATACAAACCTTTCCTCTTTATAATATTAGTATAGATAGTATAGATATTAGATAAGCACCTCTTATTTTAAATAAAATTTATTGCACAATATAATATTATCTAAATAAATAGATCTGTTTTTCCTTGCCCATGACCATTGCCGATTCACTTATATTTATTAAGTTTTCCCATACTTTTAGGAAAGGGTCAGAAAACTTTATAACTATTACAACTTCAGGCGTTTGGCTTTTTATATGTATATTGGATAACTTCTGTAGGGTCAGCTAGTAGATTAAATATATATATTTTTTAATTCTCTCAGGAGTTCCCACACTAATTGTAGTTGTTGATGACTAACCAATAAAAATTCCATGTTAAGTTCTAAACGGCTTCACGAATTCATTGTGTAGGAGTTTGAAGGTTTGATAAAAGTCTGTATACATATTTTCATGTAGCTACGTGATCAGGGTATCCTAGCACAACAACGTTGCCGAAACTCGACAAATACCTACGGTACATTTTTCTGTATCTACTCGCGAGTCGCGTGTGACTTAGATAAAAGAAGATTTATTATATTTCAAGCCATACGTATAATAATATTTGTAAAAATTCCGTGTGTTGTCGCTTGTAAAATTCCAGCAAAATACTTTGCGTTTTAGACCAATCTCTTCCAACCATCTGACAAAAGTTTCGTTTTTATAATGTTAATACGAAGTCCAGAAAAAGATATTATATTGTACTAGATTTCCGCCCGCGGCTTCGTCCGCATTTTCAAAGGAAAACCCGCATAGTTCCCGTTCCCGTGGGATTTCTGGGATAAAACCTATCCTATGTGTTAATCCAAGTTACCCTCTATATGTGTGCTAAATTTCATTGTAATCTTTTTTTTAACTAAATTGTATCTTTTTTTTGTGTCCATAATAAACTTATTTTCATTTCATTTCATTTCATTTCATTTCATTTCATCAGTTCAGTAGTTTTTACGTGAAAGAGTTACAAACATCCATACATCCATACATCCATACATCCTTACAAACTTTCGCCTTTATAATAGTATATTGAGATCATTTCACCTGACATTGCTGAAATAACGTCATAAAGTTATATTACCTATTGTATGAAATAAATCATGATAACTTTTATGGTGTTTCGTGCAAAAGTTGCACGTTGCGTGTGCGTTAAAATATTGTTTCCACAGTTTATGCGTCGGTGAAGCCTTTCCTTTTGTCCTTGCTAAGTACATTCCTTACCTTATAATCGTACGTTTATAAAATTAGTTCGTAAGTACATGGTATTATATTTTGATATATCCACGAATAGAACGTAGGTACCGCTGGTCGAAAGTCTTTATCATTCTAAAGACTCTCTTTCCACAACTTGTAATCTGATGAAAAATACATTCGAAATCTGAATATTAACACGAATACTATGATATGAGCTTTGTCCGGTTTCTTATCTGGAGATGAAAATCTTTCGAATTTACGTACGGGTTTTCTTATCGTAGACTTAAGTATCTATCTACGGATACTTAATAACGTGTCCCGTATATATGCGTGATCAATTCGCCACACGCTTTGGCTTATCGAAAAGATAAATGTGCGTTGATAACTCTACGAAGTGTACCTATAATGGTGCTTATTTATTAAATAACTGACACCTTTAAGTCGTTGACGAAAAATAAAGTCTCTGGGAAGCTCTTATTACTATTTGAAACATAATTACTCTTTAAATTTAAATTAGATAGTAAGGTGTATCTTGAGCTGAAATTTTAATTAACCCCTTATTGCATGAATTATTAAGGAGATGAAATAAAAATTATTTTTTTGCAAAAACGTGTTTATTAGACCTTACAATATGAGATCAGATTGAGAAAAAAAATTATTTACTTATATTATGGAAAATATGAAACGGCGCCATATATGGACTCGTATGCAGTGTTTGTTGTATTTTTTCTGTCATATATGGCTTCGTATGCAATTAGAAAAAAGTAACTAATTAATAAAATAAAAATATATTCCGGACTAATTTCACACACATGGTTGCCAAGCCCCAAACTAAACTTAGGCTTGTATCCTGAATGCTAAGTCAACTGATATACTACATATATTTTACATAAATCCTATCCTACTAATATTATAAATGCGAAAGTTTGTGAGGATGGATGTATGTGAATGTGTTTGTTTGTTACTCTTTCACGCAAATACTACTGAACCGACTTCAATGAAATTTAGCACACATAATTTAGAGGGTAACTTGGACTAACACATAGGATAGGTTTTATCCCGGAAATCCCACGGGAACGGGAACTATGCGGGGTTTTCTTTGAAAAAGCGGGCGAGGCTGAGGGCGAAATGTTAGTACTTTATATGGATATTGGATACCTACCTAAATAACACCCAGAATCACAGCCAACTTATGTGAAATTGCTTAAAACAATTACGTTTGTGATTATAACATAAAAACACGTTATATTTTTCACATAATGTGAAGGAACGAAATTGGAACAATATAGGCATATCTGACGGGTGTTCTTCTTCCAAATTGGGTAATGACTAATCCCATCAGATCGTACAGAATCAAAGTGAAAATCTAGATGTCTTGCAGGAGTTTTTCGTAGCTTTTTTGCGGCAATTGGCGAGTCAGGAATACTGAGGAGACTCCAGAGATGCCGATGTTCATAAGTTTTTGAGAGACGACCACGTCTTTTGGTAATAAGAGCTTTCCCTGACTTTCGCATTTGATCTGAAACGGCTAATTAAAAATCATACAGTGGCATATAGCATGAGTCTGTATTTATTGATGATGGTATGATATTTACATGCTTAGCAGTGAGATTAAAGTGTCCAGGATCGATACTGGAACAATCAGTGAAAGTATCCTTGAATGCATACCGAGCCACATATGACATAATATATTTTGGACGGAATGCATACGAAGCCAAATATGACAGATTTGGAAAAGTACAAAAATAACATGATAAAAGCAAAAAACAACCAAACCAAATGTTTTACCTTATTTTAGAAAGACTAAAGAATGAAGTAATATTTTTTTTCATGGCTTTACTCACCTTTTTGATATTGAAATCTTAATTTGAAAATCACGGTTTTTTCCGCGCACCCAAACCGTCGCACGCGCTAGACTAAATCTATAATATATCTGATGGATAATATTTACACTGTATAAATTAATTACATTCCAATTCTCGATGAAATGCTGTTTAAGATGTATGGTAGTTTTTTTAGATATTGTTTATAGTTAGCCTATAAAAAATTCATGAACTTCGTCGTCCATAGATGGCTTTGTATGCGGTAAGGGGTTAAAGAGGTTCTTTCCTTTCAAAATTAGGTGAACCAAATAGACGGAGAATCTTTTTAAAAATTACTATTCATTTTGGCAATACAAGCACAATCTCAAATATAAATTCTACGTAAAAAATTACGCAAGCATTTTGTTCACGTTCATAGAATTACGACCACCACTTAGCACTACCAAAGTTGTAAAATATTCAATTTTCACCATCATTAATTTTAAAATTACATCATAATTGTTCCAGGAAACGTTCACATAACCGAAAATCAATACTAAAAGCTTTATAGCGACAAATTAAATTAAATTTGGTACCACTTTCGGATGTGGGGCGCCGCGTCCGCTCTGCTAACTCAATAAATAAATAAACCATAAAAATGTACTAAATATTGTTTATATTTATTAAGTTTAAACTGTAATCATTGCTTTGACTCGAAGGTTAGGCAAATTATTAGTTTCTGATTAACCTACAGCAATATTTTAATTTTCAATATCGACGTTCTTGCATTTTTTTCTCCGATTTCATCAAACAATGTTTTATCAACACTATCTACTCTTGAATATCTCAATATTGTCCTACGTATTGCCTAAATTCCTAAAAAAATAGTGCTTATTAATAAATTCAAATGAAGGTTTGTATATTTATATGTTTGTAAAAACACGGTTAAAATAGGAGCTACTAGATGAATGTAAAATTAAGTTTATCAATAGGTCGGGTTATACCTACCGGGTGACTTTGTCGTTTTCGTAAATAATTAAATACTTAATAAAATAAAATATTTTACTTCAACGAAATAATACTGTAAATGCACGTAAATGTCACCGTATTAAAATAATAGTACTAATGAGTAAGACTGAAGTCTGAATAGTTTCAAGGTTGCAATGTTACAGTGTTCCAGAACTTTCCACTTACAACCAGGCGGACTTCACAGGCGGCTCTATTTATTGCTCTATGGAGAAAACACTTAGTAGGTAAAAAAATATTGTTAGTACATTGCGTCACCAAATAATTGTACTTAAATATGATGTGAAACACATAATGATGAATAAATATTGTAAATTGTCTTTTAGTCTGGGTGGATTGTGGAACAGATAGAAGAGAACTTTCAGTAATATACAGTTTGAGATCTAATCACTTAAATTAGTTGCAGATAGTGATAAACGAGCTACATAAAACTATTTTAAATAATTTATTCAATCTATTCTTTTATGGATAAGTAGATAATAAACATTGAGGCAGATTTACTCTCTTTTTTAGTTTTCACGGCGGATATAGCCTTCCTGTAGTATCGTTCTAAGCTTTATGCGAGAGGGGTGGTCAGTGTCCAGTGATAGATAGCGTACCAAGCTGAAAAATAATAATTAATTTGATTAAATTAGCTGTTCTTCTAGTCTCTAAACTCCGACCCTGATCTTTTAATAAAACTCTGACAGACAACTTAATTACTTCACGTGATGTTTCGTTGCACAATCCTTCGTTAAAAACAACTTGCCACTTCATTAGCAGGAATCAGAAAAAGCGCCAGTACAACTTTGAATTGAGAAAAAGTTCACTAAGTTCACTATAATATTAAATGTACTTAAATTTTTATATAATGTCGGTGTTCAGTGAATGTTACTGGATCCCACAAACCCTATCAAGTATATTAATATGAAGTAAATATTGACTATAGTAGAGGAAAATATACTTAAATGAAAGCTACATTCGATCTGGATTGCAAGCAAACGACACCAAGAACTGCAGCTAATATTCTATGAGGACATTAACTTATCTCAAGTTCATGAAGAAGCATAGGAAAATCTAGCAAAAATTGAATATATTTGCTCTTTGAACACAATGCACATTATTTTTTACAATAAAAATGAGAGTGAGTATCAAAGAAAGCTCTCCAAAAATACATGCAATAAAGCTGTCGTTGCGGTGTAGCGCTATATCTGGCGTCCAATACTTCGACCACACCGCGGGTCAGCGTGATGCAGAGGTCACTGGCCTTTGCATGCGGCGTGATGAAAAGAAAATTCGTAGCGGGAAAATCTTGTGAAGCAAATTATTAATTGCATATTCGAGTATAACATTTTCTTATGCGTTGTGGTAAATCCTACATAAAGTGTATATGCAATAAAACATATTTTGATTTCATGCAATTATAAACCAACTAGATTACCACCCGGGCCCTCGCCCACGTTTTCAAAGAAAAACCCCCATAGTTTCCTTCCCTGTGAGATTTCCGCGAAAAAAATCCTTGTCTTATTTTAGGGTCTTCAGCTACACAAATAAATAAAATATTGTTATCGGTTCAGTAGTATTTGCGTGATAGATTAACAAACATCCATCCTCAAAAACTTTGTATAAGATACAATTAGAAATTATACCATTTTTAATAGATTTAAAAATCGACGTGTTTATAATCGTTATTTAACGACGTTTCGAACACTATCCCAAGCCACTCAACACCTCGACATTTAAAAAGATCTTTCACATCTAAAGAAAAAATTTCCATCGAAAAATCAAAATTATAACAGGTAAAATGACCTTCACTGTCCTACAAGTTTATAGCAATGTCATCGAACTGAATAGTTTTCTGAAGCCGAGTAAACCGAGAAGCCTACAAATTAATTAAAGCGACTAACTTTCGTCTATCTTTAGACTTAATAATAGTACACAAATTAAATTCTATACCTAATATTTTTTCTTCATAATCAATGCATCATTAGAAGGAATATAGTATGTTAACATAATTTTAATAAACTTTTTGTATGACTTGTAACCTATTATTAGTCTGTGCTTGTAACACTATTTATTTTAATTTTGACAAAGATTTTACATAACTGTACGTAGGCATGCGTAAATATTAACCCTTCTTCAACATGAAATACCTTAACGTACCTACACAAATAATCCCACTATGATGTGGAAAAGCAGATTATTATTTTAACCTGTAAACCTTGTTAAACCTCAGATTTATAAGACGCGGGCGGAAAGCTCGTTAACACATACATAAAATTATAGTGTCATAAAAATATTATGATCTGAAAAATATTGTTCCCACAGGGTTCATCGCATTTGGCACAGGCGTTTCCCCAATTAGCAACAGCGACTGTCACTGACCGCCTTTGATTTTATTCAACACGATCCGAACGCTGTACAAGGCAGATGCGATAATTGACTTATTTATGAAATCAATCGAAATATTTCGTTAAACGTTCACTGTGAAAGATTGTTTCGTACTTTATAAACAAGTTCCCATTATATTCGTTTATTTAAACATGGTTTTTAACAGTTTGGCGAAAAAGCGGTGAGATGTAAAATCTATGCCAAACACACACACATACACATACATCTGTATGTGTACATAGACACACACGCACGCATACAGATACATAGAACAAGCTATTTATCAACTGTTCGTTGTAATGTGACATTCGAACTCTTTCAATTTCAATTATTATTGTAACAATATATAATATGAAACTCTATCTTCAAAGCTCTACAATGGTCTAAGAAAACTTTGTGCATTGTGCCTGCACAATGCTCATTCTTATCGATGTTTTTTTTTATCATTGTAGTATCTCATACATCGAAGAAATATTAAATTTTTGTTCCCTTAACATCCACAATTGCTAGAAATATATGTCAACTAGCCCATACCACCTCCATCAATTACATCCGACCGACTCGTAGCATTTGTTCGCAGAAGACCTAAGAACTAGTAATTAAACAATTCTCAGAAGGCCTAATTTATCCCGGCGCCACTTATCTCGTAATGACGAACATTTGACGTCAATCAATTGTATCATTATATGTGATTATGTCATACTCATATCGACACACATATTGGCAAAACTCTCGCAATCAAATATGTATTGGGTAGGTTTTGATTAAAATACGATTGCTATAAACGTGTTAGTACAGGTTTATCTATATGTGATATGCGCACAGGATATGCGTTTGTTTACAAACATTCTTCTGTCAGATAACAAATCTGGAAAATAAGTATTTTTCAAGATCGCTTAATTAAATCTGTAATACAATGAAAACTGTGAAATATAAAACATTTTTAATATTTTTTTCTAGTGTATGTTCCAATTTCAATTTTCTGCTCTCTTATTTGCTAAACCTTGTGTTGTTTATGAAAAAATCGCATACCTACCTAAGGTGGTTTTAAGGTAGTTTAAAAAAAAAAAAACATCTACTTGATTTTATTCACATTCAATGATATATCTAAACTGTTTGTACATCGGTGTACATACTTATCTCTATGTTAAGTATGTACTATTAATACTTAAATTATACTCAAACATCACTTAAATTGGACGCGTGTGACCATGATAAAAAGATACATGCAAGAATTTTTGAAGATGAGGAATTTGTAGAAGATTGTTTTGAACAGTGTAAAATAATTCTGTATTAAAAAAATCACGTCAGACGCATTGTCACTTCTCCGCTCAATGTCATACAAAAATATTATTTATGTGTTTTCGCTGTATTTCCTCGAGAGAGCCGGAAGCCATTTATCTTCAACCGAAAATTATGATATCATTAAACTGAACTCATAAATTCGCAAATTGAGCACTCACTATTTTTGAATTTATTTATGCGAAACATGTGCAAATAGATCTAAGGAAAGATACACTTCCGTGTAACATTTATCTGTATCTTTGTATTCATTACCATTCTATGTTTTGCCAGAAAGAAACTGTGTTCAAAATATTTCTGCCATGATAAAGAGTATCTACTACAAAACCAGTAACTTCAGATTTGACTTTTACGGCTTATAACACAACTTCAAGAGTGAGTAAAATTATCTTCTGTTACGGGGACAGCACATGACAGGGCGTACTCTACACGAAATAATTGCAAAACCAAACCATTAGAATAGACAATAATTACAGTCGATAATTGACTAATTAATTAAGTTATCAATTAATTTATTAATACACATCAAATGTAACTCTTATACTAGTTGTGAGCTCAGATCGTCACATTACTAGTTGCATATTTAGTTCTAGAAGTTTATTTTGGCCGTCTCGAAGTCGATAAACCCAATTAATTGTTATTCAGCAGCTTTTAAACCAGTCGCCGAAGTCTTGGGGTCTATTACAGATATAATTGAATTTCATCGGAATCAAATTTGTAACTCTGTGAAAGCTATTCGTGTTTGTTTACGCAAAACTTGTTATACAAGTTTATGAGCCAAATTGTTGATGTTATTTTGATAAAAAAATTATTAATAAAAACTTAATTAAATTTTTAGTAAAACAGTTTTTTTATATGATGATACTTCTAGGTAACTTTCATGAACAAATTTCAAGTCAAGAACAGAAGCTCTACCTATAGTAATACATACTATATTGTATAAATAACTAACTGAAAAATAGTCAGTAACTGTAATTAGTCTCAACTCCGTCATTCACAAGCATCCCACAAGCTTCTACAAGACTAATTCCCATACAGGTGCATGTCCAGTTATAACTATGGTAATATCGATATTTAATATTATACTCATGCCGATTGTGTAGCTGATTGAAAGCTCTAAACTGTCGTATGAATATAAATCGATGTGAGTGCATCGCAAATACTGTGTCGCTTTCTTGGAGACTCGATACATCTGCTCGTGTTTATATTTGAGAATAAATATAATATATTCACAGTATTATAATAGATACGATCTCATTCTACTGTATTAAGAGTGAAATAAAACAATAATTAATAAGTAAAAAATTTTTTTTAAACAAAATCTGTACTGCGTTCATATGTAGTCAGTCCCTAATTCGTTTCCATAGCACGCATTGTATGGGCAGAATGCAAATAGCTGAGTAGCGCCGCTGCAATGAATATGTAACAAGCATTAACTTATTGAGAAACAATGAGCCAAATAAACACGGATGTAACGTCACTCGACAGCATCTCGCTCTCACTACATAATTAATTACTCTCTCTATTTTGTTTATAAGTATAATCTGTGCCAAAGACTATTGTAATGTATGTAATGTGAATTGACTATTATAAGGCTTTCCGCTCACGGCTTTGCCAGTTTCATCTTAAATTTAACAAATTATATAATAAAGCCTTCCTTGGGAATCACTTTATCTATTCAAATAAACCCCATTAAAATATGTTGCGTAATTATAAAGATTTACGCATACGGGCACATAAACAGCGGAAAGCGATTTTGTTTTATACTATGTAGTGAAGCATGCTTCATCCTGACCCACAACTATTTGCTTATCACCCGGCGAAATGATGAATGCTTTAAACCTAATTCTGAAAAAGTAGGACTCATTTCTCAAAAAAGATAAGATGTTGTAAAAGAATTTGCTAATTTTCTTTGGATGCCTCGCGAACAATACCACAGGTTGTAAGCTTGTATTATACCTATATAACTTTAATGTACTGCATTATTCAACACAAGAGGGTAGTTGAACGAGGTCGCAACTGGAACATTAGTAAGTTTCAGCTCAAGTTGGGGAGTTTAGAAAAGCTGTACGTTTTCATTATCTTTTAGTTCTAGACTTTATTTCTGAGCTAGACTGTGGAGTGGGAGATAATTGAATTAAAACTGGTGTTACTTGCTCTTTAAGAGCGATTCATCTCGGTTTTGTACAAGAAGATAGAAGGTAATTTTTAGTTTAATGTAGTGCAAAAATATTATACTATTCAAAATCATACACATATTATTATAGGAACTCATATGGACCAAGAAGAGTTAGACAGCCTGCGCCAAACTGTCCTTTATAAAACAAGGAAAAGCAATATATTTAAAAACTGTTTAAATGACTTTAGAATATACAACACACGTATAACCAATATTTTTATGGAAACTACATGTTTAAGTTTATCTTATGTCTGACATAGCATATAATATAAAAGTTAGGTTGTGAAGAATTCACACAACTTCATTGATTTCTTTATCTAAATGCGTAAGTGTAAAATATTCCGATACGCAGTAGATACTAAATAAAGTATCGAAAGGAAAAGTTGAAATTGCGGGAAGTTTGTTTAGAATCCGATAACCAAACATGTGGGAACGATACACAGAACTTCGCTAATTATCTCCGAGCCGATGCTCATGTCTGTTACTACTGCTACCTTCGTCTGAACCTGTACCCTGTTCCCACGCGTATCGAACCGAAAATATACTAGAAACTTTTCTTATTTACAACTCCTACAGAGATGTACTTTCCAAACAATCGCTAAGTCTTCGAAAGCCTAATATTGAAGTCTTAGTACGAAATTTAAACTGTTTGCTGTTTGCTTCGACTTTAGAATGTTCAAATATTTGTAATATTTTATAAAATGTTTCATGATCACCAATATACATTGGAGAATATAATGCACTAATAGCTCATGAGATCTAAGCCAACTGAAGTGGTCTCTATGTCTTGTTTTTCCTTTCACAAACAAATAAACCTTAGGAGACTTCTCAGGCAATTTACATTACAGAAACTAATAAATACATACATCTTGAAAAACCTATAATGCAGTTATATAAAAAAAGTCAATGTCAGTGCTCAAGTCCGATCCCTCTCTGTCCACAAATTGTTTAGCTCTAGGCGCTCCCGCAGCATCTGGGCTATCTCCTAACAACATAGCTGAAAGATTTGCCGCCTAATTCCCATCCCGTAAACACGATATTTTTAACGCTGATCTGGAGATATGTTTATCTGATATCCAAAATATTTGGGTTTATATGTCGACCGGTAGCCGCTGAATAAATATTTTTATTAAAAATCTATACTTGGTGCGATGTTATGATACGAAGATACAGGCAATTAAATAAACACATAGTGTAGTAAACAGAAAGCTGTGATTTTAATACAAAACGCCTGTTGTTTAACCCTCCTTACTAGTAAACTTTCCTATTATGGTTTTAGTGACTCGTCGGTTCAGTGGTTCGATAGTTACCTCAATCATCGCGCCCAGAAGGTTGTCATCACAAAAAATGATGGTACATCTTCTTTTTCCTCGGTACTCCCAGTTACCCGTGGAGTTCCACAAGGTTCGATTCTTGGGCCCCTTCTCTTCACCATCTACGCCGCGGACATAACTGGGTGTATTAAATATTCAAACTATCACCTTTACGCGGATGATTTACAGGTATATGCGCCAATAAGTCGTGTTAATGCCTCGGAGTGCTTAAATGGGTTGTCGCAGGACTTGGATCGCGTATCTACATGGGCTTCTAAGAACTCACTGATATTAAACCCCAACAAGTCCAAATTTATGGTAATTGGTTCGAAGCGGCAGGTGAGATCAATCAAAGATTTGAGTTTATCTGTATGTATAGACAATATTCCAATCGTTGAGGTGGATGAGGCTAAAAATTTAGGGCTACTTTTTGACAATAATCTTAATTTTGAAAGCCATGTGCTGGACATTGTTCGTAATTGTTTTTATCGTTTGAAAGTGATTTATAAACTGCGTCCTTTCATAACTACTGACCTTCGATTACTTTTATGTGAATCAATTGTGCTTTCCAAACTAAATTATTGTATAAATACTTACGGGCCATGCCTTCTTCAGCGATCACAACGTTTGATTCAGAGAATTCAGAATGCTTGCATTAGATATTGTTTTAATGTCCCACCTAGATCTCACATCACACCTTTCCTAAACTCAGCAAATATTCTAAATATGAAAGGTAGACAAAAACTATTTATGGCTTGCTTTCTGTTCGACCTCTTGAAGACCAAACGCCCAGCTTACTTATTTGAGAAGCTTATGTGGCGAAAAGATGGTGGTCGTAACCCAGTAAGACTCGGAACCAACATTTTCTCTGTACCAAAACACAGAACTATGGCCTTCCGCGGCAGTTTCAAGTACTGTGCAACAAAATGTTGGAACAACATTCCTCCACCCATGCGCAACATTTGTAGCAAATTAAGATTTAAAACTGTTTATCGGGACCACCTTTTAGGTATCCAAAAATCTAATCAATAATTTTCAATAGTTTTTCTAATTTATCTATTTATTTTCCTCATTTGCACAGTCCTGTTTCTGCCGTGAACCTATAGTATCGTGTTATCTATTTTTGATATTGTGTATTGCTATTTATTGATATTACCTATATACATTCTAATATTATTTCATTATTTTTCCTTTATCTCCCTATATTTTTAACTTTATTTATTAATTGTTTATTTATTTAAGTTTATTTGTTTTTCTGCCCTCTAGAGGCTTTGGCAGAATATCAGCGTCGGGGTTTTTCAATCCCGACATTCATGCTGAGCCAAGGCCTGTTTGTAGAACACTGTGCACATTAAATGTATCCGTTTCTTTTAATATACCGTGTGTTTTGTTTCTGTTAATTGATTTTATGTTTTGTGTTTATATTATGTACCTATATTTTTTGTGTTCTATGAATAAACGAGTTATCTATCTATCTATCTATCTTGATTAGAATTTTGTTTGGCCCAATTCTTATAATATTCAATACGCACGCTTATTATATTATTAGTAAATGCCCTATATTTTTAAAGCGCAATAGTGGTTTAGTTTCAAAAGATAAGGCACAGATTTAGCACGGAAATACTTACTACAAATATCTGAATTTGTGAAATTTAACATAACATGGTTCTACATGAGAGAAATATGGGTCATAATTATTCTTCTTGACTTCTTATAATATTGTACGAAACATGGTCATACCATTTTTATATATTCCTCTACTCTATAAAACAAAATGAAACCCTGAGTCATCAGGTCGCCAGGGATAGCTACCATAACGAGCAATACTGTTACCGGCAGGTTGGAGTCGGCAGTATACTATTATAACTTGATTGCGTACCGTTACTGGAACCTAGCTGTACTATCTCTATTACCTCTATTACCTGTCATAGCTGAACAACTTAATTATATGGTGAATTTTATTGATTCTACTTATGTCCATGTTGTTAAAGAGCAATAGAATTTTAAGATACTAAAGGAATAGGAAGAGGTCGGAAAATATGGGAAAATAAATGCGTTATAATGCAACCGAATCAATAGACTACTATTTTACAGTAAAAACAAATAAATTTACAAAAATAAACCCTCTACATTCACGATACGAGTTGAGAATTGCCTGTTTAGGGACCGTCGATAAAGCCACAAGCTATTAGTTGTATACGTAGTATATTATTATTAGTCTGTGCTATTAGTAAATCTCAGTGACTTGTTTTCAATATCTAGGATCAGAAAGGCTATACGAGATTTCTCAGAACGCAGCGGTGCAATCACCCTGCTTCCTCCATCACACATGGATATCTGCCATCTTACATCTCGCGGCCAGCTAGCGGTACCTAACTACACTTCCGGGACTATAATAGTTTATTTATTGACCAATCATTTCAAAGTACTTGATTATAGCCTGTATGATTATATGTTCGTATTAATTGAACTCTTGCCCCGACGCGGTTAACCTGAAACAATGAACCTAAATGCTAGTTCATGTATATCATACAACAGTTTAATAAAGTGTTGTGAGGTTTCATGAACATATTATGTCTTTGGATACTTAACCTGTTTTCGGTGTATTGTAAGAAGCAGCACATAAGATATTCATAACTGTTTACTGTGATAAGCTTTTTTTCATACATCTTTTAATCAACAATTATTTCCTCATACATTTTAGAGACAGCAATAACGTCGAAAAGATGTCACTATTCGCCAAGGAGCCGTTAGCACCTGATAATCATAAAAAGTGAAGATGTAAGAGAAGGTTTACAAAACCAATAAGACATCATTTTAATCCATTTCCTAAAAGCCATTATAGGCCAAGCCATTTTTTACACGATATAGTTTCGCAACTTTTCCATCGCAAGAACAAATATAACAATTAAAAATATAAACAGCCTGTAATTGAGTCAAGTTCATTAAACCTTAGCCGTTAATAAACACTGAACGATTAGCGAACAAATCAATTATTCAGTTAGTTTGGTCACGTTAAAACTCAATGTTTTACAACTTCTATGGAAAATTAATGATAACTGAAAGTGGAATGGGAAAAGTTTCCCGGAGACTCAATTAAAGGGCAAGTTACAGGTTTCAGTCCACACCAAATTTTCCTTATTTTGATTAAAATCGTCTAATTCGAGGAAATAATTTTATTTTTTTCCGTAGTTTGTTATGTACGGAGGAGCAATTTAATTGACGACGAATCCACATATGTAAGTACCTAATTTGTAGGAAAAAATAATAATTTGATGTCAATTTAGTATAGACTATGCCTTGGAATATCGAATGAAAACCAAAGCATCACACATTTATCATAACATAGATTATCCGCAAAACTAGTAGGTAACTAATAAAAACACACACAAATATTCAGTTCATAATGTTCTCAATCTATTTCTAAATCAGATCATCAATTTGAACAGGATCTTTTATATTCCCTATTCTGAGCAATTAAAATGTATTGGCCTATTAGTTATTGTTAACCAATAGCTTCCAGTAATTCGGCGAAACAATTAACAAAATAGATTCCCATTATTCCTGAATTACTTTCAAGAGCTTGTTAAGTTTATAGAGAGATAAATATTTATAGTTGTTATTACGAATAGTGTAGCGGTCGTTTCGCGCCACGTTTGCGATACGACACCACAATAAGAGAGATTGCGAATAAAATCCTATTTGTCTGGTGCTTAATGCTTATCTTTATAGATTCCACTTTGCCCTGCAACATTCGGAGTAGCATCCAAATAATATGTTTATACAAATGTTTATATTTAATCTTTGGGTTCGATACCTACTCATATTTATTAAAACTGATATTTTTACAATAAACTTTGTATATCACGACTTGATATGATTCATAGCATGCACATTAAATGTTAATTTATAAAAAATATAGCTCATTTAGTGTTGTTTGCATTAACAAAAACAATACAAAATTAATAGTTTAACAAGTCAATTTCCGAACTGTTTAGGTACTTAATATTTACTTTTCAAACTCAATGTTTTCTGGGTATAAAATGATTAACGTTATTGTTTATCTCAATATAATCGATCAAAAATAATATATCAGAAGTGTTTTTAACACAATACTGTGATTGCATAACTAAAGATTATTTTCATTTGTGTCGTATAATGCAATAGCCAGACATAAACGAGCTGTAGTAAACAAATGACTACGCAGTTTTTAAATTGTTTATGACAAACACTAACAAAATCGTCAAGGATTTAAACACGTCGTAAATTGCACAAAAACGACCTGTTTTCATATTTAAGTGGCCATCTCAGAGTTGTATAAAACATAATATTTTTTTGTGTACAAAATATATGGATATGATAAATTTTCCAACGTTTCCTGGTCGGAAAATAAGTTATGTGGTCGGAGGTGAACGATGAACTGCTGTCGTCGTTTCAAATATATTTTTGAAACATATAAATTAAAACAATGTTTGTAACTGCGAATATTTTCTTACTCGATCTTCATTTTACGATGAAGCTGTATTTTGTATCAGACATAATATTATGAAGGTATTGTATATAAAAAATAATTAATTAATATAAAAAGTATAATAATTTATTTGTCACTGATAAGGCTTAGATTTCTTTCAATAATAAAAATAATTTTTCCCCATCATCAGAAAAAAGTCTCCGACTAATGGAGCACATAATCTCAAATATTTGCCCTACAAAATAAAATTCATATTTTGGCGCATCACAGTCGAGAAAATTAAAATAATGAGATGTGGAGTGCGTCAGGTGTAGTGTGTACTTGTGCAGTCAGGTGTAATGACATGTAGTGACGTGTAGTGACTCGTAGTGACATGTTGTAGTGACCTGGATGTCAAGAGGGTGCACTGGGATTTTAAAACACCGAAAATGTATGAAATGCATGTGAAGATGACTTTTTGGTGTAAGTTTATCTTCTAACTATGCTTTAGGTTCATAAAAATATAGGACGGAATTTTCATTATTTGAAGCTTGATGAAACTGCGTTCATGGCCTGTCTATTTATATTCTTCGGTCTATTTTTATTCGGTTATGAATATTCGTGTTGGTATTTCTCCTTTTTTTATTTAGCTTTAGTTATTTTAAACGTTGAAGTTATTGAATTTGGTCTGAATTCTGAATTAATTAAAAAAATAAAATTACATTGGACCCTCAGAGCAACTTCAGAGCTACTTGCCGGCTGTCTAAGTTTAGAATAAATAATGTTTAGTTGTTTTTATTTTTGGTTATTACGATTTTCAAAGTCTTGCGTCATTTCCGGCAAAACGGAACAATAATAACTTATAGTAATATATTATATTATGTTTACAAAACACGGCTAGAATAGGTGTTATAAAAATAATACTCTCGTATTTATTAAACATCTTAAATAATTTCTCTGAAACATTTTCATAATGTATCACAGTCTCCGGGTAAAAATATGTTGAAAAGAAAAATTCGGAATATTTAGTTTATTTTCATCTCATCATGTTTTTATTCATTATTTATAAAAGTTAACTTAAAATCTGTGATATATTTTTGTTATCATGTAATTAGATTATATAAACCTATTTATTATTTATAAAACATCTATAAAAGTAAATGAATGTTAATATAAACAATATAATATAGTAGTAGTGGCCATAAAAAACAAGAGCAATATAATTAATTGCTATAATTATGTATTAAGTAAGTACCTAATTCTCAGAACGTATCTTTCAAGTAGAACCGAAGAAGATAAATGAAGAAGATAAAATATTTAATATGGTTACTAAAAATTATTTTGAAGATGAGCTTATCATGTCAGAACTCCCATTGCCTACAGTTTTAAAATTGCGTATAACATTGCTTATATCTTTAGTATCTTTCTCTAAATATTCACACCTGTATTCACAAACAATATTTATGAATAGGTGATACTGACCATCACCACAATATAGAGATACAACCAGTAAGGAAACTTCATACAAACGTTCGAAATGGCTCACGCACACAAGCAGGCAAGTTCACGAGAATCGTAAGGGTACTCTTATATCTGTCAATTGTCATAATACCCTTACGATTCTCGTAAGCACGCTTGCTTGTGTGCGTGTGCCATTTGGAACGTAATTGTTGAAGTTTCCCTACTGGTTGTATCTGTATATTGTGCCATCACCCACTTGTCTCTCAACGCGTTGCTAACTGACTGTCTGACTGTCTGACCGTCGCAGTGTAATTCACCTCGACTCTCATTTAAATCTGTCAAAATATATTCACTACTGACGTGTCACAACTGTTGGCACTTTTTATAATTTCACCTGAATTTTATTTGTATCTTTATTTTGAGAATTTTAGATTGATTTAAATTCGTTATCGTGTTAACGATATTCTTATTTTTTAATTCTTTATTGGAATGAGTAAGGTAGATAGTATGCTTATTTGTATATATTAGAAATTAAGAGGAATATCAATAAATAATACCAGGAATATATTTATTTGGAATCTGATCTCTACTATTCATAAATGGCCAATATTTTAGACGTTTTGTCCTAAAATTATTTGAAAAGCTATTTCAAACAGCCAGATTAAGGAAACAGCTATACACCATTTATTAAAAGTTGTTTTGTTAAAATTCAGTGTTACTCTACATCATTAAATGTACCAAAAACTTAAACTAGAAGTAATCAAATACAATTAGGAAATAGTAAAAAATAAAATGTTCGTCATTATAAACAATATATCAACAGTAAAGTGTAAGCGCTGACGTCCGTGTGTCCGAGCCGGTGACAAATGAGGGCGAAGCGCGGGCGCCGGGCGAGACGTAGAAAAATGTCATATCTCTGGACAAGAATAACGTGAAATAGCCGTGACTTTGCCATCCCGGGATTATTTATAGCGAGTATTATGAAATCGCTCTTGAAATTATCGATTTGAAACTTCTTATGTATTTGCTGGAAGATACGCTTTATTTAGACGACACGTTCACACCTAACTTCTATGTTACCCTTTTTTTTATAGTGGGGAAATCTTCTAAAGATACCCACGGCCCCCGGGGAAGGAGCCGTGGGTTATGTCGGATTCTTACCGACTAAAACCCCACTGTGTTCCGTCAAGCCGCTTTAATGATGGGGCCGCGGGTATTTGTTGGAATTCTTGTTACCCTACTGAGTTTAATTATGGCGATAGGAATAGTCTATGTATTCTGTCTTATATTCATTTTGTAGTTCTAACCTTACTACAAGATAAAGAAAATGAAATAGAATAGAACTTATGATTGTGATTTACGACTTGTTTCTGAACTGCCCAAAAACTGTTCCTTGTTCAACTGTAAATCGTATTATCGTTTTCCATCTTCGCATGTCATCAAGGTAATGAAATAATCATTCATAGATAGATGTAAAAGTAAAGAGCCGTATGAAGGTCATTGATCCCGGCCATATTTAACCTGTTATCGGCAACTTGCCCTTTCAACTGCGCATCCGCACGCCATGCTTACAATACATGTATTGTAGCTTGTTCTCAATAATATCATAACACTGTCCTTTTAAATGATTCTAAGAAATGTTTAATCAACATTTCCAATATATAATGATGATGATAATTCATAAGTTATTATTCTGGAAAAATAGGAATATATCCTTTTTATGGAAAAGACTTTTGCCAGACTCTATCTTACGATGCCAGCTACTAAAAGCACAACACAGGATTTTACACAGCTATGGAAGGATAACTACATGCATTTTTACCTCCAAAACTTCTTTAAAATTAATTAGTATAATATAATATAATATGTATACCTAACTACAGGTGTAGTATGTATTAGAAGTTTGCAAGCACTGTTAAGTGTCATATAACAATCAGACATTCCATTTTTGTAATATAAACTTCTCTAGACGGGAAACTATAAGGTACCTACTATATTTGAGTACCTATTCAAATATTGTCTGAGATTAAAGAAGGTCGGGAGCTTAAAGCTAGTACTATTCAGGCTATCCGGATACTCTTACAAATTAGTCTATCTAAAGATATTACCCAATGGAGATTACAGAAGCTATTCACAGTGTCACACTTATCCCTAATTTGTATGCGACGGGACTCGGGAGGCCCAGATTTCGCTTCGTTTCTTACGATAAAAGGGTTTACTAACGTTTAAACACGTCCCTTCGTCTCTTATTGATCTAACAAGCATTTTGTGGGACTCCAATCATGTCTGAATGTATATTTTTGGGATTTTTATTGTTTGGCACGAACGAAAGATTTAATGTGAGTTAATGTAATAAGGTTTATGTTTGATTTGAATTTGAAAGTAGGGTTCTTTAATGAGTTGTTTGAAATTACACAAACAACATAACACAAGTTCAAATTAAAAGAACTGAAATCTCTGCACAGCTGGCGCTCTACAACTATGCGCACTCCGAATACCTATTATATGCCGTAATCTTCCTCTCATTTCTACAGATATATCTATCACTACCAGAATTAATACTAATACTTCTGAAAACATAACGTACTTAGGTATGCAGTGGTCTTAACAATAGACTCAATTAGATTTCCGCACTATTGTTCGTTCAGTATCTAAAATAACCTCATTAAACAAAAGTTTCATTCAAATGAGATGCAGATAAAACATCGATGCATTTTCTATCCGCGCATTGACATTCAAACGCTACAACAGCGGCTAGAAAAAGCGCCAATAATGGTTCGCTAAATATTTATAGCGGCATTTGAATTAATGTATTCAAGCGGTTATTGCTTGTTTTGTATAATTCTTACTGTAGGAAGTGCGTCAAGCTCGCGTGAGATGACCGCATGCATAATGTATCGCACTTGTAATGCATTACACCATTAATTATTATTTAATGTTATACTTGACAAGATCTGCTGTAAACACCGTCTTTGTAACGTCTAATGAAGCGCTTATTCATGCTCGGAGTGCTCTCGATTGAATCATTAATTCATGAGTGTCCTGTTAAATCTAACGCAAGAAAATAAAACTGTCTTGTTTTAAAATTGTAGCTCTTTTTGTATTATAATAATATATTAACCCGTTATTTATATTGTTAAAACCATTATCAGCCATAAAAACGAAATACATGTACAGTAAGGTAAAATGAGACCCAAAACAGTTTTTTTTTTTCAAAAACTAAACAGATACATCCGAAACATTTTTGTTTTATTTTACGTTTTCTCTAGGAAACATTGTACTTTAACGAGTTCCGTTTCACAAATTAGCACTACGTAAGTATGAATCATAACCAGTACCTAATCTAGATTACTAAATTCCAGTCATCAAGAATCGAGGAAATAAGCCCATGAAATCACAGCTCACAACCTACGTCGCTTTGCGCTGTATTTATAACCAGGCTAATGCAGTTTGTGTCCTACTTCCGCCACTAAATGCAGATATGAGACCTGGCTTCTACTCTGAAATAGCTATCGATCAGTTTATCCAACACGTGTGCAGATTAATCACATAGGAAACAAAAATAAGCTATCGCACAAAAGTTAACGGCATGGAACTTGCGACAAAACAACTGAACTAGTTGCGGAGTTTAAGGAGATTTTATTGAGGTTATGTAGCATATTCTTTTGGTTAGAGTTTGAGATATAAAATAGAGATATAAATAAAGACTTTAATTCTATTCTTTATTTCTAAAACCACAGACTTCTTAATAGTTACTAAAACTACGAGTACGATTGCGACTTACTTATTATTATTATTCCTTATCCCGAATCCTGTCAATTCGAACACTTCGCAAAGCCCGTGACAAGTATTAAATCAATATCAATTTAATAGATGACCGTACAAAAATAAGATAACAAAAATAATTTATAAGCTAAGCGACTACCAAAGGATACGAAAATAGACTCGATTTAGAAAGTTATAAACTCAATTTAGTTTATATTCCGTAAATATGCGCCATATTTTCGCGAAGCTTCCATCCTTCTCCATAAATAAAGTTCCGTAAAACTTCCCTAATATAATATCGATAATATATTTATCCCTTTCAATGTACCTTGAAACGAAGTATCCGTTTCTGTGACAAATCAAATTACATTACGGAAATATGTTTTGCAAAATTTAAAATGATCATACCTACTTTGTTTGGTGATAATCACACTTCTTACTTCACGAAGCTACTTTGGAAGATTTCAGTGTACATTTTTTGCATAATTTCATTAAGACTCTGTTTGTGATAATAGATATAATGAACCTGATATATTTGTGAAACATTTTTAGAATTTAAAAAAATATCCCAGAAATTAAACGTTGTACGTTATAGGTACAGCAATATTTAAATTGAGTTCATAGAATTAATTGTTTATAAAAAGTATGAATATACTATGAGAAACGGAAATAAGATGTCCAAAATATAAAGTGAAAGCAGCGAAAGTCTGTTGCAGGATATATTTCACATCTTTCGTAGGTACTATAATTATAATTCATTTTATTGAACGGGGCGCGGGCTATTGTTTTTGCGTTGTTGTTGGCAAATCTTAAGTATCTTAGATCTTATAGATAGTACTTGTGAATTGTGATATACGAACATGAAATTAGTCCTGTAATGTTTGTGTTTATTCATACACAAACATTACATTCAACCTTTAAATATACAAAATCTTATTAAAATTATTAATCTGATTTCTGATTATTGATCTTATAAATTGAATACACTGACTCTGCCTCAACCGCTTCGTTTTCTAGCATTACCCATACTACAATCATGTTTTATACCGTTGTGAATGAACCACTAGGTAATAGTGACAGACGGCAGATCACATGAAATCCTGTAGCATATTGTACGCCATCTGGTAACACATACACATAATACAGTGTTATATTCCCCAGCCCTGCCTGAGATTAGTTCTGAATTATAAATTAGACCTCGCTTGCAAAGCTCGACTAGTATTCGTCTATCGTAGACCTAAGGCTTAATATTCGTATAGTTAATCGCATTCATAATGAAAAAATCTTATTGCACGCCTCATAAGCGAAGCGTTGAGGTGGGTACTACTGTCACTTCGCGCAAAACATCTGATTTTTCAAACTTAAAATGTCTTTATGTATCATACATTGCACTTGTAAGATAATACATACACACACATATTAAGAAAAAACACTATTTTTAACGTTCATGATATTTTTGATGTCATTTTTGTTATTTAAACTAGTTAAAAAACAGTTTAAAAAAGTTCTGTCTTGGACGTCCGTGTGTCTGTATGTGCGGATCCTTTTTCTTGTTAACACGATAGCGACCGAAATACTTTACTAATCGAGTCTTTTTTTTTCTCTTACGCTTGAGTATGCTCAGGAATAGAACCCTTTCATTTTTCAGGGTCTGATTCGATGTGGTTTAATTGTTATTAAATAAACAAAAATAATAATTAATAAATATTTATTAAAAAAAAATTATGAGGCGTGCACTTTTGGATTTTCCAAATTATTTGTGAAATATGTTTTGATACGTTTTTTATAGTGAAAATGTAAACCCTTGCCAATAAAAATAGTTATTCAGTAGCAATGAAATTACTTCTTATTTACATAATACATATAAAGCTGAGCTTCAAACAATAATTGCAGCAATAAAAAATAATAATTTATATCTCTCCTTGTGTGTCGTAAACATCGACTGAAAGTAAAAATAAATACTGTATGACAAACCTCTTTAAAATCATATTCACTTAGTTTATCAACACCCTAACGACAATATTCTGTTCGTGTTCCAGTATAAAGTATTTTACGTACCTACGTGTTTTATAATTTATGATTTCATATTCACTGTTCATAAAGTACATTTATGTCTAAAAATCAAGAAAGCTAAAAATTTTCTTTTTTTTTTGATGTATGTAGTTTAAAATATATTTATTTTTGATCACACAAAGTAAAAATAAAATATTGCTCTTATTTATTTTGACCGTCTCCTTGGTACAGTGGTCCTGGGTTCGAATCCCGGTAGAGATGAGAAAAAAAAATGTCTCTGTCTGTCAAGACATAGAAGGCTGATAACCTACTTGTCCCTAAAGAAAATCGATTAGTGAAACAGATGTATGCAAAATGCATCTGCTCCTTACCCCACTAGGCGACACGGGACTCAATTTTTTTTACTTATTTATTTTAGAAGTATTGTATTAGACAGCGTAAATCTAGTTTTCAAATAACCCAATAACCCTTTCAAAATAATATAATTCCCAAGTTTATCTCACGTAGGACATGTTTTACAAAGTGAATTTTTATGAGCTAGAATTGATGTCACATCTGGGTTTTCTGAAGCAGTTCATATCAATCAGAGCCTATTGATATCATTTAGAATTGGAAAGCCCCTGAAGAATATTTAGTATTTGTCTGTATAACAAATGATAAAGTCGGTTATAATCTATAAGTAGAGATGTACGCTTTTTATATTACTTATTTAAAAATCGATTTATTAATTCTTCAGTTGCCACTTCATAAAAAACCAAAGTATACGAAAAACTATCATTATCGTCATTCATCATTCAAAACAAACAGATTTCAAATTAATTTATTGGTAGTTGAATTTAGAACTCTACAGGCACTGTGAAAGTTTCAACAGAATATAGGTTATTTATACCTACAAGCTTGGTAAGAGGCAAGAGCCACGTTTTTGTTATCAAACTGTCTGATCTTTAACTCTTAAACAAATACTTAACTCAAATCTAAAAACAGGTAAAAAATAGTAATAAACACTCGATTCATTTAATTATAACAATCCAGAATTCCTCACAGAGGAAGCTTAGTGCTCATGCGTATCAGTGATGATCGCCTCATTAGGTGACCTACCTGCTTGGTTATCCATTTTTTTAATAAAAGAGTGTGTGTGCCGAGCACATGTATCAGAAGTGAAACTTATTTGTCAAGATTCAAAGATAACAAAATCGTCGCCTTACTCCATGACGTGACGGTATTACAGAACGATCTTGAAATTTTACTCTCAACGCGTCTAAACAAGTGTCTCTTCAAAAATCATGATACCTACAAGGTACGTTTATAAATAAGCAATAAACAGAGTATACAACCCTTTACGTAGCTACATGTCTCCAAATCCCGTTACTCCACAGGTATCATCAGCACCCACCGTGGAGGGCATCCAGCGTGCAGTAACGGGAACCGCTTTGACAAAAGACAATTACTATGTGTGTTCGTGTACATGCAGTTATGAATAACGTGGCTTTTGTTGATTATACTGTACTAGCTTTCCGCCCGCGGCTTCGCCCGCGCAGTCAAAGAAAAACCCGAATAGTTCCCATTCCCGTGGGATTTCCGGGATAAAACCTAACCTATGTCCCGGGGTAAAAAGTAGCCTATGTCCTTTCTCGGGTATCAAAATATCTATATACCAAATTTCATGCAAATTGGTTCAGCAGTTAAGGCGTGATTGAGTAACAGACAGACAGACAGAGTTACTTTCGCATTTATAATATTAGTATGGATAATGCGGAATGCTATAAGTGTACATTTTGTATAACTTTTCCATTACATTAATGACAAATTAAAGCACTGTTCTGTAACATAAAGATGTATACAGCAATGATTATATTATTCGGTCTATCTCTATCTATGTTATTTCTGAAAAAAAAACTGCAAAATATTTTAAGGGCAATCTCACAGCAGTTTTTATTTAAACATTTTAAATTATTTATCAGCAGTAGTTTGAAGAAAAACAGCAAGTTAAAACGCACTCTGCGTCCATTTGAACATGGTTTAAAATTTAAATATTTTCGCTATATCGCTGACTAGCTCTAAAGGGTGTAATAGTTAAGTGTGCACAGGCGATTTTTCCGTAAGTATTACAGATAACAAAAAACTTTAAACTGATATCGAAAGTACTTAACCTAATGAGTAAAATGGCCGTAATAAATTTTTAAAAATATTAAAAAATTAAATTAAATTTTTAAAAATATTAAAAATTTATTACGGCCATTTTACTCATTAGGTTAAGTACTTTCGATATCAGTTTAAAGTTTTTTGTTATCTGTAATACTTACGGAAAAATCGCCTGTGCACACTTAACGATTACACCCTGTATATCTCCTATTGGTTTAAGCGTGATGATATTAATATAGGCTTCGTTGTGTCCCTTCGTCCAGCATACTCACCATGGAATCCTGATATTTCATGAATGTCAAAAAACTGTTCTGAAATAGTGCTAAATAGTGCCCAAAGGAAAAAATAGTGCTCTTGTACTTGCGAAGTTATAGCCATAGTTCGATGAGTATGCTGGACGAAGGTTTCGCCCAGCATACTCACCTCCGTCCGGAGAATCTGTATACGCTTCAAACATAATTCATACTTCAAAAAATAGTTCCCAAATAGTGCCAAACGGTGCCCAAAAAGAAAAAACAGTGCTCGAATAACTTCGGAGTTACAGGCTTCGTTCAGTGAGTATGCTGGGCGTAGGTTCTACGCCCAGCATACTCACCTCAGTGCGCGAATATCGAACGAGCTATAGGTATAATTTACGTCTCAAAAAATTGTGCTTGAAATAGTGCCCAATATCAGTCCAATTTTTGCTTGACTTTTGACTTAGAAAACCATTAAATTTTAATGTAAACTTCTACATACTAACGTAAAATGGGGTACAGTCGTCGACACATGTTTTTGGACAAAAATATTAAACTTTCTAATTGTAGAGTTTACTTCATTTGATATCTTAATCCTTCAAGCGCCGTGATCTAGACAAAATATATAAAATCATTGTTCCTAGCTACCGGGGTCCCATGCGACGCGCGAAGGCTTAATCATATTATCGGTTCGTGTGCTATACGCGTTCGGAATCGGACGTGATTAGGGCTAGCACAGTAAGGAATAACAATTCGCGCCACGCGCGGCTTTGCCGCTGCATGAACTTTTATAATGAGTTGTAAAACACTCATTGTAAATGAGCTGTTGGCGTTCATCCAAAATGCCATCGATACAATGGACGAGGTTAGCATCATGCAAATCTGCAAAACTAACTTTAACGAGGAGGAAATTAGCAGTGGCAAGGTGCTACTCTACCAAACGCTGGACAAGATTGCCACGATGCCGTCACGCCGCAGGAACGGGGGTGAAAAATGCATACAGGATATCATCAGCCTATTGAAGGTGACTGATCCCGATGATGTGCCCGATTTCGTCGCAAAGGAGTTGCATAAACTTCCACCGGTGGGATTCGACCACGTCGATGTTACGAGGCTCCTTAAGGACATCACATTCCTTAAGGCGAGTCTGGCCGAGGTACACACCAAGTTGGAGGCTTCAGAGAAGACCATCTCCGATTTACGAGTCGAGTTAGCAACATATCGCGATGCGCATGCAATATGTAGGTCACCCGTGCCGTCATATGTGAATGCACGGCGCGGAGCGCAAAATGCATGCGTCGGCATTTTAACTGCTGATGTTGACGTGTCGCCGACCGCCGATGACCCGAGTGATGCCCCGCGCCCCGCTCCCGTTACCTCTCCCCCGGAGAAGACATCGCATGTCACGTTGCCAGCTGCTCCTCAACGTGACTACGCCGCCGCAGCCGCAAAAATGACTGCGACCCCCAAACCAACAAAAGGAGTAAACGCACCCGTGCGGAAAAGTTTACCTTCAAAAACGAAGGGCGTCGACGAGGATGGCTTCACAAAAGTCCAGAGGAAAAGGAAGCTGACTCGTCAGAACAAGTGTGGCACCGCAACGAGGGATCCAAACTTGCGGATGCGCGCAGAGGTGCCGACGACGCCGCTCTACGTGTCTCGTGTGCACCAAGACTGAAGATTTTATATTTTTGGTTTTATGGCATTCAAATGCTTTATAAATATAAATTTATAAAGAATAGAAAAAATTCGATCACGAGGCGGGACTCGAACCCGCATCCTTCGCGCCATTCCGGGGCGGATGCCTCACCAACTCAGCCACTCGTGACCCGCCCGAGTGATCGAATTTATTCTATTCTTTCAGTTTTATGTGTCTGAAGGGACACACCGCGCGCCATCTATTGAGATGATTAACAACCATTTCAACCAATATGAAGCACTTTTCAGTGAATACAATATTGTAACGATGGAACACGACCTTTTTTGTTGAATTTATATTTTTGGTTTTATGGCATTCAAATGCTTTATAAATATAAATTTATAAAGAATAGAAAAAATTCGATCACGAGGCGGGACTCGAACCCGTTACAATATTGTATTCACTGAAAAGTGCTTCATATTGGTTGAAATGGTTGTTAATCATCTCAATAGATGGCGCGCGGTGTGTCCCTTCAGACACATAAAACTGAAAGAATAGAATAAATTCGATCACTCGGGCGGGTCACGAGTGGCTGAGTTGGTGAGGCATCCGCCCCGGAATGGCGCGAAGGATGCGGGTTCGAGTCCCGCCTCGTGATCGAATTTTTTCTATTCTTTATAAATTTATAAGACTGAAGATGTTGTCGAGTACTTGCATGCGAAGACAGGTTTGAGTCTGCGAGTGGAACGGCTGGAGTCTCGCCATAAAGTGAGCTTCAACTCCTTCGTGGTGAGAGTACCGACCGCCAAGCTGAGCGTCTACATGGACGAAGGGTTTTGGCCGCAGGGAGTTGTGTTTCGCCGCTTCCGCGGACGGATACCCGGCCCCCCGGAATCGCGTCACACGCCGAAGACATAGCGTGTATTAATTTAGTATTTAAGTAGTTTTAAGTTCATATGGGCCGTAGTTTTTAAGTTATATTAAGACCTTTAACTGTAACTACATTTGTTGCCTGAATTAAAGAAATAAATAAATAAAAAAAAAATAAAATATTATTATAAAGTATTATTAAAATAATGTGTAATTAATAATATTGCGATTCTAAAGTAAATACTCCCTTACATAGACAATTAATAATTTACACAAGACAAAAATTGTTAGAAAGAAAGTTAATAATATTGTATTCGACTGTACTCAATGTAATGTATGTAGAAGTTTACAATCAAATTTAATGGTTTTCTAGGTCAAAAGTCAAGCAAAAATTGGACTGATATTGGGCACTATTTCAAGCACAATTTTTTGAGACGTAAATTGTACCTATAGCTCGTTCGATATTCGCGCACTGAGGTGAGTATGCTGGGCGTAGAACCTACGCCCAGCATACTCACTGAACGAAGCCTGTAACTCCGAAGTTATTCGAGCACTGTTTTTTCTTTTTGGGCACCGTTTGGCACTATTTGGGAACTATTTTTTGAAGTATGAATTATGTTTGAATCGTATACAGATTCTCCGGACGGAGGTGAGTATGCTGGGCGAAACCTTCGTCCAGCATACTCATCGAACTATGGCTATAACTTCGCAAGTACAAGAGCACTATTTTTTTCCTTTGGGCACTATTTAGCACTATTTCAGAACAGTTTTTTGACATTCATGAAATATCAGGATTCCATGGTGAGTATGCTGGACGAAGGGACACGCTTCGTTCCTCAATAAATGGGCTATGCTGTATGCAATACTGAAACATTTTTTTTTTCAAATTCGACCTTTCTGAGATTAGCACGTTCAAGCAAACAAACAAACTCTTCAGCTTAATAATTTTAGTATGGATAGTTCTCTGTGCTCAGTGTTAATATCGCACAAGGCATGCATATCTGCGCACCGAAGCATGACAAGCATGAAGCATGATGCATGCAGCGAGACGGCCAGCGCCACAGGAAGCGCTCAAGCGAGCACTCCACACAAACAGACAAAAACAATATTCAAGTTACGCTTTATTACTCCACGTTGAATATTTAAGTCCTGTAAATTGGAAGATAAAAGCTATCCATATTTGTTGGCTCAAAAAACATGAGTAATTCTGTTTGTAGAGAAAACAGAGATTTTTTGGTGAAAGGAATAACATGTATTCTTAATTATTTAAAAAATATTTTAGCTTTCTTTTGTTCTTGGTGTGTACAAACAAACTTATTAAACTGTTTAAATTTTAAGCGTATGCAATTTTATATATGTCAGCGCAACGACGATAAACGACTACCCTCAAACTACTAAATAATTATAACTAGCTAAAGTTTACTTTGATCTTTTTAAATAAGTGGTTGATTCATTAATCAACCACTAATGAAATAATTAAATTAACGAAATAATTAATCTTTGTTAAAAATGATAAAAATTCATTGTAAAAATTCGAGTGGCAACACTCAAACTAATTCTTGTGAGTCATGGTTTGCTTTAAATGCGATCGCCTGCGGCCCGACGGCACAGAGCACATTCACGCGCCGGCCGTCAGAGCGTTCGGAGCTCTCTCTATAATTACGACGTGGATTAAAAGGGCAGTAAAATACCTACAGACGTTTTACTTCGAGTATGAGCGTCTGCTCTGATGATGGTGACGTCAGAATTGCTAACGTCACTCTTTTTAAAAATAGCCTTTGGGCCCCTTCTTCCGTCATATAGGTTTATTTGATTTTACATGTTAACTACTGCGACGAAATAAATTACAAGCTGAAGCCTGACATGAATAGAATAAGATCAATTCAGCGAAATTTTGCCTCCTGGTAACATATCACCTTACATTTCTTAGATTAATAAACTGGAAAGCGGCACTTAAAAATATGTACCTTTCAATTTAGTCTATCCTCAGATATTTTTGCAATTATTTAAACCTTTAATAATATTTTGATACTTGCAACCAAATGACGTCCAGAGGAGCAGATGTGCTTTATATTACCATAAATGAATGGTAATTAATGATACGTGCTAATCTTCTGAGAGACCGCCACTTCCTGCCAGTTACGTGGACAGACTGACAATTAAAATAAGATCAATTAAAACACATGAATGATTTATTTTAAAACAATACTATGGGAAATAAAGTTAAAAATCATTTTTATACCAAATAATAGAATAGGAAAATAATTAACGAAGTTAATCCAACATGATCCTATTTATTTTATTTTTGTAATTACGTATATATTCGTGCTCTGCCCTACTCCTATCCTTTACTCAATTTCTCTCTGTACAACCGGTTGTCTGGAAAAAATCGCTATCTAGCGATAAGGCCGCCTTTTGTTACAATGTATCCTAGGTTAAGTCTCAAATTGTAATTGATCTTGAGCAATAAAGCATAAATAAATAAATTATTTACTAGCTTAATATTATAATGAATATTACGCATCACAGGGTAAGGCTCACAAGGACACGTCGTAAACTTTCAGCAATAATTTGATTTCTATTATATTACTAGCAGTCCGCCCCGGCTTCGCCCGTTGTACATATTTACGTTTTCTCTACATAAAAACCATCCTCGTACTTCAAGGAATATAATAAAAAAAGAATTATCGAAATCGGTCCACCTGTTCTCGAGTTATGCGCTTACCAACACATTTTGCGATTCATTTTTATATATAAGAAGATAATGCCTTGCATTATAATATATTCAATATCGAGTTCTCTTATCCAGTTATCCTTCAGTTGTCGACTGAACTATACAAGAATAATGTTCATTTAGAAATGGATCTATTATTTATTCTCCAAACTGTTCTTGATCACGCTTTAATTTGCACAAAATGTTATTAATAAAATGCTTTGAATATCCTATGCATGCAAAATTGCGCCTTTTAAATAAATGAAGTTGTCATTCTCAAAAAACTTTCCAAAAAATTATATTTTCATTATTGAAATTGAAATTTCACCAAGAACAGACATAACACAATAAATAGTATAGTATAAATAGTAATAAGCATAATACTTTGTGAACCTTATTGCCGTAATGGCCTCTTTGCATTACCTATTTCAGAAAAAGAAAAGTCGAAAAATGAGCGCAAAGTCATTTTTGTAATCCGAAATTTCTATTTCAAATAAGCACTTCACTCGTTGGTGTATTTATTTAAAGTTACATTTCTGTCAGTAAAACAACTTATAAAATTACTCATATCGTAATATTCATCAACAAAAGAAGTGAATAATTTTATTATATCTATAGGCATTCCGCTTTACGCAACGGAATACCAATATTCAATTTATCCTCTAGATATTTTGGCATAAATTTTAATCATGATCTAGGTAACTATGAGCAGCATTCCAAAGTTGATATAACTTGAGCAACTCGCGACATGATACGGAGTCGGTTGCATAGTTTGCGACACTGGCTTCACTCACCTTGCGAACTACTTTGGTTTCTAAAACATACATTGTGACAAAAGGAATTATTTGTTACTAAGACTTGAAATAATGTAAGAAAATAGTAATAAAATTAATTAATAAAAAAATGGAATCAAATTAAGAGTTATTAATACAATACTGTAGAATGATTAGTATTAGTTTTCTTACAAAAATTACATCCATTATATACGTAAAGATTTAACCAACCATAGACAAAACGAATTGCTTTTGATTAGAAACGGGACATTGATGCAAGAATGTGAAGCTTCTTACTTACCATTAAATTTGTATTGTAATAACAAATGTTATACAAAACTATGAGACTAAAACCATTTACAAACATGAAGGAAAGCTAGAGACCTATGAATACACCGATAAACTGTAAATATACTGTAAATGATAAAATCTAGACGAGACGCGGCGTTGTGAATTCAGTAACACTTAAAATAATAATAACCAAACACCGTTACCCGTTAAGCATTTATTTTTCGGATCAGTGCCTTCAATTTGTTTGGCAAAGCTGTAATTGAGACGGAGTAGGTATTGATACAAGATAATTGTCGCGCTGCTTTGATTGGAATCCCTCTGGACTCTGGAGGCCTCTCCTTGACCCATCACTTATTCGGGATAACTCCCAACGCATAAATAATTCAAGTGTCATTCGTTCCTTTTTCTTTGTCTCTCCCTTTGTCGTCAGCAACTAAGTGGTTTAGTTTCGCATGGAATGTTTCCGGTACTATCTTATACATTGTAAAACATTAAACACAAAGACATTTTTGTGCTAGTAATACGCATGCTTATACTTTGAATAACCGTAATCTACCTCGTAGTATTCGAAACATCGGAAATAAGATTATTTATTTATTATTGCCCTTTTGTTTATACTTTATAATTACGAGGATTACATAATTACTTTCGTTATAATATTATACTTCTTCTTTATTCTGAAGGTGAAATAATTCTTATTTGAGTAATTTAATTTACTTTATCTAAGAATACTTCTCTTCCTCATTGTCAAAACAGCGAAAAGTCCTTTTGATCCTTTATTTTTATCTATACTAATGTTATAAAGAGGAAAGGTTTGTCTTTGTATGTATGTATGGTTTTCACGCATAAACTACTGGACCGATTTTGATGAAATTTGGCACAGACAATCTTTAGACCCTGAGAAAGAACATAGGCTACCTTTTATTGCGAAATGTGAACCACGGGCGAAGCCGGGGCGGGCCGCTAGTTCCGTAATAAAATTGTAAAATATACCCTCTTATAGAGCCTAATATAATCATAATATAATTTTATACTACATCATCTCACGAGCTCAAGTAAATAAGCAATAAATAAGTAGCTAAGCCCTAATCATGTCAACATAACACCTGAACTTTACGGCCCTAAGTTATGAAAGTATTGTGTACTCGCCGGCTTTGTAACATAGAGGTGACGTTAAGTTGCTTTAAGTTATAGCCTGTACAGCTTACATATTGAGCTGGCAAACAATTTGTACAGGTCTTAAACATTTTAACATATTACACATAGTATGTATTGACAACAGAAGAAGCCGATATAAATACAATTGCACGCCTCATAAGCGAAGCGTTGAGGTGGGTACTACTGTCACTTCGCGCAAAACATCTGATTTTACAAACTTAAAATGTCTTTATGTATCATACATTGCACTTGTAAGATAATACATACACACACATATTAAGAAAAAACACTATTTTTAACGTTCATGATATTTTTGATGTCATTTTTGTTATTTAAACTAGTTAAAAAACAGTTTAAAAAAGTTCTGTCTTGGACGTCCGTGTGTCTGTATGTGCGGATCCTTTTTCTTGTTAACACGATAGCGACCGAAATACTTTACTAATTGAGTCTTTTTTTTTCTCTTACGCTTGAGTATGCTCAGGAATAGAACCCTTTCATTTTTCAGGGTCTGATTCGATGTGGTTTAATTGTTATTAAATAAACAAAAATAATAATTAATAAATATTTATTAAAAAAAAATTATGAGGCGTGCACTTTTGGATTTTCCAAATTATTTTAGTTTACGACTAATACAATGATCTTGCTAATAAACTATGAACAGCTAAAGTATTTAATTTCTGATTAGCTAATTAAAAATACTTCAAAAGTCAAGAGACTATCTTAGTCTATTTTTAAACTATATTGATTTGAAATAAAAATAAGTGAAATATTTTTCCCAAAATGGGAGTATTTAATAGCTACAATTTTCCATTTCCTAAATCATACCGACATTGATTATTGTGGTATTGGAATGTATACCTGAGTCTACCATCGAGTGCAGTAACATCAGCAGACAGGAGGAAGTGGGAGGGGGAGGGGGAGGGGGGAGCAGGATTGTTGACGGATTAACCTCGGCTTATGGGCTTATCACGACTGGACCCAGGCCTGATTGTCTGCCTATTGCGTTAAATTGTATTAACTTTTACTACTAAGTTAAGAATGGCACTTTCAGAACTGGTGGTAAATAATTATTGGCGATTCAAAAGCGCCTCTAAATTAAGACTAATTGAATAAATAAATCTTTGAATTTTAGTTTTAATATTCTTATTATTATAAGGATAAGAAATACATAAAGCCATAAATAAAACGATGTTGTATTTAATTGATATCTTCCTTTTATTTATTTATTGTGAAATCAATGAAGCCGACCGCGGTCTGTCATCTTCTGCGACGTCCGCCGATAATATCAATTTATTACACGGCCATTAATCGTAAGTAAAGTCTTATCGAAATACTTTCATGCCGTTTAACAACAATAAGAATTCTTGAATGTCTCTATCTCAGCTTTTTCCTCATGAACGACATTTCTTTCCAAATTTTAGTCTATTTGCAATGGGTTGATTTCACTACATTGCATAAAACAAAGTCCCTGTCAATGTCCGTCCGATTTTGATGCGGTTTTTTTAATAGATAGAGATAGAGTGTTTCCATAAGTGTTTCTCTAGGAAGTTTTTAGTATGTTATTATTAGGTTTTAAACAAAGCGGGCGAAGCCTGGTGCTGAAAGCTAGTTGGTTATAGTCTACACAAACCATTTTGTTCATCATACCAGTAAATTTTAAACCATATTTTCAATTACCTTTTACGACAGCATAAGCTTGGATGTGGTGTACAGAGCAATTACGTTTTAATTTCATCTCCTTTGTTGCATAACCTCAAACCTTAATGAGTTAATATTTAACGAGTTATCACCGTGTGTGGCTGTTTACGAGACGTAATCTGGGATTAGGCGGATCCCACCCAGCGTGATGGGGTTTATACTGAATTTTTATCATTTCGCTTTATTACATCCGTTGCATTATAACCTTATTTTTCTGGGATTAAATAAAGTATCCCAACCAGGCTCTCTTTTTTGTAAGTTTTTAAATATTTGAACTTTTTTTATCCTTTTTCAAGTAAGCAAATTTCATTAAAATCTGTTCAGCCGTTCCTATGTATTGTGCTATTATTTGTGTAACTGCTTTCTTTAATATTTACAGACAACCGTACTACTGTACAAATCATCAGGTTTGACACACAGTCTCTCCACTTTCAATTTATTTGTATGTTTTCTCCATTCGCAGGCATTTCCTTTTAATTAGATTAAAGCTGCGCTTGAATAACGAGCCCATAAATATCTACATTCACTTCAACTCAGCTTCGATACAGTAAGATGTTGAAAGATCTTGCTCTGTAGAAATAGAAATTATTGAAGGCAGGAAGCGAGATCGCAATTACGATACTAAATAATTAAATAAATTGTTTATATGATTATTAGATTAGTCTCACTTTCCATATTTACTATTCTCTGCATGCAAGTGCAGTGCAGAATTTTAAGTTCGCTATCACTTGTTTTATTGTATTATGTTTGTGTGTAATCTTGCGCATTTCAACTTTAAGTTATGTTTCGTTTACAATAAATAAAAAGAGAGACTTTCATGCTCTACATACTTGCTTGTATTTTAAACGCATCTATTTCAGAGTAAATCACTGCGAAAACAAATAGAACATCGACATTATTCATAATATTGGAATAAAAATATTAAAATAGGCAAGCTTTTTAATCAAAGTTAAACATTAAATGAATAATACATTTCTTTTGTCCATCTCTGCGAGACTGCGTCCCAGCTGGCCTTATGTAGTCGTCCGCCTTGACAACGTGGAGCCTTGCCTCAAGCGACTCTGTGTCATAACCTGGAATCTGTTAAACATTAAGATTGAAAAATGCCATATTTGTATGAGTATTAAGGTAATTGTAGATTTCTCTGGGCTCATTAATTATATTAATAGCCCATGTTGATGGCAATTGTTTCGTTTTAATTCTTACGTGCATATTATAATTTTAATAAATCATTGATAAAATGTCAGGGTAATATAAACCTCTATTTATTAAAATAAATGCTCTATTTAATAACGTTGATAACGTTTAAAATAATTTTGAAATAAAGAGTTATTCAACATACCAACTTTCTCTTGCATACCGTCACACATCACAATATTTGCTGTTTATTTAAAGATAGAGTGAGCATTATATTTAAATTTAATATGTATGGTAATAAACTCTATCATAAAACAAATGGCTTTCTAAAAATATCTAAAAGTAATTTTGTTTATTTCCGGAAAATGAATAAAGAAACAATGTTGATGACGGCATCAGCTGTGCTGTGTGCAGTTAGGATCGCGTCTCGATAACAATAATAATAATTGGTGCAATATTGTACGTGCCGCTACTTGCGTACGTCTTTATTTTCAAGTCACAAGCAGAAAGCGAAACATAATAAAAATTTAATCGGGCAATCGCTAAGAGATATAAACTTTAAACTGTTTAAAGTCACACAAAATGCTCGTTGACAAATCAAATCATTTTATAAATTATTATACGTTGAATAAATTGTTTGTTATTCTGTGTTTCTACAACTGAGCATCTTCCTTCTGGTGGAACCTGTGAATTGGTAAGAGAAGTAGATATTTACGTTTTTTTTTCATATACTTGCTGCGTCTAACTCAAGCTTAAAGCTCTCGAATTTTCTTGTTTTTATTTCTTTAATAATTATTCTTCCCTACAATTTCAAGAATTTTAATGGTCTTAGAATTTTAAAACCCTCGTTCGCCTCCACCTTGAGACCACAGTTCGCGCTTGACCGAGCAGCGACAATGCCGTCGTCACCCGGTGGCCCACTGACACACTGCTTCTGCCATTCGGCACAAAAACCATGGGTATTTGCTGTGTCACTTTTGAATTTATGGTAAACAGCTGAAACAAAATGTAAAGGAAAACTATTTGTACTAGAAACGAGGTAATAATTCGAAAAACTTATAAACATTTTGATTAGTAATTCCTACAATTTTACGAAGGAAAAGTCGAATAAATAAAATTTAAGAAAAAAATCTAGTTAAAAATCTCTATCAAAGGCTGAAACTATAGCCAAAAAAATAATTAAGAAGCATTGATGTAGAACTAATAACATTTTTTGGGGTACCTAGTTTCTACATCTTCTTCACAATTTCTCTGATAAAACTTACAAATTCCAATACTAATTTTAATATACCTACCTTAATCTAGAGCCATACTGGGTAACATTAATATATGCATTAACTCAGCCATTCTGAGATACAGATAGTGATTTATCCGTTTCAATTACTACTTTAAAACCGGGACCATAAAATAAACACATGATCTGATGGTCAGTGACTCTGCAAACAAAAGCATGTAATATAAACGAAACGGACATCATTAAATCGCATTTAACTTTAATACGAACCTTTAACATGAATGCCATCAACAAAGGACATTGAAATGCAGTAAATATAATGTTGTTTTATACGAAAACAATGAGCAATATTGGCATTGTGACAACAGTGATCATAAACTGTATAACTTGCCATAATGTATCGTGGCTTGTGATGCGGTAATGAATGCAAAATGGTAATTATTTCCTCAATGAAAATGTATTATTTAAATCGCTTCATAATGACTTATGTAGCAGTTAAATAAAACAGAAGAGAATATAGCCAATGCAATTTTGAGAATACTTGTGATTTCATTTGAAGAACATTGGAATATAATTATTTTATATTTTTTACACATGTGAAAAATTAATTCATGGAATGCGAATCACTTTTTAATGATATTTAGTAGTAGAAATCTGACCCAAATTATAATTTCCAAAATTAACTCTACCATGATCAGTAATTCAGCGAAACAAAACTTACAATATCTTTAATCAGTTTGCATCGTTTGTTTACATGTGTTCTCAAAATAAACGAATCATTAATATCATTTTACAACTGACGAGCCCAACAAGGAACGCATTGTGCGGGCCACACACACTGGGTCAAGTTCACGCACACATACACACTGTATGTGTAATACACAGGCAAAAATGTTATACTCGTAAGTCGTAACCATTGAAAAGAAAAATCAACAATTATACGAGAAAATTAAAGAAATTTAATGGATTGGATTGGTCAACGACCTCGGAGCGAGCGTTGTAACAATGGAGATAGCCAACTTCTGACTTTCTTGTTTTTCATTAAACTAAATAAAAAAGTATTTAAAGAGAAATGTAAATTACTCATCCCAAAAAGGCCCTAGAACAACAAAAATGTCAAACTATAAACAATAGTTTAACCGCAAGACAATTATCAAATGGATGTTCCGTATAAAAATAACTATTCCATATATAACTGCGGCAATTAGCTGAGAGCAATCGAGTGATGTGAATTACGATCAAACGGCGCCATTACATTGTTTACCGAGATTATTCTAATAATCTGATATAAATAGCCGACAGTTATTATTAGACATAAATTATCTATTAACCGTGAAGCTGTGTGATTCTGATTAGAAGCTTACAGAGTATGTCATGTGGATCTTAGTTTAATTACCTACATTGTTGTTAAGAGCTAATGTTGCAATTAATGTATACTTATTAAGTAACATTACTGTTACTTTAAATGCAATAAAGTTATTTAGTCTTGAAGATATTTATATTTCTTCTTCAATAATAAGACCAATGTATAAATGTATAAATAAAAGAAAAATAATTTGTGTATACATATTTTTAACTAGCGGCCCGGCTTCGCCCGTGGTACATATTTCGCAATAAAAGGTAGCCTACGTTCTTTCTCAGGGTCTAATGATTGTCTGTGCCAAATTTCATCAAAATCGGTGCAGTAGTTTATGCGTGAAAACACATACATAGTTACATAATTACAAATCTTTCCTCTTTATAATACATATTAGTATAGATAAAACTTAATCCAACAGATACATATTTAGATTCTGTCCAAAGAATAAACTTTCTAGTTTCCACTATCGAACACACATTTTCGACAAGTTTAGCCTCGTTAACACATCCTGCATGTTTCTCTTATCAAAAACCTTGGGCATTATAATTCCCCCATAGTGTCACGCAAGGCCGTCACACGACCGTGACAGTTAACCCTCGCCGCCGTCACGCCGTCACGTCGTCACGTCAGCTAACTCATATAGTGGGTACACACGTACGCACATGCTCGATAAACTTGTTCGATCTCGAGCAAGTACGAACGTGTGTACCATGCAAGTCTCAAGACAAAAGCTCGAAGCCAACCATTTCAATCCAACAACTTCGATTCGAGCAAGATTCAAACCTCCATAATTTTTGCTCGATGTTCGAAGCAATCTTGTTTGTACGTGTAGCTGCGACTTCGAGCATGTCAGTCGTGAGCGAGTGATTAATCGAAAAGTTTGTGCGTGCGCAGCTGAAATGTCGGACTTTCGAGCGTTTACTCGTGATTTTGTGGAACAATTTATAAACATGTATCGAGAAGAAGAGTCTTTATGGAAAACAACGTTAAAAGAGTACAGCGACAAGGGTAATAGAAACGCTGCGTATGATCGTTTAATTTTATTATGCAAAACGGTGGAACCAAACATTGACAGAAATGGAGTGATAAAAAAATTAACTCTCTAAGGGCATCTTGGAGGAGAGAGAAAAAAAAAAAAATTTCCCACCAAACACAACAACGTATCGTCCATTGCTCGGAAGAGTTTCAACGCACACTGAACATGATCTTCGCGCAAGCTTTTACGTGTAGACGCGAGTTCAAGCATGTCTGTGCTATGGCTTTGTTCGAAGAGACTTGCTCGACTAGCAAGTATGTACGTGTGTACCCACCATTACATTTGAATGCAGCTCATGCACGCCAGTCAATGTCACCCCGTACTAAAAACTTATTACACCCTTTGGAATTTATGAAGATGACATGAAGCTTTTTGTTCTACCACGTTTTCTGTATTCAAGTTCATATTTATATTTTACTAGCGGTCCGCCCCGGCCTCGCCCGTGGTACATATGAAAAATAGATGTTGGCCGATTCTCAGACTTACCCGATATGCACAGAAAATTTCATGAGAATCGGTCCACCCGTTTCGGAGGAGTATGCAGACTAACATTGTGACACGAGAATTTTATATATAAGATTTCCCTGGCCTAAGAGGACGGATCTTGAAAAAATGAAAATTAATAATCTCTTCTACTATTCCTGTATTTATTAAAGCCTAAGTTTCAATGAAACATCACGTTAAAAATTCATCTACAAGATTACCAAAAAGCTGATTCCCTTTCCAGTTATATTTAAAACAGAAGTATATTTTGTACAAGTAATAAAATGTTGTACAAACACATTAGCTCGATAAACAGAAACAAAATCAAACAAACACACGATATTAACGAGTCTAACCCTGCACCGCTAACGCGTGCACTGCAAACGAGTCTAACCCTGCACCGCTGAGCGCAATTACATCCACCGTGAACCCTGTCAAGTTTTAATCGCACCAGCCAATTGATGATATAAATTATTAAGATAGAAGTAACAATTTTTGTCTAGAACTGGCTATCTATTTTTTGCAATGATCTGGTTAATTAATATACAATGTTTTATTTTCGAAATAGATACCATTTGCTATATATTGCTATATTGCGCGGGCGCATGTTGCCTACATGATTCTTTTCATACAGGCCGCCGGGTTGTGTCGCCGGGCTTTGTCGGCGGCCCGGCGGGCTCAATGTGTATTGCGCTTTACAAGTTACTATCATATTCCTTCAAAAGCTTTCTGATATAAGCGAATACTTAAAATCCCTATTTTGTTCAATAATCGAGGATCATTACAGGCAAAATTCGACCTTGTCTACGTGTGTCCTGTACTCCTGTCCTTAATTAGCAGCCAATCTCGAGTCATGGTCCGGCCTTGCAACGACCGTGTGACGTCATAAGTTTAAACTCAAAACAAAAGCATTGTGCTAACAACGGACTATCAATTATAGCCTACTCGTTCTACATACCTAATACCTATACCGTCTCGAATTTGTAAGACAAAGAAATTAGTTTTAAAATTGCTCTTTGAATAAGCATGTATTTCATATTAGATTTATCTTCTATAGTCATTTAAATTCAATACCTGCATACTAATTTTCAAGACAAAAATGTATTTTAGTCATTTTTAATGTACATTGGTACTAGTAAAGTATTATACTATCTGTGGTAATAATGAGAGTTATTTGTTAACAAGTGCACAATACAGCTGTTCTGATAGTTATCGTCGTATCAACTTCGTAGCTTGATAACATTATATACCGCCACTCACGCGTGTGGTTAAGTAAATACCAAGGTATTTCAGTTACTTTAACATTTAAATATTATGATCGGAATAAATTAAGAGATAATGATCAATGTGCAAGCAATCCTGCTGTTTCAAAGATATTTCAAGTTTAAGAATAAGTAGAATCCTTCATGTAATGCAATAATGGGTATATTTAAGTTATAATATTAGTAATATAAATGTTTACAACTGCCTTATAACATGAAAATAATTCTATTTTTTAGGGGATAGCACATATTACAAAAAAAACTCAGGCAATTTTAATTTCAGAGAAAAGATATATTTTTTTATTGTTGGCCTAATAGATAGAGCCTATAAACTATTATAACTTAACTTTTATCAGCCATACGAAAACCCTGACTAAATAATTAAAAATTGTATAAAATTTCATCTTTATAGCTGTAAGTTGTCAACCAATTCCCTTAGGGACCATAATGTATAAAACTAGGTGAGATAAAATTACCCAGTCCCTTATTTGGGATATCAGATTATTGTAGAAAATGGTTGATGAATATTTATCAGCTGGTCCGTTGCGAAACTAAAAAAGGATTATGACATGATTAAATATTTATTTATGCCTCTCTATTAATTTCTTCTTATACTCAGGGTGATGATATCGGACAGATATAGACGGTTAAAAATGTAACAAAAAAAATGACTGTACATTCCAAACAATGTACTATTTTTTGCTTTGTTAAATACCTACCTGTGTTATTACCAGATAGCAAATAAGTACCTACTATAATTTAAAAAGAACTGGATTATAATCTGTATATTATATCAAACTAAACCAAACATCGAATGAAAATACTACAAGCATTTGAGTAAACGTTTCCAGAAACTTCTAATGTAAGCAATTAAGGCTATGAGTCATTAAGCTCTAAGTTAAACCTCATATATTCAGTCCCAAAAATGTTTATATATCGGGCCCAATTGTCTCTGAATCTGTCTTCCATTATGAGACGCAATTTATTGCGTAGAAATTTCTGGAATAATTTAAAATTCCAACGATTGCGTCAGGCTATTCCGAGCGGATAATGAAAGCAGTTGTTATTGAGTTAAGATGAATAGACTACAAGCCCGCATAGGACAAAAATATGGGTCAAATGAACCACCAGGGGACATATCTAGAACGATAGCAGAGCAAAAAATAATAAGATTCATCACTATGCCGTCACTTGTAAGCTGTCCAACTGAGTGCAGATGAGAATTGAAAAGTACAGGTAGACTCGGTAAATTTTGGTCATATATTTTTGTACGGCATTCTTAACCATCGATAGATCCATTAAAAATAATAAGAAACCGCTCAGTGCCGTACAAAAATGGTGGTCCACCAAGTCGGAATTTTTATTTAATTTCCGAGAGTTACCGGGGGTAAATTTGGTCATTTGACCATGTACGGCATCTGTGTCATACTATTGCTATACTGCTTTTAATCCATTATTCCGCAACGCCGTACAAAAATCATGGGGACAAGGGGAAAAAATCGAGAGTTGCAATCCCCTCTCTTTCCCCACTCCAGGGGGTCATTTGACTAAGTACGGCTTCGGTTCCAAAACATTATCTAGCACTCAAAAGTACTATTAAAAGCAATGCCGTCAAAAAATAATTGTTCTTTTAAATGTATACCAATAATCATCTTAATTTCATCAAATTCTTGATATAAAGAGCTGTAAGGTCATTTGACCCTGTACGGGAACTTTTTTTTTAACATGATATTGTAAAATTCAATTGTTGTATAGTATTGCCGTTCAAAAGAAACCGTTCTAAAAAAAGTTATAGAGAAATGCAAAACCAGAAATTTTGTTAAAGTTTAAACATCGTAGATTAATGAAATATAATAGTTTTCTACACTTTATCCGTTGTTTTAAATAGTATTAACATAGATAAATTAGGAAAAAACGATGCCGTACATTTTTGTGCAGACCACATCTTTTAGGCTGATGAAAGCGACGAAAGCTACAATTTTAAGGGTGCTTTATGGCCATTTGATACAGTACAGCATTAACATATTTTTACCCAACTACGGCAAAGCAAAAGGAGGGTTATGGTTGTTTACAGGTCATGTATGTATGTTCATCTATTTCCTCGTAACTTCTAAACTACTTATCAGAATTCGACAAATGACATATCATTCGTCGCGTCTGAATTGTTCACTGGGTAACCAGCGACCAGCTAGCTAAAGGCTATATGGGGTTTCACAAAATCTAATGTGGCGCCCTCTAGCGGACAAAACATACAGAGTAAAAAAATAAAGTTAAGATAAATATGCAGTGTTTGGTATCATTTGAAAGCGCTTTACTTGTACATTTTGAATATGTATATATTACTAGCATTTGCTTGTGATTTTACCTGTATTCATGGACTGATTGCATATAATTCACATCTTTTCGTTCATAGCTTTTTTATTAGTTCATCAATTTAACGGAGTCCATTCCACCTGACTCCGACTTTCCAAGGTGATAATTAACCACCTCGAGCTTCTTAATATTAATGTATATTTATATTTTATTATAAAAATATAAAGCAAACATTTCGTTATATGGATTTTTTTCTTTTTCAGATTTTTCCCCTTTGAACCAACGAAAATGTACGGCACATGAAAAAATATTATCTATGCATAAAATACTTTAAAAATAAATTTATTTCGTGTTGTGTCAAATGACCCCCTGGAGTGGGGAAAGAGAGGGGATTACAACTCTCGATTTTTTCCCCTTGTCCCCATGATTTTTGTACGGCGTTGCGGAATAATGGATTAAAAGCAGTATAGCAATAGTATGACACAGATGCCGTACATGGTCAAATGACCAAATTTACCCCCGGTAACTCTCGGAAATTAAATAAAAATTCCGACTTGGTGGACCACCATTTTTGTACGGCACTGAGCGGTTTCTTATTATTTTTAATGGATCTATCGATGGTTAAGAATGCCGTACAAAAATATATGACCAAAATTTACCGAGTCTACCTGTACTTTTCAATTCTCATCTGCACTCAGTTGGACAGCTTACAAGTGACGGCATAGTGATGAATCTTATTATTTTTTGCTCTGCTATCGTTCTAGATATGTTCCCTGGTGGTTCATTTGACCCATATTTTTGTCCTATGCGGGCTTGTAGTCTAGAATAGTATTGTCTGCCTCGGCGGACCTGGCACGTGGCCTGACACTCCAGTTCTATCTATATCAGGATATCTACTAAAATTATAAAAAAAAATATTTGTTTATTTATAGAAATGAATAGAGAACTATTCGACCAACCTAAACTATGAAAACTGCATCGTTCGTGATTTTAATATGGACCATCTGTATTTTCAATAGAGATTCATTCTAAAAATACAATAAAAGCGCCTATTTTGTGTGCACTGCTGCTAATGATGACAATTAATTGATTATAAAAGAACTATCCGTACTACATGCCTTATAATATTTTAATATTATAAATGCGAAAGTAACTCTGTCTGTCTGTCTGTTACTCAATCACGCCTGAACTACTGAACCAATTTGCATGAAATTTGGTATAGATATATTTTGATACCCGAGAAAGGACATAGGATAGGTTTTATCCCGGAAATCCTACGGGAACCGGTTTTTCTCTGAAAACGCGGGTGAAGCCGCGGGCGGAAAGCTAGTGCCTTATAATTAAGGAACCTACATTTAGATTCCTTAATTATTAAGATCCCTATAATAAAAAGTCATCGACATGCTTTTGCTGATACTGAAAAATATGACCTACTGGCTTTCCTCCTACAGCTTCGCCCGCCTTGTCTTAAAACTTAATGAATAATATATTAAAAAAATTTTCAAGAACCACTGCATATCAAACAAACCACATCAAAATCCGTCGCATAGTTGAGGATCTAAGCACACATAGGGACAGACAGACAGCGGGAAGCACTTTGCTTAACTATGTAGTGATTATGTTAGTAAACTATTATAACTAATCAACTACCTATTATTTTCCCGGGATCTAAAAACCATTTATGATTTATCAAACATCGTTTGCGTTTATCGGAACACTCTACCGTTAATAGCCAGGCGGAAAGTTTATTTGCCAGATGTCTAGCACTAAAACTTGTGAATTAATAGCTTACGATAGTATAAAATAAATAAATTTAGATTTATGTATAATGTAATTTAACCAATAACATCGAAATACCATAAATTACAAGCGCATTAGGGTCTCGCTACATCTATCAATGCTGCAGGTAACATCACCAGCGAAAATAACGCTGAGATACATTTTGATTACATAAATAAAAGTCCTTATAACTGTTAAACATAATTTTAAAATTAGGTACAAGACTTTTAAAGTATCGGGTTCAACATGCCGATACACGGGCAAATAATTCAAAGTTTAGTTGAAGTTGAACTTCATAGCATCACAGTCCGCACGAACACAAACCAAAATCGTATCACGATTAGATGTGAGGCGTACCACACAAATGGAGGCGATCTGCCGCTATTACGATATCTCACGAGAAACCAGCCTAATGTGCACTCGCCTAGCCAAATAAACACTTCTCATTTGCTATAATGTGTTATGCAAAAAAACTATTTGGAGTTGAATATTATAAATCAGGTTAAATTTATATTAAATTTTATGAATATGGAAGATAAAGTACACCTGTATGAATTATTGTGTTTTCGAAATATTAAAAAATTCAGCAGGAAAAATATATAATGTTTGGCATAGGTTATTAAGTAATTCAAATTCTTTTGGTCTAAGTTCGAGTCATAATAATTAATCCAATGTAGAGCTTACGCTCTATGCTAGAGTAAAGCTTATTATTAGTCGCCATAATTGTACATTATAATTTATCATATTACGTGTTATATGATAAATTATACCCTACCAAACACGAATAATAACAAAATTATAAAAATAAATATAACATTTAATATGAACCGAAAGTAAAAAAGAACAAGCGTGTTTACACCCGAGCCTACGAAATTTAATTAATTGCAAAATGTCCAATGAAACAAAAATACAGTTTCCTTGAGCAATGACGCAAGTAAAATTTAAAAGGCAGAGCAAAGACCGTGCCGAGGGGCGGCTTGTTACTCCGAAACAAAACAAGTCTTCCAAGAAAACTTAATTTAATTCCTTTCACATTGTGTGAGCTAACGAGCTGTTTGCTCCATTCTTATATTCATTTATACAATTCTATTGCATCTCGTTAATATTGTAATCCGGTGTAATTAATGTCGTGATTTCCATTCAATACTGCTTTATTCATTAGGCATCCTACGTTATTTTGCGCCTATAAACATAAACAATAAAGTTGGGTTGGTTCGTCTGAACTTATTCAGACACGTCTTAATGTGAGAAGAAAATTCATAAGTCGATATGAACTTTGTCGCGCCACTTTGTGTTTACAGATAAATAAACTTGAAAGGTCTGTTTGTAATTACAAAACAACAAGCATTCATTTAGTATGTATGTGTATTGTGTATTCCGACCAATCTTTTAGACTGTGTTTATCGCAAAAATAATGGCAACGCATTCATTAGTAGTCGAAGATAGGTACATAAAAAACAACGGAGACCAAATATTACAAAATAAACTTTATAAATTGTGACGTTCGTGGAAACTTACGAGTAAGTATAGTATAGATTAGACATATACATATATACATAACCAAATAAATAGCTTATATCTTAACAGATTTTTTTTAAAACAGGATAATGGACGAACTACGCATCATATTATCTGAACGAACAACAGGTACAAACTGTAAACTACATAATATGTACAATCCTAATTCGCTAATTGACTCCGAGGTTATGGAAACTCTCCTATTCGATCATTCATCAAGAGATATAAAGCAGGCACATTTCAAAGAGGTAACCTTTTCAATCCATTGAAATTTATTATTGAATTTGATGAAGTAATACTAGTAAATATTATATATTCGTAATATTGCGTGTAAACAATGAATCGGTTCGCACGTGAAAAGGATTAGTGCAGTCCATGGAGTCAGATAGGGTTGCCACATTTATTTACTGAGATTAACATGTTATTTATTTAGTATCGATAAATTATTTTGATTGTGCAATAATAGAAAAGTACTTCTACGTCATTCGAGTAATAAGAATTAGCTACAGTTTTATAAGAACTCCGTATACGTTTCCTTATGAGAATCAATTGCCAATATCGTGTATAAAATAAATTCAAAGCGATTTTGTGCAATATCCTTGTAAAAATACGGAAAAAAGATCAATGAAAATAATTATATAACGAGAAAAGTACAGCTCCTAAATAAATATAAAGTGGAAGCGATTAAATCAATTCAAATGTCAATATCCCATAAGTGTCGACACGGTAATATGTAAATATTGTGTAAGCTTCCAAAATGATTGATTATAAGATGAAGCAAAGAAGCAAATTAAAAGCTATAAAAGCTTTTAATTTGCTTCACACCTAATTGATGGAGTACCTGCCAATCTTCAGCCAATAAAAGTGTTGGAATTAAGCTACACATTACCTATATGAATGAATTAAATTATGAGAGAAGTACGACAATATAGATTTGATAGGAGACATAGAACAACTATATAATATTAATTATTCTCCATAGGTACATCTCTTTGAAAAGCATTTTATCTAAATAAAGTTAAAGAGGTATAAAGTGGCTTAAAGCTTAAATTTTGACTATCAAATCATAACAAAAAAATATAAAAATTTATATGCAAATAATTATAATTCTCATAGTAGACAGCCCTACAGCAAATAGAAATAGTATAATTAGTTTTGAATGCTAGAGCTGTTCTCTTCGCAGAGAGAACCATTGACTTAATGCTCGTTTGTGGAGGTGGCCACAATACACTATTGTTTGTTACTTTCTAGAAAATATTCGAACATTAAGTTTTATTTTATACAAAAATATTATTGTAACTAAAATGAATGAAAACTATAAAAAGTAATGTTTAAAAAAAATACTATTTTGAGTAGTTTTGCGCCACTTTCTTAAAAAGCATCTGCTCTTCACATTATCATTATTCTATTCTTCAACTAATTGAAAAATTCGTCCCGATTATAACGGAACCGTGGTAATGGCTGCATTAAAAGCGATGATGATAGATTAGCGCGGCTGATAGCATTAGTTCCGCGCGATACGGAGTCGCTCCGGGTCTTCGGCCCTAAACTTTATTAATTTACATCGCCCATTGGACCAACAGCATGGGGTAAAGTGATAACGCCGTTATCAGTGTAAAATGGACTTCTTAGGCGGTTTATAACATGACGATATTTTTAATCGTACCTAAGTAGTTCTGCAAAATAATGTAAGTGCAAAATAACAACATGCAGGCAAGGTTTGAATAACGAATAGCGATAGATCATTACTGTATGATATGATTTTTAATTTCTAGTAATTATGCCATTTGGAACTTGCACATTCCGTGATATGACCCGAAAACTAAAACGCATTAAGTTATACCAACCAAACACACAAGCTTTTGTTTCAAATAAAAAATAGCAATAAACATATCTTACCATAATAATTAAAAGCCATAAAAAACAAGTCTGTCCCGTATCAGCGCCCTAACTCGAAACGGGGGCGCGGTCGAGGGAGCGGCCGGAGCTCTGCCACGTGTCACCTAGAGATTAAACTAATCTGCTTTTATTCGCAAAATGTCCTGTAGCTTGCCTAGATAGGGTCCGTACCCTTGCAGGGGAATAATTAAATTCGGACGGATATTGAGAATTAAATTGATACAAAAACCAAATCTCATGGTATTCAGATTGTCGATTTCTAGGGAGCAATGTGCAAGAGCAGTGATTTGAAAAGTCTCTTTACTTATACTTATTACTTCAAGGAAATATTTAAATAATGACATACCATACTTTCATTAATTACAGCTAAAATCAATAAAATATATGAATCACAGATCAAAGCTCAAAAAAGGACAGATTAAGTCACGGCGTATATTTTAATATTACCACCCCGACCTATTTCTGTCAAATTTGCAAAAAAAACACTGATTCCAGATTTTTACATTTCATTAATCTTCTGTCAGAATCCAGACCATAACAAACATTTGTTAGCAACAAACAGTAAAAGACGCAAAAACGTATTGTAATAAATTATTTCGCTGAGGGGTTGGAGTTCATTGTGCGAGTAATACGCATCTGCATACAAACGAAGTGGAACTTATCTCTGAACTTGCAACCCTAAATCTGTTCTCAACATGATTTGATACTGTTTTAATCCATTGCTGTTAATGCTAGAGAAGCTTAAGAGATTCGTTTTATATTTAGGGCTGGGCGCGCAATGTATTCGTTACATGGTCTTTACATCGTTTATAGGATAGTGTAATAAAGTGTAGGGTTACACCCTCGTTCTATCACCATCTCATCTATTTGGTCTATCTAGTTAATGATATTTGTAAATTTTCGTCAATGATATATGAGACCATATTCACAGATAACTAAGAGGTGTGAAACCCTCTGTGACAATGACAACGCTTATATTAAACTGGGATTTATCCACAGAATCCAAATGGAAGAGAAAGTTTAATCAACACCGCAAAGTAATTTAACGAAAACATTATTTCAAATTATTTGCATATTTCATCAACCTATATTCAAATGTTGTTTTTTCATATTTGACTTTAAATTTAAACATCGTTCTACAAATAGCATAATATCGTACTTCAATTTAATACTAAAGATAGACTGACAAAGTGGAACAATTCCTTTCACATCTTCCAACAATATTGTATCACCCATCGCCCTAAAGACGAAAAAGGAGTACTATTTGCAAGGCTCTTGAGATATGTTAGCTTATGTTAGCGACCCTTGAGGATGACGTCACCGCCGCGACTGGCTCCAGTCTCCATCGCACTGATAGGAGCATCATTGGCATAAATCAATCATTGTTTATCTGTGACCGACGGAAACCTTCACACCGGCGCCCTCTGACGCACTCCACTTGTTATTTCAACTAACATTTTTAAGGCCGAGCTAATTGCCTTCTCAATGATCATCTTTTGTTTTCTTAACGTTTGTTAGTAACGAGCACAATCGCCTTCAAGTCCTTATCAGTTATTTTATGGCCTGAGAACTTATCTGGAATTAGAATATTGTCTGCAAATAGCTTTGCACATCATTTTTGCATAATATTATATTGATTTAAGTAACAATTTCCACAGAAATTCTTTGCTTCAATTTGTCATATTTTTCAAAGTTTATGTGAAACTCAGAGGATATAGAAGCACAAAATAGAGTAGGGTTTCAAATATTATACTTATTAGTCGATCTGCATCTTCGTTTGCTCATTCCTTTAATATGATGCTGAATACTTTTACTTTCAATCTCTCCGTTGATACAATCGTTTGGCCTATAGCTATAAAATTGCACGTATGGTTAGTTAGAATAGAACATTTTAATTTAGAAAAACTGTTTCGCAATGCTAAAATAAACACGTAATACTTTATTGTATTGCAGTAACCAGTGGCCATTAATTGACTAAGCTACATAACCGTTGCCCTGATTCTGGACTTATTGTTGTTTAACAAAACAGCACCAGAGAACTCGTAAAATTAATTCAGAACGCGTTCAGGCAATTTATAATAAACAGATTTAGCCACTTTGACACTCGGAGCATAAGGAGGTCAACTTCATTTGACAAATGAATGAATTACGGCGAGAAATGCGTTGGATTTATTATTAGAATTCATTGCATTTCGGGACCGCTTAAGAAGGTCCTTCCTTTGTTTGTCCTAATTTGATCATCACATCTATTTCACACCTACGCTTAAAAATAGACGATCATCAAGCATCAAGTTTTCTTTTAATTTATCATATTTCTTTCAATCTTACATTTTGCTTTTACTATAGAATCTAAAAATGTTTGCAGATTTCCTCTAATTATTTTCAATAAATAAACTGCTTTACACAAAAACATCTTATCTAATACATATTATCTACCCCAATAATTGAATAATCAACAAACACATACAATTTGCTGACCTTTCGACACGGTTTCCCCACTACCCGTGTTTCTTACACGTGATGCATCAAAAACAATTGAACACGATTCGAACGTTGATTCCCGTTGATCCTTCCCACGCGGCCCCGTGTGGGCGAGGCATTACAGCGTAGGAAATAGGAAGTAAGAACACGCCGGAGAAAGGGCGCGCCGCACGTGAAACTTTCTCAGGCCGCATTCCGTAACTCTAATCGACTATGATTGGCGTATAATATTCTGCACAATTGCAGAATCAAAACTAGAGCATCTTTATGCCTCTATTTATGGCTTTACAATTGTCTTTTTCTGAAATTAGCGTGTTTACACAATGCATTTATTCTAGCCACTATATAGTAAAGTAAAATTTTTAATTTTTACCTATTATTAGAATGAGTTTAATTTGAAACATATATGTTGCAGCATATATTTATAAAAGAAGAAGAAATCATGTCACAAAATATATAATTAAGAGTAGAAATATATGTAATACAAGTGAAATATTGCTCTTATGTAAGTTCTGAATTTCTCTTTAATCACGCCATAAAAGCTAAAACATGTTGGCATTTAAACTGATCATGAATTAATTGATTTTAATCACTAACGAAAGTGCCTGCAAGCTGTATTAAGTTAGGCAATCGCTAGGCTCAAGTTATCAAAGCTCTAAGTGAAAACAGCTTTCGCCGCGGCTCGCTTAGACGCAATTAAGAGAACAATGCTCTGCCTCCAGCCTGCACTCTCTAAGAGAAACTTAACTTAATTATCTCAAGCATTCATCTGGGTTTAGCTTTTGCTTATATCTAGTAGTTAAAGAGATAAACATAAGTTCAATAATAACAAGAACCTTCATAGCTTCTGTACCGTTAAACATAAAATTTGTAATGTAAATTGAAGCTACTTATTTCGCAGTTAATCGCGAAACTTGTCAGAGAAAGTCTTTAAAGGCATATAAGTAAGTACTCAAAGAATATTTGTATACAATTTAATATTTAAAATTTTAAACTTATACAAATAACAGAAGTATAGTTCATGAATTTCTGCCAATACAAATATAATATACGCTGAACAAAGATATGTTTTTCTTTACAAAAGATATTTGTTTAAAATGTATGAAATGAAAAGCTCTATTCAAATTCTGTATGACTGGATATTGTTTTCTATTTTTTCTTTAAAAATAATACAGAGCACTGTATTGTAGTCTACTTTAATTGCAATAAGTTTAATTACATCTTCTTTTATCTGCGTTATAAAATACATATCGATGTAACAGTAATCAGCATATTTACAAGTGATGACGTCAAAGTAAACTCGCGCGAGGCGGTCAGCGAGTTGACTGGAGCAGCTCGAGCACTTGCTTTTATCGCCCATAAACTTTACGAGCCCAGACGCCAGCACTACTGGACACATTGCACGGGCGGCAGCGGGAGAGAGAGCGATTTTGCGATAAATATTATTCAGTTATAATATCATCCAGTAGGTAGAGTTAATAAATAATTATTATATTTTTCTCATCGCTAAAAATTCAAAGCCTTGCACTTAATAATTAAGACAATACTTTTCATATGCGTATTTTTTAAGACACCACAGTTACCAAGCTATCGTTGTTCGGCGTGAACACCCTTATCACTAAGTAGGCGTAATAAATACATAGTTTACGACCTTACAAAAAACAACATAAAAATCGGTCAAGACGTCGCGTCGGCAGAGTTTGGTTGCAAACACTGAGACATAATAAATAAAAATACTTTTATTTTCTACAAATAATATAAGTATATAAAAATACCTAATTCGCAATAACTCCTATCCTGCACTGCTACTGTATAGCCCAATCTTGACCGAAGTTCGTTGCGATGTAAACATTACCTCTGCAACGAGACTGAGTTACGACATCCCAATTCCCAACAGATGTGGGCCATTTCAAAAATATTTTACTATACCTGAATACACCGTTGTTCCAATTTTGTTCAGGTTATAGCGGAAAGAAGCAGGAACTTTTGTAATAATTTTTTGGACGTTTTCTTGGCAGAAGGCAGCTTTAGCTTAAACCACAGATTAGATACCTTAAACGTATAAAATAAGTATAAAATATTTATGACCTACTAGCATTATGTTTTTATTATGAACTAGAGGTCCGCCCCGGCTTCGCCCGTGGTACATATTATTTCGCAATAAAAGGTAGCCTATGTCCTTTCTCGGGTATCAAAATATCTCCATACCAAATTTCATGCAAATTGGTTCAGTAGTTAAGGCGTGATTGAGTAACAGACAGACAGACAGAGTTACTTTCGCATTTATAATATTAGTATGGATTTCCATTTACTTACGTATCCTTTACAATAAAATATGAGCCTACTAGCTTTCCACCCGCAGCTTCGCCCGCGCAGTCAAAGAAAAACCCGCATAGTTCCCGTTCCCGTGGGATTTTCGGGGATAAAACCTATCTTATTTCCCGGGGTAAAAAGTAGCCTATGTCCTTTCTCGGGTATCAAAATATCCATGCAAATTGGTTCAGTAGTTAAGGCGTGATTGAGTAACAGACAGACAGACAGAGTTACTTTCGCATTTATAATATTAAGTATGGATTAGTATGTCGATGATAAATGACAATAATTAACAAATTGACATTATTCCTTACCGTATTTATTATGGAAACGTGTTGAACAGCACATAATTATAAATGTGCAGCTTGTAGCAGCCGGCGTGTGGCGCAAGTCAGCTCAATATTAAATTACAATTTCAACACGCTATTTATTTCTGGCGTTCATATACTTCTTTGAAGATCTAACATACACTCGTTTTATTGAGACTTGGTTTTGAATATATAATTAAAATCCCATAAAAAAACACGTATTTATTTTAGTTTGCCTATTTTTTTCGTGAATGACTGAAAAAGTACAAGATTATAACTTTAGTACAACTGTTTTCATCATAGCCCTATTCTTGTTTCTGTAGTAATCACATATTATCATACTTACAATATTATACAATGATGGTTTTAACCACAATCCATCATGTTAAGAATGTCTGGGTTAATAATCTTTATATATAAAAAGGAATCGCAAAATGTGTTGGTAAGCGCATAACTCGAGAACGGCTGAACCGATTTCGATAATTCTTTTTTTATTATATTCCTTGAAGTACGAGGATGGTTTTTATGTAGAGAAAACGTAAACATGTACCACGGGCGAAGCCGGGGCGGACCGCTAGTAGATAATAATATGATGTATCGTCGTTTTGTTATTGGGTCCATTGGTAACATGTCCCTTTTATCCCGATATTTTCTTTCACCCATTGCATAATTTAGTAACATTCATATATTTTACAGAAAAATAAACTTCTCAAACCTCGTTTATTTCAAACTTTCTAATTTTTCGGGCGTTGGAAGCTTCAACAGGTAAACCATTCCTGGCTTTCCATTACTACCATTAGTATAACATCCATTCATATTAATTAATACAAATTTAAATCTCCAATTTCACGAGCTAAAATTTACGTAGTAACAAAACATTCATTCTGGATTAAACTCACAAAAAATTCCTCCGAAAATGATAATTGATGGTTACTTCCGCAACAAGGGAGGAATGTCCGCAGTGTACAGCGCACCAACAAAACAGCGTATACATGCAAAATCAGTACATCCAATTCCATCGTCTATGCACTTATGTTAAAGGCCATATTGGGTTGGTTGGAAAGGGCATACAGCCTTGCAATCGCGTGTACATACCAGACAATAGCACGCGAGACTCGGCGCGGCGCCAATATTGCACCTGGAGGTAGTGGGCTATGGAGTATGGACTTATGAGAGGAATACTAAACAGGCGATAAGGCATCACGTATAAATAGACCTAATGTGGCTGGTGTCTGCGAACACATAAAAATTAACTTAATTTATATTCCTGGTCAGTTCACACAATTATCCAGTTTTAGGCAAACCACACATGGACTGCCCTTTCTAAAGCGCTGAAACAGAAACTTGTTAAACATGTTTATTCTGTATACATAATATTATTCCGATAAAAATATGTCACATTACATTTTGTTCATTAGTAAAGTACATAGATAATATTGTTAAAAACACTCCGAGCCATATATTATTTCAGTTTCTCTAAAAGCTTCGTCGACGTGCCTAGTGCCTACGTATCAACGTGCCAAAGTGTCAACATACCAACGTGTCACGATGCCGTTGTACCGACATTACTGCGTGCCAACCACCAAGTCTTCAATTACACGTAATGTTAATTGAAATCATATCTAGACGAACAGATTTCAGGTCGTTCCTCTCTACATCATCTAGTTTCTATGTTATGTTATGTTCTTATATGGTTAAGTATTTTCAAAAATTTGATAATTACAGTTACATCTGTAATACATAATATCGCCACAATTGAAAACGAGAAGCAATTCTAAATAAATAAATAATTGTACTAAAACAATAATAGAAGTTACATCGATCTTGTAAAACAAATTGTAGAGTATTAGCGTAGTTGTAGTAGTATTGTTCTAGAGAGTCCCTTCACAACACTTTTATAATAACTTTCTCCATTGCGATTGTATTATATACAAAAAATATACACAATTGCCACAAAATGTGTCCCATAATATTGTAATATCAACAATTAAGCAATGTGTCGGATGCCAGCGAATGCTTACCTCGTCTGGGCTGTAGTTGGCTATATAATCGCTCATAATTTGTGCGGGCGGATTTCCTTATAAAGATTGAACTTTGGCTCGCACAGGATTCTTAGACCATCCAATTAAATCCCTCTACAGGATAGCGAAATTAGCGGTAATTCAAGACATCGCCTAAATGTATCCATTTCATGTGCTTATCTTAATACATATGGACAAATTGGTGTGTGCCTTTACAAGGAATATTTTAAAGCATTTACTTTAATGTGTACTGCAATGAAAGGACATTTATACAAATATTTTTGTCCATCTGTATATTATTTGTATCAGTCTGCCAAGCTGTTTTTCTATTTATTGTTTCGACATATTATTTAAACCAGTCTTTTACTGATATTATATTGAACTTGTATAACGGAAAAATATTTTAAAAGCTCCAATACGAAGCCCGGCTCCAATACGATAAGTGCATCATCTGAAATGCACTTATTTAACATTGCATATATTTGTTACTGTACCTTTTGTGCATTTTTCACATCATGTCTCAACAAACGGACATGCATATATTACATTTTGTCTTGTCCGACGTGATATTTTCATGCATTTAAACAAAACATTAATAAACGAATCAATCCATAATTCATACATGTCATAAGTTAATTACGAACTATTAAGTACACATTAAGTAAATGGTCACCAATAAGTGAGAGGAAGCAAATTGCTAGTAATTAAAGTCCCGTCGCTAACTCGGTTACTGAGTGCAGCTCGGGTCACCCGTGACTCGTGAGGGACTTCCACTGCCGCCAGTCATAGTACTATTATTAGCAGCTCGAAATTAAAAACAATACATATAAAATATAGTGGCTCAGGAATAATTTATCTTTCTGTGAATGGATTTTCAAATTGATCCAGTAGTTTCGGATTCTTCTATTTTCAAACAACATGAAAATGAGACAAATCGTGAAATAAACAAAGTTTTAATTTTTAATCGAGTAAGGCAGGAGAGAGATATGCCGGATTACAAAGCCGAGCTGAATCGATGCAGAAGTCTTTTTTGGAGCGCATACAAAATAAAATTACACAATATATAAAATCATAATTTGTTACATACTTGACTTTGAAATTAATAACATAAATAAATAAATCTTGTACATTTCAAGATAGAACACGACACATGAAAGAAAGATTTAAGAACGCACTATTAGATGTAAATCGATTAATACCTAGTCGTTAAAATATTGAATATTGAGTGCCTCGGGGTCAGGCGCGTAGGAGGCGACTCTTCAATAATTGAGACCTAATATTAGATAATAGATTTTCAGCCTAGTCGCCTGTTCGCGAACAATTACTGACTATTATTTTTTAATCAATATTTCGTTAAAAGATCGAGAGCGATGATCTATGTCGAAAGAAAGTTGGATCTAAAAATATGTAATTAAGAACGAAAACTTTTTAATTTTTGTCTACTGCTGTACTTTGACTACTATACTGCCTTTGTTTCATACTTTTACTTAGACTTACCTACCATATACTTGCTTTAGTATTATTAAGAAACTATTCTTCTTCAGCATTTTAAAATTAGCTTCTACGCTTCCATAATTTGTGCATAAGACATTGTATACTTTTCGTACGTAGGTACGGAATAAAAATTCCACAACATACGAGTAAAATAACAAGCTCCATTTATGTCATTTTGCTATCAGAATATGATCCAGTTTGAGCAGAATCCTGTTTATGGCCTGTTTTGTATTACGGAGGCGGGTGTAGACACCGCACGACGAAATAAATACCAAACAAGGCAGATGAATAACTTTACTTGTATGCTTTGCAATACGTTAAGGAAATAATATAAATAATGCATATTTATTTAAATTTAATCTTTGATGTCCATATTTCTATGCTGCATGTTTTAATATTTTACGTAGTTAATTACAACAAATAAACTGGAGTTTTAAGTTTACTTCAAAAGAAAATAAGAAAAGAAGTGTTTTGTCTCATCTGACATCTGGGTATATCTATAAACTACTAGGAAGATAAACTATTGCAATTGTAATGTATCTTCGAAATGGCGATAGGTAGTATAATTATTTAGAAATTTCCACCCCGTTACCAAAAAAAAATATAATTTACCTCTATAAAACAGATTTTCACGTTTAATTAGTTGTCGTGCTAGTATAAAATTAATTATAAAATAAGTACCGTACATAATTATGTGTGTGTATAAAATGTATCAAATCAAATCAAATCAAATCAAATCATTTATTCATCATAAATACAATTAAATACATAATCATTATCTTAACTAATTAACCCTATAAAAAAAAATTATACAAGGATATTATAATAGAACCTATGTATTAAGTTATACCATTGGGATGGAAGTCGATGGTTTCTATAGGTAATAGAAAATCCAGGGTTGCAGAAGCAGTAAATTAACTTACTCCTACCTATACAATGTTCTTTATTCACTCTGATAGAGCTGGCTGCGCTATCCCTAACCTAACCTTTATTGGCGTGACCCAAATGATTGAGAAGATTGACTCCCATCTCGGTGACCTAGAGAGCGACAAGGCCACGCATCAATTTAACTTAACGGTTTGTTTACTATCTCCTAACTAACGCTTGTCGGAAGCGCCGCCATCTCAAACGGAGCGGAACACTTTATGACACACCGAACTATATTTTAACGATCTTTCGAGCAACACTGACTTTAGTTTTGCTGGAGAAAAACGTTGTTATTCAGTTAAAAAATGTTGGGATTCAGTTCTATGAACTTTTGCAGTTCACGCTTTTCAGACAGTTTTCTTTTTGGATTAAACTTAGCACAAGTTTTTACTTCACCTTCGTTTTATCGATTTACAAATTGCTGTGCTGGTCCTATTGCTTTCTAAATTTAATTATGACGAAGTGGATTACCATTCGGGTAGGCTACAAAAGGCTACAAAACTAATAAAAATTTTACTATCACTTACAGTGAAACGACAAAGCTCTCAAACGCATAAATTGTTAAATAGCTATGTAAATTACATCGCGTCAGACGAAAACAGTTTCAATGCAAGAATCAAAAGTGTATCTTCGTCTTGCTAACAGTATCGATTATATCGAGACCAGTCTCTAGAGTCTAGGGTAAGTCTGCGCTGACATGTAGGCACTAAGAATTTGGGTACCTACGCTTCACGTAGAAGGGAAAACGCACAGATCACAGAAACTAAAGGGGAAAACTAGTCCATTGAATGAGTCCCTCCAAGGGGGGTCTAGAGTGCGTGAGTTAGTAACGTAAGATGTTTCTTCGGAAACATGTCAAGAGTCCCTAGGTAATAAACATACTAAAACCCCGGGCCACTAGGAGGAGCCCCGGAGTGGGGGGAGGGGGGAAATGGGTCCATTTTTTCATTTTTCGCTTAAATCTCAAAAGCGGTACATGTTAGAGAAAAACTTTCAAGGAAAAGTTGAAAGGCCATAAAATTATCTACAAGTTGTACCTGAATCATTTTTTCGTATATCCTACCGTTTCTGAGTTATACGCGGTAAAACATGATTTTGGCTCAAACAATTTCCACATCAATCGATCAAAAAATATTTCTTTCTTCCAAAAAACTCAAATGTGCAACTTGTGACCGGTACTGATAGATTGCTCTTAATTAGGTCTATAATTGGTAAAATAAACACATTCCTCCATGGAAGCCTTTAGGAGGAATCGATTGTCAAAATATTATAATATGGTAGTTTGAGTTACTGAACTTGATCTTTTTATTTTTTTCTTCCAAAAAACTCAAAAGTGCAACTTGTGACCGGTACAGATAGATTGCTCATAATAAGGTCTATCATTGATAAAAATACTAGATTCCACCACGGAGGCGTTTACGGGGAATTGAATTTTATTAGGGTAGATACGATACTTGAACTTTTTATTTTTTTTCTTCCAAAAAAACTCAAAAGTGCAACTTGTGACCGGTACCGATAGATTGCTCATAATTAGGTCTATCATTGATAAAAAAACCAGATTCCACCGTGGAGGCGTTTAGGAGGTATTGAATTTTATTAGGGTAGTTACGATACATGAACTTTTTAACTAACTACCCTAATAAAATTCAATTCCCCGTAAACGCCTCCATGGTGAAATCTGGTATTTTTATCAATGATAGACCTATTTATGAGCAATATATCTGTACTGGTCACAAGTTGCACTTTTGAGCTTTTTGGAAGAAAAAAAATAAAAAGTTCATGTATCGTAACTACCCTGATAAAATTCAATTCCCCGTAAACGCCTCCGTGGTGGAATCTGGTATTTTTATCAATGATAGACCCAATTATGAGCAATCTATCTGTACCGGTTACAAGTTGCACTTTTGAGTTTTTTGGAAGAAAAAAATAAAAAGATCAAGTTCAGTAACTCAAACTACCATATTATAATATTTTGACAATCGATTCCTCCTAAAGGCTTCCATGGAGGAATGTGTTTATTTTACCAATTATAGACCTAATTAAGAGCAATCTATCAGTACCGGTCACAAGTTGCACTTTTGAGTTTTTTGGAAGAAAGAAATATTTTTTGATCGATTGATGTGGAAATTGTTTGAGCCAAAATCATGTTTTACTGCGTATAACTCAGAAACGGTAGGATATAGGAAAAAATGATTCAGGTACAACTTGTAGATAATTTTATGGCCTTTCAACTTTTCCTTGAAAGTTTTTCTCTAACATGTACCGTTTTTGAGATTTAAGCGAAAAATGAAAAAATGGACCCATTTTCCCCCTCCCCCCACTCCGGGGCTCCTCCTAGTGGCCCGGGGTTTTAGTATGTTTATTACCTAGGGACTCTTGACATGTTTCCGAAGAAACATCTTACGTTACTAACTCACGCACTCTAGAACTTTTTATTCAATGGACTAAACGTGTTGTTTATGTTGTACACATTTAGTAAACATTTATAGTCATGTGACTGCAACACGTCAATCAATTTGATATAATCGTGTGCTTTGAAGCATTTAATATTGCGTTTTCTACTTTTAATGAGATGTTTGAAGTTAACTTTACTTAGTTATTTGCGGTACAAACGTCCAGAATACATTACTCTATTTCAATATTCATTGCAAATTACATAACTGCTATATATCTGTTAAATAATATTCCATTCAGAATCTCTTAATATAACCACTGATAATATAATACTATAGATATAACGTAATTTGCATTAATTAATATGATTATAATAAATCTCGACCTAACTTTAATGAAATTCATTAAAGAAATATGGATCAGTTCAGACCCACGCTCTGGCCGTCTGTTTGTAATTTTAACAACTCATTATTACAAAGCTTACAGGTGACATCTTTCACTCTTTATCAGACGACGCATCTACATTCTTCTCTTCCTGATATAAATACTAATATCTCATAATATCTCGCTCCGAATAACATTTAACGGGCTAATCCTAGCTCGTAATTGAGGGCAATGTGCGAACGAACACGATCAAACCCATTCCCATAAACAATAGAAGTGGATCATAACTCAGTATTTCACCGGAGCATCTATAGCGTAAAGTTTATTCTGGTTTAGATATAAGCAATAAATAAAGCGGCATACCGTGGCGGGTATTTGCGGAGGCGCTTTTATGAAAAATGTTGGAATTGCGCGCGACGTCGACCTGCCACGGTATTTAGATTGCCGGCTCTTATTAGATGTTTTTAATTGTTTAAATTTCACGTCGATTTTTTCCGATTATGATATTCGTGCGTTTAATTTTGAAGAAATAACCCCTACATTTAGAATATAACTCATTGATTTGTATAGAGAATAGGATTGAAAAGTGCTAGGTACCTACTGTTATACTCTACTTATGTTATTGTTTACTGAAAAAATAAAATATCTGAATAAAGTAAAATTTTGTTTTATTTCAATTAAGATATTCATGTATTCCAAATTGAGTAACCTTTAAATTTATTTTAAACGGCCACTGGCATACATTTTATTGCATCGTTATTACTAAAGCCATATCGAAATGGAAGCCTATTTAAAGCTCGAAGGTAAGTCGGAAGGTGACTCGCTGACCGCTGACCGCTGACCGCTCACCGCGCCCGCGACCGCGCCACAAATAAAGATGTTAAGCCTTTACCCCACTCGTAAACTGTACCAAGGGCTTTGGACGTTTTTATAACATGAGATTAGTTTTTAGATTTTTAATATATGAACGACAACATTATAAAGTATTAATAGAACAACAATCTCATATTCTTTATTGTTGTTTGTTGTTCACCCAACTAGTATTTAGATAGTGTGTGTGTTCTATTTAAAAATAAAAGAAAAACTTGTACCATATACACTAGGGCATTGTAGCGAGAAATGGTTGAAATTTTTGGGTATTTTTACCTTTAAATATTCATTATAATACTAACATTTAGTCACAGAATACGCTTCAATTAGTCGTAACTACTTTAAAGGCCAGAGCCTACATCACAACACTATTACATAGAGGTCTTAATTCTTGTATTAGTATGTTACTGTGTTCGTGAAAGCCCTACGCTATAAAACGGGTGCTTCGCGAAGGCCGGTGGGATTTATGTGCGACAATATAGCTTGTCACCCGGTGTCGCTCGCAAGGCCACCTCACGGGGATATTCTTTAAGGGACAGCTTTATTGCGTGCCCACAAATTTATAGAGCAAACATTTTATTATTAAATTCATAATAAATTGCTTACATGCGTCACTTTTACTTTTCATTCGTGATTTTGTAATGGATTAGGTTTGTATCGGTTGTATTTGTTTGAAAAATTATGTTTATATCTCTGAACTATTCTATATATAATATCTTATTGAATAACTGACAACAGTTAGATAGTTTATTTTTTAAACTTTTCGATAAGAAGGATAGATAGTTTATGTATCTATGTTTTATTTTTTCTATACTATTGTTATCGACAAAGTTTGTAAAAAGAAACTACAGAGAAACCTTGCATGACTTAGCAAATTCTTGGACACTCTTTGTGAATGTAGTTTTGATAAAAAAGAACACTTAAGTGATTGTCTTGCTCAAAAACTTGTAACTAGGTAACACTGTTCTATTGAAGCATACTAAGCAACTACTTTATGTATTTCTATAGACATATATAAACTTTTGGTTTTTCACGAAAATTCATAAACTTGCGTGCGCTCGTATGTTATCATATGTTTAAAAATAAACAAAGTTCATTGAAACTCACAAAGACAACTCATTTGGCGATAGTTTGCGAAATCAATCATGTGATTAAATGTGTTGAGAAGAAATCGGATCTAATGGGAATGTCAACGGCTCCATTGTGATCGGTTCAGTTAGAGGAACGCAATAACGCGCCTCTGTGCCCTCACTCTTTTGATTCCATCTGTATTTTTAGTTCGTGGAACGACAACGTTTATACTTTATATACACTTTTTGTTTGTATTTTTTGTTTGGCGTTTTTGCAAAACTATATTAAAAGATCATTGTCATTTCAATACATTATATAGTCATAATATAAATAATATAAGCTAGTATTTTAAAGGTTCATACGTGATTTTTTTTACACTTTGGTATTACAATCAAATACAATCATCAATTATCAATGTTATTGCTGAACTGTTTTAAAACTAATAATGTTGTTTGTAAGAAAGGGAGATAAAAAACACTCATAGAAAGTGATTACACCTGTTGTTACTTCAAATAAAAATATTAATAGCCACGAATAATAACTTTCATTAAACTTAATAACATCCTCTTTACGCAAAGAGCTTACCAGAACATAATTAATTATATCGAAAATCGAAAGGCAAACCACTCAAGGGTTTCGATATTTACAATATGAGAGCCTTTTTAGGCCTCATTAAACCAATTATTATCTTAATACTATTATAAAGGCGAAAGTTTGTATGGATGTATGGATGTTTGTTACTCTTTCACGTAAAAACTACTGAACCGATTACAATGAAATTTAGCACACATATAGAGGGTAACTTGGATTAACACATAGGTTTTATCCCGGAAATCCCACGGGAACGGGAACTATGCGGGTTTTCCTTTGAAAACGCGGGCGAAGCCGCGGGCGGAAATCTAGTTGTAAATATAATATACGGGGCTTATACAGATTCTTGAGCTTTTCTTGAGTCATCCTACTAATATTATAAATGCGAAAGTTTGTGAGGATGTGTGTGTGTGTGTGTTTGTTACTCTTTCACGCAAATACTACTGAACCGATTACAATGAAATTTAGCACACATATAGGTAACTTGGATACAAACACAAACATAGGATAGGTTTCATTCCTTAAATCCCACGGGAACGGGAATTATGCGGGTTTTTCTTTGAAAAGCTAGCTGGATTATAAAGTTTCAATAGAAAAGCGTCACTTTCCATCTTCATTCTCAATCATTACGCTATAAACCAATTAGTCTTTTTTATGGCATTATTTTTACTTCAAACGTCAAGTCACTTCCTTCCAATTGATACATCAATAAAAGTAAGTCTAACATCGTCATTACAACTGTAATTCATAGTTTGTAACTAATAAAATCGAGTTACTTTAAAACGAGCGGCGTTAAATTTAACAGCCAATAACTCAACTATTTCACCCAATTTAAATCAATACAGAAATACACCAGTAGGAAACTCCGCTCTTTTAATGCGCAATCTAAAATAGCGCATTAAAAATAAGTAGATAGGTATATAGATATAACAGTCTGTCTGTGCGTGTCGCGAAGTCGCTGGGGTATTATTAACCGCCGGCATTTGATACCAGACACCTAGGGCTGGCCTCCGAGGTACATTGGAACAGGCTAATTTGTTAGATAGAATATTAAACATTCTTTCTTATCCCAATATCTTTCAAACAGACAATTTTATATGACAGCCATTAATTTTTTCGTAAAAATAGCGCTACCACCTGGATGACCGAGCTTTTCTCATTATTCTTGTAATTTTTTTACCCGATTCCGATCCAGATTGTGCACATTCCAGTTTGAATCCACATTTATGTTAACAAAATATAATATATATGTAAAACGATTATGTACTTCTATTTCAGCTATGTATACACAATACATACACTTCAATTATGAAAAACCTATAATTAAAAGATAATTTTTGGCTTACCTATGCACTGGGTAAGAAGGTGTCTTATTATGATGTTACCAAATGTATCTCCCAGCCCTACATACAGCTGCGATGCATTACAACACAACGTTATTGTTATGTACTTAATACTATTGTATCTGTTACCGGATCAACTTACTGGGTACACAAAGGACGAAACTATCGGCAAGGGACATGTCTCGTCTGGCCTCGAAGCAAACAGCGATTTCTTAACTATAAGCCCTTGATAAAAATGCAGTATATTAATAACTGCAATTATAGAGCTCTATATTCCTTGGGAAAAGTATGGCTAAAAAGATAATGTTGTTTGCCGCTGTGTCTGTATAATGTACAAAATAAGAGTATTTTCATCTTATACCTAAATTTTAAAAATACTTCATTCCAAGTTTAAAGATTTAATGCCAGTATTTAAAAAGTAGCTATTTTAAGATACTTTGAGAATTGTCCCTGAATTACCTAGTTACATTCTTTTTTTATTTTATTTTAGTACAATGGATAATCTAGATAACTGCAAGAGCTAAGATCAAATAAAAGACAATGATAGTTAAAGTGCAATATCTTGTTCCCTAATGACCCCATTCCAACATTTGACCTCAGCCGCTCAGACCTCACTCCGCTTCCATCTTTATTAATTATTGAAACCTTAGCTTTGTTAGAAAATTTTACTGAAATATTTATTTTAACGAAGAATTCATTTTCATTCAGAAATCAGAGCTAGCTTCCGTCGACGTATTTGTATTGTATTACATGATATTTAAATAAAAAGAATTACTTTTGTGTAAATCTAGATCATTATCTGCATACCATATTTTAGGTTTAAGTACCAGTTACCACAACTTATCTTAGTAATAGGTATCTGCTCATTCTACAAAGTTTGCTGTTAGAGTTCTTCTACGCCGAAAATCAGATGTATTACTCTCCAAATTACATTTCCAATACAATCCCATTAGAGGCATCCCATTAGCGTACAGCCTGATACGCAACATTTACTGTAATTACAACCTTACTGTAATTAATTTCTAACTAAAGAAAGTTTCAATCGAATGAATAGGAACTAAGCGAAAGTGTTCGCTAATATGTAAATAATTCAAGTACATAATAAGAAACATCTGCGAAGAGGCGCTGATTGACGGACACATCGTTAGCGCATCCTGCTTGCTCCGCGTTCCTGTTAATTACCGCTCCGTGACGTCAATCATCAGTGACATACTTTGATATCCTCTGCCTCGCTTAGATAAAACGCTAGTCAACCTAATAGACATAGTTTAAATGTTTATTTATAACGGTTTGTGCGTTTAACCAGGTTCGTAGAACTGCAGACGAAAATACATCACGAAGAAATCAAAACATCTCGCTAGAAATCTACCTCACACATAGTCTATTTTTTTTTCTAGTCCATTATTGCCAGAGTTCCAAGATTTTCATAAAAACCGCAATATTTCATTTTAAAAAAGATCGTCATGAATATCGGCTGTCGTGCGGAAGTTTAGGAAAAACATTGGCATATAATACGAATTATCCGAAATATGTGCCAAGTTTCTGGACGGCTTAACATTTCAGTAACATATTCTTATTCTTAACAATTTATCGCATTACACAAAACGCCACTCATTTCGATGTTATAATTAACTGCACATCTGTTACGACAGATCAAAATAAAACATAGCGAACCTAACGCGCTGATGGACTTAAAGTCATTTGATATGCATTAACTGGTTAATATTTTCCTTGCTCTCTTAATGTTTTCTTTCGCAGTATGAAGTAAGAATGCTTAAATCCAGATAAACATTCGTGATAGTGAGCAATAAGTGGAGACACTCCGCCAGCTCAGTGACTTTACCGGTCCAAATGGACCGCGTGTGGATTATGATCATTGTCCACTTAAACTACTTTCTATTTACCTGTTAAATGGCAAACCTTGTATATAGCGGTTTCTGTTACACGCGACAACAACCAAACGTGTAAAGATAATATAATCACAGGATCGGTCCTAATTTGCTTGTTATTTATAAGCATTTAAATTACGCCTTTCTTGGCCTCTCCCTATCTCAAATTATTATTTTATAAGTGGGCCTTTTTGTTTTTTATCAATAATTATGGTTGTAAATTAGATAAGTTCCTTTTTCTATTTTACAGAATCGAATAAAGGATTCGAATCCCTTCGTGCCTTTTATTGATAGCTATTATCAGTCTATCACTTCCAAAATCTGATAAAGTAAAATCTATTTACAACTGACCCAAGCGAGCGTCTCTCTATTTGTACCAAATTTACTTAAAGAAAAAAAAATCGAAAAATAAGACGTACTGTCTAGAAATTTCAATTTTAAAAATCATGTCACATCTAGTCGTCCATACAAATTGAGGGCACTATAATACCAAATTTCAAATTCAACAGAACCCTCGAATGTTCCCTAATTCAAACTATGGATAAAAGGTGCAAATTTCAATTAAATATTACCTTATAATAACGAATGTACAATGTGTGTAAATGGATACGCGTCCAGAGGCCAGCTGACGCGGCTCGCCTTACAACCCACCACTGTTTACCATTTACTGTACTCGGAATCATTATTGTGCGAAACAAAACACAATACTACGATATTTGTTACTGTTTACCGGTAATTTTAATTTAGTGTTTATATGGTGTTTTATATGATATGTATGTTCTGGACCAGCTGCACCAAAGACATCAACAATTTTACAAACAACATTGACTCTATCTATGTCTAATAACACGTAATACTATGAATCCAAAACAAATTACTTACTATTATAAATTTTATATAATTTTGTAACGTTAAAAATGTCTACTATGTACTGCATTGTAAAAGGGAATACGACTTCCGGGCTCCGGACGACCGTGACGGAAGAAAGAAGAGTTTCTTCTTTATTATCTAAATTTGATGACTCTTCAACAATGAAGTTTTCCGATTTTATATCTCTAATAAAATTCCCTACAAATACGTAAATCGATTAAACAGAAAAACGTGTCCATCGAGACGATCCTCCACGTGACCGTGGCATTGATCAACAGGACTCCAATTTGGTAAGTTTTAATTGGCAGTATAAATAGACATGAGCGGCGAACGTGGGCCGATATCGTTCACTAAACGCTCGATATTTTTAACAATCCCAAGATAAAGGTTTTTAAACGTTATTAAACACAAACTTCCTTGTTTGTCACTTTACTCCTTTTATAATTCGAAGTTAAAAACAAATTACTTGTACATTTACCTCTTTATTGTAGCCGAATATCGGAAAAACTGGATATAAATGCCCAATGACGTAAATTCACTAGGATAACACGAACAATGACCGAAATTCACTAGGATAATAAAACAAAATTAATTACTTGAACGCATTCACTAATTTGTCAGTTATTAAATATCGTGTGACATTAAAAGAGTCGTACTTTAGAAGTAATTTATAAGTACTCCAATCTCAGTGATATACACCTCCGAATAAAATTTAAGAAAAACGGAGACTAAAGCACAAGGAAATGGACAAAATACGAGAGCACGAAATAAATAGCTGACACTTTGGAGCAGTGCCACTCATGCAGTATTTCGTCAAGGCACTAACTTGAGGACACCACACTGTTTGCATACAAATACATTATCAAAAGATACAATTGGGCAATCGAGACCAAATTGCGGACAATTGTTTTATTCACTAATCACCTATATGGAGATAATAGTCAAGTAGGAACGTTTGATACAAACACAGAAAAATAATGATTCCTCGCTAGCGCAGTTCAAATTATTTTAACATAGCTCTTGCGTTTTTCTATAGTTTAAACTTTAAGTAGACCTTTTTAAAAATTAACTTTAACATTACATTGCTAGATTGCTGAATGTAAACATTTTTCGGTCGAACTAAACATTCTGTCGTAACGTTTGCGCACACACTAAGAAAACTGTCTCAATCGTAATAATTAACATCTTCATTTAAACAGAATCATCAGAACATCTAAAATTATCTGTTCATAAAATCATTTGTTATTGCATATAAACAGAATCGCCCATAGATAGCACTCATAGCGGTCAGCTACATAACAGTACTACCTCCTTTCCAGGCAAGTGGCATTTATAAACAGGTTCCACTCTACCTGCATAAGGTTCCCTCGATTTATTCCTGCCCTGAGGACCTGTGCCAGACCGCAACAAACATGCAATGTTTACGGGATTTCTAAACCATTACTGTTAGATAAAAAACGTTTATTAATTGAATTTTAATATCTGTCATCAAATTTGAGGTCATCGACTCTATAAAACCGTGTCGGATTGACATTTTACTTGTATTATTAAATTAAATGCGTTTTTACCACATGTTCAAATCAAATCTAATGTTTAAATCTATACTAATATTATAAAGCTGAAGAGTTTGTTTGTTTGAACGCGCTAATCCCAGGAACTACTGATCCGATTTGAAAAATTATTTAGGTGTTAGATAGCCCATTTATCGAGGAAGGCTATAGGTTATAATATATCATCACGCTAAGACCAACAGTAGCGGAGTAATGCGGGAGCAACCGCGGGGAACAGATAGTATTCTGATAAATTGTAATAACGGTCGCGTTGTCGCAATTTTAAGTAATCTAAGCGCAAAGACCAAGAGATAACATGCATACTCTATGATATTTATGACACAAGAGAACATTGTCAAAGAAATAGTGGGCAATCGGCACACGAGGTAATTTACGTAAAAACTTCAACTAGAAGGGTGTAAATATGTGCGAGTGACAAACACTGGTATTTGCAGAGCCGCGCCCTTGTGGCTCCACACTCCACAGTCCAGTCTGCCGCAGCCTTCCGACCACACAAATATCTCGAGCGAGAAAATTCCACAACTCGATTGCGTCGTTATTTATAGCCGTTATACTTCCTTGAATGGGAAAAGTCCTGAGGGAAAAAGTTTGTTTGGAATGGGACATTCGGACACAACGCTGTGTGAATTTTTGCGGAGTTTTCGCTGGAGTAAATGCATTGTACGCTTTATATTACGTGTCATAAGTAATGCTCAGTTGGGTAACAGGACATCTTTTCTGTTTCATTCACAAGGCAGTACATTTATTTAATACAAAATTCAATAATAGACCAATCCGTTGATGTTTGACTTGTTGCAAATTCTTCTTCACTATGATCACACAATTTTATTATTTCTACTCGGTATTTCTCCAGGGTCAAAAATAAGATACGGGTTCAGTATACAAAGGCTTCGCGAAGTCAATTTGTAGTTGGATTGAGATCTGAACGTAATATAAATTCCTCCGGAACTCCCGCCGGGCGCCCACGCTGCTCCTGCTCTCATGTCACCTATACTGTGACACCGCCTGGATAAAAATAGATACAGGATATTTCCTTAATTTAATCTAAATAGTATAAGGCATTTCTGCTATATTGCATAACATATTGTAATAATCAGATAGGAATAGATAAATGTTTCAGTGTTCCAAGTAGTTACTACAAAGTAAAATCACAGTATTACAATCTTATATATAAAAATGAATCGCAAAATGTGTTGGTAAGCGCATAACTGGAGAACGGCTAAACCGATTTCGATAATTCTTTTTTTATTATATTCCTTGAAGTACGAGGATGGTTCTTATGCAGAGAAAACGTAAACATGTACCACGGGCGAAGCCGGGGCGGACCGCTAGTCTTCTTATATATAAAAATGAATCGCAAAATGTGTTGGTAAGCGCATAACTGGAGAACGGCTCAACCGATTTCGATAATTCTTTTTTTATTATATTCCTTGAAGAACGAGGATGGTTCTTATGTAGAGAAAACGTAAATATGTACCACGGGCGAAGCCGGGGCGGACCGCTAGTAGGAAATAATATTGTAATACTGTGGTAAAATTTCATCATTAATTTTTAAAACTCAAGTCCTACCTATCCTACTAATATTATAAATGCGAAAGTTTGTGAGAATGTGTGTGTGTTTGTTACTCTTTCACGCAAATTCTACTGAATCGATAACAATAAAATGTAACTCGGATTAACTCGGAAATCCCATGGGAACGGGAACTATGCGGGCTTTCCTTTGAAAACGCGGGCGAAGCCGCGGGCGGAAATCTAGTTATATAATAAAACATTAATATACCTAAATAATTATCTTCCTTACAATATTTAGGCAGAATATTTGAAAGATTTACTATTTTTTACAAGCTATTACGCGCTAAGAGCACATCATTATGAAATTAATAGTTAGCTAAGAGCTTTCGCAGCTTCGAGCTTTTACCGTCTTTTAACTTCTAACACAATCTTATTGAGCATTTTCCTGCAATTTGGTTAGTATAGTTTATAGAAATAGTTTCATGCACAATGCAATATAGATGAAAGAACGTATTTTCTAAGTATAAATAGAGAAAGATGTGATTCATCGGTTTTTAAATTATGCACTATTTTTATTATATTATACTGAAGTCTGCCTCAACGGATGCACTGATTCTACAGAAGTTTTATGTCTTTAATCTCTTTTAGATTAAATATGTATTTCTTTTATTGGGACAAATGTCGTAGAATTCTAAACTTGTTTTTAATACATAACTAAATCTTATACCATGCCGCGACCGTTACGTGATTATACATTTAGATTAAGTAATTTATTATAATGACGTAACTTTAAGCCGAGGACTTAAATTAGATAATCTCGTCTTAAATATCGAGAAATCCCATTGCTTTCTGAGGCAACATTAACATAAAGCTACATTTAAATACCTTACATCGCTGGAGGATTCGTCACGATTTTATTTGTCGTAAGATGAGTTGTATTATTAAATATTAAATTGAATAATAAATTGGAATTCTTTGCTATAATGGGTATTAAAATTGCCTTTGGATTATTTGAGAAACCATCACAATTTGCGCCTTTTCATTTGTGTAAATATGCCGTCGACAGTTTTTCGCTTTTCTCATCGTTCAAATTGTGTTGTTTTATGAACCAAATCCGAATTCATATAACACAGGAGCTTAATTTTTGAGCAGTTGGATGAAATTATGTAAATTAACCAACACTAATAAAAGCCAATTGTTTTATTTCAAACAAAGTCCCGACATTAATACTCAATTTTACGAAAAACAGATGACATTTATAACCCTTCTATTAACATGAGTGTTTATCAGGGGAGTCCGCGAGGCGCCACTATGAGCGATACCACTATATTTATTGCCCTGACTTGCCCTCTCTCGGAATAGAGACGTATAAATCACGCAGATATCAGTGTGACTGTTAGCTTGATAGTTGAAGTAACCACTAAACGATGCACTTTGCTCTTGAATATAATAATCTATGAAGAAATTATTTTAAAGTACATAATAAATAATATTGAAACAGTTACGTTTTATAATAGATGAACTATAATTAAAGTTTTTGATAGCTCACTGAGTGGGTTTTGTTTAGAAGAATAACTTTACTAAACTAACTAAACTTTCGCTAAATTCTCACTCAATAAAAATTTAAAAACTAAGACCATAAAATGGAATGTATCAAAATTGAAAATCAAATAGGTGTTTTAGTAAATATCTAGCAGTACTACATATATATAAAATAGATAGGCACGATGCGATCCCTCGCAAGTAGCATCTCGTTTAGTTTCCGCATAGCTCGGCCAAATAAGGACACTGCTTACTACGGAGACCGCCTCCTTGGTACAGTGGTTGACGCGTGAGCGTAGAACCGAGGGGTCCTGGGTTCGATTCCCGGTGGAGACGAAGAAAAAAAAAATGTCTCGGTCTGGCAGGACACAGAAGGCTGATCACCTACTTGTCCCTAAAGAAAATCGATCAGTGAAACAGATGTATGAATAATGCATCTGCCCCTTACCCCACTAGGGGACACGGGACTTCACTTTTTTACTACGGCGAGCCAGGAAGCAAACTAGTGAACAGACATGTATATGGTAATTGTATTTATACGGTAAAATATATGCACATTATAACCGAGCCTTGTTTAGCTGTATAATGTGGTAAAATGATGTTTATAATTAAGCGCTTATAAGCGAAATATAAATGGGCCTTTGTCAATGTTATGACTCAATATTTTACAATAACTATCGCTTGTTTTAATAAACAATTAACAGCGAAGACAATACTATAGGAATCACTATTCTCTGTTACGAATATATTATGAGTAATTATCATCATTTATTACTGCAGTTCTTACTAAGTAAACCTTTTAATAACTCAGAAGTAGATCATGATATAATTCTTGAAAGCATAAGCTTAGAAAAAAACTAAACATTTTATTGTATTCATAGCGAAACTGTTTATCTTGCGGGGGGAACACACCGACACAATACACGTCATATTTGATGACAATAGCCAGAAGTCAAAGTATTGGATCACAAAGTAAACAATAGTGCGATGTGTAACGTGTTACGGGTACAACTGCCGACACCGCGAAATTCGCGACATGTGTGCTGTGACGTCACGGGCGCACCTGGCCGCTGCACGCAGGGCTGTGCACGAGTGCCAAATATGTTAGAATATCAAGTTGTGTGGCAATTGATTCAATATGTAATTACAGTAGAACCTCGATAAGTTAAAGTCCAAGGGAAACACAAAATATTTTAAGTTATAGAGGTTTTAAGTTATCAAGGGTCTATCTTTTTCTCACTGCTTCTATAGCTTTTAATCTATCAGCGTAGGTGAGGGTTGTTAGTTTTCTTTTTGGACTCATTTTAAGCCAGTTTTATCACACAGTAAGTAAAGTGATGTTTCTAGGACAACAATAGAAAACTTATGATGCAAGTAAGTTGTTGTCATAAAGCTAACCGCCGCAAAGCTTTGAAGAATTTCGATAAAGCAAACAATAGGTAATGTATTGTTTACGTTAACAATACATAGTAAACACGTGCAAGCAATAAATACCGAAACCTTTTGTTTTGACACTCTCAAAATGACTCATTTGACAAACATTTTTATGTTATAGAGGTTGTGGAAACATTTCTTTAAGTTACTGAGGGCCAATACAGAGATTATTTATTTAAGTTATAGAGGTTGCGTATTTTAAGTTAAAGAGGTTTTGGGCTCTGATGGGAAGGGAACATATTATTTTTTGAAGTTACAGAGGTTTTTAAGTTACCGAGGTTTAAGTTATCGAGGTTCAACTGTACTTCTCTCAGATTCAATTTATATAACTACTAGCGGTCTGCCCCGGCTTCGCCCGTGGTACATATTTCGCAATAAAAGGTTCTTTCTCAGGGTCTAAAGATTATCTGTGCCAAATTTCATCAAAATCGGTCCAGTAGTTTATGCGTGAAAACCATACATACATACATATGTACATACATACAAACCTTTCCTCTTTATAATATTAGTATAGATAGTATAGACTATAGATGAACTCGTATACTAATTACTAGTACCTACCTACTGCGCTTAAATAGATAAGTAGGTAAAATATACTTCTACAATTTTTACAAATACTGAAATTATCAACTGTGCAGGAATTTGATATCCCAAATTCAACGGACAACGAACAAGATATTGCATTGGCTCCCTGCCACTCACTTTCTTTATTCACATTATAATTTATAATAAATACCAGTTTCTGAAGAACTTGCGCATAATTACTAACCAGTAAAACGACATTAGGGTTGATAGAGTTGTCAATAGTGCCCTTATAAAGTCCTTTTCTTTGTCTGCCAGCCCTACCATGTCACCCCGGGACGGTCGGCGACCCCGTTGGCGCTAAGCGACGTGGTGCAGCGCAATCAAGCGCACATTAGCGCTTGATTTACACTCCACAGACAGCTGATAATAATCATTTCGCGCCGAAGCTTCGCGCGCCTAAAAAACAACATCGCTCCCGTTGACGTTTCCACTTCAAACGTTCTTAATTCGCTTTTTATCGTTCCTGGAACTTTTATAGTTTTAAAAAGACTAAAATAATTGTAATTCACACATTAATTCTCAGTTTTTATTGTTGCACTTAAATGTATTTACATCTCCTTTAAATTTTGTTTAACATCAATTGTCTGAGTCATTTGGTGACAGACAGTGGTTAGGATAGCAACAAAATTTAATCATAATAAAGCATATAAATAGACGATGCGGTAGTGCCCTCGCTAATCGTAAAAAAACATAATGTATCACAGAAAATCTAAGAACGCTCGAGATTTATATTTTACTAGGTTTCCGCCCGCGGCTTCGCCCGCGCAGTCAAAGAAAAACCCGCCTAGTTCCCGTTCCCGTGGGATTTCCGGGATTACATCATTTTCCCGGGATAAAAAGTAGCCTATGTCCTTTCTCGGGTATCAAAATATCTCCATACCAAATTTCATGAAAATTGGTTCAGTAGTTTAGGCGTGATTGAGTAACAGACAGACAGACTGAGTAACTTTCGCATTTATAATATTAAGTATAGTATGGATACATAAATTCTAATTTCCACTTTGATCCGAAACATGAGCTGGGAGCACACGAACAATTTCCACATTATTTAATGAGATGAGATACTAAAACCATAGTAAAACCGTGTTGCCGTTAGTGTTCATAAAATAAAACATTACCTAGGTACAAAATTTACAAACGTAAAGACGAGAAACAATAAACACTATAAATTGGAATCGATAGTTAAATGTTGGGAACGAAATCGGTACTAACGTAGGCGACCTACCTACCTCACTCGTGATTGTAGCCTGAATATTTCAATAATCAGCGTTATAAATATAATAATTAATATGTATTAATTCGGCATATTTATCTTTCAATTCATAACTTTCAATTCGTACATCCGATTGAATGATTAGATAGGCACACAAATTAAAGTCCATATATTATTTTCATCAATTGGTCCGATTATTTTATAGTCTCTCATAGTCTAAGAATATAATACGTTTTACTTCATCACCAAGATGAATTTATGTTTATGTGCAGTATTTAATTTGTTCACACTTTACTCCATACCAAACCGCATACATTTCAACCATAATATACGTGTACAAAGCATGTGCTACGGTTAATGGTCGTAAGTGTGAATAGGCCAAGTGGAGGCAACGTGTTTACTGTTTACAACCCTCTGAGGGCCAGCTGCACTCATCTCGAAGCGCAACTCAGCAATCTGAGCCCGTGAGAGCCCCTAATTGCACTCTGACATGCACTCGCGATAGAAACTATTGAAATGGATAAGTTTTCTACTTTACGCGAAGGAATAGAAAGCTTTGTTTTTTTTTTGTGCTTTTAGTTCGAAAGGGGTTTAGTGGTAACGCTGAGAGGGTAGGCATACGTTATTTAACAGGTATTGTTACGTGTACAGCGCTGTACCCAACTATACATAGTTAATTGTTATAATTGAAATTAATTTGCCTTTCTATTATGAAATTACTCTACCCACTGATTGAGGTAAGATATTTCAATCATCTAGTTACAATAGAAAATTATTCATTTGACAAAGAAAATTAAATGTAAACTAAATTTGAATATTCTAAGCTGAAGACAAAGAATTACATTAATTTAATAATGTGGAATTAACCACTTCATTTGATGTTATCATTTAATTTTAAGCTACAATAAAGTAGGGATTATCTCGACATATAATTTACCACACAATATATACGATACAGTTGTATTTCTAAAATGAGGATAATAACCTATTCATATGAAAGCATTACTCACTTTAATATGCAAAAGTTTCGCACTCGATGCGGTATTTAGATTTAGCTTTTAGTTAGCTAATTGCGCCGACTCGTTAGTAAACATCAACAAATACTAAGCTATGCCACATTGGAGGCCTACATAATATATTTAGTACTGTACTGTTTTGCAGTTAAAAGTTATTACGTTAACAATTTACAATAAAGTAACATTATGTAAATGTAAACCGAGTGTTTTATCTATTCTCTACACGCATGTGTTCACGCTTGCAGCGATGAATTTAACGCATCCCTATTGATGTTTATAGTGCTACACGGTTTGTATTTCAAATTCGGATAAAGAAGATGGATATTAAATATGCGATATGTTTGCACTTGCCGCTAAACTCAAGATACAAAAACTTAATTATGTTGGTGGGTATAACGGCCAAAATCTCATCGCATTTCACCAATGTTAATAACCATAATTCTCTTGCGTGGAAAGTTGATATATTTATGTTGACAACAATATTTTGTATGAAGCGTGCAGCGTAGTCGCGCGTGAACAGCAGCTTTTGTTTTATGATGACAGTCGCGGCGCGAGTGGGCGCGCACCGCCGACCCGTCTGCGGCGCGAACACTGCCCGTGCCCGCCATTTGCAAGAATTTGTGAACTTTTTGCGAAATTTTATCGCTTATGGTGTATTTTGAATTTTTTTAAAGAATTTGACCAAATAATTTAAATAACAAACAGGTTTGGCGTTTGGGAACCTTTACCTATTCAAAGTTAGAATCAACGGACGTTTTCTGTATTATCCACCTGGATACACGCCATTTAAAATAGCCGTTTATCTAAACGGGCATTCGAGTTATAGCTCTGTGTTCATTAGCGTGAAATATGACTGCCATAAATCCTTGCTTTTTATATATATAGTTATGAAAATAATGATATTTATTCGAAGAACGCTCAATAAGTTTCGGTCTCAAGTGTGAATTATGCGTTTAAAAATGTTCCATTCTAACAAGGTATCCACTAAATCATCGAATTAGACTGATTAGGTATTGTGTTTGTTTATTTTTATCCATTGTTAATAACATAATTATCAATATTATGACGTAACCTCATTTCCCTCGCATTAAGCAAATGAATGGCGTCAATAAAAGTGATTTATTGAATAAGGACAGAACAGATAACGTAAGAATAATCGTTACCCATTGACAATTATTATATTTTTTACACATTATTTATTCTCAATGAAATTTATTGTGTAACCTTATCTGATTCCGCCCTCATTATAAAAATAATTAATAACTATCACTCAAATAGTATTAATAATTAGCTAATTTAATAATATCTACCAAACGGTGTTTCAAGGAATGCGTACTGCGTACAGGTACAGTACCTAGAACTCTACTTAAGTCAGAAATCCATCAGAAAGTCATATCCAAGAACGTATACAATTATATGCACCTATGAAGTTTCAAATATTTCAGCTCTCAATCTATTTTGACGTAACCTATTCATCGACATCTTTATTTGATACTGCGCAGATCACAAATTAGACTTATTCGATTCATTGAAAATAGGATCAATTTAGTTGGTTGAGTGGCAGCGAGTGCACAAAGCTAATGAAACACTCCTTATATCAGACTCCGTACAATCTCATTTACTGCCACTAAAGAGGACCTTCCTCCCACGCCGATTCACTCCGCACGCTTTGATACGTCGCTATTACATAACCATTTAGTTTATAACACATGCTTCAGTATCTATTTAAAACACCTAAAATAAACACATTTGTTAAATCAATGCTTTAAAATTTAGCAGCGTCTGAGAGAACATTTATTTCCATTCAAATTGTTTATATCTTGAATGCTTGGAATGCAGAAATATAACTGTTGATAACTACTCCTCTATCTTATCGGAAGACGGAATGACGTCTGACACTCAGTTGCTTTAACAGCTCCTATAAATGCTTTTACTCTTTTACTAAATAAAGCATTCATGGCATTAATTAATGACCATTATTCATGCTCGTATACAGTATGTTCCTTATGTAATGTTAAATTAATACACGTTTGTATATTTAATAATCATAACCTATCAGCAAAAAACTTTTGTAACAACGTTCTCAAATGTTCCTCTGTGACTCTGTACGTGTGCTATGAAATATTTGAGAACACAAAGATTATCAAGAGTGATATTTATAATCTTATAAAAATAGTTGAACTACGAAGTTTCTCACAGAAATGATGCAGATTAGAGTCGCCTGGGACGTGACCGGCCGCAGCTTCCTGCCTGTGCGTGCTTCTCAACACAACTGCAATAAGGCTTATCTTTTCATGCTATTATCTCAAGGTAATTAAAACGTGGGCAATTATAATATGATCTGTAAAGATAACATCGATGCGAACTTATGAAATCAACTTTCGTGTATACAACCCTCATGATATAAAAACGGTGATAATAATATTTTCTTATCAAGGGGTAAGATATTTGTTAATCATTATTCCATTGCAGCGCGCAACTCTGATTTATAGTGACTCGATTCGAGTACCGTTTCTCGTGGTATATGAGTACATTTTTAATTATTACAAAGAACAATGCTGGTCAACCCTCACGCAAATTACGTGTTCTGAAATTGTATAGGCTCTGTGACTTCCTGGAATGCATGACTTTTTAATAAATCTTGATCATTATCTGAACGCCTTTTTCGGCCACTTCCTTAAACGTTTGCGCTTGATAAGGAAAATCGAAATGAAGATGATCAAGGAAACTAAAGTAACTGAATCGCTAGTAAATTTTTACTTCCAAAGCTGACAAAACAAGGAATACTCACATTTTTTATTAACTTGATATAACTGGGAAATGGGAATAAAATTAGACAATCATTGCCCTCTTTCTTCTTTCTATAGCGTTTTTCATAAGCTGTAAATTTTCACCCGTAAAATATCTGATTTAAAATGCGTGGTTAATACATTTTAAACATAACACAGATCTCAAGGCCGGCAATAAAGCTGAAAGGATCATGAAATTACAGAACACTAAAAGCGCAAGTGTTAAATTTACATCGTCTTCGGCGATGGCTCGTAAAGTCCAGAAGCCTGGAGCCGCTGACTGCTGGCTCGTCTTACACCCGCATTATAACGGTTACAAGCTTCAGCACTGTATTGCATGGATCGACACTTTTAAACATAGAACAGCTTTGGATGTATGTAGGTATGTGGAGTATAGAGACAAACTCAATAGAATAAAAAAATACGACAAGATCAAGTTCGGTTGACAATACTTACTTTTAGATGCATTTTTACCTAAATATACTTAAAGAACGAATGGGTTAGCTAGTTCATAATACCGGAGAAAACTTCAAAAAGATCCATATACAAAATTGAATAAGTTAATGTAATAACAAAGGGGCTAAATTTTATGTAGATATTAACGACTAGTTTAGTAACATGGAGTAAAGCCAAAGAACAATTTCCTGCAGTGTGCCAGCGTCCAATAAAGTGAAGCTATGTTATAACAGGAGATAAAGTTTATTGTGAGGTCGAGTGCTCTCATAAATGTCTCCCGGACGATAAGGCGAGCGGCGCACCGCGGGAGGTAGGAGATCGGGCCACACTTACATACAACTGGTACAAAAGATAATCAATGAAGTGTATTACCTGTCTCCTTTTATGCACCTATTTCTTTTGATCCTTATGTTGTAATTCACTACTAAACATAAAAAAATAAATATTTTAGACCATATTTCCTTTTTCCACATCAATTTCTTAACCTTTATGTGTTTATATGCCACAAAATGTTAAAAAATTTAGCCCTATTTGTGATATTGGATCTTACCTATAAAAGTTAGAAAAGGTTCGATGGCATCTTGGTTTAAGGTAGCTGCAATTTCGATGTAGACAAGAAGCACGTGCTTCAGAGCTGCACTAGGGTTGTCGTGTGTCAATTGTGTGTCAGAAGCAATTGCCTCTGATTCGCCTCGTTGCTGCAATTAGTGCCAACCGCCAACCTTGCGTCAACGATGCTTCATGACGCAGCCTCCTGTCCTAAATCATAATGATTCCTGAATATAAGTCGATATACTATTGAGTTTTGCCTTTTAATTACATGACCATGAAAGTGTATGAAAACGGCTGATTAACCAAGAAAAGTCAACCAAGAAAATTTTATTGGTGCTTGTATCATTTATTTTTTTATAGCTTTAGCAATAGCTTTTTAAAATAAATGAATTGGAGAAGCACATTAGTTTAGGAAGTCTAATAGGATACATAGAGTAATAAAATTCAAGTTTTGATTTAAGTAAACAAGTGAACTTTACGAAAGTGGGCAATTAGGCTAGAATTACTTTTTTAATCAAAGCTCAGTCTATAAAAACTTGTGTCCGGTTTTATGTGTAGTTTAATTAACATTTGCATTTTAATGTGAGTTATATCTACCATTAAATGTTTGATTTTGTAAATTATACGTACGAGTTCTTAATTCTACATCCTAGTTACTATCACTATTAATTATTATAATAAAGGAAGATTGTGCGAGTTAGTTTGTAGAAACTAGAAACTATGAAAATGATTTGTTTATTTATTTAGTTATATCATCGGAAGCTTCACCAATTCACAAAGATTAATTGCTCTAAAATTCCTCGATAGCGTTAATTAAAAGCGATGGTTATAGTTGGACATAGCTATAAGCTAGAGAGTGGTCCGGCGGTATGTGGCCGGCATTTCCGCCCCAGCCCCGTCTCGGGACATGCCACTTCATTAACACGACTATACTTGGCCACTACCTAGTTACTAGTAGATGCAGCTTGTAGTACTGAAAGTTACTACAATGTTTACGTTACATGAGAGCTCGCTCAGATTAAAAAAAAATTACTCAACAAAGTCTATTTAAATACACTATATTTCGTCTAATGGATCCCCATTAGTGCTTTTAAAAATAATCAGATCAGCCCAAAGTTTCGCTCAAATTGTCAATAGAAAAATTAATGTGAAACCTATTTAGCTTGAACTTGCAAAACAATGTCAATAATAACAAATTGGTCTTGACATGAGCCTGTTCTAAATAACATTGACGTGACAAACAAGTACCTATATAATGAAAAATTAATTAGTTATCGAGTAATTACAACAAAAGCGCCTTGATCCCGTTATACGGGGAGCTGTGGTACCTTCGCGTCGGGGCCCGTCTAGTGCATGCCGACCACCGGGCCTTACGCGGCAGTGGCAAGCAGGCCTTTGATTAACGAACGATTAACTAGGGACTAACTACTAAATAATATAAAAATGTCATAAAATATGTGTTATATTATTGGCAATTGTCAGCATCTTTCTGCCACTTATTTTACTAATGTAGCGCCTCATGTTTCCAATAAGAGTATGTTTAATAAAAATCTGCATTTCAGGCGTTTCTGACTTACCAACCACCTTACTGCTATGAAAACCGGTGATCTACTAAATTTCAAATAAAATTATAGAGTCGGTCAAGTAATTTTTGAATTAAATAGATAAAAACAAATAAAAATCAATTCTTTATTATAAAATTAAGTTTAGATTGCATACCATTTCATTTATCATTATATTTTGTCAGCCAAAAAACCGCCGTTGTAACCGCGTTTGTGTATAAAACTCCTAACATTGATCACCAATAAAGGCTCGGCTCTAGTACCGTAATATACCTGACAACATGATATACCAGTTTTTGTAGCAGCCCGTAATCCGCAGCATCCATCATTGGATCGGAATCTAGCCGCTAACGACCGCTAAGGTCAATAGCAATATGTTCTCGTATTGCGTCTTAGATTTCAATTATACTTCATTGCTAAATACCTTATTATTGATTGCAAGTCTTGCTTTTTTATTATTGTGTGTCTAGATCAGAACTGAGTTATTCTTGGAAATGCTAATGGGCTTACATTTTAAACAATCGAAACAGACAAAAAATTACTGGTCGCTCGAACCCAAAACCAATATGTTGACAAAAAATACGGCGACTATCGACAAAGGTGATTAGTGGAAAAGAATTTGGAACTGATCTTTTTTTCATTTTCTATTGTTCAATGATAATATTTTGTTGTTTTTTAAATTCTGTCATAACTCAAAAGGCAATCCAGGTTTTACACTACCCAATATCTCTATGCTAACTTATTTGCCTTCATAATCGTTAATCACGTCCATACATTATCCCATCTTCCTGAATATACCATCGCTGACTTACAAGTGCACATAGTTGGCATACCAACGCGGCAGTAGCTCAACAAGAGCTCAACTCACAAGTCACGGCTATCGAGGGCAGTGCCGGCGAGCGAGCGAGCGTGCGACCCCCGGCACGCATCTCACTAATGCCACACTAATGGTAACTGTACTCACCTGTCATCGCTACATACCGGCACAACGCATTTCACACAGCTTACCTTCTATATTGTCGACTATGTAAATTATACGCAGCGATTGTCTGCTGTATCGGACACGGGACAATGTACCTATTGATATCGTTTGAGCTCACAAGACATGCCAATCATAATAAACTATAGAGTATATCAATGGAATGAAATTGATACATATGCAAAGTCCGAGATTTGTTAATTTCAATTTAACATTGACATTTGACCAACCTTAATAAAGAATGTAATCTATGCAGATATGTATATCGTGTGGGCGAGATTTTTCCATTTGTTTTGAAATGTTTTACAAATCCATTAATAGATGAATCCTCTGATTCATCTATGAATGGATTGTAAATACATAGATGTATACGATAGATACATACATACATACTGGGTAGACGTGCTCCTAAATAGATCGCATCACTGCTTTACATCAGGCAGGATAGCGGTCAAACGTCTACCTATTTACTATAAAAAAAAAAAGATACATAAAGATGTACACTAATTAACATACGCTTTTATTTTCTCCAAAACTTCACCATTTTAAATTTTAATATTCGATTTTTCAAATATTAGGCATTCGTAGTTCAAAGAAATTGCCGCTACCTGAATATTTTTTGTCTATTGTAACCCCGAAAAGAGAATTCGGGTTAGGGAGAACCCGGCAACCGTTCTTTGGTTTTCCCTAATGCTTATTGCTTTGCATTCTACTACAGACTACAGAATTCAATAAATAAAAAAGAACACAAATATCAGGGTCGGGGTCAAATCTATTGGAGATCGCGAAAAATTAACACTTATCTGCATCGCTATAAATTTCGAGATCTGTGAACTGTTAGATCATTCCACAATTTGGGTCATTAGAACCATACTGTGCTAGCTTCTGTAAACAATGCGGAGTGTAAGAAGTTTTTACAAGTTTCCGAGCCGCGGCTAACCTCGGCGCGGGCGCAGCAGAGTGCATCGTTTTGTGTCACTTCACAAGCGGGTCAGCGATGCGCAGTACCACGTCTTTCTTAACGTTTACTGCTTAAAATTAACTCCATTGTGTTGATTTACTAGAAACACACGTATAACACATACCGCTGTGTGAGGTTAATCTAGAAAATGTATTCGAGTAAACACCGTTATTTACTGTTCTTACAACAATATTTGTTTTACAATTTCAATTTATTCGTCTGTCAGTATACAGTGAGCTACTTATTACACATTGATTTATTATAATTTATACCTATAGCTTTAAATTACGTTCCCTGAATATACTCTAGTTGGCATAAAGTCGAAATGATTCTTTCATTGTTAAAGTCCCAGTATTGAAAACCATTTCAGACAAAAAAATCCCTCCGCTGTTAGTGTTACCCACATACACACGTGCGACGCGACGGTGCGAGCTCCAATTACTCTTTATTTATTTCCTTTAAGCAAACAAATGTGATGAACCGTACAACGCAAACACCTTTGCATTCCTATTTCCTGTCATCTATAATTGAAGTAAACCTATACTTCAGCGATTATCCTGATAAAACTACGCGTAGTCTTTTTCAAATATAAGAAAGCACTATAATATTATAGGTACTGCTGACTGCATCTGATAAATCCCTGTCTACACTCTCACTGCTAACAACCTGCTTATCTTTATTGTAATGGCCGATACGGAGATTTGCTTTATTATAGTCTACATCAGTTACAACTTACAAGCGTCTCTTGTTGACTGCCCTGAGTTAGAGAACTATCACATAACACATTACATACAATTATTGTAGTTGTAGCCATAATATCCAGCGCTTGTTTCAAGGTCATAATGGAAAATATTATTGATTACTAAACAGGGCCAATAACTAACCAGGGGCAATAACTGCCAGCCAAACTAAATGGGAGTAAACATAACAAGATTTGAAACTCAATCCATACACGTCATGTACATCAACATTGGACATCCAATAGGCATGTATCATACAGCACGTGTTTGTGCATTACCGCCGCTATCAGATAAGAGCATTTGCGGTGTTTATCGCGAGATGCACTGTTTGCCACCCTCACATAACTGCAGCTCATTATGCAACGCTGTTTGCGCCGAATGCCGGGTTCGCGCGGGGTGAGCGACCTCTCCCGGGGCGAGGGGGAGGGGGGGACGCGCCGTTACTCGCTCACGACTTATTTGTACAACAGTATTAGTTTTATATGATTACGTACTAAAGTAACACTTAAATTATATCACACACTAAAACATGCAAGGACATACTTGTAATATTTTCACAAATTAATTATCTGCAGTGGCATTCCCATTGATCGCCGTTTATTTAATTATTAAAAAAAAACTGAACAACAGTAAGCTCCAAGAGACGCATTTATGTCGCACTGGTTTTAAAGAACAATACGCCATAAATGCATAAACTGTAGACGTGCAACTTGCAGTGGCGAGCCGCCGCGGCCGGCGTCACTGCACTTGTCTCTTCTTCATTTTGCGAAATTCATTCATTCATTCAGTTGCATGAATAGACTTAATTATATCTTCGTAGTCGTTCTTTTTCCCAATTCTTGTCTTTTTATGTAAATGTATTTTCAAAAAAGACCGAAAAAATATTCGTTTATATACGAATCATAAAAGATCATATTTCTCAAAAAAAAAATACTTATAAAAGCGTGTTAAAAACAATCAATTTTAAAAGGTTGCGTTGTGAATCGCAAAGCGGTGCACGACGCAACGTAAAAAATATCCACAAAGTGAGGGTAGTATTAATAAACACAAATGAAAACTACCCAAACATGTCTTAACGGATAAATTGAATGTTAGTATTTTATTATAATGTTCTATTTGTTTTTGCAGGCATATCTCCGGTAATGTAACAACAATATCGGCGAAAGTATTAGCATTGGCTGGCGCTGGGCGCAGTTCTCGCGGCCGCATTGAGCCGTGTGCGGTCAGGGGATCACCGCAACAATCAACGTCGACACACACAAGCCGCGATAGGGCTGCCTACACGTAGAAATTCTTATTTGAAGTTGTATAGATAATAGGACATTAAATAATATAAAAGACGATTATATATGACTTTAGAGGCTCATTCAAACTCGATAATCATTTTGTACTTGCAATTTTAAAACCAGTTTATTTGTACAGTACAAGTAGAATAACATAAAAACACTTCTCTATTTGTTCCTAATACATATTATTATAGAAATCACAATCTAATTTTGGTTTAGCCTTTCTAAATTAATCAAAATATTATTAGATAATATACGTTGTATTTTATAATTTCGTATTAATAATAACGAGTACCTATCACTTATTTATCTCGCAATTTCGCAGCCCTACAGCACGAACAATTTCAATTTGAGGATGGTATTGTGTGCCTAGCGGACGAGCCGGGCAGCGCGCGGCGGCGCGGGCGGCGACGCAGCCTGTCCGCACTCCGCCGCTCCACCGCATCACAAGCCGCTAAACAGACTGCGAAATTGATCCGATACCAGTTTTAGACATTAGCAATATAGAATGTTATCAATCACATCCAATTGGGGTTGCAACTCGTTAAAGATATGTCTATGATATCAGGCAGAGCCGTGCATTCTTTGAGAAATGTGCGTTTTGATTAATGGTATGGTATCTTATAAATCGGATGCATTATCCTAACATTTCCAACTCGTGACTCGTCACATAGCAGCACATTCTCAGAGCCTAACTTATAGTTATGAATGCTAATGAGCGTCGTATGTCAATTACCATTCAAACACGCGAGTACTCGTTAACTAAGAATCACGTCAAGAATGTATTCTTTACATAGCACCTATATCGTTATTTCTTGACCAGGTTACCATACGGGTCAGGTTATCCATACAGTATACCTACAAAATATTGTAGTAATATCTTTTCATACGTCTAAATGTCTTTTTTTTTTATTATCTTTTAAATAACGTGTTGTTCGGCTAAGCAAAGATATGCAGAGCATGTAACTATTATTATAGCACGGTGCAGTGACGGGTAGCGGGTGGCGGGTTCGTTTCGAAACAGCGCATATTTCACCGAAGTGAACGCATTGTAGTTATGCAACTGGTCCGGCCGCTGCTGTGGCTCTCTGCATTCCCTCACGTGCCGAGCGTTACACGGACGGACCGTTTGTGTACTTTCTCATAACGAAAGAGTCAGGGTAATACTAAATTACGTGAACAACTATGGGGTCAACTGTGCCCATAAACCTAAAAATAAAATTATGCATATTTATGATACGCAAAAGAATCTCATATTAATATATGGACTAGCTTTCCGCCCGCGACTTCGCCCGCCTTATCTAAAACCTATACATACATATAATATATACCTTCCTCTTCAATCACTCTATCTATTAAAAAACTGCATCAAAATCCGTCGCGTAGTTGTAAAGATTTAACCATATATAGGGACAGAGAAAGCGACTTTCTTTTATACTATGTAAGTACTTAGAAGATACTTAGTGATAAAAGGTATTTAATACCTGCATAACGTGTAACATTTATTTTTAATTTCAAATTAATTTATTATTTTTGTTTTGTTATTTTATAATATAGATGATACAGGTAATTCACCGTCCCAGACAATGTTACAAAAATTTGAATGAGAACAATAAAATTAGTTGATAAGATATTCCACAAAGTTATGACAAAGTGCAAGAGATCAATCACGCTTAACACATTACAAAATAGTTATCTAGCGAGAAAGTTATGTTATCTGTATCTCACAATCAGCAAACGGTGATCAGCGGCGATTAGCGCCGGTATCAGCGCTGTCTCTCCCCGACTGTACTCCGACGTGACATTGTGCTGTGTTGGTCACGTCAGCCAGGTGAATGTGCTTTTGTTACGTAATAAACATGTAACTAAACATGTTTCATTTGACAAACTCATTTTAGTTCTTATCGTGAAATGATATAATTATAATACCTATGTACTTTCTTATTTCGATGGCAGTCAAAAATTAAGAAAGCTTGCGCAAGAATAAAAAGAACAAAATAATAAATGCGTTGTATTTCATAGTTGATACGCTATGTAAAATTTTACAGTTTACTTTGTAATTTTGTTGAACAATTTATGAAAACTTCAAAAAACTTAGTCATATCAATAAAACGAAAATGCTCCGACTATTTCAATAAATTAATAAAACATTATTTTACCGAACAGCATAAAAAGTTGACAAATGTATATGCCAGCAAACATTAAACAATGGGCAGTGTTTGTTTGCCTTTCCGTACCCGTTTACCGGCCGTATCGCAGTGTCAACAGAGCGCAGTAGATGCTCCCCGCCCACTGTGTATGCTACTTAGCTACATACTTACATCTACTATTAACACCAAATAACTATTACTATGTTATCTTTCAATCACGGTGTGTTTAGTAATTTTCAATTACACAATCACCAGTCACCACATAGTAGGTATAAACTATAAAACAAAGTCGCTTACCGCGTCTGTCCTAATGAAAACTACGCAACGGATTTTGCTGCAGTTTTTTTTATAAATACAGTGATTGAAGTGGAAGATTTTAGTACCTACCTATTTAATTTATAAGATTTAGATAAAGCGGGCGAGGGCGCGGGCGGAAGGCTAGGAATTGTAATAAACAAAACAAATATTTATTTTGGCCTTCACAACTTTTACTTAGAATAAAGGCTGGTTCACACTTTGATTAGTGTGAGTGCAGGTGATTAGTGCGAGTGCAGGTGTGTAGTGCGAGTAGTGTCCAATTGACTGCGAGTGCAGGTGATTAGTGCGAGTGCAGGTGTGTAGTGCGAGTAGTGTCCAATTGACTGCGAGTGCAGGTGATTAGTGCGAGTGCAGGCACGCTGCGAGTGAGGGGGAAGGGAGGGCGCGCGGGACGTGGCTACTCGCAGTCCACTCGCAAAAAAATAGAACACGCTTCTATTCACTTTACTACACAGCCTACTAAACACTCGCACTAAACAGTCGCTGTCCACACGTAGTACTACTCATCACCTGCACTCGCACTAATCAAAGTGTGAACCAGCCATTAGTAATACCTATTCAGTATAATTACGTTGTGAACTTGTGAAGGACTAGTGTCTGTATTTTCTTATCTTTTTTCAAAATTACGTCTATATTCATGCCTACTTAATCTAAAACTTGCATTTATTATCTACCAATTACAATTGCTCGCATTCCGACGACGAGCTTTCTCTAATTTCTAAGAAAATGCTTCATTAAATGAGAAAATGAAACCCCGCCATCATCGCTTCCTTGTCGCGATTAATTAACTTTTCATTTGAAAGGTCGGAATTAGGGTCGTTTATTTTCATTTCTTTTGATTGACCGAGGTATTAGTGAAGTTTAGTAAGATGTCTGTTTTAAAACGACTAAATAAAAAGTTGACAGTAAAAACGTAAGAATTAATTCCAAGAAATCAGATGCCGGTCCCATTCGTGGCCGCTTTGCAGCACATGCGGAGCAGATTCAACATGCCGCAATGACTCGAATGCTAGACCATTCAAGTCATTAAAACTAACAACCTCACCTGCTTTTTTTAATAGTAACAGAAACGCTTTAATGTTTTAGTAAGTCATAAAAGGCTCTGGCTTGCAAGGCAATGTGAAACTCCGTATGACCGTATTATTTCCGGAAAGATTTCCTGGCCGTAATTTCATTTTATTTTATTTCGTATTGAAGAGTGAAGACTCAAGGACCAGCAAGATCCCCTATATAAACATTCCCGTTAATATTCTACCTATGAACAAAGTATACCTCAATCAAATTGAGTAATCTGTGTCTCAAAATACAATTAATATAGAATGAAGCATGTGCAGTATTTGGTTTATCTCATTTGCTCAGCTCTGAACAATCAGATAAGGGCTACAGGCAGCACCCACTGTTTGCACGCGGCGCCGCTTGCCACGTGCCTCATATTAAAAACATACATACATATATGTATACCGTTACACAATATATGTAACCATACAAATTACAATGTTGTATAACGTATTGATACCATGGCAATAAATGAACTACAAAAACTTTTTCTCCAAATAACTGAAATATACTTACTATGTATATTTATTGGATATCATACCTCACTGTAAATTCATAGCGAGCGAGATGCGAAGCGATGCATGAGAGCGGAATGCGAAGCCTTTGTCTCTGTAGTCCTCTTCTCCTCGCGACTCTGACACGACACACGTGCCAACCAATACAAACCCGTTTATTAAATTGAAGATCCATTTTTCAAACTACATATTTCTATTATATATTAATAATTCCAGACAGCAAACAATGGAGCAGACCTCATGTGGTTCATAACTCAAACCGGCTGCCAGTGCCTATACTTCCTTCTTAGTTCTTCATATCTTGTGAAATGTGAAGTAAGGTTCTCTCTTCTCATTAAATATAATACCTTATTAGTTATTAGTAATTATTAACATTCTATATTCGTGTCTCTAGCAACGAAATATTATGTTAATATAGTATTACCGAGTCTTATATCACATAATACTAACCTAATACTAGTTAACGCTACTTATTTTACATATTCCAATTTCCAATCAACTTTCTTGAATGACACGAATTTCCTAAGAAAAATATTTGCAAGCTACCCGTGGAGACTATATCTATCCGACCGTATCTACCTAAGTACTTGATAGAATTCCGCATAAATATTGACACTTTCACCGACATTCATAAATGATAAACATGATTCTTATGATAAAATAATATAGAGCCTAAATACTCTTATCTCTAAATTCAACAAATAATTATGAAATCGTTGCTGTTGCAAAAAAATACTATAAAAGATAAAACACTTTCCAGACACGAATTATAATACACTGTATTTATAACCATAATTTAACAATGTTTAAGCCGTGTTACAATTTCATGGCCCTATTAATTAGATTTACAAGTGTGTACCGCAGATACACGGCGCGGTGTAAAGTTAATCGTCAGCAAACAATACGATTGATGTCAGTCGGTCGGCGGTCGGCGCGGGCGGTCGCGCGCGGTAAGCAGTCGACGTCGGAAAGTGAATGGGCCGTTATTGCAGGCCCGAATTCTATGTTCGTAGAAAGTTTGCTCGAATAAACATTTACTGCTATTAAAAAAAGGATGTGAATGAACGATAAAATTGTAATTAAATAAAACGTAATTTGTTTTATCTTATCCGTCTGTTTTTGGCGCATATTTCGAATTTTAATATATTTTAATACGAGTGCTAATGAAAATAAATAAACGGATTCGTTTGAACATAGAGCTAGAGCAAGAGCATTCTTTCGTGATCTTTTAGTGTAAACAATAATTGGTATTCAGTTTCAGTGTTGTTCAGTATTAGAACTTTGCATAAAATTTTTTCAAACGCACTAAGCACAACGAAAGAATGCTCTAAGCCTGTTTACACTAAAAGAATATGACATAGTGCCACTATGATAGTGGGGCTAGAATGAGCGGTAATTAATTTAAATTATAAATATGATTACTTTCTTTGATTAATTAAAAATACTATATTCATGTCAAAGATGGTGCCAAAAGTAGCACGTATTACGTGTCGAATACAAACATGAATGCACGTCTTATTACACCATTAGCGCAAACTTACACAAGCCCACGAATTTCCCCGTGTAATCCTGCGCTGAGTCACGGGCCACGGCTCATGCTTCATCTCCACCTCTGCATCCGGCTTGGCTCGGCTAATTAATGATGCAACCTCCGAGCTGTGGAGGCGCGAGCGAAACCACTCCAATTATCGTCTAATTCAGCTACTTTTCACTACTCCTGCCCTGGAATCTTAACTTGGATAATGAATTTAGCTTTATCTAATTGGTTTGGCTTTGTCTGTTTTAATTGTATTAAGTATATCAATTTTTGCCAAGTTTATACTATGACTAAATTCGCCAGAGTATGCCTATTTGTGTATTTCCAAAGATAACACATTGCTCGTAAAATTCTAAGTATAATTAAGTTTGCTTCCAAATATCACTTGCAAATATTACTTTAGAAACGCTGACATGAAAGTAGGTTATTAAACTCGGTAGAGCTAGAAGTATAGGTACGCATGGTATAACACTGACTGACAAGTCACCAAACATACAATAATTTCGATGACGCTCAATAGTAATATCGCCATTTTAACGATTTCTAAATTTGACTTATCATAGAAACCATAATAAAAAAAATCATAATATAATGATCTGAAAAGTTGACGTCTATAACTAAATGTTATATCAAATATTTTTGTGTATATAACGCATGAAGTTATAACTAACTATAATGTTTTTATTAGTTTTACTTTATAGCGATTATTTTTGTACCTCGACGCTCGACAGGAAGTACATTTCGCATTGTTACAATTCACTATTCAGTTCTAATCACGGAATTTGAATGATTACATTTTTATATAATACGTCTGAATCAAACAGAATATTTTGTTGTATTTTATATCACTTTTAAGGTTCGGAAGATGCTCTACAAGGCGTGCTAACAAACGCTCAGCCTATCAACACCCACACCAACTATTTGCATATACATAGTCAAATTATTTTAAACCGGATTTGAGATTTGAATTGTAGGTATTATTGATGAGACATAAAAATGCTAAGAAATGTAGTCTACTCCTCTATAAATGTTTAACGTTTGTATAGTGTAAAAGGTGCGCGAATTTTCTATCAAGTACAAGAACGTAAAGAAATACACGACGGGCTTTAAAAACAAGCCAAACAAATTCCAATGAGCGGCTTGATACTATGACTATGGCTTGATACCACTACTTGATACATGCTTGATACTAACTATGAACTATGAAGTATCTTGTGTTGTCGGACGAAGACGATAACAGTGTTATCGCTAATAGTTCTCCCAATTTAGAAGCAATTAGCATTCGACTGAGAATCAATTGCGAGTTCGAACGCGACTTGTAAAAAGTTGTTTTTCTTCTATTATTCAGTTGTTTTTGTCTGATGTTTTTGGTCACTAAGTAAACTAGTCAAGGTGAAGTGACCTATCAAGCGGTAGATTCAAAACCAAAAAGGACATGTCCAAAAATGTATGAACCAAAAACCCAGAATCGACAGGAATGAAACGTATACCAATGGATTGGCATTGAAGTATAATATAATATTACCAAGGGGGCAACTCTGAAATCGTTATAGTATAGGAGCTAGGACCAAAATAAAATAACTAAGAAATTCCTTAAAAAAACATAATATACATAAGTTTCCGTTATGTTGTGGCTTAATATGACGATGTTATAATGTTTTATAACTTGTGTTACACATAGGGCTGATTTTTCAATCCTTGGTTAATACTTATTCGTCGAATAACGTATTAAACTACCATTTCAAAAATGTATTCTTTGCCCGTCTTTGACAATTTACGGGTGACATTTTAATATTATCGTGTAATACTTTATTAGGCGGATAAGTTTTAACCATGGATTGAAAAATCGGCCCATAATCTTTTAGTTTATAGATACTACGATTGTTATATTACTATATTATGTATTATTGGTAATTCTAAGGCTAAAGATTGAAAAAAAAATCTGTATAGTATAGGAGCTAAGAGCCAAAAAAACAAAGTGAAAAATCGTTTGAAAATAATAAAAACTCGTTATGTTGTGTATTAGAATATCGTTGTTATTCATTTATTTTTATAATTAGGTCTAATTTTGTTAATTTTTAATCATATTATAATGTACCTATCTATAATAACAACTACATTATGTAAGTAGTTTATTATATTTACGTAAGTATATTAATTTATATACTTATTTTATTTTATTTTTATTGTTATTATTGTATATATTGTTTTTATTAATTATATTTTAATGCTTAATTTATTAATTGAATTTGCGCCAAGTCGCGTTCTAGCATACATTCCTTACCAATCAGGGTTGCCTGGAAGAGATTGCTTTTAAGCAATAAGGCCGCCTTTTAGTACGTATATGCCGTGTGTTTTCATTGTACCTTAATTGTAATTATAGAATAGCTTATTTATGTTTGGTATATTATGTACAATAAAGAATAAATAAATAAATAAATAAATACATTCGAATCTACAACAAATTGTGTTACACATGAATGTACAAGCAAAAGCAATTAATCAAAAAATTAAAATTATAATAACAACGATAATCTCATCCACATCATAATTAATAAATAATAAATGATAATAATTTTCAAACGATTTTTTATTCAGTTCTATTGTGTTTTAACTCCTATACTATACCTATTATTATTTTTTAATTCCAATCCACAGAATTAGGCACCAATAATTCACACAGTAATATAGCAATTGTAGTATCTTGAACCAAAATAAAAACTACTAAAAACGGAATCTTTAGTCAGTTATGTTGTGATTGAACATTATTATGTTGCTGTTGCTTTTAAAATGTGTTGATGATAATTATCATATATAACACAAGTGATACAACATTATTATAACGTCATATTAAGCTACAACATGACGTAAACTTATTTTTTTATTTTTTTAAACGAATTTCTTACTTATTTTATTTTGCTCCTAGCTCCTATACTATAACGATTTCAGGATTACTGCTTTTGCTACATTATATTATATTTAATTATCAATCCATTGGTATGCATTTCATTCCTGTCGATTCTGGGTCATTTTTTGGACATCTCCTTTAGGTTTTATAAACAATATTTTATATAATGAAGGTGAGAATGATCCTTTATTAGTAGGTACTAATAATATGAAATAAAAGAAATAAGATAAAAATTGTTTACCACAAATTTCTAGAATTGTAAACAACAAATGTGGGTATGAATTGTACATAAGATTAAGAAATCAAAACAAGCTGACGCGCAATAACAACAACGACATAATTAGATGGTATACCTAAACTATCTTACAGTTTGATGCTAATTTAATTTATTAGAGCAACCTATCACGACTTTGGATTTGGCTGAAACAAAGAAACAATTATTAGATATGTAACTATATACTGAGAAATATGCCAAAGATGCCAAAATAATATTCAGAAATTTAACATAGCATAGAAAATTATTAGTTTATAATTACATATATATAAAGAAATACAAAACAGTAAACTTTTTCAATGCAGTCGTTTTTTCAAAATTCAAATTGCATCAGTTGGTAATTCTAATTTCATTTACCAGAACTAAAAAACATAATAGATTTGCATAACATTTCACAATGAGAAAGTAAATTTTGCACAGATGACGTCACAGAAAAGGACAGTCATGGTATACACTAAGATTAATGCAACATGTAAGGTTAACTTAAATATGTATTATCTTTTCATATACTATTGCTTATGCTTTGGGAACAATTTCGCAGTGGTTCTCACGAAATAACGTAGCGACTAAAGAATCCGCTGTTTTGTCTATACCACATGACCACACGCAAGAAGAAATGTTTACATCTTCAGTTCTAACAAAGGCTGTTGTGGATCGTCACTTCCACGGCTACGTCACTTGTTTGTTTAATATCACCACTTCGCGGACGTCCGTCTTCATAATATTCCATCATAATATTGTATGGCAACAGTACGTGGTTTATACTTTTGATTTAATATCAATAATTTGTAGTTCTGGAACTAAATTAAGTATATTACAAGACTTGTGATAAGAAAAGAACTGTGACTTATTATTGAACTTGAATTGCTTTTTATGTCAACAATAATAAACCAAAATTCATGAATTCCACTCTGCAAATAAAAGACAAAAAGTTTGAAACGAGTTATTAGATATCTCACAAAAGATGTCCCCGAACTAATATCGAAGGCGATCCCTCGTCACGGCTCACATCGATATGATATTATGAAGTGAAAACTTTTTGCCCGTCCCCGCTTTTGAACTCGGCAAATTTTCCATTTTAAATTTATTATAATCTAACTTTGCGATGGGTAAAATCAAATTGTGCTAAAAATATACATACTAAGTACATAGTTCTGCCAATTTAAATCGGAATAAGGTATGCTTAGGTTAGGCTAGTTAGGTAAGTCAATTTGTCGATCGCAATGACAAAATTGTTATAACTAGTTAGAATAATACGATTATTTGCTAATGAGCAGTCCTCTAAATATAGAAGTCATTAGCGGTGCGGAAGCTGAGGCGACGAGAAACGGCGGCGCGGTGGCCGCATACCGGCCTCGCGGGGCGCTGTCCAGTGCCCAGCAGTGCCCATAAACGCTAAATTAATACCACTCCGTAGTCTGTACTGAACGCTCAAATATGATTTCAAGTAATTTGCATAATTTTCTTTTAATACTGATAATTTTTTTTTTTGGGAATTCGAATGCATGAATAGAATTTCTAAAGAAATATTGCCTTTATCGCAGATAGGTTCACGAAAACATCGACTAGGTTTGTATTTACCTAATTTCCTAAATATTATGTAGGATTAACGGTCGCTCTAGCGGGTCGATGCTCTAGGGTTTCTGAGAAATTCCAGAAATATTCAACTAAATGTTAAGAATACTGCCGATTGTCCCTAAGCAATTAGCCCAGTAAAACCTTAATTTCGCACTAGCGATAGGCCGTAGATAAGAAACAGGCTACCATTGAGCCGAGCCCGTCTCCGGAATTATCACTTATGTAATTACTGAGAAAGTAACACAAGACCGCGTTCAACCGACTTTGAATTACATAAAACGTCCTTTCCCAGAAGTGCTATTTCAATGTTGGCTTAAACCGCCTCGCATAATAAGTTTCTTGTAAAATCGTAAATACGCCTATGAGCGCTTACAGAATGTGCCTGTATTTATAACCTCAAGCTAAACCAGTCTTTTGTTTAATAATTTGCTTACAATTTGGACATTGACGAATAGTTTCTACAATGTCCTAAAATTTTGTTTTGTGCATTTAAAGATAAAGGAGTGAGGTCATTTTTATGACTTTCTTGTGACGAATATCTTCCTACGTTTAAAAATAAGAAGAATAAAAGCAAGCAAGAATGATTATATCTAAATTCTAAATTTAATATTTATTCATTACTAGCGGTCCGCCCCGGCTTCGCCCGTGGTACATATTTCGAAATAAAAGGTAGCCTATGTTCTTTCTCAGGGTCTAAAGATTGTCTGTGCCAAATTTCATCAAAATCGGTCCAGTAGTTTATGCGTGAAAACCATACATACATACATACATACATAATTACAAACCTTTCCTCTTTATAATATTAGTGTAGATAATGTATTTACCTTGGACTAGAACACAAATAAATTTTATATACCTAATGGAAAGTAGGTATGGGTTTTCATGATGGTGGTCAAAGTAAAGGCTTTTTATTATAATGTAAGGGTTTTCAGAATATTCTTACATTGATAAAAACCAATTAGTAGGTAGTGTAGACAAATAAATGGCAAATAGAACATATTGTTCTAAATAAGTAGGAACTAGGCTTGGATCTATGAGAGAAGTTAAATCAGAATCGAAGAAAAGTAATTAAAATAGTGTAATAATTATTGTAACACTAATCAGTGGAGCGGCAAATTGGTGCTCAACCGCATTATCTCATGGAGCTGCGGCGGCCGGCGGCGCGCGGCGGCGGCGCGGAATAGAGATGAAGCACTTCACAACCATTAATAGTAACTGTGTATAATTAGTTATCTGTGATTCGACGGCCATTACGGGCCTTGACAGCCTGAATAAACTGTACACAGTAAAATTAAGATAACCACTATGCCTTATTATTTAACCCGAAATCCTCCGCATATCGTAATAGAATCCTAGTGTCATAGTATCATCCGTTACTTTAGATATTTTTCATTAACCTTAATAACACGGGAATGGCATTACAAAGATAGAGCGATAAAATCTTACCACGTCTGTTAACGTTGCGATCACGTCAACATCTATTAATTGGTCATCAATAAAGTTTTCTATTTTCGAAAAAAAAAAATTAGATCGAATAAATTGAACTCTTCGTATGAAATAATTAAAAAATATAAAATATTGAATATACAAATGGTTTTATTTTAATGCTTATCGCATAGGGGAACTGTGCGGTGGATCAGTGGAGCAGTGAAGCAGTGGAGCGCACCGCGCGTGGCCGCATGTGTGTGCGAGTTGCAGCAGCGGCCGGTGTAAATATTTAAATAGGTAGCGAGGAGCGAAGCGACGAGCATCTTAGGTTAACTTTTGAACTACCGCACGAGCCAAGCGAGCGAAGCGAGCGAGTCGCGGCAGTGGCCGGCGTAAATATTCAAATAGGTAGCAAGGAGCGAAGCGACGAGCATCTTAGGTTAGCTTTTGAACTACCGCACGAGCTGAGCGAGCGAAGCGAGCGAGTTGCAGCAGCAGCCGGTGTAAATATGTAAATAGGTAGCGAGGAGCGAAGCGACGAGCATCTTAGGTTAACTTTTGAACTACCGCACGAGCTGAGCGAGCGAAGCGAGCGAGTTGCAGCAGCAGCCGGTGTAAATATGTAAATAGGTAGCGAGGAGCGAAGCGACGAGCATCTTAGGTTAACTTTTGAACTACCGCACGAGCTGAGCGAGCGAAGCGAGCGAGTTGCAGCAGCAGCCGGTGTAAATATGTAAATAGGTAGCGAGGAGCGAAGCGACGAGCATCTTAGGTTAACTTTTGAACTACCGCACGAGCCGAGCGAGCGAAGCGAGCGAGTTGCAGCAGCGGCCGGTGTAAATATTTAAGTAGGTAGCGACGAGCGTGTGACTAACGTATTTCTTTAATATTGTATATAGTAAATTATTTTTTGAAAAATAAGGACATAAAGAAGTTTCACTTCTTACGTGTGTACTCTAGTACACGCACACATTTTTTGCCGGGCTGCAGCGGGTCGTATCGTATTACCGGACGGCGGACACTATAAGTGTGCTATAACTTATAAGGCTATAGGCTATGCAATATAATTTTAGCTGTTTTCAATGGAAATAACAATGCTTTCCAAAACATAAGAATAACAGCTGTCTACTGAAACTCGACAGTGATTTACGACGAACAGACGCAAGTTCCCCGAACAGATAATAATTACCACACCGCATTAAAGAAATTAATTATCAAAAGACAAATATTAAATAATTATGAATCGTTACAAGTACAATGACCGGAATATTATTAGTATTAGACGAACTATTGTACCGAAACCCGATACCGTGGCCTTCGATGACTAACCGCCACGCACACAGGCGCACGGGCCCAGTCACACACACGTAAAGGCCATTAACTAACGAGCCGATAAGGTCGCTTGCTATAAGACATTTTGGATCCTGAGCACGTACCCACTGATAGAAAATTGGAGATATTGCGAAGTTAATAACATTTTAACCGGACTTATAATTATTTATGCATTGTGGATAATTTAAGCAATTCGCAAAAAAATTTCTCTTTGAAAAAGTCATGTTCATACATTCGCTCATCTATATTATCATGCCAATAAATGAGCGGAGCGATAGCAGGAAGCAGTGCGCGCGCGCAGGCGTCCCTCAACAAAAGAAGCAGGACGCCGCCCGGGGGACATTCGATCGATATAAACCCACGGACCATTCGCAAAATAATTTCTCCGTAGATCTTCTCCAATTCATTGAAATAACCTTCCGGACAGTCTTATCATTATTTACAATATTAGCATCGTTTTTCCAATTGAAGAATTTATAAACTTAAAACTTAAAAGCAATGTGCAACGTTGGTCATTCAAAATTGATAACACTGTTATTTTTTTAATTTTATTAGTACCTATAAAAAACAACAATTGGTTAGTGAAAGCTATATTTCACTTATTGTAAAACAATTGATTTTATAATGCAAAATCATATAAAATTTGTATATGCTATATGCATGATGCAATTATGTGTGCTATCAGTTATGGCTGCTGTCAAATTGCTGTTTTTTGGTATATCTCGTTACGTACGTCTTCGGTTTACTAAAATCGGTAATCCAATACCTAATCGTTTTATATAAGAAAACGTGATAAAATGTGGGTTAAGTGTTCAAACAAAGAGCATTCGTCATATAATTCTGATCGATGAGCGCAACGATTGTTGGAATCTTATTACTTACACATGCAAATCGAATTATGGCTATTGTACAAGGCGTCGAGTGTCTTTCACAGAACACTAACCGTATTGTTTAGTGGTCGTCCCCCTCCCGCCCCGCCCCGCCGCCCCGCACCCCCGCGGCCATCGCAGCGCAAGGATGCAAATCGACGCCCCCCGCGAATAATCCGGTAATCGTAAAAGTGTAAATGTTCAGGAAAAATAAAAAACCATTTTTCCTTAATAACTCCATTAAACAACAAGTATCAGAGACTTTTAATATCGCATATGGAAGCTAATTTTTTCAGCTATCTGGTTATTTCAACAAAATTTAAGTAGTCCCAAGGGCTTCGTTATAATTTAACTGGATTCATTTTACTATACTAGTGTAGGTCAAGCTCTGGTCAGTAATGTCACTTACGATATTGTTCGTGTAAATTTATATTTTCGACGGCAACAGTAAAATCTTGTTGCGCTAATATTCGTGTTATTTGTTTTGTATACTGAACATTTGTAATAATCTATTATTTGGTTATTCGATTGTTTAACAGTAACGTACATTTTATTGTTATAACTATTACTGTTTATTCGAATAGTTTACTTAAGTATTATTTGATGATTATTATAGTATGTTTTATGAAATACAGGACATTTTAGTAAATGAAACAACTTTGGATTGTTTCACAAAACACGATAGTTATTATTATCATATAAAATAGACACTGCACTGAAAACACGACTATTACACATGATTACACAGTCATGAAAATTATACTATGGTCCTATTACAGTTAAAAATGTAATCAGAATCCTCATCAGAACCTCACAGAAGGCGAATCCGCCGTGACCAGTCAGTACTTGTGTGGTGTGGTGTGTGATGTCTTTTTCGCGACTACCTTGTATACAGCAGCAGCGCTTGGGAAAAAGGGCTTCGCGACTCCGGCCGTTCTTCCTACATCGTTTCTCCTGTCCCATTCGCTGATCGTATCCTGTCCCAAAATACGCTTGACGAATGAAACAGGACACAGATCGTAATCCGGTTTCCGGAAAGGGCGGCTCCGACTCGACGGCCGCAATCTTGCTGCCGTTCCTATAGACCCTGAAGACGTGGCTGTTCACCACGTCGGCATAGGCATCTATCAAGCCAAACCCCAGCTCTACTTGCTCTGCCGTATGTGGGTCCGTATCGCGGGTGCCATTCGTTCCATCTCCCTGTCCCTCAACACCGCCGGGTGCGACACACCACTCTTGATCTCAGCGTCGAAGCTTCGAGTATCCTGAGGTCAAGAGGGAGAATCCCAGCCAACAGCATCGCAGAGTTCAGGGAGACAGTCCGATATGCTCTGCAGATCTTCTGGGCAAAACCCCGTTGAACGGTGTTAAGCCTCTTTTGGACCCCCATCTTTCCCGCTTTGGGTGCCCACGCTGCTGATGCATACAATATAGTCGGTTATATAACTGCGATATATATAGTCTTAACTACTTGGGGGTTAAGCCCCCAACTTACTTTAGCTCCTCTTGCTAATAGCTTATAAGGGGCGATTGCCTTTTTGCAAACGCTCCCGACATGGGCGTTGAATGTCAGGCCGCCATCAATAGTAAGGCCCAGTATCTTAATACTTTCGAAATATTGGATGTCCACACTCCCCATTACAAGTCGTGGCCTGTCAAATTTTAATTTTCGTGTCGAGAGCAGGGCACATGTCTTGTGTGGCGCGAATTTTAGTTTATTTCTGACACCCCATTCGTCAATTTTCCTCAATGTGCAGTTTGCCTTCGTCTCTACTTCTAAAGCAGTATCTCCATCAAACACTAGCACAATGTCGTCGGCAAAAGCCTGACAAAACACATCCATCTCCTCTAACATCCACAGCAGAGGATCCAGCAAGAGGTCCCACAGGAGCGGCCCACCTATGGAACCCTGCACGCGCCCCTTGTTGGTCTCTCTACTCACTTCCACACCCGCATACCTAACTTTCACACCTCTTCCACTCAGGTATCTGCTGATCATCCGCCTTACGTTCCCCGGACACCCAACTTCGGCCAACCGAACCTTTATGGCTGGCCACCAGGCGCTGTCGAAGGCTCCCTCTATGTCTAGAGATACCACAACAGAAATCTTCTTCTCCTCCCTCTTATTTCTGATGTGGCTACCTAGTCTATAGAGGGCGTCCTCGGTGCTCCTCTGTGGCATGAAGCCATGCTGATGGGGGCTTATTTTGGGCAGCAGGTAGAACCTGAGTCGGACGACCAGCATCTAATGAAGATGAAGATGAAGGTTTCGATGTGGTCTATTCTGATGCCTGCCTCGTTTATCTATCAAACTTTCATCTCTTTTAATTTTTTCTAAGGCTGTGTAAATCATTTGCTCAGTAATAGAAAGAGTGTTTAAAAAAATACCTTGCATACTTGCACTCCATAATGAAAGTAGCGGGAAATCGATTTCTTAATAAAACCCCGAATAAGCCTGTACTAGCACTTAATTAAATAATGTAGAAAACTTTTTACCTGAATAATATCGTAACAACGTTTACTGTCAAATCATATTGATATTATTTTTCGTAAAGATCTAAAACCATATTATTCGTTTCAAATACATTTTAATGTTATTTTATGGAATAAACGCGTAGTTTTTTATATCTTCGTAAATAAAGATAGAAAAATTCTGAAAAAAATTTACATGGTGTATTTTAACTTCTAGATGCCGAAAAACGCATAACATGAAGAACCCCGTAATAGGTCATTACCGGATTATTCGCGGGGGGCGTCGAAATGTTCGACGCGAAAAATGTAGTATTGAATACTTCTGTTCAATGAGCCGGCGGCACACATTCACAACAAACACAATGGGGTCTGGATCCGATGCCCCAATGAGAAATACATTAGGAGCGGCGCGGTCAGTGTCGCGTACTCACCACTATGTGTCCTAAGTCTCCTACCTAGTGCACTACTAATAAATAATAATATACATTATTTATTACAAAATTAATTTATATTAACTTAAACTTTGGTGAAAAAATATTCGGAAATATTATGAATCAAACATTGAATTGTGATGATTTACCGTTCCATTTTTCATAGATATTTTAAAACCATCTTCGATTAACCAGCATCTGTTCGCCAACAAAATGACCTATAAAACGTCGAGATGTATCGATACATGATAAATCTAATGCTTCACAATGAGTCAGTGTATTCGGATTTGTGCCGATTCTAACCAGATGCGTGGTCGGCTCTTGAGCTGCTCGAGATATATGGGTCACACCTCACAGCGCCAGATAGTTGTCGATGAGCTGCACAACGACGTGTGCAGCTCCCGGCTCTTCAGCGGTTAGAGGGGGGGGAGGGCGGTGGAATGTTAAAAGCCGGCTTATCGGTGATGACGTCACTGACAAGAGCCAACGCCGGCGCCACCACTGGCACCGTTTCATACAAAATCTAATTACCTAGTCCATGATAATTTTGCATTCTTTCATTGTTGAATTTATGAGAAAATATTTTCAGATATTACTAATTTGAGGGAAGAGAATGACATTATATGATAATAATTACAACTATGATTACAACAAAGAGATAACTAGTAGACATATCATTACAAATAGCAAACTACTTTTTTCCTTTGCGACATCGCTCACGTGCACTTTATGTAGGTATTCGCGGCAAACACCCCAATCTCCACTTCAAGTTTTTACCATCGAAGATAATCTATACTAATATTATAAAGATGAAAAGTTTGTTTGTTTGTTTGAACGCGCGTGCTAATCTCGGGACTGATTCGGTGTTTTACTTACTTAGATTATTTTTAAGTGATCGTGAAAAACATTTGATATGCTTAAGTTTTGATAAAGAGCGCTTCTAAAGAAAGTTGAATGAATTGATTGAATTTTGTTTGATTTAACGATGAACCTAGTAATACCATAATGTAAGTGTATAAATAAGATGCTGCATTAGGCGATGCTGCATTAGGCAGGCGATGGTGTTGATTGGTAGGAGGAAAAACTTCTCTGGCCACTCGGCACTCACGTACTTTACTAAACCATTCGTTTTATCGGCGTAGGCGCCACTCAGTGACGTCACAGCTCCACTTGACTCAGCGACCACACAAAACAATTTATTTTTAACTCTGAATAAGTGAATAATAATAATTATATCAATATAATAATATCTCGTCATATATTTTAGAAATAAGTAGAGGAAAGGACAGTTCATCAAAATCTTCTCAGAATTACAATTTTATTTCACTCCTGATCCTGGTCATATAGCCTTACTCAATAAATGGACTATCTAGCAGTGAAATAATCTTTCAAATCGGTCTCGTGGTTTCTGAAATTAGCGCGTTCAAGAAAGAAACAAACAAACTCTTCTGCTTTATTGAATATTACTAGCTTTCCGCGCAATCTCCGCGAAATCCATTGAAATCCAAACTACCTATCATACAATTAATAAAAAGAACCATGAAATCCATAAACACTTGACCCATCTAATTGAATTCTGCGCACAAACGTTTAGCGATAGCTCTAGTAGGAATTCGATCACTGGCAAGCGTCGGAATGTCGAGTGTTCCGGCCCAAGATGATACCACAGACTCACAGAGATAGGCAACAGCGTGGCAGCGGAGCGGCGCCGGGGCAGTGTGCGCGGTGCCTTGGTGCGGGGCTCTGTGGTGCGCTGCTCGACACAACACCTACCTCCGGCCTTATTCAAAGTTTCGATCACTATCGGCTGACGTACTTTTATATTGATCAATAAAGAGGAAAGTGAAACTCGATGTTGGTAGTTAATCTTTCGCAAACACATCCTTGCACGTCAATCGAGCGGCCCGCGGGGAAATTAGTGTTACCAGTTTACCACATTATTAGCGGTTAGCGCATTACATAAGCGGTTGCGCGGTTGTCGCGGACGGGTCGAGGGCTGCCGCGGCCGGCGCACGTCGCATACGGCATACCAAGCAGCGCATACCGAACATAACTCTATGTGTAGGATACAGAAAGAATGGGCACTTGATTACTATTTAATAATAATTTCTCGGTGAACAAGAAAGTTAAAACTCATTAACTAAAAGTGACCACTTTCCAAACTATGACAAACAGTTACAGAATGTCAAACGTGCAGATATAAATTGCTTCTCGGCCTTGCGAGGCTGCAGGGGTCAACGGCCTTAATAGCCTAATTTTATACAAAATTTAAGTGTTGATTAGTTGTGCATCGAATGCCTTGACATTTGCGCTGTGATCGAGCTCCGGAGCGGGCATTCCGTAGCCGGTTCCGAGCCTATGTGCGTGCCACGTGCTGTACACACACACACACACGCAGCCGACGGCCTTCACTCACGCCTCAATACTGCAGACTGCAGAGTGCAGGCTGCCGACTGTGGCCAATAAACATAACAACACCTGTTGCAGTTTATATCGAGTCAAAATATTGCGAATATTATTTAATGACAAAAAGTGCATTTCATAAAGGGGTTTGGGTAGTTACTTTTGTATGGGCTAGTGGCGTCGGGCTTTCGCAGCCAGTTATGAAATTTGGATATGTATTTTAAAAGAGCAATATTTTGCGTATATGTATAAGCGTTCATTTACATCGTTTTGATTAGAATTCTTAAATAAATAAAGGAGAAACCTAAAAAAACTCAGAAAAATCTTATAATAAATCATTTAGATTCTAGGTTAATGAATAATACTAATGAATAATAATATATTGTTCTTTTAAAATATCCAAGTTTCATCCACTGGCCGCAAATCTTCATCACGACGCCAACTTTACCAAACCCCCTTTTCCTGATGGCTCAGTTTGGTCAATCTGGTTCAGTTTTTTCATTTTTTTTTATGATGTTAAACGAAATATAATACTTAGTTCAGGTAAAGTATTATTATTTTTAGTAGATCGGGCACAACTTTATTACTTACTAGCTGCTCGCCGCGGTTTCACCCGCGGCCGCGTGGCTCCGCTCCTGTTGGTCTTAGCGTGATGATATAATCAATACCTACATATATATAGCCTTCCTCGATGAATAGGCTATCTGACACCGAAAGAATTTTTCAAATCGGACGAGTAGTTCGTTCAAACAAACAAACAAACTTTTCAGCTTTATTATATTATTATAGTATAGATTTACGATTTATCATCGACTAATCACTACATAGCTAGTATAGTTAAAACAGAGGCGGCTCGCCCTAAGGAGCGCTGGTGCAGTGAACTCCCATAAATAATTATAATATAATCATACTCCTTAATTTCATTATTAATATTAATTATTACTATTTAAAATCAATCGTAATCGTAAAAAACTACTGTCAATACCAATGAATATATCCATCATTCCATCATTCCATACACCTGAATAATACTGTATTAAACAGTAACGCGCGAAGCGGAGCGCTCACGATTGCGCTCCAATGAAAAAATATTTAGTACATTTCCTAATACGAAATCCAATAGGAGTGAAAGAGAGGGTTTGCCAGTGCCCTGCGCGCGTGAAACAGAAGATTTTCTATGTAAAAATAGCAAAATTCGGAGCGCCGCGCCGCTCCCGCAAACGTTGCCGGTTCGGTCGCTTTAAGTTATAGATATTTTTGCACACCAAAAAGAAAGACGTATGTATTTCCTTTATAAGTAATTTTTTTGATAAATGTACTGCTTTACACCATGTATTTTCAGTGTTTTATTTCAAGTGAACACCCATAAAATTTTGTCACGAGCCGCCTCTGAGTTAAAACAAAGTGACTTTCACTGTCCCTATGTATGCTTAAATTTTTAAAAGTACGCAACGGATTTTGATGCGGTTTTTTTTATAATTGATAGAGCGATTCAGGTAATTTCTAGAGGATGGTTTTAGTATATTATTTATTAAGTTATAGTCAAAGCGGGCGAAGCCGCGGGCGGAAAGCTAGTAAAAAATTTGAACAAATAGTGGAGTGCGAGCCCAGAGCGAGGCTCGAGGCTGCAAGAGACCGGTCGGGCGCGGTGAAAGCGGCCGCGACCTCCGCCGGCTGCGTGCACACACACACAGACACGCGCACATACACACACAAACACACACACGTACTTTACTTTCCATTATCATTCGATATACTTCACCAAACTCATTACGATGAAGTGTCTATTTGGGGAGCAATTTTTTTCATGCATATTGGGGTACCTATGCGAAGTAGATAAATATCTCTGGATGAAATAATTAATAATAACTTTTTGAAATAAATAGGAACAAAATGGCCAAGATGATAAAAATTTTCTGTAAGAAACTATAGTGTTTCATGTGGATTGATCTACATCTTGATATCACGGCGATCGAAGTAGTCGTTCGGGCAAGCACCTATTACCAAGAGCATCTGCATCAATAGTGTGCCAGTGTGCCATCAGACATGTGTATTGTGTACACGCAGCACACTACGTTCGTTTCGCTCTCGCCATGGACTGTTTGGTTTCATTGACTAATGCAGTTTGTCTGAGTATTTTTTCAAGTCGCGTCGACGAGAAACTAAATTATGTGATCAAAGTTAGAGTTCTGATTGAGTATCGGAAACGATACGTTAGGTTCCTCTCTCTATATGTTCTGTGTTAGGTTCTATCTGTTCTACTATTTATTTCAAATGTATTGAACTGAACCAAATATTTTAAGCATGACCTTAAATTACCACGTATTTGAGCTTTTCCACATGTCTGATGTCCCAAACACATCTTTCTTTCCTCATTTGGGATAAATTCACCTTGGCTTATGCAATATCAGATATAAGTTATATGTATGACTTAATCGTGCCAATCGACTAAGTGAAAGAGAAAGCGTCTTTCGACACAAAAGATTTAAACGCGCGCGCCGTGTGTGCGGCGTTGCGGAGTTACCGTGGGTTGGGATTTAGGGGTGATGGGGTTAAAGGAAACGATCGTAACGAATCTCACAAATATTTATTCAACAGCCAATCGAACGGCAAGACGTTCACGTGCGACGTATCGTCAATTTCACAATATAAATTAACTCATTCATACATACATATACAAACACGTGTATACCTAACTAAAAATACGTATATACAGAGCCTCGTTTCGGACAGTCATACAAAAGTAATCGTCTACGTGATCTCGTAGGGTAATTAATACTGGTCTCGGGGAGATCGCGTCCATCAGCAGACGGTCTCCATGGGCAGGCGCGTGGGGGCGGGCGCGGGCGCGGGCGCGGGGGCCGGGGCGGCCGCCGTGGTGTGCGTGAGCGACTCGCCGCACGAGGGCAGGTGCGAGGACGAGTGCGCGGCGGCGTGCGGCGCGCGCGCGCACCACGCGGCCGCCGCGCGCTTCAGCGCCGCCCACGCGTGCGGCTGGCAGCCCACCACCAGGAAGATGAACACGCCCTGCAGCGCGTTCAGCAGGTCCGTCGCGTACCACACGTACTCGGGCCCGCCGGCGGCCCACGACACCACGTCCGCGCCCCACGTCACGCCCATCACCACCACCAGCTTCGCGCACACGCGTCCCAACGCCGCCCTGCACGAGAACATTTCGTTACTTACTGAATTTCACGTCGAATAGACGCCAACATAATATTCGAAGCTCGTTTACCCCCCATAGTCCCCAAAAAAAGTATAATAACTATAAATAAAAAATTCGATTTTCCTATTATTTATTCTTCAATGAGAACTATCGAATGCGGCTTACCCCCGCCGAAATGGTCGCACAGCATCTCCCTGGAGAGTGACGGTGACAGGGGTAGCGGTCGGGGCGTCGGGCTCACCTTTCGGATGTGGACTTGACTTCGTCGCGGCGCCAGAGGCCGCAGGTGAGCTGGCGCGTGGTGGACACGAAGAGGGCGAGGTTGACGAGCAGCAGCACGGCCACGGGCCCGAAGAAGTAGACGAGGATCTCCATGTCGCCGTAGAACCAGCAGCGCTGCACGGCGAAGCGCGGGCGCAGCAGCGCGGGCGCGGCGCCGGGCGGCAGGCGGTCCAGCAGCGCGGCGGCGCCGGCCAGCAGCAGCGGCCCGCCCCACGCGTACACCATGTACACGCGCAGCCGGCACGCCTCCTGCCCGCGCTCCAGCGACGTCGGCCGGAAGTCCCTGCGCCGACACACAATATTCCATCCGTAGAATATAGCTTGTAGTTAATGTATCAGATATTATTTTAAGGTTTAAAATATAAATATTCTTAAGGTGTCTATTAATGTTTTTGTTTTGGCACATACAATAACGATGTATTAAGATTTAAGTATAATACTTCAATTATTATTTAAAAAATGAAACTGTAGGTCTATTTGTGTATCTTTATTATGTATTTTTGTTTATGTATAGATAGGATGGAGTGGATAGTGAGATATTAGGTAGTTATTACGCAGCTGCAGGGCCGGATCTACCCATGGGCTTTATGGGCTGCAGCCCAGGACCCCGGGCTTAAAAGGCCCCCCAGACCCCGCTTAAAACACACAACGACAATTTGAATTTAAAAAATGTCATGGTTGTCCTACTTCCGATTTACGGACGATATTTTTACGTAATAACGTCGCGCGTCGTAGTAGGAACGTTTATTCGTATACGTATACGTACGTTTATTCTATAAATTGAGTGAAGCGGGTAAATACAATATGTAAAAGGATATTTCCATATTTTCGAATAATATAACTTGAAAAGTAGCGGGGTTGTCATCCGGTTTAGGATTTGGTGTGCACGATGGAATATATCAAACTAGATGATATTTTCAAGGATTCTGTTTGATCAAAAACATATAAATTGAATCCATAAAAAAAATCACGAAGTTACCTCTAATTTTTACACTTTTACGATTTCTACTTGACATGGTTTACCTATTAGGTATGATTTGTTTTTTCATAAATTAACTAGGTGGTACCTATATTAAAACATTTGCGAGGGTTTTGACAAGGCATTTTTTAAAATAACTTTTAGTTTTGGTATTATCACGATAAAACACTTTTTTGCACTTTTTTGGTGTTTTAATATTTTTCTATTATATTTTTATATTAGAATTTAGAATCCTCGAAAATATCATCTAGTTTGATATATATATTTTATTTTTTGTCTTGAATATTACTCGTATCATCTAATAGAAGATTGGTAATTTTGCTTTATTTATACGGGCACTCTTAATAGATATTCACTACTGACTATTTTCATAAATAAAAGTAGGTATACATTAAATAGGTACCTATCATGTCATTTGTTTCTACCGGGGCGGGGTTACATTGTAAATTGTTGTCAAAATCCCTCTAAATAAATAAACATTTTAAGAAAAGTAAACAGGTTGTTGAATGTTTGTTTGTGAAGTGTTTAATGGCTATGTGGATTAAGAATAACGTTTACTTGATATCAGATCAGAATCATCGTCTGTTCAATTCCTTATGATGAAATTTTACCAATGCGCAATTTGTACGAGCGTAATATCCTCTTTATACGTATAATAGAGCCTAAAAGGAATCGAAATGAGGAATTGAACTCAAGCAACGAATTGGTTATTTATGTAATATTTATACATTACCTACTTACCTATTTCATGGACTAATAGAATATACCTATTTATCGCTAATTGAACATATCTACCGATATAGCACATAGGTATAACATTTATTGTAATGACATAAATGTAACATACCTATTTTGCTAGCGGAAAGTAATAATATGTATAATAGTAATTAGCTGTTATTATAAAGAGTCACTTAGGCCACAGGCACATAAAGATTAAAAGGAAAAACTCATTCACGCGCGCGGAATATCGAAAAGGTAGCTACCTACCTAATTCCTTTCCAGTTTTTGGCACTTTTGTTTACATTAATTTTGCATTAATTACTTGATGCAATATTATGTGAATCAATTTGAACTGTGAACTTACCGGAATGTCCACCAAATGTTAAAGCACATCGTGTTGAGCCAGAAGAAAGCCGACAGAAACAGGAAGTGCATACACACGGCTGCTCAGCGACCGCACATGAACAGAAAAAAGTCACATCAGTAATCACGTCACTAGAAAATAAATCACTAGCTGCACATCCGAGGCTCACCGAGGGTACGGCAAAGCGTGGGAGGCACCGTGTCTCCCGCCAGCTGCGTAGCGGCCAGCAGGACGTCGCCCAGCATCAGCGCCGCCACATAATAGGTCTGGCAGCGCCAGTGCAGCGCATGGTGCGCAGCCGGCAGCGCGAAGCCCGCCGCCAGCGTCGCGGCCAGGAAGGCGGCGCCCACCGCCAGCCCCGCGCCGTACAGCGCGTGCCGCGTGCTCAGCGCGGGCCGCTCCGCGCGCGCCGCTGCCTCGCACGCCAGCACACGGGCGCCGCTCTCGCCCGCCACCGCCTCACCGCACCAGGCGCCCGCCGCCAGCCGCGCGCCGCCCGCCTCCAGCTCGAGCGCGCCGTCCGCCAGCAGCCGCGCCGCACTCAGCGGGCCCGCCACCGAGTAGCGCGAGCCCTCCGCGCACGACGGCCACCCGGCGCTCACCGTGCTGCCGTTGGCCAGCGCTTGCAGCTCCCTCAGCGCCTCAGCGGCGCGCTCCAAATCCTCCACGCACCGCGACCCGTCAAACGCGCGGCCTTCGGCGCAACACTTCGAAAGCCCGCGACCGCCCATGTCTTCAGCGCAAATCAGGGCGGCCCCCGTGTCGGCGCAGTACCGGGACGGCGGCAGGGCGGCCGTCGCTCCTCTAAGTAATAATGATCCGTTGTTCGCCAGCAACGCGTAAGAGGCCGCGTGCTCGAAGACCACACGAAGTTCTGGGCAAGCCGGCACGGCGGAATCGGCGACGCGCCAGTGCGATGGCAGCCGGCCGCGATCCAGGAAGACGCTGCGCGCTGGCGCGTACACGAGCGGCGCCCAGGCCGTGGGGTTGGCCTGCGGCGCGCAAGCCGCAGGCACGGCGGCTGCGTCCAGCGCCGCGGCGCGCAGCAGCTCGGCCGGCAGCGAGTGGTTCGCGGCGCAGCAGCGCGGCACGTCAACGGGCGCCGGCCGCGCGCTCTCCGACCCCGACCATCCCAGCAGCAGTAGTAACGCTACCACCGCCGGAAACATTGTGTTCGTTCACTGACCGCTTTCACTCCACAAAAACCTTGTCATGTTTTAACACATCGTTATCCTTTCCGCTAGCTGTCTACACACAACTCCCGCGAAAAACACACACAATCATAGGACACTTTAATCTTTTATTAAAAAGTCGATTTAAAAAACTGAACATATTAGTTATTCGATCGAGTAGTGAACACGTGAGGACAAAGTTATTAGCGACGCGACGCAACCTCTCTCTACGGCAGCCCGAGAGTAACTAACGCAGCCGGCAGCCGACAGCCGTCTCACGTCTGCCGTATTCCGTAATCGTAAACGAAGCCGGCAACGGCAGCGGGAACCGGCAGCGGCAATCGTGAATTGGGATCAAGAATTATTGAAGAACGATTGGAGTAACCGAGAACAAGTATGTTTTGACAGTAGTGTGTACAATGTAACCCGTAACCGATCAACCGAAAAGGACACGTTTTCATAATTAAAAATTATACTATACTATAAGACCGTACTATTTAAGGGGAGGCTCCCTAAATTTTATGTGAATTTGCATTAATATTCTGAAACAGGCACACATACCTACAATCAAAATGGAACTCGTATATGATTTATGGGTCTTTTTCTTTCGATGTACAAGATAGTTACGTAATTGTAACGTTTTCGCTCGATTCATTTTTTATTCAAATATTATGCCTTTTTTAAGGATTATTAAATTTTTTTAAAGATTATTACTTGGACTTTATGTCTAAAATAAATGTTAACAGTAAGAAAATAGAGTTTACTATCGAATCGCAAGATATTTTTTCTCTAGATCAATTTTATTATTACTTTAGTTATAAACGAAATATTAAAGAATTGAGACTTAGGTACTTTTCGAGCTCGAACGCGATCAAAGAGCACACGCGATATTCAACTTTATTACGGCTGTGTTAGCGTCTAGTACCGTTATAACAGGTCTCTCAGTGCCAGAAATTATGTTAGGGAGCCTCGTCTTAATAGTACATACTAGTCAATAGTCATATACTAGTATAGTATTAATACCTATATTTATCTGTGCTATTATGGTCACAGAACATTATATACTTACTAGCGGTCCGCCCCGGCTTCGCCCGTGGTACATATGAAAAATAGATGTTGGCCGATTCTCAGACTTACCCGATATGCACAGAAAATTTCATGAGAATCGGTCCACCCGTTTCGGAGGAGTATGCAGACTAACATTGTGACACGAGAATTTTATATATAAGATAGTGCACTAGCACAAAATACAAAGTACTAACTTCTTTAATTAAGAGTAATTGGAGTTGGACCCTTTAAGAGCAAACAAAAGAGCCTAAATACCTACATCCATACTAATATTATAAATGCGAAAGTAACTCTTGTCTGTCTGTTACTCAATCACGCCTTAACTACTGAACCAATTTGCATGAAATTTGGTATAGAGATATTTTGATACCCGAGAAAGGACATAGGATAGGTTTTATCCCGGAAATCCTACGGGAACGGGTTTTTCTTTGAAAACGCGGGCGAAGCCGAGGGCGTAAAGCTAGTATTAATATATTATATGTGATAACATGGTTAAACCGTAAACGTACCAAAAGAATTACAAACTAATTGCATTCAATAAGTCCATGGAAAAGTTACTTTGAAGGTTGCGTTTCTCAGAGGACTCAGGACACAATTTATTTATTATGTCCCCTACATATTATGCCCTTAGTAGCTTAACTTGAACTTAGTGGGTTCACCACGCTGCAAAGCTCGCTTTATCTCCTACGCTGAGAATTATGCTACAGAAAATTCAAAGACATTTATTGATAGCAAATTGAATATTGTATAACTTTCTTTTTTTTTAGTTTAACCGTGAAAAATAAAGAAGCAAGTAAAATTTAACATTTTTGAACATTTTTTACAATGAAATCCTATTGGTCTTAGCGTGATGATAATATACCTATCCCACCAAAAATATAAATGAAAAAAAAATGGGAGCGAAGTTCAATCGTCGACTTAATTACCGAAAAAGAATTGAGATCTAAATTTGTGCCAAGTTCTGTAGACAGTCCAGAAATATATTTACAAAGATGTATTAAATTCTTAGGTGAACTGAAAGCTCAATTGTTTTATTTTCCCTTATACTTAGAACGTTTATTCAAAAATATGACTTTTTTAATTTGAATAATAGAATTATTTTCACAAAGCAAACAACTAATTATAAATATTGTAATACAAATAGCTGTAAGGAATCTATGTATGTACAAAATAAATAAAAATAAATAAACATAAATATTGTAATACAAATAGCTGTAAGGAATCTATGTATGTACAAAATAAATAAAAATAAATAAACTAATGACCTATTGAACCCCATAATTTTATCAGGCTAGTTTTTACCTACTATTTATATTATATATTATATACTTACTATTATATATATACTTTATATATTTTCTTCTTAAATTGATGTTATTGAACGTTATTATTTGTGAGGTTCTAAAAACTAGCCAAGTATTCTTTGAGCGAATAAGCATCTTGTGCCGCGACAAGTGCGCGACAATTACGCGGCGGGTGACGAGTTCCATATTTAAAATTTAAAATGTCTAGAAAAAGGACATTGCCAGTCTTTGTATGGAAGTTGGACCGAGTGCTACCCACTACCCAGAATGAAGACATAGTACACTTTGGTCCTTAAGTCAACACTAGCATGTAAATCAAACCGCGTCAAAACAAAAATGTTCTATTGTGAATTTTTTATTAAAAATAAAAAATATCAACAAACATAAGCAATTAATAAACATATATTACGTAATATAATAATAATACACACTCGTATAGGAAGTAGCGACGTTGACAAGAGAGCATTTTAGTATAGTTGGTTCTTTGAGCCCTCAGCCCGGGCTGTCTGGCTGGTCGCAGTGGTTGCGTTTAGTGCGCATCTTATCTGCACAGGAAAATATCCTTAATTTAAAGTCGTTTTTTAACGCGTAATTTTTAATCTTTTGCCTTTAGATAGATCCATGAGACATAATTCTTTTTATTGCAAGACGTTTTTTTCGTTGTTAAATAGGTGCCATACGCAATTTTTTATTTCAAAATAATTAAAATGTCATCGAAATAAGTGAAATTCCATCAACATGAGTCCCCGTGAAGGATAAGTAATCACTGTGTTACCTAAACACAGTGATTTCCCTTATACTTATATTCATTTGACTATTTACAATTTTTTTGCAACAATCTACCATGGTGCCTCCTTTTCCCAACGAACCTCAAATAGGACGTTAATGTAATAAACTATAATAAACTTGATAAAAACCAAATATCATCAAATTCATATTAGTTAATACCCAAAAGTGTAATAAATATGAAACCATCTATTAAAAATATTAGGTTACTAATTATTTAATATAAGTATTAAAAAGGGATAATATAATATAAAGTAATAAAGTTATGACTTAGGTACCTTTTAAGCGGACTCATGTTGATGTAATTTCACTTATAAATGTAAATAAAAAATTGCGTATGGCACCTATTTAACAACGAAAAAAACGTCTTGCAATAAAAAAATTATGTCTGATGGATCTATCTAAAGGCAAAAGATTAAAAATTACGCGTTAATAAATGACTTTATAAAAAAGTAAAATATGCGAAAAATATATTATTTAAACACTTTTGTATAATTGTGTAGTCATTGTTATATTATGTGTGTCCAGTTAACAATTTCTTTGAAATTCCAAAAAACTATTCTAGTGTACCCAAAGCGTTCCTAATGACCACAGCGTGGTTTAAATAAGATGGAGAGAGACATTCCATAAAGTGTGAGCGAGACAGATAGACTACTTATGACATACGGACGCAAATAAGTGAACGAGACAGATAAGCATTACAGCCACTTAGTTCGAGAACACCTTATTGAGGAATATCCAGACAGATGGATAGGGCGGGCTGGTACAATTTCGTGCCCCGCCCGATTTAACCCGATTTAAATCCTCTAGATTTTTTTTCCTGGGGAGCAGTAAAGGAAAAAGTTTATTCCAAGTCAATTGAAAATGTAGAAGAGCTTAGACAGAGAATAGCGGAAGTAGTAGAATTTGTAAATAATGGAAGATTTGGCCGCCTGATTTCACGATCTTTTTAAGGAGATGTCGAGCTTGTATTGCAGCTGAAGAACGGAAATTTGAACATATTTTGTAAAAAAAAAGTAATAAATTTAATCATAAAAAAGAAACTGTCTTTATTTTACTCTAGTTCACTTATTTTCGTCAGTATGGCATAAGCGTCACTATCTGTCTCGCTTACACTTTATGGAACGTCTCTCTCCATCTTATTTAAACCACGCTGTGGTCATTAGGAACGCTTTGGGTACACTAGAATCGTTTTTTGTAATTTCAAAGAAATTGTTAAAAACAGACTTTTTTTAACAAAAAAATTTTTTATGGCCGATCTAAGATATAATGGAGTAAGTGTTATACCGCGTTAGAATCCTTATTAAATGCGCTAACTTTTAAAGCTACTTGCCAAACTGGAGTAGTACATTTTTTTTTCAGGACGATCAGTTGAAGTAGTGCGAAAAATTAATTTTGAAAACTTGGTACTATATAAAATGACATTTTCCTACAAGTTGGAGTGATCGGCACTGGGTTTAGGATCACAAGTTACATAAAGCACTATTCGGGATGACGTAAGAGAAAAAAAATTGGCAAAAAGTAAATATTTGTAACAACAGGAATGAAAAAACTGTCACATGGTGTACATTTTCTGGAATTAAATAAAAAAATCCATAACTTCTTCTTTTCGTGTACCAAATAGCTGTTAATATACCTACCTACTAATAAGGAAAAATGGAATCGGTTCACCCCACTAACCGGATTTTGAGAGATGCACATGCACCTTATATTATTAACCAGAATAATATCCATACTAATATTATAAATGCGAAAGTAACTCTGTCTGTCTGTCTGTTACTCAATCACGCCTAAACCAATTTGCATGAAATTAGGTATGGAGATATTTTAATACCCGAGAAAGGACATAGGCTACCTTTTATTGCGAAATATGTAGGTACCACGCCCAACGACCGGGCGAGTTTATACGTTCGCTAGCTATGCAGATACTGAGCCATTCTGCGCACGCGCGGCCTGTGGATAGAGAGCATAGCGTACGGGATGTGGGTGGGAATACGTGGGTGGTTTACTTTAATCTGTCGTAAAAATTTCCAATCGATTGACAGAAAAATTACGATAAGTCAGGAAAAATTACTATAAGTCAGGAAAATTTCCATAAGTCGGGAAAATTTTGATAAGCTGGAAAATTTCCATAAGAAAGGAAAATTTCTATACGTCAGGAAAATTTCTATAAGTCAGGAAAATTTCTATACGCCAGGAAAAATCCATAAGTCGGGAAAATTTCTATAAGCTGGAAAATTTCTATAAGAAAGGAAAATTTCTATAAACAAGGAAAATTTCTATACATGAGGAAAATTTCTATAAGCCTGGAAAATTTGTAGAAGTCAGGAAAATGTTTATACGCCAGGAAAATTTACGCCATAAGTCCGGAAAATTTCGATAAGTCAGGAAAATTTCCATACGTCGGGAAATTTTCTAGAAGCGGGCGAATTTAAAAAAAAGGAAAATTTCTATAAGTCAGGCAAATGTTTATAAGCCAGGAAAATTTCTATTCGCCAGGAAAATTTCCATAAGTCCGGAATATTTCTATAAGACAGGAAAATTTCTATACGCGAGGAAAATTTGTATACGCCAGGAAAAATCCATAAGTCGGAAAAATTTCTATAAGCTGGAAAATTTCCATAAGACAGGAAAATTTCTATAAACAAGGAAAATTTCTATACGTGAGGAAAATTTCCCTTTGCCGCATAATTATATAGATAAGGAAAATTTGTATAAGTCAGGAAAATTTCTATACGTCAGGAAAAATCTGTCGGCAAATTACGATAAGTCAGGAAAAATTTCTGTCAGGAAAATTTTCATAAGAGAGGAAAATTTCTATACGTGAGGAAAATTTCCCTTTGCCGCAAAATTATATAGATAAGGAAAATTTGTATAAGTCAAAGTCAGGAAAATTTCTATACGTCAGGAAAAATCCATAAGTCGGGAAAAATTTCTGTCAGGAAAATTTCCATACGTCGGGAAATTTTCTATAAGCTGGAAAATTTCTATAAGAAAGGAAAATTTCTATAAGCTAGGAAAATTTGTATGTCAGGAAAATGTTTATAAGCCAGGAAAATTTCTATACGTCAGGAAAATTCCTATACGTCAGGGAAATTTCTATACGACAGGAAAAATCCATAAGTCGGGAAAATTACGATAAGACAGGAAAAATTTCTATAAGTCAGGAAAATTTTCATACGTCGGGAAAATTTCTATAAGCTGGAAAATTTCTATAAGGAAAATTTCTATAAACAAGGAAAATTTCTTTACGCCAGGAAAATTTCTATACGTGAGGAAAATTTCTCTTTGCCGCAAAAATGTCTATAAGTCAGCAAAAATCCATAAGTTCCGTACACTTAGATTGGTTGCAAATTAAATACATAATATGGAATTTTTTCCACGATCATACAGCAAAAAAAATAATTTAATTGCAATTTTAACATTGTTCCGGACTGCGGACAAGGTTGCAAAATGAGATTTATTGTCGTCCGTTACCGTCCGTACTCCGTACCGTCCGTACCATTCACTTGACCGTAGTTTGAAAACTTTTGGAATTATTGTGAATTGATTGTCTTGACTGACTGGAGTAATTGCTCTAAACCGTTGTTAGGTGATTGTGAAGGTAATATTATTATTTATTTAATTAAGATTTTAATTTGATAGATAAATTAAAAAAAATAATCAGGGAGATAATGTAAAAAGCAGTTTTAATCCTACTAATATTATAAATGCGAGTTTGTGGGGATGTGTGTGTGTGTTTGTTACTCATTCACGCAAATACAACTGAACCGATTACAATGAAATTTAGCACACATATAGAAGGTAACTTGGATTAACGCATAGGGTAGGTTTTATCCCGGAAATCCCACGGGAACGGGAACTATGCGGGATTTCCTTTGAAAACGCGGGCGAAGCCGCGGGCGGAAATCTAGTATGATTATAAAGTACAGAAATTATACTAGCTTTTGCACGCGGGTTGAAACCGAGTTAACTAGTTCAGTAAAAAATAATTACTAAGGATTCTCATACTAGTTGCGTCACGTGGTTTCAACCGCGTAAATGAGTCTTTCCTGTAAATCTAATATTCCTCTGCGAATATCAGCATAAAATTAATATAATAACATAAATGGATGGATAAATGTCTCCTGTAACACAGGACATTTCCTAGTATAGGAGACATTGTTCAAATATTGCAATTAATTGTACCTACAGCTACGGTCTATGTTTTACTTATATGTAAGTTATCCTATAATTGCATGTACATGTATATTTTTTGTTGTCAAATAAAGAATTTATTTATTTATTTATAAGTACATAGTTAAAAAAAGACGCAATACACTTTAATAATATTGTCTTTTGACTGTCCGTTTAAATTGGGTCAAAATCGAGTATAAAGGAGTCGGTAGCATACAAAAATACAGGTAAAGCTTATAAAAGCGTGTTGAAATACTTTTCAGGCTATTGTCTAAGTTCAGTATCTGGATTCTTGCTTGGTTACATCTACTATCTTTCAGTGAAAGTCCTATCAAAATCGGTCCAGCCGTTCCAGATAAAAAGGGCAAAGTTTGAAAAAGCGTGTGTCCCGAGCACACGTGTCAGAAGTAAAACTTCTTTGGCAAGATGCAAAGATCGTCGTAGAAGAATCGTCGCCTTACTCCATGACGTGACGGTATTGCCATGACACGATCTTGACGATCGATTTTACTCTCAACGCGCCTAAAGAAACTATTAATATTGCGGAAATTAAATCATTTCGACCTTCGACGAAGCCTTCTTCCATTATACTGAACTTAAAACTAAACACTCATAAATCACTACTTAGTATAAAACAGATAAATATTTGAGAACCATCAAATCAAAAATTTTTATCTTTGTTACCTCTGTAAGCTACAATCGAGTTTCGTACATGAAATTATTGGGCGTCTCATCAAAATAAAGCTACTCACGGAAAATTAGCTTGATAGTAGGTAATCACTTGCAAAAATGGGCGAAGGATCCTGGATATATTGGTGGTGACTGCACGTGTTCTCTCTGTGTTAAATTATATAGAGCTGCTATTACATGTATCCTTCTCGGTTTAGTTTTTAAAGGTGAATTTTTCAATGAAATGATTATTTACACAGGTGATAGTAGTAGGGAAATTGAAAATGAGGAAGAACATAATGAATAAATGAAAGTTGTATCTACAATGTCAGAAATAAATATAATCCCTTATTCTGATTGTTTTATTTTAATTTTTTTTTGTAATTGTAATAATATTGTGGAATGATCAGTACTGTAAATACTTTTGAACTGAGATTTTTACAATTAGATTTCTACGATTTAAATATAAACCTGTGTTTGAAAACCATATTTTATACAATATAAACCTTGTGTTATTTTAACCGTATTTTCTTCCATTACACCAGCTTCAGTAAGTCACTTTAAAAGTACTACAAAATTTTCCAATTAAATCAATCCAACAAAGATATATTCGCAATCGTGGGTTTATCCTCGCTATTTACATACAAGATATTATCGAAACAAAATCGTAACCTGTGATCGTAACTTACAAATCAATATAATCTAAAAATAAATCTAATAATAATAATTAATATTAATCTCTTTCAGCAAAAAACACATAATTTTACTAAATTATGCATTTAACCACTCTATATACATATCGTCTTCGGACGATAGTCGGAATCGATAATTCGGAAGATTTCTATGCGCATTATTACTTTTGGAGTACCTAAGTTTAGTTTAGTTTTCGAGTTATAAGGGGGTGAAAAGTGGCTCCAAATGGTTTGTGTAAAATTACACACGGCTGCTGCTCGCCAGTTCTCTTCGCTTGAACTTGGCTTGACACGCAGCCGCGTGTCTAGATCCCGTGTGAATATCGAAATTTGCAGAAAAAAGATCTTTTCATTGCATTGGCTTAAAATTAAAAAAAAAAAAAAACTTTCAGACAGATAGACGGACAATAAAGTGATCCTAAAAGGGTTCCGTTTTTTCCTTTTGAGGTTCGGAACACTAAAAATAGAAATAAGCAAAGAGATGGAGGGGATTAATTTTCTTCAGATATATTTTAATATAGAGATAGCTGTATGAGCGAGAGCCTTAATAATTAACATCAAGTCATCAAGTGTAATCCTATTGAAATTAACTTTTTAATAGCATAGTATGAAAAAAAGAGCGTGTGCTGAGCACACGTGTCAAAAGTGAAACTTCTTTGGTAAGATTCAAAGATACCAAGATCGTCGCCTTACTCCATGACGTGACGGTATTGCCATGGCAATACAAATTTTACTCTCAACGTACCTAATGAAGTTTCACTTCAAAATCTAAATAATACAACAATCAACAATACTCAAACTTTTATTGTTATCAGTGTCACAATTAATTCTATTTTTCATTAAATATATACAATTATTACAGAAGTAAAACATTTATGAAGGAATTGCCTTCTTAAAGTAAAGTTATTTACATCACATGTTTATGTTCATCTCACACACACACACACACAACACCCAGTGACGGTCTGTTTTCGCACTTTACATTTTTTGAAAATCAGCAATTTGAAATAAAACAATCGCTTTATGGTACAGTATTTATTATCAGTGGTGCGTATCGTGCTGGCCGGGCGGCGCGGTGGAGGGCGCGGGCGAGGGCGCCGGCGCGGGCGACGAGGGCGCGGGCGAGGGCGCCGCGGGCGGGGGCGCCGGCGAGGGCGCGGGCGCGGGCGCCAGGTGCGCGAACACGACCTGCGGGCGCGCGCGGCGCAGCGCCAGCTGCTGCAGCTGCAGCGTGCGCAGCGCCGCCGCGCCGCCGCTCGGCCCCTCCACGGTGCTGATGCTCGTCGCGCCGCTGCTCACCACGCTCTGTTACATATTTCTCGTTTTATTTATTTTGAAACAAACAAATGTACAATAAACAAAAAATATGGTATTTACAATGACCGCACAATAATATCGAATTTTAAAATCTATAGTAGAGCCATTTTAATAGGCAACATTTGACAGTTCAACAAAATTCAACAACCATAGAAATCTAAATAACAAGACACATAGAAGTGCTATAATGTCATAATTCGTATGAAAACCGCTGTCGCCAAAATCAACGCATTTAAACCGATAGCTAAACAGTACACACAAGTAAAAGTGAAGTCCCGTGTCCCCGTAGTGGGGTAAGGGGCAGATGCATTATTCATACATCTGTTTCACTGATCGATTTTCTTTAGGGACAAGTAGGTGATCAGCCTTCTGTGTCCTGCCAGACCGAGATATTTTTTTTTCTTCGTCTCCACCAGGAATCGAACCCAGGACCCCTCGGTTCTACGCTCACGCGTCAAACACAAGTAAACTATGCCTTTTATTGGACAGCTTGGTTTTAGTGAAAACTAACTTAAATATTAAATTAAGCTTTATAATATGTATCCTATCGCACGAATTTACGGTTTTTTTTATAATAACCTCCCTAAGTATATGAGACGTTTTGTATCTTTTTGCTCCAATACGAAAAAACGTGATAATAAGAATGGTCGACTGTGTCATTCATTGTTATTTCGATTACTATGGTGACACTCGTAATACTTGTAAATATTCTATAATTTTAAGGAAAAACGGCATTATTTCTAAAAAAAATATTTACCGATGAAATATTATTCCTTTATTAGTATAATATTACAACTTGTGGAAGAATTTCCGCAATGGGAAATGCTGAAACGTCTCCAGAGCAACTGAACAGTGACGAACACACTGGTGGTGTGAAAGTCACCTGAGTGGCGACAAGGTCACGCGCGATTACGACTTCTAGTGTCTTTTTATTTAGATTTCTATGTCAACAACGTAACCTAGTAACGACGCCAAAGAATAATATGTTATTTCGTTTTGTTAGAACTGCACATTTGCTTAACTTTTTTCAAATACGATTACATATTTATAATGAGCGATACAATTAATTTAATGATTTGATTTTACTAATAAACCATTCTTAACATAATAAACAATTTCTGGTTTAAAGAACTGAGGTCGCTACAATATTATGTCAATAAACCTTCTGATATCTAGAATCGAATGCATTTCAATTGAATATATATGATCACCATAAATTAATGCATAAATGCGTTGTGTTTATAATAAAACATAATTGTATTTATTGTTCTTTAAATTATCTCTAAAAAAAATAATAAAAAAAAAAATATGTTTCAAGTTCGATTGAAATATGTTTCAAGTCCATATCGAATAATTCACTTTAATCGATGTTTTTAGGCAGGTTACTTTCCTGCGAAGATAAAATTGATAGACGTCAAATGTTACCTATTAAATTGGTTCCACTATAATATGTATAATTTTATTTTATTTGTATAAGATTCGCATAAGAATTCGAAATTCGAATAATACACACAAATATTCAAACACACCTGCGGATGGCCAGGAGCCGCGTGATGTAATATTCTAAGCTGGTGTCGGCCGGCGAGCGGCTGCTGTCGGTACAGCAGTTGCGCCGTGGGCTGCGGGGGAGCCGCGGGGCGAGGCGGGTCCGGGGGCGCCGGGGCGCCGCCCGCCGGCCGCGCGCGCCGCACCAGCTCGGGCCGGGGCGCCGTCGGGGGCGCCGCGCCCGTCGCGTGCGCCGCCACCACGATGCGCTGCGGCGCCGGGCCCGCCGCGGGCGCCGAGGACGTCGCCGGGCCCCCGCCGGCCTTCAACTTCTCTTTGGCGATTCTTTCGGCCCGTCGGGTCGCCACCTCCATGGGGGTCGGCGGAGTCTCGTAATCGACCCCGTGGTCCGCCAGCAGCGCCGCGTGCTTGGGGTTCCGGTGCGCGGCGTCGTCGAGGCGGCGCTTGGGCGCGGCGCGGCGGCGCTCGGCCGCGTCGCGCATCGCGTCCAGGCGCTGCGTGGGCGGGCGCGGCGCCTCGTCGTCGGGGCGGCGGCGCGCCGGCGGCGGCTTGCGGTGCTTGCGGCGCGCGCGCTCCGGGTCGGCCAGCGCGTCGTGGCGGTCGCGGCAGGCGCGCGGCGAGCGGTAGGCGCGCGCCACCTCGTTGACGAGCTCGGCGAGCCACTCCCAGTTGGGCGCGCGCGCGGCGGGCGGCTCGGCGGGCAGGCGCTGCAGGCGCAGCGCGCGGCGCAGCGCGGCGTCCTCGCACGCGGCCCAGTCGGGCGGCGGCGCGGCGGGCTCGCGCGGCGCGGCGGGCGGGCGCGCGCGGGGCCGCGGCCGCGCGCCGGCGCGCTCGAACAGCGAGGGCGGCGCGGGCGCGGCGCGCGCGGGGCGGGCGCGGCGCGGCGAGCGGGCGGCGCGCGGGTCGCGCCAGCGCACGGGCGGCAGCAGCGCGTCGGGCGCGGCGCCGCGGCGGTACAGCGCGCGCGCCCAGCGGTCGCAGTACACGTCGCCGTCGCTGGAGGGCGGCGTGGGCGGGCCCCACACCTGCGAAGGGAGCGGTTAGCGGTTAGCGGCGGCCGACTGGGAAGCTCACGGACGGAGGGAGCGCTACTCACCGGCATCCTCTCGGACGAGTCTCCGTCGCACACCCACACCTGAAAGAGCGACTCGTATCATTGTATCGTATTCGACTATTTCGATCTCATCTTTCACTCACCGCGTATCGTTCCTAGACCTTCGTTCGAATTTTAACTATCGCATGATTTTTTCTATTCTCTACGATAATAAAGCTATCGTTGAGGTCACATTTAAGTCGTGAACTTTTAATAATGATATCCATTATTTTTTTATTTCTATTCGTATAATATTAATATTTGTTCCTATTTTAAGTCTGCCCGACCACTCTTTTTCGGCACTCTTGAATACATATAAGTAAAGATCTTTAAAGAGGAAATAATACAATAATTATAAAACAAACATCATATGTAGTTAAAAATTGGAAATAATCGTGGTTTACTATATAGACGGATAAACAATTTGTCAATAGAAAAAAAATGTGCAATAATTAATTATGCGCTAATTAATAATTATATGAAAATGCATTTATTTATTTTATTTATTATGCATGAATGCACAAGCATAAATATTTTTTTTTCTTTTCAACTTCTTGATAATGTTATTAGGGAATTCTCATTAATTAAAAAAAAAAAACATAAATGGTTACTACGGCAAAAGCACTAGTTTCTTTCTCATCCCACTAACTATAATAATTAAGAGTGTCTTTGATTTTTTCATTTCAGCGTCAATTCATTGTATAATATTTCTTACTGAATGCCAAATGTATATGTCGTGGCCATAGAGGCGCTGCAAGCGCTGTGTTTATATGTGAAGACGGCGGCCGCTGACGAAAATTTTATTATTCGCAGTTAGAAACTTCATAATTCGTTTAATTACAATATGAACAAAGTCATAGCAAAGAATTTACGACGAAGAGGTTCGACTTCTATGGAAACTGCGGATATCTTATATTCAAGAAAAAATGCACGTAAAAAATCCTTGTACTATATTTATATATCCTCATGGGCGTAGCCACGGTGGGGCAAGCAGTTCGCAGTTAGAAACTTCATAATTCGTTTAATTACAATATGAACAAAGTCATAGCAAAGAATTTACGAGGAAGAGGTTCGACTTCTATGGAAACTGCGGATATCTTATATTCAAGAAAAAATGCACGTAAAAAATCCTATTACTATATTTATATTATTGATTATACTATTGATTCTTCTGCTGATGCTGCTATGTTTCAAGAGGACCTTAATAATATAGACTTCTATTGTTCTCAAAATAAATTAGATCTCAATCCTAGTAAATGCACAGTTGTCTCATTCAGTCGTAAAAAACAAACACTACGTTTCAACTATCGAATAAAAAATCAAGATCTTGGAACTAGCCCTGACATAAGAGATTTAGGAGTTATACATGACCCAAAACTCATGTTTGATAAACATATCGATTGTTTTCTAGCTAAAGCTTCTAAAGCTTTAGGCTTTATAATGAGAATTTCGTCTGATTTCAAAAAGGCGAAAACGTTTAAAATTCTATTTTGTGCTTACGTACGCAGCATCTTAGAATATGCGTCGCCAATATGGAATCCGAGATACGATAAATATATAACTAGAATAGAACGAATACAGATGAAGTTTTTGAAATTCCTATGTTACCGATTACATGTCCCGTACAAATCTGAGCATTATTTCGAGGTCTGCAGCAAATTTCATTTCCTACCTCTTACAAATCGCCGGGAGATTGCTGATATCTTATATATTATTACTTTTAGGTATTACATCCAACAAAATAGACAGCCCAGATCTACTAGCCAAAATTTCACTATACACACCCTCAATTCTATCTCGTAAATATACTCCTATCTTTACTTCCGCAGTCAGCACTAAATATCGTCAAAACTCGTTTATTCTGCGCGTAAGCAATAACTTTAACAAGCTATCAAAACAGTTCGATTTTGACTTATTCTGCAGCAGTCCTTACTCCATTAAGCGTCAGTTAGCAAATAAGTTCTTTCGTCAGTTTGGTGGTCGAGTTAATATGTAATTTAATAAGTGTTACAATAGTATTAGTAAATTCGAAGGCATTTGATTCGTGTGCGTAATCGCTTACATTTGTAACTGTTACATATTAATGTTATTCTAGTCGTGAGAATCTGTAAATGGCTTATTGTGATTATTATATTATGTGACTACTTTTTAAGAATACAGCTGTAGATTCTCCTAAAATATAAATAATTAAATAAATAAATATATCCTCATGGGCGTAGCCACGGTGGGGCAGCGAGCCAGGCGCTTGCCCCACCCTGCCCCTGGCTGGCTCTGACCTGGAAGGTACCTAACCATATCTAAAAACCTAATATCCGGAAGAACATTCACACTGGAAAGTCATCAGTCGACACAGAAAAAATGCGATCAAAAAACGAAAAACTTTCATTTTTTGAAAATCAGTCAAATACCTATGTGCAATTATTTACCTCTAACAAATTGACATACGCCCAGCGCTGACCATAAAAACACAAAATGCTGACGGATCTAGGTGGTAACTTCGCTTGCATAAAACTATCAACTTTAGGGTAAAAGTGATCCAGACTTTTTTGTAGACTAAAATTTCGCATATTTTATATTCTGTACACTTTTTTGTATAACTTACCGTTTACGATTTATGGCCTATTTAATGAACAGGTTCATCGTTTTTGACTAATTACTCTTAAAATACTAAAGTAATCAATAGTGCCGTGAATTGTGTATAGTGTAGTGCTTAATATATTCTTAGTCTTAGTTTTAAATTATTATTATATGTATGTTAGTCTGTAAGGTATTTATTCTATGGGTCTGTACAATTTATTGTCTGTTACCTGAATTAAACAAAATAATAAAACGAAACTATCAATTTTTAAGAGCACTCTATTCTCTACAACTTCTGTTAGAAACGTTTTTTTGTAATGCCCACACTTTTTGAGTTATTAATTAATGTTTAATGTTGAATTACCGTACAAATTTCAAAAATCTAAAATAATTTACTATAAAAATAAATCTAATTTTTATCAATATTTTGAGCCGTTTCGGAAACGGCGAAAATTCACTTACATCTCACCTCTTCTTCGTCTTCATTACCTGAGCCCATGGCTACATACGCCCATGTAATATCCTACTACATGTATATTATTATAATTGTTTCTTTTCTAAAAAGCGATTCGCTTCTGGCGCTCGCCGGCCGCTACCGCGGTACTAACTTAAATTACATTAAGCAAGTTCTTAAAATATTCTGATTTTTTTAAATATTCGATGAACTCCTTATGTTTTATACGATCTGGCCTCATGTGGATGATAAAATCGTGAAACATTGACGATTTAACGATCTGGTTAAACTATTCTGGCCACTTCATGAAATGCGACCATTTCATGAAATGAGCAAATCTACGATATGATCACGACATATACATACTTATATTAATATACCTAAGTTTGTTAAATAAAAACTATTCTGACGAGGATCTAGTTCGAAGTTGTATAATTGACTGCCCAGTGATTCCCCTTTCTGTGATCTAATCTAGCCCATTATTTTCTGGACTGCAGAAAAAAGCTAACCTGTTTTTCAATCCTTGCATAAGTTATTTAATTTTTAATTTGATTACTTTAATTCATTGATGTATTCATTAGTAAAAAAATATTTCTTATTTACGTAATAAAATGATTTGTGTCAGGTCGAAAATGGCCTGAATAGCTTCGAGTAAGGATGGTCGACCGCGCCGCTTTTTTTTCATATATCAATTTAAAGATATGTTCAACAATTTTCCTGCACTATTTTAGTAATAAAAGAAAATTTTCCACACGTGGCGGACGGTCGTGCAGCGGGCGGCACCGAGCGGCGCGGGAGGGGGGAGGGGGAGGCGGGAGGCGGGGGGGGGGAGGGCGCCGCTCGGTCTCGCCCGTAAATGCTTGCACGCCTTACATCCCTGACGTTCGCGGTTCGGCGTCGCCGTTTTGGTGACATCTCGCGAGAACCGGCCGACTACGAACGGGGTCAAGCATTTACGGACGAGTAACGAGCGGCACCAAAACGTCGAACGTCAGAAATATAAAACGCAAGGGTACAGAGCGTCAAGTCATTTATTATCATCGTCGTCGGCGCCGGCGAGCCACGAGTCGAGCGTGCCGTTGCGCAGCGCCCGCCGCCGGGCCGCCGGCCCGCCCGCCTCGTCCAGCGTCCACAGGTTGATGTGCACCGTGCCGCGCGAGCGCGTGCGCGGCGTGGCGGGCGGCGGGCCGGCGGGCCGCGCGGGCGGGCCGGCGGGCGGCGACGGCGGCGGCGACGGCGGGGCGCGGCGCGCGCGGCGGCGGGCACGCACCTGGGCGCGCGCGTCGTCCGCGCTGTACGTGAGCGGCGGGTCGGCGGGCCGGTCGGGCGGCGGGTCGCGGTCGCGCAGCTCGCGGCGCGCGCGCTCCCACTCGCGCAGCTGGCGCCGCATCTCGCCGAGCGCGGCCCGCTCCGCCTCCGTGGCCGCTTCGCTCGTCTCCACCATCCTCATCGCGTACTTCTCCACGGGGGTCAACTGTAATGCAATTTATACCGTGTCATGGAGCGCGTGTCACTATTATGTTCAAATGAGCCTACACTTCGACGTGCACTAATATAATTACGACTTAATAGTGATAAATATGATCATTATAAATATAAATAGGAATTAACAATATCACGAACACGTGACACAACTAGAATTTCACGGATTCCATCCATAGTCATACATGTTTCAAAACAAAAACTTTTACTTTTATTGCACGCCTCATAAGCGAAGCGTTGAGGTGGGTACTACTGTCACTTCGCGCAAAACATCTGATTTTTCAAACTTAAAATGTCTTTATGTATCATACATTGCACTTGTAAGATAATACATACACACACATATTAAGAAAAAACACTATTTTTAACGTTCATGATATTTTTGATGTCATTTTTGTTATTTAAACTAGTTAAAAAACAGTTTAAAAAAGTTCTGTCTTGGACGTCCGTGTGTCTGTATGTGCGGATCCTTTTTCTTGTTAACACGATAGCGACCGAAATACTTTACTAATCGAGTCTTTTTTTTTCTCTTACGCTTGAGTATGCTCAGGAATAGAACCCTTTCATTTTTCAGGGTCTGATTCGATGTGGTTTAATTGTTATTAAATAAACAAAAATAATAATTAATAAATATTTATTAAAAAAAATTATGAGGCGTGCACTTTTGGATTTTCCAAATTATTTTTCAATTTATCCAGTATAATTAAGACTTATAGTAGAGCCATTTTTATAGGCAACATTTGACAGTTCAACAAAATTCAACAATGTAACCTAGTAACGACGAGATTGAATAACATGATATTTCATTTTGTTAGAACTGCACATTTGCTAAACTTTTTTCAATTACGATTACATATTTATAATAATAATGGCCGATATAAGTAATTTTAAGATTTGATTTTACTGATAAACTATTCTAAACGTAATAAACTATTTCTGATTTAAAGAACTGACGTCGCTACAATTTTGTGTCATTTATTGACACAAAATTGTCATTTATTCACACAAACTTTTTTCTTTTTAAATATCAGAGACGTTACTCTAAAAATCGAAATCTGACATCTAGATTCGATACATTGATTACTTGTGAATAAAAATCATTATAAATTAATAAATGCGTTGTTTTTTTAATTACATATTATACTTGTCTTATTTTGCTCCTTCAATTTACGAAATTAAGTAAATTGGGACATGGGACAGGTATTCGCCTGATGGATTTTAACATTGACATGTGTTTTAAGTTCGATTGACAAATGTTTTAAGTCCGTATCGATTAATTCACTTTAATCGATGTTTTTAAGCAGTTTACCTCTCTTCGAAGATAATATTATAGACGTCAAACGTTGCCTATTAAATTGGCTCGACTATAATAGTGATACATATGGTCATTATAAATACAAATAGGAATGAACAATATCACGAGTACGTGGCACAACTAAAATTTTACCGGTACCACCCGCGGTCATTCTCCTTTGCGCATTCTCTATTCACCAGAACTTTTATCGCATCAATCGTTAAAGCCAAAGATCTAATATTATAAGTGTCCTCTTTTTACGTGTTAGGACTGTAACGAGTATATCGCAAGGTTTATTTTTGTTTTTGTTAGTTGTCGCGCGGCTCGTCGTCCAGCGGCACGCTCTCGTCGAACTATAATGTGCAACAGGTGCGGGCTTGCCTGGTCCATGAGCGCGCGCAGCTCGGGCGCGTCGCGGCGCGGCGGGTCGCGCGGCTCGTCGTCCAGCGGCACGCTCTCGTCGAACTATAATGTGCAACAGGTGCGGGCTTGCCTGGTCCATGAGCGCGCGCAGCTCGGGCGCGTCGCGGCGCGGCGGGTCGCGCGGCTCGTCGTCCAGCGGCACGCTCTCGTCGAACTATAATGTGCAACAGGTGCGGGCTTGCCTGGTCCATGAGCGCGCGCAGCTCGGGCGCGTCGCGGCGCGGCGGGTCGCGCGGCTCGTCGTCCAGCGGCACGCTCTCGTCGAACTATAATGTGCAACAGGTGCGGGCTTGCCTGGTCCATGAGCGCGCGCAGCTCGGGCGCGTCGCGGCGCGGCGGGTCGCGCGGCTCGTCGTCCAGCGGCACGCTCTCGTCGAACTATAATGTGCAACAGGTGCGGGCTTGCCTGGTCCATGAGCGCGCGCAGCTCGGGCGCGTCGCGGCGCGGCGGGTCGCGCGGCTCGTCGTCCAGCGGCACGCTCTCGTCGAACTATAATGTGCAACAGGTGCGGGCTTGCCTGGTCCATGAGCGCGCGCAGCTCGGGCGCGTCGCGGCGCGGCGGGTCGCGCGGCTCGTCGTCCAGCGGCACGCTCTCGTCGAACTATAATGTGCAACAGGTGCGGGCTTGCCTGGTCCATGAGCGCGCGCAGCTCGGGCGCGTCGCGGCGCGGCGGGTCGCGCGGCTCGTCGTCCAGCGGCACGCTCTCGTCGAACTATAATGTGCAACAGGTGCGGGCTTGCCTGGTCCATGAGCGCGCGCAGCTCGGGCGCGTCGCGGCGCGGCGGGTCGCGCGGCTCGTCGTCCAGCGGCACGCTCTCGTCGAACTATAATGTGCAACAGGTGCGGGCTTGCCTGGTCCATGAGCGCGCGCAGCTCGGGCGCGTCGCGGCGCGGCGGGTCGCGCGGCTCGTCGTCCAGCGGCACGCTCTCGTCGAACTCGGCCAGCTCGCCCTGCGCCTCGGCGCGCGCGGCCGCCGCCGCCTGCGCGTCCGCCTCGTCCTCCGCCGCCGCCAGCGCGCTCTCCAGCTCGCCGCCCTCCGCGCCGCCCGCCCCGCCCGCCCCACCCGCCCCGCCCTCCGCGCCGAACAGCTCCTTGATGTTCGCCTGCGCGGTCAAGAAATATATAAACGTAAAATTATCTTAAAAAGAATACTAAAGCGATCGCTATTATGGACCTATTGCCCGAAGATTATTCCTTTTACTGAAAGACTAATATTTCTTAAAAAAACGACGGAACCGATAGGCTAGAAGCGCACTGACCGCCCGCAGGTAGGAGGTGGTGAAGTGGCCGTCCTCGATGGCGAGGTGGCCCAGCGCGCGCTTCTGCTCGGCCTTGCGCAGGATGTTCTCCTCGACGGTGGCGGCCGTGACGAGCCGGAACACGTGCACGTCGCGCGTCTGCCCGATGCGGTGGCAGCGGTCCTGCGCCTGCGCGTCCATGGTCGGGTTCCAGTCCGAGTCGTAGAACACGACCGAGTCGGCGCCCGTGAGGTTGAGGCCGACGCCGCCGCTGCGCGTGGACAGGATGAAGGCGAACACGCGCGCGTCGCTGTTGAAGCGGTCCACGAGCGGCTGGCGCAGGTCCACGCGCGTGGCGCCGTCCAGCCGCAGGTAGGCGTGCCCGTGCAGCGACAGGAACGCCTCCAGCACGTCCAGCACGCGCGTCATCTGCGTGAAGATCAGCACGCGGTGCCCGCCCGCCTTCAGCCGCCGCAGCAGCCCGGCCAGCGTCTGCAGCTTGCCTGCAACGAGCCCCAAGCACACGTTAACACCGACCCTGCCGCTTCACCGGCTCAACTTTCTACCATGACAAATAATACTACGACAATACTACACTCGAGCACGAGGTAAGACGAACGGTATAAAAAAGTTACAGATTTTTTAAATAAATTCAAAATATTATCATAAATCGAATCAGGTAAATAATAATTACAACGTAAACGTACTAATAAGATATGTAATAATAAGACCAAATATAAATGCATTTTAAGTTAAAACTAAGCTAAACTAATATTTTATTAATTATTGGTTTCTATCTTACAATTTGGTTTTTAAAGTGAAACTTTTATTACATCGTCTCAAACTTTTTGGTCTGTGTAGCGCATGTCACGTGTATCGCGGCTGCCGAGTAGGTATACCTACTCGGCAGCCGACCGTCACGCGACATGCGCTACACAAAGCAGTGTTCGGAACCGTTCGAACAGTTTCACTTTTACCGTGGTTTCATAAAACCACACAACATTTTTATGTCTCTATGTTTTGTTTGGTCTTTATGTTTAAATTACATAACATAATAGAAGAGTTTTTCTGTATCGGATATATTTTACAGAGTATTTCTATTGATTATGAATAATTCAATAAGTGGGCGGGGCATGTTCATGAAGTACATATTACTTGTATGACATTTTAACATAGACAATACAATCCTTCATAGGCGTGAAACTGTCAAAAAGCAAATAATATAATGGACAGAGTATGAGTAAAATGACAATAATAACTTTTTAAAAATAAAAAGAGAAATATCCTTAATGAAACGCTCCTTTAATTTACAATAATTATAGTATGTAAGGTAAGTTATTTTAAAACGAAAAATTATATCAAATTCAGAACATAAATTAATATAATTATATTTGCTTAATATGAAGTATCGTGCACATCGAAAATATTACCAACACATACAAACTTTTTTCTATAGTTAATATTTGTCTTTGTTATTAAAAATCTATGGATGCGACACCCGCTACTGTCGATTTCGCTAATACCGTACGTAGGTAAACACGCTCGCTCGTCTGCGTGTGCCATTTCGAAATTATCGTATGAAGATTCCCTACTTGTCGTATCTGTATATTGTGCTTTTATTTCGTGATGAGTATAATCGATGAGTATGTAGGGGGGGGGGGCACTGACCGCAGTCGTACTGCAGCAGGCGCGGGTGCGGGAAGGCGACGGCCTGGCGCGCGGCGGGCGCGTGCAGCAGCGCCAGCGCGCGGCGGGCCGGCGGGCCCAGCGCGCGGGCCAGCGCGCCCGCGGCCCGCCGCCAGGCGCGCGCCCCCGGCCCGCCGCCCGCCGCCAGCACCGCGCCGCCTGCGCGCGCCGCCGCCCAGCATACGCTGAACCTGCCGCAATAACAACAACGTTAGTGTGTGTGACGGACACACGGGGCGAGGCGCTCGTGTCGAGAGAGAGAGTAAAAAAATCCTCACAAAAAGAAATCGTATGAAGTGCGACTAAAATGTTTATTTTATTTTTATTTTTATTTGATCCGCTAACTGGACGTTCCGACGTTTAGAAATAGTGAATATACAATCGTAATCTTTGTGACTTTTACTTGGACGGCCTTCTAAGAGCGAACACGACATGCAAACAATTATACTGGATTAAATCAAACTTTAAATATTTCGTAAATCGTACCGGTCAATAACGTCGTGCATCTCCGCGAGAACGTCTTCGATAGATTTGTGCGGCACCAGCGAGAGCGGCGGCGGCACGGCGAGCGCGGCGCGCAGGTCCGCGCCGAACAGCGGCAGCCGCCAGCAGCGCCGCTCGTTGGCGGCCGCCAGGCGCCGCAGGCAGCCGCGCCGGTGCGCCGCCAGCCGGCCCGCCGCGCCGGGGGGCGGGCGCGCGGGCGGCGCGGCGGCCGGGGGGCCCGACGGCGGCCCGCCGGCCAGGCGCGGCGGCGCGGCGGGCGGCGGCGCGCGCGCGGGCGGGGCGCGCGGCACGAGCCGCAGGTGCAGGCGCAGCGCGGCGGGCGGCGGGCGCGGCGCGGCGGCGGCGGGCCGCTCGGCGAGCTCCTCCACGAGGCGGCGCGGCGGCGCCAGGTGGCGCGCGCGGTGCGCCGCGAACGCCTCGGCGCCGGCCGCCTCGAGCGAGGCGAGGTCGCCGCCGAGGCGCGCGGCGGCGGCCACGCGCTCGGCGACGGCCGCCACGAGCGCGAGCGCGGGCACGCGGCACTGCAGCGGCGCGAGCTGCAGCGGCGACGACACCGGCCGCGGCTCGAACAGGTCCGGGTGGTTGCACACTTTTCGCAGTTGCATCAGCACGTTGATCACGCTCAACAGATTGCCGGAGGCGAGACTCTCTTTCGTCCTGAAAGGAAAAATGAGTCGAGTCAGCGTTTCGAAGTCTCCGAAACGCTAAAAGGAACGCATCGGAGCGCAGACGTACTTGGCGCGCGACATGAAGTCGTCGTAGAGGAAGCGCTGGCGCTTGGCGAGGCGGCACATGAGCACGTGCTCGTACTTGCGCGGCATCTGGCGCTCCACGTCGGCCTTGAGGCGCCGCAGCAGGAAGGGCCGCAGCACCTCGTGCAGGCGCCGCACGAGCGCCTCGCTGTAGCGCGAGCTGCCCTCGGCGATGCCGGCGACGGGCGCGAACCACTCGCGGAACTCGCTGTGCGACGCGAACACGTCGGGCATCAGGAAGTGCATCAGCGACCACAGCTCCAGCAGGCTGTTCTGCAGCGGCGTGCCCGTCAGCAGCAGCCGCCTGAGGAGCGGTCGAAACGTTAGAGAAACGAACGAATTTATTTAGTTTTCAGAATTTCCTCCCGTTATATACGACTATTTTTCGGTGTCACGAGTGCCATTTTTATTATTTTTTAATTGTTTGATTGTATTGAGATTGATTGTTTATTGACATAATATATTCTTTTTAATAAATGTTTAAAATAAACAGTGCTGGACGCATAATAAGAAACACCTGACACGATCGATTATTCATAAAATGTATTTAACATTAATCTATATAGCCACAGCAAATTAGATTCAGAATCGTCGATCAGATCGAATAATTCGTGTAGTTTTGAAAGTTACTACAGTTATTCCTAAAGGTGTCCCGATGAATATACTAAAAGCCCCCGAGGGAGGGACACAAGCCGGCGGCGGGGGAGGGGGGGAAAGGTCTCTTTTTCAAGGTTTTTGCTTGTAACTCGAAATTTTTTTCATAATATCTCTTTAGTGACTTCTACATTAATTATCTACATTAAATTTCCTATAAATTACGTCTCAACATTTTTACTGTACGATCAATACTTTAGGAGATACAGAGTATTAAAGGTAAGAAAAATAAGAAACAACATAGTTTTACAAATTTTAATGATAATAAGAAATAACATCTTTTTTTGCACGAGTATGCCGACTTATTAGTCAAATTGTGTTTCATCTTCGTCATCTTTATCACTAACATCGATAGGGGGTCCATTAGTACAAGCTCCTAGGCAGCCGTTACAGATAAGACTACACATAATGCCCGCTTTTCGGCAACTGCATTTTCCGGAACATCCACTTATACATCGGCAAAAAATTGAATTTAACAACGCTTCAGGAGCAGGAGGATCCAAGGTCGTGATTGGTTCTAAGTATCCATCGACTCTTCGCTTCCAACCCCATATTTCAGGAGGCAGTTGGTTCCCAAGCCACTCCTGTACTTGATGGAATACTCTGTAGGCGTGATATTTTGCTGACCCTTTGGTAGGGGGGAGGGAAGAAAGATCCGGTTTGGGCTTGGTACAAGATTTCAGAAAAACTGTGAATCGATGTCCGTTGATCTCTGACTGAGTACAGGGCGCTCGGTATACTGCAAGAAACATTTTTTCTCCGGCTTCTGCTATAACCTCCTGAGTTGACGTTGGGTCATAAAATACAGTTGCTGTTTCCTTTAGTGACGGCTTTTGATCAAAAATCTTGATAATTGATGTTTTTCCCTTCCTGTAAATAGCTGAGGTTGTATCACACCCACTGAAACTACTTCTTCCCTCCCCCCTACCAAAGGGTCAGCAAAATATCACGCCTACAGAGTATTCCATCAAGTACAGGAGTGGCTTGGGAACCAACTGCCTCCTGAAATATGGGGTTGGAAGCGAAGAGTCGATGGATACTTAAAACCAATCACGACCTTGGATCCTCCTGCTCCTGAAGCGTTGTTAAATTCAATTTTTTGCCGATGTAAAAGTGGATGTTCCGGAAAATGCAGTTGCCGAAAAGCGGGCATTATGTGTAGTCTTATCTGTAACGGCTGCCTAGGAGCTTGTACTAATGGACCCCCTATCGATGTTAGTGATAAAGATGACGAAGATGAAACACAATTTGACTAATAAGTCGGCATACTCGTGCAAAAAAAGATGTTATTTCTTTTTATAATTAAAATTTGTAAAACTATGTTGTTTCTTATTTTTCTTACCTTTAATACTCTGTATCTCCTAAAGTATTGATCGTACAGTAAAAATGTTGAGACGTAATTTATAGGAAATTTAATGTAGATAATTAATGTAGAAGTCACTAAAGAGATATTATGAAAAAAATTTCGAGTTACAAGCAAAAACCTTGAAAAAGAGACCTTTCCCCCCCTCCCCCGCCGCCGGCTTGTGTCCCTCCCTCGGGGGCTTTTTGTATATTCATCTGGACATCTTTAGGAATAACTGTAACAACTTTCAAAACTACACGAATTATTCGATCTGAATAAATTAATTTTCCCATACTAATACTAATATTATAAAGAGGAAAGGTTTGTAATTATATATATACTAGATTTCCGCCCGCGGCTTCGCCCGCGTTTTCAAAGTTATTTCAGACTTATTAACATATAGAAATTTTCCTGACTTAAAGAAATTTTCCTTGTTTAAAGAAATTTTCCTGACGTATAGAAATTTTCCTGGATTATAAACATTTTTGCGGCAGAGAGAAATTTTCCTCACGTATAGCAATTTTCCTGGCGTATAGAAATTTGCCTGACGTATAGAAATTTTCCTGACGTATACAAATTTTCCTTATCTTTATAAATTTTCCTAACATATAGAAATTTTCCTGACTTATAGAAATTTTTCTAGCTTAAAGAAATTTTCCCGATGTACTTATAGAAATTTTCCTGACGTATAGAAATTTTCCGGACTTATGGAAAGTTTCTTAAATTTTCCTTTCTTATGGTAATTTTCCTGGCGTATATAAATTTTCCTGGCTTATAAACATTTTCCTGACTTATACAAATTTTCCTTATCTATATAAATTTTCCTAACATATATAAATTTTCCTGACTTATAGAAATTTTCCTTGTTTATAGAAATTTCCTGACATATAGAAATTTTCCTGGATTATAAACATTTCCCTGACTTATACAAATTTTCCTTATCTTTATAAATTTTCCTAACATTTAGAAATTTTCCTAACATTTTAAGAAATTTTCCTGACGTATAGAAATTTCCTGACATATAGAAATTTTCCTGGATTATAAACATTTCCCTGACTTATACAAATTTTCCTTATCTTTATAAATTTTCCTAACATATAGAAATTTTCCTGACATAGAAGTTTTTTTTGTTTATAGAAATTTTCCTGGCGTATAGAAATTTTCCGGACTTATGGAAATTTTCTAGCTTATAGAAATTTTCCCGACTTGTGGAAATTTTCCTGACTTATAGAAATTTTCCAGACTTATAGAAGGTAAAGCTTAAAGAAATTTTCCCGCCGTATAGAAATTTTCCGGACTTATGGAAAGTTTCCTGTCTTAAATTTTCCGTTCTTATGGTAATTTTCCTGACTTATAGAAATTTTCCTTGTTTTTAGAAATTTTCCTGGATTATAAACATTTTCCCGACTTATACAAATTTTCCTTATCTTTATAAATTTTCCTAACATAGAAGTTTTCCTTGTTTATAGAAATTTTCCTGGTGTATAGAAATTTTCCAGCTTATAGAAATTTTTCCGACTTGTGGAAATTTTCCTGACATAGAAATTTTCCTGACGTATAGAATTTTCCCTGGCTTATAAAAATTTTCCTGACGTGTAGAAATTTTCCTGACGTATAGAAATTTTCCTGGATTATAAATATTTTTGCGGCAAAGAGAAATTTTCCTCACGTATAGAAATTTTCCTGGCGTATAGAAATTTTCCTGACGTATAGAAAGTTTCCTGACGTATAGAAATTTTCCTGTCTTAAATTTTTCTTTCTTATGGAAATTTTCCTGGATTATAAACATTTTTGCGGCAAAGAGAACTTTTCCTCACGTATAGAAATTTTCCTGGCGTATAGAAATTTTCCTGGCGTATAGAAATTTTCCTGAAGTATAGAAATTTTCCTGACGTATATAAATTTTCAGGCCATTGGAAATTTTCCTTTCTTATGGAAATTTTCCTGGCGTATAGAAATTTTCCTGGCTTATAAACATTTTCCCGACTTATACTGCTGTCAAAAGTTACCCATGGCCATGACACATTAATACGAATAAACACATTTTCGCATTTATAATATTACTAGAGGTCCGCCCCGGCTTCGCCCGTGGTACATATTTCGCAATAAAAGGTAGCCTATGTCTTTTCTCGGGTATCAAAATATCTCCATACCAAATTTCATGCAAATTGGTTCAGTAGTTTAGGCGTGATTGAGTAACAGACAGACAGACAGAGTTACTTTCGCATTTATAATATTAGTATGGATGTATGGATGTATGTATGAATGTATGTTTGTATGGTTTTCACGCATAAACTACTGAACCGATTTAAAAAATTCTTTCACCATCAAAAAGCTGCATCTTCACTGAGCAACATAGGCTATATTGCATTTTCAAAAAAATTAGAAATCCTTACCAAAAATGCAATAATGTAACCCAAGGTTTAAAATATTATACTTTTAAAAAGTTATTACTGTCATATTACCTGTGCACACTTTACGATTACACCCTGTATATATAAAAATGAAAACCGTTTTCCGTGAAATAATTAATCTCTAGTGCGTTGTCAAATAAATTTTGTATAAAACATAAGAAAGTGAAAGAGATAGATACAGTTAAAAGTAATAATCAGTCTTGCATAAGACGTGCAGGCTGTCTACAACTAGGCCTTCTAAAAGATTTAAAATAAATACAGTTTATTGAAAGTTTTTGTGTGGGCTTTTTATTTTACTAAAACCAGCGCCTGCTCACAAATTTTATCTGCGTATCATCCCTGCGGTAAGAGCGAGCCAATGTGTAAGGTGTTACTAATTATGCGTCCACCGCAGTATTAATTATAATTTGATTTTTTTTAAATAGATAGCTTCCTGCCTATCTATAAAAAAATCAAAATCTGTAGAGTAATTTTAAATATCTAAGCACACAGATGGCAGAGGGCTACTTTTCTTTATACTATGTTATGATATTGTCTACTATTCAACTATGTGGAGCTGTGTTTATATTTGCATGCTAATGCACACGCACACACACACACACACACTGACACCCATGCTCTTATTGGCCCTTTCACACACATACTCACTTTCACACGCACACACGCACACACTCACTTATTAATATTAAGCTTTATTTATTCACACACACTATTTATTTACAATTTGCTATGACCAGATTTAAAATACTTTTCCTTCAAAACCATACAAAATTCCCAGCCCATATATTATTGTTCTATAATTATTATTTAAGGCTTGCATGGCCAATTGGCGTCGATGTCTTACCTCTCTGTTTGAAAATTGAGCAGCATCTGCCACCGCTGGGATTTAAAGTTTTTGATGTTCTGGGCCTCATCGAGTATTAAATATTTCCACCGTTTCCTTCGAAAACTTTGATGGTCCTGAACGACTAGTTTGTACGAGGTTATGCACACGTGAAAAGAGTTCGCTTTCGTCCAACCGACGCGTTTCAACTTTCGCTCTTTGATCGTCCCGTAATAGGTGAGTATCTTGAAGGCGGGGCACCACTTCTTGAACTCCATCTCCCAGTTGAGCACCACGGAGGTGGGCGCCACGACGAGGTGCGGCCCCCAGTCGCGCCGCTCCAGCGCCAGGTGCGCCAGCAGCGCGATCGTCTGGATGGTCTTGCCGAGCCCCATCTCGTCCGCCAGGATGCCGTTGAGCCGGCGCGCGTGCATGGTGGCCAGCCAGTGCAGCCCCACGTGCTGGTACTCCCGCAGCGAGTGCTTCAGCAGCCGCGGCACCGGCGTGCCCACCGCCGTCTCCGACAGCGTGGTGCCGGTGGGCTGCAGCGACGCCGCCAGCGACGCCGCCGCCTCCACGCGCTGCGAGCCCTCCTCCTGGTCGCCGCCCGCCCCGCCCTCGGCGCCGCCCGCCCCGCCGTCCATCAGCGCCTCCAGGGGCTCGGAGCCCGTCGACTCGCCGCCCTCCGAGTCGGTGTCGTGCTCGTCCTCGTCGCCGTCCGCCTCGCTGGCGGTGGAGGAGGCCGCGCTGGCGGCGGGCGAGCGGGAGCGCGGGGAGCGCGCGCGGTAGCGGCGCAGCAGCTCGTCCAGGTCCAGGTCGGCCTCGTCCTGCAGCGCGGCCAGCTCGGCGGCGGTCTCGTCGGGCCGCTCGGCGCGCTCCTGCTCGGCGATGGTGGCCTCGTCGTCGGCCGAGTCGCCGTCGGGCCCGTAGTCGGAGGGCGGCGGCGAGTGCGCGGGCACGTAGCCGGGCGGCAGCAGGTCGCCGAGCGCCAGGCGCGACTCGCGGCGCAGCGCGGCCAGCTCGTCGCGGTGGTCGCCGGCCGAGAGCGCCGCCTCGCGCTCGGCGGCGGCGATGGTCTCCTCGTCGTCGTCCGAGTCGCCGCGCGGCTGGAACTCGTCGTCGGAGGGCGGCGTGTCGGGCGCGTCCCCGGCGCCCGCGCCGCCCGCCGAGTGCAGGTTGGCGGCCAGCTGCCGCGAGTATCGCTCCGTGCGGTCGACGATGTAGCTTAGTTGCTCGTCCAGTGCTTCTTTCCGGGCTCTCTCCACTCTCTGGACGCGTTTCCATTCGACCAGCTAAAAATTAACAAGTTAATGTATGTATATTATATTGGCGACGTTTATAGATACTCTAACTGTGTGAGTAATATGCTTAGGGTGGATTTCACCAAACGAGAATAAGTCTCTGTACGGACTCGTACACCTGGGATGCTGCTGCTAGTAATAAAACTAAGCTGCTAAATAATATGATTTTATTGCTATGCTGTAATGAGTTACATACGTACGCGGCTCGCGACGTTTTAATGTGAACTAACGCTATATGTAGGTAAATGAAAATGCTGTGATATACAAAAATGATGATTTTGCACTCTGTGCGGTTGCACCGTACATGCTCCCGGGCAACAAGAGTGATGGAAATGAAAGCTATGATAGATATGACGATGAGCTAACCTATTACAAGGTGAAAACAATATTCTTAAAAGCTATTAACAAATGATGCCCGACAATCATCAGATATCGAACTTAAGGCTACTGTTGAGGCAATAAGGTTCACTTTTGCTTGGTAAAACTGGGTTTAGTAAAACGCACGTCTGATCTTGATAACGTTTATTTCGTTACTAAAACACAAAGAATAAACTACTAAAACAGTAAAGCTACGTACTAGCGGCGGCGCATACATACCGCCCACCAAAACCTATAGGTAACTAAGTAGGTTTTATCTTAATTAACATTTTCGTTAAACTTTTTGCATTACATAATATACTATCGAATCTAACTTAAACATGCATTCTTCAAATAAACAAAAACAAAATTATTCTATAATGAAGTTATACAAATCAATAATCAGTCACTGTTATTATCTAAACATTGTACATTTAGATTAGTTATATAATTTAACATTTTTTTTTACATAATTTAAATAAATATGGCAACTAATATTTAAAGATCCAAGTCATTATTTATAGGTAATGGGCATAATTTGGAAATTGATCGCTTCATTACTTTTCCACGGCATTTTAAAGAATACACACGACATATCCCGTCCGCTCCCGAATGTTTTTCTAGAATACGACCCAAAGCCCATTTACCAGGAGGTAAATGTTCTTCCACGACCAGGACCACATCTCCCACTTTGAATTCATCTTGTCGTTTTAGCCATTTGGGTCGTTGCTGTAGACGTGACAAATATTCTGTTTGCCATCTCTTCCAAAAGTCTTGTAGTAACCTTTGTGCATACTGCCATCGTGAAAGTCTGTTAAGGTTTATGTCTCTCAAATCTGGTTCGGGTATATTGATTGGGGCTTCACCGATGAGAAAGTGACCAGGTGTAAGAATATTCAAATTATCGGTATCTGTATTGTCGATTGGACACAATGGTCTGGAATTTAAGCATGCTTCTATCTGGCACAGCAATGTTGTCATCTCTTCGAAAGTCAGATGCTTATCTAAAATTCTTCTTAAGTGATATTTGATGGATTTCACCCCCGCTTCCCATAAGCCTCCAAAATTTGGACTGTAAGGTGGATTGAAGTGCCATTGTATGCCATCTTCTGCTAAAGTACCCGGTAGATGGCCTGGTATTTGTAAATTAGCTTGTTGGAACAGCTCCAACAATTCCTTGTTGGCACCTACAAAATTAGTGCCTTGATCGCTCCAAATGTGGCTACATCTTCCCCTTCGAGCTACAAAACGTTTTAACGCGCCTAAGAAAGAATCAGTGCTTAAATCCCCAACTAATTCCAAATGAACTGCTTTGGTAGACATACATACAAATATGCAGATGTATGCCTTATTGGGTTTGGACCCTCTACCCCTTGAAGTTAAAATTTGCAGTGGACCAGCGAAATCTACGCCGGAGTGTAAAAATGGCCGTGACGGAGTCACCCTCACCTCAGGTAAGTCTCCCATAATTTGTAATCTGGGTTTTGCTTTAAGTCTAGCACATACAAAACATTTATTTATATATGATGAAACAAGTGATTTAATTTTAATAATCCAAAAACGGCTTCTTATATAATTTATAGTCAATTGTGTACCACCGTGTAGCGTCTTTTTGTGTGCATCAGCTATTATTAAAGTAGTTAAACAGCTCTTATTGCTTAAAATCATGGGATGTTTCTCCGTTTCTACAAGATGGGCATGCCTGAGTCTGCCGCCCACCCTGAGAATATTTTCAGCGTCCAGGTAAGGATTAAGATTTTTAATACAACTGTTGCCTTTTATTTCTTTCTTTTGTTTTAAATCTTCTATTTCTTCTGTAAAAGTTTCCCTTTGGTCTAATCTTACACATTTATTTAAACTGTCGTGTAGCTCATTTGTAGTTATAGCCTTAACTTCTTTAATTTTCCTTCCATTTAGAAACCGCGTGCAATAGACTATTGCTCTCAGTAATTCATATAAGTTATTAAAATTTTTAAATTTATTTGACCAATGTGCCTCATCTACTATTTTTGTATTTGCTATAATCTTTTTTCTTTTTTCTAGGTTGGTGTCGTAAACTAAATTGTTCAAAGAAAGCTGTTCATCTCGTAGCCATTTTGGACCTTCCCACCATAATTTACAATTTTTAAGTTCAGGTAATAACATTCCACGTGAAGCAACATCGGCAGGATTTTCTACAGAAGGTACGTGGTACCATTTATTTCCTATAGTTTCTAAGATAGTTGCAACCCGATTCCGTACAAAGGTTTGCCATCGAGAAAGATCTCCCTGAAGCCAGGATAAAACTACGGTTGAATCTGTCCAACCATATATCCGATCGGTTGGTATGTGTGTAGCGTCACTTATTTGTTTTAATAATTTGGCAAGTAAAACTGCACCACATAGTTCTAAACGGGGCAGGGATACAGGTTTAACCGGTGCAACGCGACTCTTCGCAGCTATGATGCCTGTAACATATGAATTATTTTCTACTTTGACTCTCAGGTAAGCTACTGCGCCATATGCCTTGGAAGAAGCATCACAAAATCCATGCACTGTAACATCAGACATATTTTGAGTATGACTGTATAACCATCTATTTATTTTTATATCTTTTATATTTCTTAAACTTTCTTTAATCTTTAACCAATCTTCTTTTATTTCAGGTACTACTTCTTCATCCCAAGAAATTCTCATCAACCACAATTTTTGAATTATTATTTTTGCAGGCAGGAGTACCGGAGTTAACCAACCGAGAGGATCAAACAAGCGTTGAATTTCCGAGAGTATGGTTCTTTTGGTTATTGTTGCCGGTGACGCAGGTAAGTCAGCATAATAATGTAAAGTATCATCGACCACATTCCACGATAGCCCTAACGTCTTTACTGTTCCTTCAAACTTAAAATCTATACTCAGGCGAGAGCTTAGTTCACCGGAAGAAAAGTTTTTCAAAAAACCCTTATTATTTGATGACCATTTTTGTAATTTCATTCCTCCTCTTCTTAGTATACTTGAAATTTGTTTCGCTATTTTTGTAGCCTCCTCTACCGTATCCTGACCGGATAGTAAATCATCCATAAAAAAATCATTTTTTATTACATTAGCAGCCGCAGGATAGCCTCCTCCTTCATCGTTAGCAATTTGGTGAAGAGTTTTTACAGCAAGATAAGGTGCCGATGCTGTGCCGAAAGTAACTGTCAATAAACGATAATCCTTTATAGGCTCATCAATGCTATTCCTCCATACAATTCTTTGATAATCAGCGTCCTCTGTTGTGATTAATATTTGCCTATACATTTTTTCTATGTCTGCGACAAAGGCAATTTTCCGAAGTCGCCATCTCATAATCAAGGACCTCATATCTTCTTGCAGCAGTGGACCAACAAGTAAGTCATCATTGAGCGATATATTATTTTTGCCTGTTGCAGACGCGTTGAAAACTACTCTAACCTTGGTGGTATCACTTGCTTCTCTAATAACTGCATGATGCGGTAAGTAAATAGATGGGTTATTAATTTCGCTTTCTGGAACTTCTTCCATGTGGTTTAACTTTATATATTCATTAATCACATTTATATACTCTCTCTTTAAATCCGGGGATTTGACAAATTTGGATTCTAATTGTTTAAATCTGAGAATTGAAATATCACGGGTATCGCCTTGTGTTGCTCGTGGGGGTTCATGTCTTACAGGTAATTTTACAACATATCTTCCTTCCGCTGTTCTTGTATATGTATCTTTATATGTTCGTTCACATGTTTCTTCTTCTATGCTTAATTTTTTGTTTGTTTCAGGATCCAGCTCCCACAACCTTTGCAACATTTCATCCATGTCTATACGATGGTGCATAACTAGCATTTCATTATTAGACTTAATTTCCGTATTGTCTAACACGGAACCGAATAATATCCATCCCAAGCTTGTTTCTTGGGCGCATGGTGAACCAGGAGGACCCTTGATCAAAGGTTCTTTGATTATTTGTGCATATGTGGTTACGCCCAGCAGCATATCAATCCGTCCAGGTATATTGTATGTAGGGTCGGCTAATACGAGACCTTGAAGATGTGACCATGAATTTTCACTGTCTATCAAATGTTTGGATGGTAACACATTTGTTAAACGAGTAGTAGAAATGACATATGCATCAATCAACAGTTGGAACTTGTCGTCATATCTTGATAAAAGCTCTAATCCCACCGTGTGTTTTACCTTAGTTTGTGTAGATCCTATTCCCGTAATACTTACATCTATAGCCAATGATTTACGTTTAACTTTAAGCAGTTGAGCAGCTCGTTCGCTTATAAAGTTCGCTTGTGAGCCTTGGTCTATTAGCGTGCGGAGTACAGTTACTCTGCCGGCGCCATCTGTAACAGGGACAAGAGCGGTAGCTAGCAGAGCAGAACCTTGTTTAGTTGCTACGAAAGAAGAGATAGTGTTAACCTGTTCCTCTAAGTGTTGCTCCTGCTGTTCTTCGTCTATCTCATCCTCCACCTGATTAAAGTGCGATTCTATGTTGCTGGGTTTGACCACGGCCATTGACTGATGCAACAAAGAATGATGACGCCGTTGACATACCTTACAAGAAACCCGCAAACGACATTTGCTCACCATATGTCCACTGCACAAACAATTAAAGCAAATATTATTGGAACGAACAAACTCATTCTTTTGTTGTGGTGTAAGTGATATAAATTCTTTACAGTGACATAAAGCATGTTCTAGTTGACATTTTGGACAGGGTTTAAATTGCACTGCGGGCGTCGCTATATGGAATGACCTTTCTTTAGATGTCGATGGCGTTAACAACTCCAAAGTACGAAATTTTAATTGTAAAAACTGTTGTAATTGTTCCCAACTTGGTAATTTGTCTGTATCAGTTTGGACATACTCTTCCCAATCCTTATGTGACTCTGGGTCCAATTTCTGTACAACCAGAAATATAATTAAAGGATCCCAAGAGTCTGTGATTATGTTTATGTTTTTTAAACTATTAAGGCACTCTGTGGTAGTGTCCAGTAAGTTTTTTATTAATTTATAATTTTGTGAGCTCATTTTCTTTTGATTAAATAATCTTTTTAATATTGAATTAACCATCATTTTTTTATTTCCAAATCGTTTATTTAACAAATTCCAGGATTGCTCATAATTAGCTTGTGTTATTTGAACATGTTTTAATATATTTTCAGCTTCACCAGTTAAGCTACTCTTTAAATAATATAATTTTTGTACATCCCCAAGCGCGGAGTTATTATGCACCAATGACTGAAACATATCTCTATACGAGGGCCAATCTTCATATGAACCCGAAAACGTCGGTAGCAATATTTTAGGCAGCTTTAACTGCTCGTTCGCGTTATTTGCAACTTCCAAACTTGTTCCATAGGCGGGACTCTTATTAGCGTTTATTAAAAGATCTTTCAAATCGGCTTTGATGCATAAATAAAGATCTTCAAATACAAAAAAATCTTCGTTCACAAAATATGATATTTCACATTTCTTATCTTTAGGCACTGTTCTCACTAAACTATTGTGAGCCTCTTTAAAAGTGTTCCAATACTCCTCAATACTTTGTAAGCGGGCTTCCACGTACCCCTTCGTCAGTCGTTGTTTTGGACACTTTTTTAAATTATTTTGCGCCTTTTGTAATAATAAAGCCGTATCTTCCAATAAGGCGAGTAACTGCTCGACACCACTCATGTTTAGTCTTTTATCAATATTGTACGAGTAACGAATAAACGTGTAAAGTAAATAACAATAATCTGTAACTTGTCACTCATTAGAATCCTTCCGTAGAAACCGGTTTCTCGATGTAATTATCATTCAATTATATCAGTCAATTATATCCGGCGATGGACCATATGTTGAGGCAATAAGGTTCACTTTTGCTTGGTAAAACTGGGTTTAGTAAAACGCACGTCTGATCTTGATAACGTTTATTTCGTTACTAAAACACAAAGAATAAACTACTAAAACAGTAAAGCTACGTACTAGCGGCGGCGCATACAGCTACACTTTTCTAAAATAGGGAATTGTCTTTTATTGATTCACTGAATGACGCACACACACATTGCTCTGCTTTTTGTTTCACACACACTTTACTCTGCTTTTTGTTTTACACACCTTACACTCACATACTTATCACTAAAACTAACACATGGGTCACTGATGGCACGCTGCGCGCTGGTACGCGGCAGGCGCTCGCGCCGCGGAGGGCGCTCGCCGCCGCCGGCCGCCACGCACACCACAGGCCCGCTGCTGCTGCTATCCCCTGAATGCGCTTCCCGAGAGCTAGCAGGGAGTCGTTGTAGCTTTTTTACCCAGCTCCAAATTTGATGGGTAGCGTTCATGGGTGTTTATAAAATGCTGAATCAGTTGGATTTCGGATACACCTCCGGCTCAATATTTATCTTATAAGTGTGTTGTTTATGTGAATTAATCATGAATATTTAGCTTTAATCTCAGACAATGTATTCGCAATAATATATCTGACACCATTGATAAGGCCTGGTCGCGTGCGCCTCGTTGAATCGAAATGCTGATTCAGTAACATGCGGTCATGGAACTCCAATTGTTTACAACCGTGGCTTATTTGTATAATACGATGTTACAATGAATATTACTTTTTAAAGTTTCATAAAGCTGATGATATCCAGATCATTGATATAATTAATTATTAATAAATTTTGAAGTTTGGTTGCTTATTGGCGTAGTTAATTAATTTCTATCCATCTTCAACTATGTTAATTTATTGAAGAATATAAAATGTTTGTCGACGTTTATTCTTGTTATATTGAAGTTGTTACTGTATAATATTACGTTTGTAGCTGACGTGAGCATTAAAATAAATAATGTTAATTTGAACGATAGATAATAAGTTTATATGAAATGTTTTAATTGAAATGCGCTTTTTTCGGGGTGCTTGCTGGTGATGAGCTGCTGGTATGACTCTGTAGCTTTTGCTGATTTGTTTCTTCTGTGTTAACAGGAAGAATGGACAATTTAATAACCGGTCGCTTGATAATACCCGTCTTAGTTTTTACGCTTACGACTCTGACGTAGCCGTCTGATCCAGGATGTAATTCAATCACACGACCCAACGCCCATTTTCCTGGAGGTAGAAGAGCGTCGTGTATAATCACGATGTCGTTCAACTTGATATTAGGCTTTGATGTTTTCCACTTGCTTCTGGCTGATAATGACGTTAAATATTCAGCTCGCCACCGTTTCCAAATATCACTAAATATTTTTTGCGTCAATTGCCACCTCGTTCTCTCATCTCTCTCAGTTTCTATGATTGTTAAAATTGGACCGCTCGCTAAAAAGTGGGAAGGTGTGAGATATGCTAAGTCATCAGGATCTTCAGATAGAGGAGATAGGGGTCTCGAATTTAGACAAGCTTCTAGCTGATAAAGTAGAGTGGCGAACTCTTCGTACGTTAGCTTTTGATCGCCTAGAACTCTACGTAAATGATATTTCAGGCTTTTAACCGCTGCTTCCCAAAGTCCTCCCGCGCTAGGCCAGGAAGGTGCATTGAAGTGCCACTCGATTTGCATCTCGCTAATTTCCGTGAAAAATTCCTCTGTTAAAATAGATTGTTGGTCAATAAACTCATTCGCTAAAATTTTGCTGGCTCCTACGAAATTCGTTCCGTTGTCACTGTATATGTGACGAGGAGTTCCTCTTCTTGCTGCTAATCTACGTAACGCTGCTAAAAAGGTAGATGATGACAAGTCTGATACTAACTCTAAGTGAACCGCTTTTGTGACCATACAGATAAATACGGCCACATATCCTTTGCTTGTTTTAATACCCTTGCTTGATTTCACGTCTACATGTCCCGTGAAGTCAACCCCCGTGTGATAAAACGGTCTAGTAGGGTTTGTTCTAGCTCCCGGTAAATCTCCCATTATTTGTAGTTGTTTTACCGGGCTGTGTCGCTTGCATATTACACAATTATATAAACGTTTCTTAACCGCTCTGTTTCCGCCGAGTATCCAATATCGCTGACGTAGCCAAGAGTTCGTCAACCTCGCTCCACCGTGGAATGTTGACTTATGTGCTAAATCAATTAATAAATTTGTAAGATGACTGCTCTGTGGTATTATGTAGGGATGTTTCATGTTATATGAGATGTTGCTGTTTTTTAGACGACCTCCAACTCTTAATAAACCTTCTTCGTCTAGAAATGGATTAAGACATAATAACTTGCTCTTTGAATCAACTCTACTTAAGCTATTTAAATCATTTATTTCTTGACGAAATTCTAAATATTGTATAGCTTTTATAATTTTTAATTGTGAATTTTGCAACTCTTGTATAGTAAGATAATTTTGTTTAGTTACGGACGAGAATATTCGCAATATCCATGCTAGTACTCGTGACGCATATGTAAAACTGCTGTATTTGTCAATAAAATCGCTAATAAAGTTCGCTGAAATATTATTATTCTTCGTAACTACGTTTGATAACATTTTCTTTGCTTCTAATTTAGTATCATACGTTAATTGTTGCTGATGTTTAATATCACTGAGTAGCCAGGTGGGCCCTTTCCACTCTGCGGGATTATCGCTGGACTTAACATAACGCCAAGTCTGTGGTGGTAAAGTTGTTGTTATTTTAATCACTCTGTTTGCGACGAAAGGCTTCCAGCGGCTGGGCTCGCCCTGTAGCCATCCAAGTACAGCTGTTGAGTCACACCACGCAAACGTTTTTACATCGCGATCGCTTAAACTTTGCTTGACCTTTGTCATAAGTTTCGAGAGCAAGAGTGCACCGCTTAACTCTAGTCTCGGTAACGATATGTCGGTCTTTGACGAAGGGCTAGTTTTGCTGACGGGGACAAGTTTCGTTTTAGCGGCTAACAGTGTTATGTGCGTTTGATCTTTACGCACTATCCGTGCATATACTACGCATGCATATGCCTTCAACGACGCATCGCAAAAACCGTGTAATTCAATGCAATCGTCTCTCCCGCTACAAATCCATCTCGGGATTTCGATATTTCCAATATTCTCTATGTCTGCTCTTAATTTTCGCCATTCGAGGTTAATCTTGTCTGGTATGACGTCATCCCAATTTAAATTAGTTAACCATACGCTTTGAAATAATAGTTTTAGTTGAACTACAGCTGGTGCCAACCAACCAAGAGGATCAAATATCTTTGATATTTCTCCTAGTAGTTCTCGTTTCGTAGGCTGTAAATCGGATTGCGGAGATAGTTTGCACATAAACTTAAAATTGTCATCTCGTGCATTCCAACTAAGACCGAGTGCTTTCGTTGATTCCTGATGCTTAAAATTGTACGTATCGCTTGCTAGGTTTTCTGCTTTATCAACGTCTTCTAATAATGATGACTCATTCGCTGACCATTTGCGGAGATTAAATCCTCCCGATTTGAGTAAATCGATGAGATCTCTTTGCAATTGCTTCGCTGATATGATGTCAAATGCACCGCTAAGAAGATCATCCATGTAGAATTGTTCTTCTAACACCCTCGCTGCTATCGGGTAACGGTTGCATTCGTCCTTGGCTAACTGCTTGAGCGTCATCATTGCTAAAAAGGGCGCTACTTTTGTACCATACGTAACAGTGGACAAAGTATATTCTCTGAGTGGTTGATTCGGATTTCCGCGCCAAACTATTTGCTGATAACGTTGATCTTGCTTTGAAATTAAAATCTGTCGAAACATTTTTTCGATATCTGCTATAAATGCGTAAGGATATTGTCTCCAATTTAAAATTAATAATAAGATATCCTGCTGTAAATTCGGACCTCTATACATGACGTCATTAAGGCTTACACCCGTCGATGTTTTTTCGGATGCATTAAATACAACTCGTAATGACGTAGTACTCGAATCGGCTCGATGTACACCGTGGTGCGGCATGTAGTAGGCAGGTTTCATGTTACGCGCTATTGTTAAGTGCATGTGACCCAATTCTATGTATTCGTTTATGAATGATTTATACTTATTAAATAAATTGTCGTCTTTTTGTAGCTTTCGTTCTAATTGATAAAATTGAGCGCATGCTTTTGTTTTTGATAATCCTAGCTTTTCGTCTGCGTCTGGATGTAAAGGGAGACGAACAACGTATTTTCCATCTGTCTGACGAGTTGTTGTTGATTTATATTGCTGAATACATTGATAATCCTCTTGTGATATATTTATGTTTTCGTTAATGTCTTCGATTGACCAAAATTTTTGAAGGCTATCCACGTCGACCATGACAACGTTACATTGGTATGACTTTACGATGCCGCATAAAATCCACCCAAGGCGTGTTTGCTGCGCTATAGGAATAGATTCGCTTTGCTTAATAATTCCTTCCATGATAATCGATGAATAGACATCGGCACCTAACAATAAGTCGACTGGTCGGCGTCGATAAAACTCTGGATCGGCTAGCTGTATGTCGTTAATAAATGACCACGCTGGTTTGCTGAATGATTTGTTTGGTAGATTGTTCACCGCATGATTCATTATAAAAACTCCTGTATTTAATGAATAATCGCTGTATTGAGAAAATATTTGTATGTTCATAAAGCCTTTACACGTGTTCTCTTTCGCGCATAAACCTAAAATCACTCCCTTACAATGCTGACGCGGCAGACCGAGTCTCTGGGCTGCATTTTCGGTTATAAGGGAAGTCTGTGATCCTTGATCTATGAGAGCACGCATGATTAATGATGTACCATCTGCAGTTTGAACGGTAACTTGAGCTGTTGCTAATAAAATTTCCTGCGTATCATCCAGAGACACGTGAGAGCTGTTATTCGGTTGTTTTTCGGGGCTTGTTGTGCTGGCTGTATTTTGGGATGTCCGCTGTGCGAACGCTTCATGAACCAAAGTATGATGGTTCTCATTGCATACTCGGCATCTTTTAGTGGAAAAACACTTATTACCATTATGATTATATAGACAATTTTACATAGCTGCAACCTCGTAATTGCTTGTAATTGCAGTTTAGGTTGAGATTCGGCGAATTTGTTGCAATATATTATTGCATGATTATTGTTGCATATTGGACAATTTTGCATTGTGTAATTGATACCTTTTCCGTTTTGCGATGAATTATGGTTGCTAGTGAATGATTTAAATATATTATTCGTTTTATGGAATGCTTTAGGATATGCTGCTGGTGTTGGTTTTTGAGGGTGCTGGAATGTTTTAGGTGGATCTTGTTTGCGCTTAGATGATTCTAATGCAGTAAATTTCATCTCGAGGAAACTTAGAAATTCTTGCAGTGTCGGTAGCTCTCTAGGATTCTTCAACGACTCGATGTAATCGTTATGAGTGTCGGTATCTAATTTCAGCGCTAATATATGAACGATCATCGGGTCCCACGTGCTTGTATCAACACCAAGGTTTTTAATGGCATTAAGGCATTCCTTTGTCGCGTCGTGCATGTTTTTAATTTGTGTTAGCGATTGCTGCTGCATGTTGGGTAGGCCTAAAATAATATTAATATGAGATGTAAAAATAAGCTTTTTATTCTCGTACCTGTGATTTAATATTTCCCAACAGGAAGTATAATTTTGTGAGCTTATAGATAAATGCTGTATGAGGCGTTCTGCCTCGCCTTTGATCTTACTTTTCAGATACTGCATTTTTTGTGAATTTGATAAGGAAGGATTAAGATGAACAGCTTCGTTGAATAGATTTTTAAAAGATACCCATTGCTGATAGTTTCCATTGAAAATCGGAATGTCAACCTTCGGTGTTATATTTTCTCTGTGAGAGACTGACCAGAGCTTTGTGTTTATCGCTTCTTTGAGGTTATTGAAAATGCTTTCGTGGCGAGTGAAAGAATTCTCATATTCAACGTCTTCCCCGTCCAAAATGCTGTCGATTTCCCAATGAAGGGAGTCAATAACGCTCCATCGGGAATTTAACTGTTGAAGGGCATCCTCGAATTTCCACTTAGTGCATATTTTTTCAACATCAATACTTGTTACAGTTCTTTTAAAAGCCTTAAAGTTAATTGCTTGTTTATGGAATAATTCATCAAGTTTGCTCGATGTACCTTGCGATTTAAATGATGGCTGAGGATTTAAATCCTGTTGCTGCTTGCTTGTTCCCGGCTGAGACAATAAGCCAGGTGTTGCAGGTGTTATAGGGCTTTCCTTGCTTTCCGCTGGCAAGTGCCGCATAATGTAAGAACGCGTTTCATAATAAAAATCGGCCGTTCGCTTATAAATGTTATTGCTAAAATATTCATGCGATTTATCATCGTATTCGCATATTTTAATATGATTGCATTGAAATTCTTGCCAGTAAGAATCTAACACACTTAATCGCTTATTAATATGAGCCGGGGTCTTGCGTTCGACACCGTCTTTCTTAAAATTGATTTGGAGCTTTTCCATCGCTCCGATGATCATGTTTTGGCTAGCTACTAGATCTTCCATGATGAAAATGCTACTTCGCTTCGATAGATATAGTATAGGTAAAAAGCTGTGGACTCACCGCTGCTGCTGGAACTTACGTGGCAGTTCCCACTACACGAGGTATGATTTATCACACGCGAATGGGTCCTGCTTACGTTTAAGCTCGAAGGACCATAAAGATGTACGGACTATGGTTCGTACACCTGGGATGCTGCTGCTAGTAATAAAACTAAGCTGCTAAATAATATGATTTTATTGCTATGCTGTAATGAGTTACATACGTACGCGGCTCGCGACGTTTTAATGTGAACTAACGCTATATGTAGGTAAATGAAAATGCTGTGATATACAAAAATGATGATTTTGCACTCTGTGCGGTTGCACCGTACAGTCTCACTCCAGAGTATACAGCAATAATCCTATGATCAAACTATTTTTATGTTTCACCAAGGACTTATCCTAGGGTTAAACGGTTATTCTCTTTTCAACCATTCAATTTGGTTCCAAATCAAAGAATTACTATTACAAGATTCAAATATATTATACTCTCGTATAGTGGTGAAATGTAAACGAAGTGTACGGTTTACGTATTACATCGAATGTGGACTGTATTATAGGTCGCGCTAAATGCTGCTAATAATGCTATGATATTATGGGACAACTGGGAACACTTTAATTATCGCTAATAATTATACAGTGGTGGACGTTTAATTAGAAACACGTAACACAATGAAGTAGTCTACAAATTTTTTACATTTGTGTATTAACGTATTAGAGATTAAGCATTATTTCATATGTAATAGAACACCCGTTTATCTAGTTTTATGAGAAATTGCTTCATTTTAATCAAACGTTAGCTTAAATTAATAAAATTAAAAAACTTTAAGTGAAGTCTGATTTTCGAGTATTTTCAGTCTGGACAACAAATTAGAAACGGCATGGTTCGAGTGTTCCAAAGTCAAAACCTGTTGAAATGCCGCCAATATTTTTTTCTTCTACAAATATTTGCACCATTTTTTAAACATTCCATCTAAAAGTTTCTGAAAATTAATTTGCTTTGCAGTATAAATGGGTAAAAGTAAGATTTGTTACCCATCAACAAGAAAAATAATTTTAAGTTTACCTTTTGACAAAAACTGGAGTTACAGGAAAATTGCAAATCATTAAGAGTGTTCGATAAAAAGATAATCAATGCTACAGTTTATTTAAATGAGCATGGTACTTCTGATTAAGTGCCTAAAAAAGCTCGACCGTGGAAAAACCACTGCTCGCGAGCATAGGCAAATAATTCTTTTCGCAAAGATGGATCCATTTAAAGGTTCCAATTCTATTAGGAAATTTTGCAAACATGTTAAAATCTCATACAATCTAAGCCACGACGTTGTAAAGCCGTTGTTGTCTATAAAGATTATAACAATCTAAAAACAACCCCATACGTGCCCATACTATAATGTTTCCTCCGCCATGCTGAACTGTTTATTTATTATCTAAGGCCTGGTTAACTGAACGACGCGCGTATCCTTTTCCATTAGAATTCATTAAATTAATTTTAGTTTCGTCCCAAAATAAAACTTTTTCACTGGCGGACTGTCCACGAACAATATTTCTTAGTAAATGAAAATCGTTGTTGTCGCTGTACTACCTAGTAACAAGCTGTACTTTCCTGGCGTCTCTCCCAAAAAAATTTGCCTCGACTTACCGCCTGCGAACCAATCTCATCGACTCATTGCGAGGTTCATTTCGGAAAAAAACTAATTTTATAATAGAATTTGAACTTTTAAATGGATCCATCTTTGCCAAAAGAATCATTTGCCTATCCTCGCGAGCAGTGGTTTTTCATGGTCGAGCTTTTCTAGGCACTTGATCGGAAGTACCATGCTCTTTTAAATAAACTATAGCATTGAATATATTTTTATCGAACACTCGAATTTGCAATTTTCATGTAACTCCAGTTTTTGTCAAAATGTAAACTTAAAATTATTTTTCTTGTTGATAGGTCACAAATCTTACTTTTACCCATTTATACTGCAAAGCAAATTAATTTTCAGAAACTTTTAGATGGAATGTTTAAAAAACGGTGCAAATATTTGTAGAAGAAAAAAATATTGGCGGCATTTCAACAGGTTTTGAATTTGGAACACTCGAACCATGCTGTTTCTAATTTGTTGTCCATACTGAAAATACTCGGAAATCTGACTTCACTTAAAGTTGTTTAATTTTATTAATTTAAGCTAACGTTTGATTAAAATTAAGCAATTTCTCATAAAACTAGATAAACGGGTGTTTTATTACATATGAAATAATACTTAATCTTTAATACGTTAATTCATAAATGTTAAATTAATTTGATGACTACTTCATCGAGTTACATGTTTCTAATTAAACGTCCACCACTGTATATAATTTACGCGGATTCGAGCGGATAGATTAGCACTCGGGCGCTGCTATGGAAGAACTGCGCTTTCCGGCCGGCTCGGCCGTCGCACGATAATACTGCTGAGGCAGCTTGAACTCATTTACGTTATTGTTCAATTATTGTAATATGTAATGTAGCTATAGATAATAAGTAATAAATGTTTAAAATAAAATATTTGTTCGCTGCTCGAACATGCTCCCGAGGCCCTCAGAAGAAATATGTATATTAAATTTTTATAAGAGTCTTGAAATGTTTATATGCTTAAAGATTATAATTCCACCACTGAGTCACTTATTATAGCAGAGCGTTTGTTAGCTATTGGCGATGTCGACCTATCGCTCCTTTTAAAACGCGCACTTGCCCATCGTCTGAGTCTGTTTTGCTCACATGCTACTTCACTACACTCTCCCCACTCGGGTAAGGGAGACACACGAACACTAGTAACACTTTTTTGATGCACGCACACACTAGAACCGACACACTCCTGGGGTATTTGTCCGAGATTGAATAGTTTGTTGCGCTGCTGGGACGCTCTGCTGTTGGGCAGCGACCTATGGATAAAATATTTGTTCGCTGCTCGAACACGAAGTTATAGCATGTATTATTCTTGAATAAAGTCATGTTTGGTGAAATCAACCCTTAGAGTATTAAAGTTTTAGTTTTATTAAAATACCTTTTCCACATTGGCCCAAAATGTTCTTATTTCTTTTGCTGCAAATGCTGCTATTTTTTTTAGTTGTAATTCTTGCGCTTTTTCTGCCTTTTGGGCTGCTACAGCTTTGTCTTGGAAATATTTTTGAACTGCTCTAGCACACTGTAAGGAAAAGAGACAACGTATTTTTTTTTTTATGAAAAGTAACCAAATTAAAAACAAAAGTGACTAAGAATCTCTTTTGCGCATTACAAAAAGCAAAATTGCCTACCTTTTTTGCTGCCTGTTTTTTCCACTTGCGTTCATGTGCAAAGTCTTGTGCGAGCCACGCCATCTCTTCTAACAGATAATCCCAGTGGGTCTTGGGGCGCGGCGGCTCGAGAACGCGCGGCAGGCGGCGCTCCGTCCACAGCCCCGAGCGCACCAGCTCCGCCACGCGCGACGCCACGTACGCCTCCTGCTTGGCCTTCTCCACCATCTCGTCGGCGGGCGCGAGGGGCGCGAGGGGCGCGGGGGGCGCGGTGGGCGCGGGGGGCGCCGGGGGCGCCGCGGGCGGGTCGGGCGCGGGCGGCGTGCTGCACGGCGCCGGGGGCGGCTCCGGCGGCGGCGGGACGGCCGGTGGCGGCCGCCGAGCCTCTAGGAACGCAACCAACTGAGGCGCCGGAGGCTTTTTGCGCCATGTCGCATAGTCCATCATGTTCCCGCCCGCCTGCAGGAAGTACAGCTCGCTGAGCTGCTCCGTATACCTGCGAAAATTTGCGACGCTTCAGCGGTGAAGATTAGTTACGCGGTGAGCTAAATAAGTTTAAGGTTTATACTAAATTGACTCTTACCTATCCCGTAAATTTTTTAGTCGAAGCAACTTGTATTCGAGTATTCGTTTACGAAGTGAGGATATATCATCGGTGAGGACTAGCTTGGGCCGCTTACGAGGTGGCTCGTCGGCCCGGTCGGCCGGGGCGGCGCCGTTGAGAGCGGCGGCCGCGCCCGACCCGCCCGCGGCGCCCGCGACGCCGCCGCCTCCGCTCCCACTGCGCTCCACACCCTGTACAAAGTGTTCCACTATTAATGTGGGTATGTACTTCGTACTTATTAATACAATCCTGACGAATACAATATCCCTTTACATCCATAAGATACCTTTCAATAATTGTGAATAGAAAATGCCTTGATCTTGCTATTTAATTAGATTTTTTACTTCACTGTTCACAGGTTTATAGAACGATGCCCGGCATGCATGCCCTGGAATCAAACTTACCAAAAATGAAAAACCATCCAAGCCCTTCTATCACTTTTTTAGTACATGTACTTATTGCCTTGTATGTTGCTCTTGAATGTTCCAAAAAATATAGAAAATTGACTATGGCGGAGAAAGTAATCATACTTTAAAAGTAACAATCCTTTATTTTTCTCCTGCATGCATTTTACAGTGTGTTCCACTATTGGTATACTAAGCAAATTTTGCTGAATGTAAACATTAGTTTATGGTTAGGGAGCCAGGTGCAAATTTGGTTAACTATTTCCTCTCAAGAGATAATTCGTCAGACGCATGAGAGTATAGTATTATAAAGCCTCGTGAACGTCAGCTGGCGCTCGGTTGGGGGGGTGAGCGGTTGTAGCCTCCCACGCACATAGGAAAAAAAATACATTCATTCATTCATTTCCTCTCAGCTAAAAATTTGTCAAATTGTAGCTAACCCAATATCTCAACGAAAAAAAATAGTCAGCTGGTTACAACATGGTGTATTATACGTCAGCTGGTGTCTTGAACATGAAAGTTAAATTTAAAGAAAAATTTATTTTCCGTTATTTCCTCTCAAACAAAAATTTACCTGATGATAGCTTATATGTAACTGTGGATAAATATATATGTCAGCTGGCTGTATCTTGGTGGAAAAACCGTCAGCTGATACGGGAGGCTACAACCGCTCTTCCCCCCAACCGAGCTCCAGCTGACGTTCACGAGGCTTCATAATACTATACTTTGATGCATTTTACTAATTACCGCTTGAGAGGAACTTGGTCATAAAATCTGCTGCTGGCTCCCGGACCATTATTTTTTAAAAGAAATAGAACTGCATTCAAAGGTTTTATACAATTCACTTGTATCGACCAGGAATGTACGTGATATGTGTATGAAAACTAACTATCGAACTATAAAAATATTTGTTACTAGTGGTCCGCCCCGGCTTCGCCCGTGGTACATATTTCGCAATAAAAGGTAGCCTATGTCCTTTCTCGGGTATCAAAATATATCCATACCAAATTTCATGCAAATTGGTTCAGTAGTTTAGGCGTGATTGAGTAACAGACAGACAGACAGAGTTACTTTCGCATTTATAATATTAGTATGGATTTTCAATAAAATTGGCTATCTTCAGTATTTCAAGTAGTTCACCTCCAGGGCCCATCGAAAATTTTACACTGTATAACAAGTAGAAACAAGCAAGGAACCGCGCGGGTGGCGGGAGTGGAGGTTTCGCTTGCCCGATCACGAATTTACAAAGCCTATAATATGAGCTTTTGAATCTGCATATTACTCGACAAAACCTAGTCTATCTCAGTAAAAAGTGATTCAAATGGCTATTAGCTTTTGTCAAGATATTTTCAAACATTACATATGAACAAAACCAATAGTCATATTTTTAACTAGCTTGCCGCTCGCGGCTTCGCCCGCGCAGCCAAAGAAAAATCCGCATAGTTCCCGTTCCCGTGGGATTTCCGCGATTGCGTCATTTTCCCGGGATAATATGTAGCCTATGTCCTTTCTCGGGTATCAAAATATCTCCATATCAAATTTCATGATAATTGGTTCAGTAGTGTATGCGTGATTGAGTAACAGACAGACAGACAGAGTTACTTTCGCATTTTATAATATTACTAGGTTTCCGCCCGCGGCTTCGCACGCGCAGTCAAAGAAAAACCCGCATACTTCCCGTTCCCGTGGGATTTCCGGGATTGCGTCATTTTCCCGGGATTAAAAGTAGCCTATGTCCTTTCTCGGGTATCAAAATATCTCCATACCAATTTTCATGAAAATTGGTTCAGTAGTGTATGCGTGATTGAGTAACAGACAGACAGACAGAGTTACTTTCGCATTTATAATATTAGTATGGATAGTATGGATTAGACAAAGTCAACTGACGTTTACTGTGTTGTCAGTTTTTGATGAAATAAAAATAGCATTGTGACAAAGTGAAAAATTGAAAAAATCCTGAATAAGGACCGATCTTTCAATGCTTGGATAAAACTTATCCATCCAATAAAGTATTACACGATAATATTAAAATGTCACGTAAACTGTCAAATACGGGCAATTAGAATACATTTTTAAAATGGTAGTATTATACATTATTCAACTAATAAGTTTTAACCAAAGATTGAAAAATCAGCCCTAAATGAAATTGCCTCGATAGTCTAGTGAATATTTAGTGTGTAACAATATAACATCAAATAAACACAACAATAACAACAAACACAACATAACAGAACTATTAATGAAAAATTACAAAAACAATAACTAAACAGCATAACAATAAAAATAAAAAAGTTTGGAAAATCCAAAAGTGCACGCCTCATAATTTTTTTTTAAATAATTATTTATTAATTATTATTTTTGTTTATTTAATAACAATTAAACCACATCGAATCAGACCCTGAAAAATGAAAGGGTTCTATTCCTGAGCAATCTCAAGCGTAAGAGAAAAAAAAAGACTCGATTAGTAAAGTATTTCGGTCGCTATCGTGTTAACAAGAAAATCCTCCGCACATACAGACACACGGACGTCCAAGACAGAACTTTTTTAAACTGTTTTTTAACTAGTTTAAATAACAAAAATGACATCAAAAATATCATGAATGTTAAAAATAGTGTTTTTTCTTAATATGTGTGTGTATGTATTATCTTACAAGTGCAATGTATGATACATAAAGAAATTTTAAGTTTGAAAAATCAGATGTTTTGCGCGAAGTGACAGTAGTACCCACCTCAACGCTTCGCTTATGAGGCGTGCAAAACTGATTGTAAGACATTTTATTTTCATCATATCCATCATGGAGTTGACATGAATTAAATCGCAAGCGAAAACGACTATGACGCTTTTTATAAAAGTAACAAAAAAATGTACAATGCTATTAAAATAATCCAATTATGATCATGAACCTTTATTGCACTATACAAATAATCACATTCACGATCGAAAAATCCAACTGCACTCACTACCCCGAAGATCTTTTAACCATTTTACCGTTTTACCCATAAAAATGGCAAATTCGTTTTCAAAATACTGGCAGCATACGTTGAAGTTTTGTACTCCTTCTTTCATGTAAAATTATTATTTGTGTAAAATATAAATAAGCCAAATAATCTACAGAAAACCTGTAAAACGATGTTTTATCATTTTACAGTGTTTTAATATCACAAGACAGCATTTTTTTATTAAAATTGCAAAACCCTTTTGACGTATTGCATGACACTGGATGCGCTATAGCACTGGCGCAAGGACATATTTGCTTTTGATTTTGTATTTTCTTTGACAAGGGCAATGGACGATTGTCATGCTCTATCTACCTTTTATTTTGTAATCTAAGTATAGATTTTTAGAAATTAAATATAGGTACTTCTCTACTTTAATTTACGAAATATAATATTTTAATGTATCAGGGATATGCCTGATGATTTTTAACCGACTTCATTGAAATTCACACACATATGTTTTACTTTAAATTTAATCTATGTTTTTTTATGCAGATTACCTCTCTATGAAGATACAATTATTGATAATCGTCAAATGTTACCTATTAAAATGACTGCTAAAAATCCATTTTTATCTGTAAAATTATGCATACTTAACTAATTGTTTTAACAGTGACATTATGTTTTATGTTTATGTTTACACATGGTGTGGAAAAAGGTATAATTTATTTGTTCTCAAAAAATTTATTACTTAATACTGCATTTACTTGGAGTCTAGACTTCAATCAATAATATTTTAATTACTTAATGAATCAATAAATCTTACTGGTACTAAAATACTGGCTACAAGTATTCATATTTTAATGCTACACAAGTTACAGGCAACAGTATATTTTGTGTCAAAATGAATAAAGGTTTAAAAAAAAAATACTTACCATGGGTAATACAGCTGGAACTGTCGAAAACACAGGGGCGGTATCATCGCGCCCGTTCATAGTGTGACATTGCGAACACCCACTAAAATTATTTTGTCTATTTGATTAGCACCATAAAAGAATGTCACTGCATTAATAACTTCTTTGTACTTCTTTCTTTATTTATTATTATGCTTCACGAATTTGTTTTGGTTTCCTTATTTTAGTAATCAATTCACATAAATTAGATGAATATAGCTACACATTTGGTGTTGTCAATTATTTTTGAAATTTATTTTAGATGCAGTTTCTATAAACCTTATAAATTACTTTAAAATAGAATCGTCTTACTGATATGCTACTTTTAACGTTTTGACAGACAAACCCGGTAGCGGCCATATTGAAAATCGAACAAAGCGGCTTCGAACGCGGCCCAGTACTTATACCTTAATCACAATATAACTTTGAAATATGCACACATCACTTTCTTTATAGAATAAAATACACATTTAAACGTCCTGTAGTATATTTCTTGACTAATATTTACGAGAGAAAGTCTTATTTCACTATAAACATCTTAGAATCGCTTCAGCAGACAAACAGTCAAACAATATAGCTGTCTCTTTTTGACACTGTCTTTAATGTCACTTTGACACTGTTTATAATGATGCTGTCACTATGTGACGCTTATGTTTTGGGGTTGCCAGTCGTACTTTATACTGTTAAGCGCCTTATTCACACTTATGTACACGGTCCATCCCCGCTGTACGTCAGCTCAAGGCTGCGGTGCTGGATGTATCATACCGCGTTTTCCAATTACAGCACTAGAGCGCATATTAATGCGGCATAATGCTTAAGTTTTAATGTTCCAAAGCTCCAATCGAGTATATAATATTATATAATTGGTATAAGATTGGAGCTCTTAGAGTATAATATATTACAATAGTATAGAGCGCGTGTATTGCACAAATTGCTTAATGCGCATCGTAGGCAGATATGAGCTATAGATACTATATAGATGTGTGTGTGACCAATAGGGATGGGTAGGTATCAATTGCGTGTTGAACTATCGATAAGTTATGTAAATTAAATATGTATCATAAGTAAATTTTATGTTCAATAAGTTATTAAAGGAAAAATATATGAATAAAGTATAAATATGTAATTTTAAATTTCTTTACCAACTGAATAAAGTTTGTTAATTCCATTTGAATATTTCTTGTATTAATTATTTATTTATTTATTTATTTGATTTGCCAACAGATGTACATCTTATATTTATAATATATTTTGAGTATGTGACATAAATTAGCATGCATAGCAAGATGTAGATCCAATTACAGGCAAATACAACATGCATTTTTGAGTTGTAATAAATTATAGCTTCTAATCGTAGTATAAATTCTAATCAGAAAACATTATTCTCATCAGTATAATTTTTATGTAAAACGCTTTTATATGCAAACAAACTAAGAAAGTTGATGTCAACTTTTGTGCTATTAAATAATCTATTATGTTCCCGACAAATTCTAGCAATGACGCTGTTGAAGCCTAAATTGGTTCTATATCTTTTGACAAAAAATACATTGGTTTTCCTAGAGTATCTCCTTGGAACAGCTATATTAATTTTTGATAGAAGATTAGGACAAATATACGAATTTGTAACAATTTTATATAACAACATTTGATCTGCCATCCATCTCCGATGTTTAAGACTTTCCATTTTAAAAAAGTTTAATCTGAGGTCGTATGATTTTAAAGATTTAAGTTTTTGCTGATGAAAAGTAAGTAGATAAAGAAACTTTTTCTGTACAGACTCAAGTCTTTTTATGTGACATCGATAAGATGGATTCCAGACTGGTGAGCAATATTCCAAGAGAGATCTTACTAATGAACAATATACAATTTTTATAGGTAGCACACTTTTGAACATTTTGCAATTTCTCCATACAAACCCAAGAAGTTTTAGAGATTTCGTTACTATATTATTAATATGATGAATAAAACCTAATTTTTTATCAAATGTTACTCCTAAGTCTCGCACTTGGGTTATCTCCTCAAGGATGATATTATTAATTATGGAATACGAAGATGATTGAGGTCGTAACTTTTTGGAAAATTTTATAAATTTGCATTTGTTTATATTTAACGGTAGCTTATTAGATACTGTCCATTCTGAGATTCGATTTAGATCGTCTTGAAGAAATTTAGCATCCTCTGTATTATGTATATTTTTGAATATTTTAAGGTCATCCGCGAATAGTATAAATTTTGAGTGATTAATTTCATAGGACAAATCATTAATAAAAATTAAAAACAGAATAGGCCCCAAGTGCGAGCCCTGGGGAACACCCGAAGTAGCTACAAATGGCTGCGATTCATAACCATTAACCGTAACTTTTGACGTTCTATTGCCTAAGTAAGTTGCAAACCACTTTAACATTAGACCATGAATACCAACCCTTGACAACTTTTTAAGCAGCAGCGAATGATCCACCCTATCGAATGCCTTACTAAAATCCATATAATATATTGCATCTATTTCTTGACCTCTATCAATAACATCACACAAATCATCAGTGTAAGTGACCAGATTAGTTAAGGTAGACATCCCACTACGAAAACCATGTTGTTCAGGTATTAATTCGGCCTTTAAGTGGTATGTTAAATATGGGTATATCAGCGATTCAAAGCATTTTGCAAACACAAAGTTATAAGTACTTTAAAAAAAATATGTTTAATTGGAATGTCAGAAAAACGTGAATACTTTTTAAATAGAGATTAAGGAGATAGACACGATTATGGCACAAGGAACAGGAATAGAATTGAAATGCCATTTTTCCGATTAGCTAAAGTTAAAAATTCATTTATGGGTCAAGGTATACGCTTATACAATAGAATTCCTCACAATATTAAAGAGTTTAGTAGTTCTAAATTTAAAACTTACCTACATAAAAAATGTACTAGTTCAGAGAGCGTACTACAGTATTCAGGAATATATGGACGATGGAGGGTTGTCGCGTAAAAACCACAGGACAGTTCTTTGCTCGAAGCAATTAACAAGCCTGGAGAAGTAACAATTAATTGAACGTTTCTTATATAGTGGCTCTCTTTTATTCAATACCCTAATTAATGCGATAGAAAGAGACAACACACTGTTATCTGCTTGGCATTCAAATCCACATGTAGCCACTTTTTGTTCTAAAAAGGTAGTGCTTGCCACTTTATCGAATACTAAAATATCGAAAAGTTTGTATCGATAACTTACCTCTCGAATGTGTCAATCAGGTGCGCAACCTTGGTATTGAAATGGACAATAATTTGAAATTTGAAGCCCATGTTTTAAATGTTACTCGAAATTGCTTTTATCGTATTAAAGTTTTATACAAAATTCGTGATTTTTTAAGTGTAGATAATATGCGCATTCGCCTATGTGAAACTCTAGTCTTGTCCAAACTAAACTATGCTCTGGCAGTTTATGGTCTTTGTTTGCTTCAAAGAACACAACGTCTCCTTCAGAGAGTGCAAAATGCTTGTGCACGATATTGCTTTCAGATTCCTCCAAGAACACATATCTCACCATACCTAAACATGCATAACCTACTTAACATGAAAAACCGTCAAAAACTTTACTTTGCCAGTCTCCTTTTTGACGTTATTAAATTTAAAAAAACCTTCTTATTTATATGATAAACTTTTATGGAGGACCTCCAAAGCCTCGAGTGAATGTAGGTCATGCACAAATATTTTTTCTGTGCCTAAATACAAAACAGCCGCCTTTAGAGGAAGTTTTAGTTTTCTTGCTACGAAATGCTGGAATGATATCCCACCTCCTATTCGAAATTCTCAATCAAGGGACACTTTTAAAAAGAAGTTGAAAGCTTATTTTCTCGTTATTCAAAAACAGTCTACATAAATACCTATTGTTATTTTCTGTGTTTAATAATATCTACTATAAACTATAATCTACTTGATATTCATTAAAATTGTGTCCTTCTTTTACTTCATCTATAGGTATTCTACGTTTTATATATTATTGTTATGGAAAGGATGTCTTTAACTTCTTCTACGTACTTGGCGTTGGCAATATAAATTCATAAATTACACATAAATTCATTATTACACACTATTTATTTTTTATAACCGATTCGTTTCCTCTCAACTCACTCAGCCGATTTTACGTTCTGACTGGCAAACTATGTTACATATACTTCATACATCAAAATCTTCTTAATTTATTGTAATACTGTATAGCATAATTTAGTCCGTTCTTTAAAATTATACCTACTTTTATTAGTCACTCCCAAGAAGCTTATATCTAATACACTGGAGATTGCACTATGACCATTAACTTGTCACAAGAAAATATAACCTTGAATGACGTCAGTGTTGTTTTTTGTCTCTTTCTGTGGGTGACCACACTGGTTTGTATATTCAGGATTTTTCGAAATAAAAAAAACTAAAAATCATGGTCTATAAATAATAACGACATATATTTTTAACAGTATTTATATTATAATATTACTGGTCAACTTACATGAATAATTATCATCTTTATAGGTACATACCATTTTAATTGGTAGAGAATGATAGTTTTAAATAACGCTTGATAACTTTTGATCTCATACTACGATTTTTTAATTAAAATGAGTGCTACATACATTAAAACATCGTTTTGGTTACTCAAGCTTCAGTCTAAAACTTTTCAATATTCCAAAGGGAGAGTTGCATCGCTAGTGTTGATGTGTGGTAACGATATTACAGTTCTCAGAAATTCGTATGTCTTTCAGGAGCTGTACTTACGGTTACTAATGGTTTCATGGTGGTTAATTATAATATAATTAAAATTACTTTAACAGTTGAGACGCAGTAACAAGAATGTGGTAAATAAAAAGGTATAGCACTTTTCAAAAGGTATTTTTTTTCTGGACCGTAATCCTCAGGCTTATAATGCAAACTGCATATTCTGGCATGTTGATAAATTTTACCCTTGATAGGCACTATGGACAGCCATTTATTTCTTTTTATTTCATTTTTGGAAAGCTGAAATAAGTAAAACAAAAAAATATTAGGTTAAAAAGTATAAATTCCAATGTAAAAAAGAACAAACGACAATATGTGAGTGCAATACCGATGTCGTGTGTTGTTTCATTACTAGTATAAAAAATTTTAAAATGGTGTTCTAAATGTTCATCATAATATTGTTTAGCAATATATTATCGTCGCCATCCGTAAAAACCCATCATCATGGTTACCTTACTTGTTAAATTTGTTTGTTGAAAACTTGTTGAAAAATGATGAAAGTATTAGGAAAAGAACTTATTTAACATGATTGCTTAGTAAAATGATGATAAATTTGACGATTTTTGCCATTAAAATGATTCTAAACAGGTAAATGCATGAGTATTGAGGAATATTGTAAATAACGTAAATATACACTTGCCTGTGAAATTATAGGCCAGAATTTGGTGTCCAAAAACTTCTGCAATTTTTCACAATGCAATACATTATTTATATTCGGAAAATATTTATTAAATACGCAACAATATTAACTTAAATATTCGAAGCGACGCAATTTTTTTGACACTTATGCCATATTGTCAAAGTGAGAGTTGCTACAATTTTATTATGGTAACTACCCATAATCAGGGAATATCGCTTTTTAATAATTGGTTCAGATACTTATTTTATTTAGCATAAATAATAATTGTCTCATCCAACAATGCTTCTGAATGACGCTGTTGCCAATTTATCAACAAACTCATGTACAAAAACTAACCTTTTGCACAGAATATTACAGCATACATAGTAGCCTTGGGAAAACTTCGTATTAACAGTGGCAATACCAAGTTAGGTGTGAAAGTGATAGAACACAACAATTTTCTTGTTACACGTCAAATGTTCATACCGAAATCTCCAGTGTATAAGATATAAGCTTCTTGGTCACTCCTCTCTACTTATATGGTGCTGACAGAATAACAGCGAGCCTCAGCTGTAACATTCATGCTGAGTCAGTAATCCTTTTCCCTGAGGTGATACAGATATAATATAATATTATTACGTCTACACAATATATTGTTTTACCCAGTTATACCTTGTTTTTTAAGTTATAAGTATTTTCTGTATCTAATGTACCGTATCATTTTTTTGGAAATAAATGTGTTTCTATTCTATTCTATTCTAAATAAAAAAATTAAGTTATAAAATTGCTTTGATGATAATTTAAGATTCGTTTAATTTTGAATTATGGATAGGTAATTCCAAATTTTAAGATTCGTTTAGTTTGGAATTATGCATTGACGATGCGTATTGACTGCTTTGCATTGTATGGTAGTGGCACAGACTAATAATAATATACTACGTATACAAGTAGTGGTATTTATAAAAAAATATTATTAGGTATTTCGGTTTAGGTTGTTTTTATGGTTTCGTAAAAAGGTACGTATTATTTCCTGTTTTCATAGATTCATTCATACTAGAATTATACGGAACCCTTCGTGCGCGAATCTGACTTCCACTTGGTTGACCTTTTTACAAATCAATAGTCGTATGACGTATAGGTATATTATGAAGAGCTGGAACGTCAACACATTTATACATTGCACATGTTAGGCCGGGAGATACTGACACAAAATTTCGGGTCATTTGTGACAGGATGGCGGTCTAGAGGGGTCTTAGTACGCAATGACAAAAAGAAAAATGATGGTCAGAACGCTGGTACCGGCGGACTAGTCGCGTGGGCGTTAGTCACACTCGTCGGATAAATAGCGAAAGTCCAACGATTTGTAACAAATAAATTTTAGAATTTACCGATAGCCCTTAAAAAAGATGTAGGCGGTAGGGTCATGCCATACTTTGACGATGTGACTTACAGTCCGCCATACCGAAGTGAATGCGTTGATTTAAAAAAAACAATTCAACCATTTGTACCGGGCTAACTTTTGCACAGGTAACCATCGTCGTGCAGCCATTTACTAAAATCGCCATGCCATACTTTTCGGACGATTCCAAATGGTCGCCATACCGCGGAAAATCTGCAAATTTTTGAATTTTTTTTCTCGCCAAACGATTTGTACCACCCTACATTTTTTTTCAACAACTCCTGAATGATTATAAATAGAAGTGTGATAATGCCATACCTGTGGGAGGTGACGAATGTGTATAAGATTTTTTTCTTATTGTAAGATTTTATTCGTAGTTTGAACGATTTGTAGCAGTATGGCACTTATTTTTCCCCCTATTAAAAGTATGGCAAATATAATAATGGTCACGTTGCATCATATACTTTCCAAAAATGCCGTACTGGTACAAATCGCCAATTCTTTTCATTTTTTTTTACGTCTTGGCTTAAGTCTTACAATCATCCGCCCCATGTTTGCATTCTGCGATATTTTTTTCTAGATAGAATTGTATACAAACAGAATATAATGATCCCATACTGTAAAAAATAATTGTACGTATTGTACAGTCGTATTTTTGAAACGTGACGAATAAATTAATTTTTCAAGTATGGCAGCACTTTTTCCCCCTACTAGAAGTATGGCAAATATAATAATGTTCACATTTTATCAAATACTCTCCAAAAATCTAAATGCAATACTGGTACAAATTGTTTGGCGAAAAAAAATTTTTTTTTGCAGATTTTCGGCGGTATGGTGGCCATTTGGAATCGTCCGAAAAGTATGGCATGGCGATTTTCGTAAATGTCTGCACGATGATGATTACCTGTGCAAATGTTAGTCTGGTACAAATGGTTGAATTGTTTTTTTTTTTAAATCAACGCATCGCGTCGGTATGGGGGGCTTAAGTTACACCGGAAAAGTATGGCATGACACTACCGCCTACATCTTTTTTATGGGCTATCGATAAATTCTAAAATTTTTGTGTTACAAATCGTTTGACTTTCGCTATTTATCCGACGAGTTCGACTAACGCCCACGCGACTAGTCCACCGGTACCAGCGTTCTGACCGTCATTTTTCTTTTAGTCATTGCGTAATAAGACCTCTGTAGAACCACCATTCTGTTACAAATGACCCGAAATTTTGTGTCAGTATCTCCCGGCCTATGTATGTGTCATATTTTGCAATTGTTTATAAATACAGGGTGATGTAATTGGTGTAGTACGAATATCTAAAAATCTATGAAGAATTTTGTGATACAGTAAATGGAAGAAATATAGCTCATTATCACACTGTTTGTATGCATTTTCTGAGTAAATTTACTATGGTAATGTATATTATATTTTAGACCATTAGAAAGTAGATATTTCAACAAACAAAAAGCCAAACTTTTTGTAAAAAGCTGATATTTCGACGTCAGAATTTTCGATTGAAAATTAGGTTGTTTTTTTTGGTATTAAGTTGAAATAAGGCGAAAAAATAAATATTTTCAATCAAATAAATTACAGTGTATTTGGGACATAATAAGGTAAGTTTTCACCAAATATCGTAGAAAAAAAATTTTTTTTGAAAAAGAAATAAAAAACCAATAACTTGGTTTTTTGAATATTTCACCTAAATTTTGAGGTTATGTGAAAAAAATGTTAATACAAAAGTTGTAGAATTTTTTATTACCTACAACTTTGCCATTGAACTTTTTTCCATAGGACTTGTAGTTTTGTTGGAAATCAAGAGAAACCATTTTTTAGCCTTAAAAGCTCCCCCCCTCCCACTTCCCGAACTCGGATTGTCTGTAATTTATTTTTCCTTTAATTTTTATCACATTTTCCTCCTTTTCTAATGGGTTTCATCCTACTACTATTTTTTTTAGGTTTTTATCATTTTGGAAGGGATTGTCCCTGGTGTATGTTGGGAGTGAGCGCACGTGTTATTTGTATTGTTTTTATGACCTGAAATTTAATTATTATTTGATAATTGAATAATTATTAATACTTTTATCCAATTTATTATTATTAGAATAAATAATTAAGTTCACCAATTGATTTACTTTTAAATTATAATTTTACAGGTAAATTATGAGAGCTTTCATAATTATATTTGCATATATTTATCTACAACGCACCCATTTTACAATTCAAGTCTAAAATGAAACTAGAGTCGCATTTATTTTTGAACATACTGTAAGTGAAATTGCATAAGTGTGAGTACTGTGAACATGCCAGCTTTCCTTAATTGACCGATATCCTACTAATATTATAAAAGCAAAAATATATAAGAAAAGAGAATGGACATTTGATACTCTTTCACGTAAAAACTACTGAATGAGTTTTTATGGAACTTTACCAAGAAGCTTATATCTAATATGTGATCTAATATCACTGGAGATTGCACTATGACCATTAACTTGTAACAAGAAAATATTACGTTGAATGACGCCTGTATGTTTTTTTATCCCTTTCACACCAACTTGCCAAGTCAATGTTCATAGTGCAATCTCCAGTGTATTAGATATAAGCTTCTTGAACTTTACAATTATATAGTCTAAACATCAGACTAACATATAGGCTACAATTTACCGCGGGAAAATAACTCATTCCCACAGGAAAAAATTGGTAAAAGTTTAAAATAAATTGCTTCAAATAAAACAAATAAACATTTATTTTTTTACATTTTATTTCGATATTTAATTACCAAATTACAATATTTATTATTTAAAATAGATGCCACCTTAAACTTGTGGCACAGCATCTCTGCAAAGCACTTTACTTTTCTTCCCGTCTGATTCGAAATGATTTGAACAAGGCCGAGAATGTTTTGAAGGCTTCCAATTTTCCCTGTGCTATAGCTTTAACCCAAACATCTTTTAATTGTTCTCAAGCCAGAAACCTGCAAATAACAATAAAATCCATACTTAAATACCTTTTTTTTTCTCCTAACCTAAAGCAGTCATTATCAATGAAGTACTTCGTTCCTACTCAAGTATCGATAATTGCACAACACTATGGAAGTTATATTTTGCATTTTTTCTAAAAACTAAGGCGCTGACTCCACGAGCGAGAGAATCGCGACGAGTCCGCCCTTATATCGTCGGATAATCTCCACGAACGAGCGATAATTCCGCCGCGTATCGTCACGAGTCGTAACGGAATCACAGCGTTTCCGCGGCGACTCGTAACGGTATCGTCACGTTTCCTTGAAGAGAACTACGAGAAGACCAGAGGCAACGCTGAAATGACGCTGCGTTTGACAGCGGGCCCGCCGCGCGCTCGTCGCTAGCCCGCTGCTAGTCGCGGCGGGCTAGAGACGATGTAATGACGTTTCGCGCGCTCATTGCCACTCGTCGCATCGCGGCGATAATATCGCCGTGTGGAGACGGTTCCATAGAGAGTGTATAGAAATACGTGGCACGACGATAATATCGCCGCGATTTTCTCGCTCGTGGAGTCAGCGCCTAAGCTGATTATGATTTCATTTCAATGATTACGGTTAGATAAAACATAGATGATTTAGAAAATAACGTAAATTCACTGATTTATAATACAATTAGCCAAAAATTGATCAAAATCACTAACCTGTGAAATGACAAATTTCTATCTTCGTCCGATTTCACATTACTACGGCTTTTACAGCCGTAAGCAACACAAGCCATGTTATCTTTAGTCAATTGTCTTTTCATAAAATAAGAAATTAAACTAAAACACTCGTTTTTCACTTAAAAAAAATGATTAAAATAACCAAGCGATGATCACCAGACTGGTGATCAAAACAAATTGAAATGGCTACATGTCATTTCAAATTGTCGAACTGACATAATATATCTGTCCTCTTTTTTCGCATGACATTTTGCCATAAGCTAAAAAGGCCAAACTAGTGCGTTATTGTTCAATTAATTGTTACTTCTCCAGGCTAGTTAATTGCTCCGAGGTTCTTTGGCATATTATGTAGTTAGATATAAGTTACATATTATGTAAATTTATTGACGTTATTTTAAAAGAGCAACTATGGAGTTTCTTGCCGATTCTTCTCCATAGATACTGCTTTCCGAATCGGTGGTAAATGTTAAAAATACTATGTAATGACGATTCGAAAGTGCTACTAAATAGTAGTCTAATTGAATAAATGAATGTTTGGGTTTGAGTTTGAGTTTGAAATAATAAAGTTAATAAAATAAAAGATCGGGTTTAGTGCTATTTCTTTAATAATAAATCAAACAATAATAATAATGTTTTAAAAATGTTAAATAAAAATAAGAAATAATTATGTAATTTTATTTAATTTTATCCATTCTACTATCAAAATCTTCAAAATCAATTTAGCGGTTCAGAAAATATATCGTTACATTACATACTTTACATTTACACTATAATACATTCGCATTCATATTATTAGAAAGTGTATCATACAAGAGTTTTAATTTTAAATTTAAATAAATAATTTGTTAAAATATAGCTGTTCTTCTAGTAAACTTTATATCGAGTACAGCGTTGGTCAGGTCACATCACTACGATCACTGGGCGGCAGTGAGGCGCGCGAGCGAGCCTGCGCGTGACCGCCTCCCACCTCCCCTTCACCCCCGCGATGCTAGATTTATTTTCATAAAAATAAGTATATAACAATCGACTTACTGATGAAATGTGATACTGGATTTCAATTTTGTGTATTTTCTAGTATCGATTTTGCAAGATAGAACTGCACATTTCACCATGTTTATTCGTAAATATGAAAAAAATTCCAGAGCAACGCACTTCGACAGCACTCAACCACGACTACGAGCGCTCGCGGCGGGAACGTCGTGTTGTTCCCACCTGTGCCTACTGTTCCTACTTGGTTGTTCGCACTCTATAGATAGTATATAAAATACTCTGTTAAAGCTTCTTGTACCCTACCGACTGCATGACATGACCACGACGTGTATAGATTGACATTTGACACATGTCAATATTTTTTAACTACCAACAAAATAAAATGACGTTCTATGCACCTATTATTGTACAAAAACGAAAATAACTGGACATTGATTACTAAGGCAAATAAATTTGTGTGTTCTGGTTGTGCTGGAAGAATTATTCATATTATAGTTTTCTCAAACGTCTAGAAGATTTGATATACGTTACGTATACATTGATCATTGATTTAATAAAACAGTTTTATGTGATATTTTCCTTGCGATAAGAAGTTTTAAAAACTGTGGTAATAATTTTTGCAGTTTATAGTAATTTTACAGCTTCTATCGACATAAACGACTTAGCAGTTTCTTAAAATTAAAGGAGATGCGTTGGCAACTTAAGATGTCATTTCTCCAATAGGGATCAAATTGATGTAGGTAAGTTATTACTCATTAGATCTCAACCAATAAAGTAATTAAAGAAACGATTTTAATTTACCGGGTATCGGCATCTCTCTGCTATTTTAAGTTTAATTAAATTATTATAAAGTAGATATGTTTCATACTACATTTGAATTTTCATTCAAAAACATTGCATTTATTGGTTTGTAATGATATAAATGAATATTTTGTAATTATTGGCAGGTAGTCTTTTGTACTTATTAAGAATAGGCATATTCATGGAATTAGAATCTCATCCATTTGATGAGAAAATTTAGATCTGAACAAGTCTGCAACATTTATTCCTCTTCAATATGCTTACATTTGAATTGTAATTTGTGTAAGCCTAGGCTAGTTCTATGAAAATGATAGTATAGCTTATGATGAACCTTAGTTCACATGTTTGATATAAAAGTTAGTAAGATTTCTGTTTGCACCTTTAGATAATTTCTGTATGCCTTTAGAACATTTGTCTAAAGCTGAAAACACCTGCTTTGTATTATAATAATTACATTTTTATTTTGTAATTATTGCAAATACTTGAAATGAATTTGTTCCAGGGTCTGTTAGAATCAAACTGCAAGAACTGTATATATCGTAAGTTTTAAATATAACATTTCCAACTGGTTTAAGTTTTTATTATAATTGTAGGGCCCAGAGTAAAGATTTTCTTGTTAATGTTATTCTTTATATTAGTCAGTTCAATAAAGAAACGAATCTTCAATGGCGGCCAAAGCTGACTTTGACAGATGGTAGGATCAGCAAAAAAGAAAATAAAAATAACGTAAATTGATAATTATTTTATTAATTATTTCAAATTGTTTGTTGGCAAACTTTTTTGTTATTGTATTTGTGTATTTATGTGAATTATCATATTTACGTATTCAGAATGTAATAAAATCCCCATAACACTTGTAATATGCCCATAAAACTGAACAACTTTTCCCAAAGAACATATTTTGTCAAATTCCAATAAAACATTATTTACTTTCGCAAATGCATAATTGTCATTGTAAATTTATGATAAAAACTATTATAGGGAAAATCAAATACATTTTAGTAATTTTATTTTTCCATTTTTTTTTGCATACCGTACGGCCGTGTGTGAGCGAGAGGGAATGATAAGCGCCGCCATTGAAGATTCGTTTCTTTAAAGAACTGATTAATACTATTTCACATCACAGTCATGATGAAGGCAGATAATTTTCTCATCAAAATTAAAATACTACTTAATGATTGGATCCCATTCTGCAAGGATCCTAGCCCCTAGGTATATCATAATATTATTGCTATCCTGGATATTACTATTTTTTGGAATGTAAAAAAGTTTATTTTAACAAGTGAAATTGCAATAGATTCATGTATTTTATAATGATTATACTAAATCATAACCATCCACATTGAGATAAAAAAATAACAAATAAACACTTGTGAATTTGTTAACAATGTCTAATGTATCTCAACCGTTCAGATAGAATTTGCAAAAAATCACATCATCCATCCAGCGGGGTATAAACTTTTATTAGGCTTATGCACTTGTATTCATTTATGTGGTTTTTCTACCCTATAGTAATGTATTAGGTAATAGTTAGGCATATACTTTAAGGATAGAAAATTCGAGAGGATTATTGGTTCTAAGAATGGGAATTTTCCTGTATTGATTAAAATTACAAAGGTCCTACGAGAAAGATAAATATTTCTTGCTGATACTTTCCTTTACTATTAAAGATGTTTAGGAATTAATACATACTTTAATCAAGAAATTTTCTTTAAACTGTTAAAGTGACATTCAAAAACAACAGAAGTTATTATTTTAAATTATATTATTGCAATAGTTGTAATATTATTACAGCAATTTTACACCAAATCAATTCATTTCACTCATAAATTGAATCAATTTATTTTATGCTTGTTTTTCAATATTAAAGTGCATTATATAAGATAAGGACAGCCCTTATCTTATCTATACTCAGGGTGTTATATATGAATACAAAACTGTAATGTATTAAAAATAATTCTTGTAAAAAAATTGCATAAAGGCCAAGAAAAAAATTAATAGAAGAATCAAAGTATAAGCATCAGTAATACATATATTGAATATAATAAAATGCACACGGGGTGAAGGCGTCGCGTGGACAGGCCGGCTGTGGCTAACGGGCGCGCGTTTGCAGGCGGGCCGATGGGTCGCGGCGCGCGGCTGCGGCTGGCGCTGGCGCTGCTGGCGGGCGCGGCGCTGCTGTGGGCGTGGCGCGGGCGCGGCGCCGGCCGGCCGCACAGCCCGCGCGACCTGGGGCTGCCCGTGGAGGGCCGCGACTTGCCGCTCATCTTCATCGGCGGCGTGCCGCGCTCGGGCACCACGCTCATGCGCGCCATGCTGGACGCGCACCCCGACGTGCGCTGCGGCCAGGAGACGCGCGTCGTGCCGCGCATCCTACAGATGCGCCAGTACTGGATGAAGTCGCAGAAGGAGAGCATGCGCCTCGAGCAAGCCGGCGTCTCCAAGAACGTCATCGACAACGCGATCGCCGCTTTCTGCCTCGAGGTGATCGTGCGCCACGGTGACTACGCGCCGCGCTTGTGTAACAAGGATCCCCTCATGTTGAAAATGGGCACTTATGCCTTAGAACTGTTTCCCAATGCCAAATTTATTTTTATGGTGCGGGACGGCCGGGCCACTGTGCATTCTATTATTACGCGAAAAGTGAGTTCTATATCTCTAAGTTTAGTATCATTCATGTTTTCATAATTTTCACGCATTCTTTATTTTATAATTTCATCTTTAAATTTATATACAGTGTGGAAATTTTCGATGGGCCCTGGAGGGAAAGTACATAAAATACTGAAGATAGCAAATTTTGCTGAAAGGAAACATTCCGATATTTTTAAAAAGAAATAAAACTGCATTCAAAGATTTTCGAAAATTCACTTGCGGGAATCGAACTTTCCCTCCAGGGCCCAACGAAAATTTCCACACTGTATAGGTACTCACTTATTTTGTCGGGAAAGTAAGTTAGAAGATTGCATCGTCCAGGGGTTAGAAATCTATATTTCTATAAGGTCATTTAAAAACTACACTTTGAGGTTACCATATCTAACATTTTTACTGTTCGCTTGATTTTGATTTTTTATCTATTTTATGGTGTTAAAGGAAATTTAAAAATTGTCGCGAACGGTGCCTCAATTTAAAGAGGAGCGCGTAGCACACTCGAACCGGAGCCGCGTCCGCAAAACGTAATGTCGCAACTCGGCAGGTGACCATCACCGGGTTCGACCTGTCGAGCTACCGGCAGTGCCTCAGCAAGTGGAACCGCGCCGTGGAGGTGATGTACCAGCAGTGCCGCTCGCTGGGCCGCGCGCGCTGCCTGCTGGTGCGCTACGAGGCGCTGGTGCTGGCGCCGGCCGCCACCCTGCGGCGCGTGCTGGCCTTCCTCGACGTGCCGTGGGACGACGCCGTGCTGCACCACGAGCGCTACATCAACCAGCCCGGCGGCGTCGCGCTCTCCAAGTACGCTCCCCCTTCCCACTCCCCACATACACGCGATCGCAGGATCGTCGAGTGTGCACAGCCGATTATTCCGTAACTTTTACAGATATCGGAAAACTTTTCACTGATATAGAAAGTACGAGCTGATCTCAAGAACTACTGGTCCGATTTGAAAAATTATTTCGGTGAAAGAGCCCATTTATCGAGGAAGGCTATCCATACTAATCCATACTAATATTATAAATGCGAAAGTATCTGTCTGTCTGTCTGTTACTCAATCACGCCTAAACTACTGAACCGATTTGCATGAAATTTAGTATGGAGATATTTTGATACCCGAGAAAGGACATAGGCTACCTTTTATTGCGAAATATGTACCACGGGCGAAGCCGGGGCGGACCACTAGTAGGCTATATATCATCACGCTAAGACCAACAGGATCGGAACAATGCGGGTGAAACCGCGTGGCACAGCTAATAATATAATATATACACGGGTGAAGTTGCTATGCTGTAAGAAAGATAGTTATGTATAAAAAAATCTCTTTATTTTTACGATATTACGCTTCTTCATCGTTATGACATCTCTTAGAGCTAACGCGCACGAGCAACTTTGTCTCCGCAACTATTTTGTCTCTCCCATCAATTGTATGGGGAGTTGCGTCGCTACGTGCGCGCACTTTCATACTAGCCCATGGGTGGAGAGACAAAATAGTTGCGGAGACAAAATAGTTGCGGAGACAAAGTTGCTCGTGCGCGCTAGCTCTTACGAGACAAGTTCGCCTCGTGTCCCCCCTCACTGACGGGCGCGTCCGTGTCGCAGCGTGGAGCGCTCGTCGGACCAGGTGGTGCGGCCCGTGAACCTGGACGCGCTGGACAAGTGGGTGGGCGCGCTGCCGGCCGACGTGCGCGGCGAGATGGCCGAGCTGGCGCCCATGCTGTCCGTGCTGGGCTACGACCCGTGGGCCAACCCGCCGCGCTACGCCGAGCTGCTGCGCGCGATGGACCAACCCGCACTGCACGAGCCCGCCCCGCGCGAGCCCGCCGCCGACGCGCGCCCGCCCTGACGCTCGCTCTAATATAGCTCTTACGTGAATACGCGCCTTTTATTTATTTCCTTCCCCGTGCCCCTCACATATAAACGTCTGAAACTGACGAGCACCATGCTGTTATTGCGTAGCGATTACTCGTATCGAAAAATATTTATTGTACAGAAATGATCTGGTTAGTGTTTTATTACGATATACCTAGTACATACGTGTTACCGTGAGTGTCCGAAATGTAGTATGATCACGAGACCGCCGAGAGACTAAAATATGTTACATGTTTTGACGGAGAAACAAAAATTTTTACTTGTGAACTACCCCCACCTATTTCTTCGCCGTATGTAGGTATGTCGATATTTTCTGGAAGTTAGTAGTATTACCTTATGGCAACTTCTAGTCCTTTGGTAAGTGTTAGAAAGTTATAAACCATCCCCTATTGAAATTTTGTATTTTTTTATTTCAATAGTCTTAGAAAAAAAAATATTTTCTCGTTGGTCAAAGCGTATGAAGTTGTTGTTGTCTAGTATGAGTGCACACTACACATACCGCGATAAATATAAATTAATTATTCTGCTAAAAAACAAATGGAAAAGAGTTTTTCGTACAGAAAAACAATTCGATTAGAAAATCGAAAAAAAGTAGAAACTTTTATTTATATCTTTGGCTGAAATTATTATTAAGGTTTCGCTTTTTAAAATATATTATGGCTCAGTAGTCGTCACGTCAAATCCACGCGAACATAGTCGACGGCAAACACGAGAAGGTTTTCGGATACCAACCGCGCTACACGGGATGCGCGCACGCACAGCGCGTCTCCACGTGCACGAGGCGCACGGCGGCCAGCACGCGCGCCAGCGGCTCGGCCGCGTCGGCCAGCGCCAGCCACAGCGGGCGCAGCGCCTCGCGCGCCGCCGCCGCCAGCTGCGCCGCCAGCACCAGCGGCGGCCGCGCCAGCGCGTTGTAGCCCAGCGCCAGCGCCGGCTTCAGCGCCTCGTCCGCCAGCGCCGCCACCGCGCCGCACAGGGCCGCGCGCCCCGCCGCCAGCGAGCATCTGCCGGGAGTCGCTCGTTCGTTTGTGATATTCCATTTGGGAGGCTCCGGGACGAAAATTGAGCCGAGACCTTGCTATTTTCAAGACGACGTCGACGGGCAGGGTGAGTAAGAGGTGCGAGGCGGCCAGTAACTCGGCGAAGAGGTCGCCGGCGGGCCCGGCGAGCGCGCGGGCCAGCCGCTCCACGCGCGTGACCCGCGCGGCCGAGCGCGACCACAGCGCCTCGCAGCCTCGCTCGAAAGGGTACACTTCTATCCGATCCGGCCCTGTCGCAGACGTTACATTTTATCTATATTTTATGGAGTGGATTGTTCCATAACTGATTGGCAATATACAGAATACTTAATAGTACCTTAAACGCTGCTTTAGGATGAAAAATTTTAGTAACAGATCAATGATCATTCTGATTGCAAATCATTATATTAGGAAGAATAATTTCGGGTACAGAACTTTAGATGAGTAAATATGGACCCGTTTTAATAACTTGAGCGGTATGAATTTAGGTAAGCGTCAAATAAAAGAAACAACGACGAGTATCTATTGGTTGATATAAAATGCAGATTGAGCGTGCTTAACGTGGGTTATGATTAATTCATTAGAGATATTAAAATCCTAACTGAGCGACTAAATTACTACTATCGGAACTACTGGGCCGATTTGAAAAATTCTTTCCAACAGACCAACAGGAGCGGAGTCATGCGGGTTAAACCGCGAAGCGCAGCTAGTTAATGATAAAATGCCGCTCAGTTTAAATACATAAATCATAAGCCAACTAATGACTAAATGAAAAATACAGGATATACATATTATGTGATGGTTGTCACCTTAGATAAGTAATGGCTTGATGATCTAAGGTTGTCACTCAAACAAATATTAGGTACAAATTAGGTCGCTGTTTTATGAAAATGCTCCTTTTATATTTTATGCTACGTTTACACGTTGGCCGGGGATGGGCCAGCTTCCACTCGCCGATCGTTCACCAACATCGCTTAGCGTTTGGGAGTTGAGTTGGCGAGCGCGTCAGCGTGCTACCTGTGCTTTAACTACGAGTTACTCGTTAGAATACTACCGATTTTAGATTACGACTATCAATATTGCATTGAGCAAGATCAATCAATGTGGAAGATGCTTAGTATTTTACTCGACCTGAAATTTATATAATATGATAGAAAGCTGTACCTTCTTCAGACCAATACTCTTCTCTCCCAGAAGCGATGTTTCTTATCCTTCTCCAAAAAATATTTTTAGATGTTTTCTATAATAAAAATTACATTTCGATTGACCATAATATTATTTTAACAATTATCTTCACAACATAAATCATACCTAGCAGATAGAAAATTATTTTAGGCTAAGATTTCAAGTCCTAAGCATATAGAATGTTGGAATTAGGTACCTTTTGGTGCAATCTGTGTTCGTTTTGTTTCTGTAAAGCCTCAGCAGCCCCGCTCGTTCCCTTCGCTCCTGCGGACTCCCTGTTTAAAGTTACATTTTTGTTTTTTTCTGGAAATAGTGCGGGTAAGTGGTTCCATCTGAAATGTAATAATTATAATAATGTAAATTAATTTAATAGAAAATCACCCTCTTATGGCTGCTTTACTTACACGTATTCAGTTGATAAGTAGCCTGTAACTAAACGCGAATATTTTGTTTTATCCACCACGAATAATCTTTTCCAAATTTTATTTCTAATCATGTTTTAAACAACGAAGTCTGGTTCGATGGGAATTTTGCTCTTGTGTAACCGAAACGTGATAATTTTATGTCAATTAGTATCGATAGCAGATTCTATCCCTTAGCTTTTCTGCCATTTGTCTAGAGGCCATTATGTTTGATAGACATGAATATAAAGGATTTAACAGATTTGGATACCATTTGGCTTAAATCAATAGGAACCGAAATATCATTGTAGATGAGCAAAGCTGTATTTTATACAATCTTACGGTTGTTGATGAAGAGCGGCGAATGCGGGGCAGGCCAAGAGCACGGCGGTCGGGACTGCCTCGTCGCATCTCGCCATCTGACAAACTCCAATATGTTTTAGTACTACCGTCGAGATAAATAGTAAGGAATCGAATTGTTCCTAATATCTAATGGGTTAAAGGCTTTGTCAGATAGGACGCGTATTTTAGCGCTGCGTAGTAGCGCTGCAGCGTCCTGTTTTAACGTCGCGCGAGGCTTCGTCAAACAGAACGCTTTAGCGCGCGTTAGGACACAGTAATTGATATTATTAAAGCTGCATGTTGTTTACATAATTATTACTTACGAACAAAACAAGGTACAGCGATATTAACTCCGGAGTCGGAAGAATTTTTTACTTACCAGTTTCATTAATTTCTTCTCCGATTTGTGCCCACAATTTTGCCTTAATTGATATATCTTTATAGTTTATATGAACTATCCTTCGTATTATATAAGCATGGATATTTTCTAACCAATTCTATCAAATTTTCGGTCATTATGCAGTATTTTATTATTATTTTACGCCTATTAACGCCGACGCTAAAATAAAATTTGTAAAAAAATACAACACCCGACGTTAAAGCGTCCTAACGCCGCGACAGAGCGTTGCGTACTGCTAGCGCCGCGGGCGCTCTGTTTGACGGTATTCTACGATGGTAGTAGAACACATCTTAGCGTCATATCGCGGCGTCAACTTAACGCTCTGACGCGCGCTAAGTACGCGTCCTGTCTGACAAAGCCTTAAATTAATCCATGATTGGGTAATACAAATAGCGTCCATGAATAATTGAAACTCCATAAAGCTCTTCATGATTTGGAGTGTAGTGGTAGAAACAAATTCCTCGATCGCGCCGTTTAAATGAGTTCCAAATAGAGAAAACAATATGCTTTCAGACAACAGGCCGGCCTGAAAATACCACAGCCGACTATCCTCCCTACGATTTTAAAGAAATTTGACGAAAAACAGTTTAAGACAAAACTTTATATGTGGCTATTAAGCAAAAATTTTTATAATGTAACCTGGACCTTTTGGATTGTAAACATAAATATTGACATGTATATTATTCTTTGTTGTTCGTGTGTGTAATCGTTCGTTTGTGTGTAATAAATAAGTATATTTTGAACTTAATTATAATAAGTATGTAATGTTTATGTAATAATTTTTTTTTCTGATTATGCGGAGCTGTGAAATTATGTTTGCATGCCAGTATAACTGGCGAATGTGCTGTACTTTTCCATAACTTAAATAACTTGTGAACCACATTTGAGCAAATAAAGATTTATTTATTTATTTATTTACGTCGCTGGTATCTTCTGTATTTTAGAAATCGAAGAATGTAGGCTTCAATTCTGCTTGTATTCGTTATTCTTACCTACTCACTCATACTCACTTGAGCCTGGATATTGAGTTCCGGTGGAGTGGGGCTCGATGCGTGAGGCAAACGACGAGATCCGTGTCTTTGTTTCTGAACCACCACCTTAACGTAAATAATAAATGATCATAGCTTCAGTTGACGCCGTTTATGGACCTCTTTCAGCTTTTCACATCTTGATACCGGCTTTATTAAACAGCGCCATGCAACTAGTTGAACGTGGATCGCGACGTGGATCCATCATTCACGTCGTGAAATTCGTGTTCTCGTCAAATCTTTCATTGTGATCATAACACGTAATTTTTCTCTCTATGAGTGTTATCGGCCTTAAATCGTAACAATTATATACCCACTAGCTTTACGCCCACGGCTTCGCCCTCGCACTCAAGGAAAAACCCGCATTGTTCCCGTTCCCGTGGGATTTCCGGAATAAAACTTATCCGATGTCCTTCCTCAGGTCTCAAGCTATCTCTGTACCAAATTTGAAGTAAAGTACTTTTTGAGATTAGCCCGAACATACATACAGATAAACAGACAAAAATTCTAAAAAATGTATTTTTGGCTTTGGTATCTATTGTAGATCACGCCCCAAGTATTCTTTTAAAAAAATATTCAATGCAGTTTTGACTTCCCTACGATTTTATTATATACTAGCTGCGCTTCGCGGTTTCACCCGCGTGGCTCCTGTTGGTCTTAGCGTAATGATATAATAGCCTTCCTCGATAAATGGACTATTTAACACCGAAATAATTTTTAAAATCGGACCAGTAGTTCCTGAGATTAGCGCGTTCAAACAAACAAACAAACTCTTCAGATTTATAATATTAGTATAGATGTATAGATTTTGTGTGAGCCACAGGTTGTCGACATTTATTTTTCTTTGGGATTACCTGTACGTAGGAAGCCGACGAGTGGTCGGTGGGCGGGGAGCAGGCAGCGTCGCCCGCCGCCCCGCTCGAGCTCGCCTCCACGTCTAGAGAATTGACAAGTGTTCATTTTTGCAAAAATGTAATCCCTTACCCCGAGTCCCGACACAATAATTTAATTCAAACTCAAAACTCAGACTCAAACTCAAACATTTATTTATTCAATTAGACTTCTTCGAGAAGCACTTTTGAAACGTCAATACATATTTTTTTTTACATTTACCACCGATTCGGAAAGCAGTATCTATGGAGAAGAACTGGCAAGAAACTCCATAGTTGCTCTTTTAAATCATATCAGTATTACAATTTAATTTTACAAAATATGTAACTGTATATTATCATAATATGCCAGAGAACTGTCCTGTGGTTTTTACGCGATAACCCTCCATGGGTTTTTATCTTTCATAATATATTCCTTAATGCTGTAATAGGTTCTCTGAACTACCTAATACGTTTTTTACATAATTTTTAAATTTAGCACTACTAAACTCTTTGATACTATGAGGAATTGTGTTGTAAAAAAGTATACCTTGGCCCATAAATTAATTTTTAACTTTAGCTAACCGATAAAATAGCATTTCAATTTTATTTCTGTTCCTTGTGCCATAACAGTGTCTATCTCCTACTCTTGTGTGTAAGTCTGCGTTTTTGTGTACATATAAAATGTTATTAAATATATACTGTGATGGTACAGTGAGGATACCAGTATTCTTAAAGAGATCTCTTAGTGAGTCCCTAGCACGTAAATTATAATATATAGAGCGTATGGCTCTTTTCTGTAATATAAATATTATAAGTAGTTTCTATATCTGCAGCCCTGCCCCAAAGCAGAATTCCATAGGACATAATGCTATGAAAGTAGCCAAAATAAACCAATCTAGCCGTGTCTTCATCGGTGAGATGCCTTATTCTTCGAACTGCATATGCAGCTGAACTAAGCTTAGCAGCGGTGGTGGCAACATGGGCCCCCCATTGTAGTAATATATGGCGAAATCTTTCTGTAGAACGCACCATTGAACTGTCCTGTGTTGAGCTTGAGCGTTATATTATTGTTTGCGTATACAGACCTCCTTCCAGTGACTATAATATGTTTGAGACAGTCATGGAAGAAACATTAAAGCGTTTAGGCAGGAGTAAAAAGAAGGTAATAGTATGTGGTGATTTTAATATTGATTTACTTTCACACACACAGACGGTAACACGAATAGTTAATTTGTTTCACTCATTTAATCTGTATAAAGTTTTTGATGAACCCACACGAATTACACCTACTTCTGCAACTTGTATTGATAATATATACTGTGATTGCAACTGTCTAGAAAAAAATATCCTCAATATACTGACTTCAGATCACTGTGGCCAGAAAGTAGTTTTGGAATGGGATTGCATACCTAAGTTTAAAAGAATTAATGTTAGGCCTATAACTAAAAAAGGCATTGATAAATTTAGAGATAATATTAATAATAAACTGCCTAACCTGAATGATCAATCCTTTTATAATAATCCTTGTGAAATGTTTACAAATCTTTTTAATTTAGTTCATAATGAGTTTAAAAAAATATTTAAAGTTAAATCTTTAAGTATCACCAAGGATTTACCATTTAGTCAATGGGCAACACCTAGTATACACAGATGCAGGAACATTCTATATGAGTTATATGGCATGAAGCAATATAACAAAGACTTGTCATTCCATAATTATGTTAGAAATTATTCAAAAACTTTTAAAAAAGTTTGTTTCACTGCCAAGTGTCTATATGTCAGAGATAAAATACGCAACTCTGATAACAAAGTTAAAACTGTTTGGACAATTATTAATGGTGAAATGGGCAAAAGCCGGACAAATAGTACCATAAAACTTGTAAATGCTGGCAGGGTAATTGACAAAAGTGCTGATGTTGCGCTTGCTTTTGAAGATTTCTTTAGTAGTGTCCCTGTTAGTATTACTAAAAAATTAAATTCATCATCAGTGCTTGCGGAGTCCTATTTGAGGGACCATGTTGCGGAGTGTAATGTATTATTTGAATTGCGACATGTGACTGCAGATGAAATTGTTAAAACTTTTAAAACATTAAACTTAAAAAAAACATGTGATCTCTGGGGAATGTCTGTGAATTTAGTAAATAATATTATAGAAAACATTGCCAACCATTTAGCGTTTATATTTAATCAATGTTGTGACTGTGGTATATTCCCTGATTTATTAAAGTTTAGTAAAGTTATTCCTTTATTCAAAAGCGGTGACCAAGAAGACTGTAATAACTATAGGCCTATTTCTATTTTACCAACTTTGAGCAAAGTCTTCGAGAAATTGATTTTAAACCAATTATGTAGTCATTTTGTTTCAAATGGTTTACTGCACGCCAAACAGTTTGGTTTTACAAGGGGGCGCTCTACCACTGATGCTGGAATAGCTCTTTTGTCACATATATATAAAGCATGGGAAAATTCAAAGAATGCTTTGGGGATATTCTGCGACCTTTCTAAGGCTTTCGACTGTGTAGAACATTCCACTCTATTACGGAAACTAAATTTTTATGGTATCAAAGGTTTATCTCAGGACCTCATAGCTTCATATCTTCAGAACAGGGTACAGACCGTTGTTGTTAATGGAGAGAAATCTTGCGGTGCGCCGATTAACATTGGTGTTCCGCAGGGATCTATCTTAGGACCGTTTTTGTTCTTAGTGTATATTAATGACCTACCTTATTATTTGCAGGATATGTGTGAAATAGTACTGTTTGCAGATGATACCTCATTAATATTTAATGTGGATAGATATGACACAAATGTTGACGAAGTAAACTCTGCTCTTTTACGCATATCTAATTGGTTTAATGCTAATAATTTATTATTGAATGCAAAAAAAACAAATTGTGTAGAGTTTATCCTTCCAAATGTAAAAAAGGTCAAAAGGGATATCATTTTAAACGGGGAGGTATTATACCCTGTCGAGTCTACTGTTTTTCTTGGTTTGACACTAGATGAGAAGCTACAATGGGGGACCCATGTTGCCACCACCGCTGCTAAGCTCAGCTCAGCTGCATATGCAGTTCGAAGAATAAGGCATCTCACCGATGAAGATACGGCTAGATTGGTTTATTTTAGTTACTTTCATAGCATTATGTCCTATGGAATTCTACTATGGGGCAGGGCTGCAGATATAGAAACTATATTTATATTACAGAAAAGAGCCATACGCTCTATATATAATTTACGTGCTCGGGACTCACTAAGAGATCTCTTTAAGAATATTGGTATCCTCACTGTACCATCACAGTATATATTTAATAATGTTTTACATGTACACAAAAACGCGGACTTACACACAAAAGTAGGAGATAGACACTGTTATGGCACAAGGAATAGAAATAAAATTGAAATGCCATTTTATAGGTTAGCTAAAGTTAAAAATTCATTTATGGGCCAAGGTATACGTTTTTACAATAGAATTCCTCATAGTATTAAAGAATTTAGTAGTGTTAAATTTAAAACTTATTTAAAAAATGTATTAGTTCAGAGAGCCTACTACAGCATTAAGGAATATATGGAAGATGAAAATCCATGGAGGGTTGTCGCGTAAGAATAACAGGACAGTTCTTTGGCATATTATGATAATATATAATATTATGTAGTTAGATGTAAGTAACATGTAATGTAAAATTATATTGTATATGGACATGACTTTAAAAGAGCAACTATGGAGTTTCTTGCCGGTTCTTCTCCATAGATACTGCTTTCCGAATCGGTGGTAAATTTAAAGAATGTAATGACGATTCAAAAGTGCTTCTGGAAGAAGTCTAATTGAATAAATAAATGTTTGAGTTTGAGTTTGAGTTTGAAATAATTTTAAAGAAAATTCCCGTAGCAATGACAAATATTAACCTTACTACCTTACCTTACTGTCCCGAGACATAAAAATCTTGAATCATACCATAAAGTCACCCGTTGCAATTGCCAATTGCCACGTGAAAGAGAGCACAAAGACAAGTTGTTGCAATGGTAGTTGACTACACATTAATATGTTTGTGTACCTACGTCTGTAAAGCTAGTATGGTCAAGCAGGCAGAATCACTCGTTGTTTAGGTTAAAATTTAGTGGTCACGTAGTGCTGTACCAACGAGAAATTTGGTGCTGAAATAGGTAAACAAAAAATTAGAAAACTGCTAAATCTAATAATAATTAAGCTAGCAGTGTACTTTACCTATGACAGCAACAAATTTCTCGTTTGAGCAAACTTCTAGCTTTACCTGCAGACGTTGTTTGTGTACGTGTAGTGTGTACTGTACACGTACGTGGTTCAAATCACTTTCAAATGCTAGGACAAAATGTCCAATGATCTTTATAAAGACAAATTGTTATACCTAAATATTACTTTTGATGTATGAATGAAATAATGTTTGTAAAATACTTCTTACCTAAGCGCGTATTAGCGATTTCTATTTCTTTGGTCTCTATTCCTCTGTTGGCAGAAGTATTGGTAAAATTTGATATCGTCTTCGGAGAAGACACGGCCATATTTTCAATACGCAGACAGACGCAGCCAATGTAGAACTATTTGACAACAATAACATTGAAATATTTTTCCTTGTGAAAAAGTTCACATAACTAAATGACGCGTCACTTTTCAAGTCAATTTCAAGTGGTTAGTTTTTTTGTGTTTTAGATATAAGCTTCTTGGTTTTTTTGCTTTCTTTTAAGTACCTATAGAGTATAGAGGCATACAAAAAAAAAAATTATGAAAATTTATATGTTAGTTCAAGTTCCACGATATCCGCCTCTGCACTTTTATATTATACTAGATTTCCGCCCGCGGCTTCGCCCGCGTTTTCAAAGGAAAACCCGCATAGGTAGTTTCCGTTCCCGTGGGATTTCTGGGATAAAACCTATATAGAAATTTTCCTGGCGTATAGAAATTTTCCCGGCTTATAAAAATTTTCCTGACATACAAATTTTCCTTATCTATAGAACTTTGCGGAAATTTTCCTCACGTATAAAAATTTTCCTGACGTAAGGAAATTTCCTGGCGTATATAATTTTTTCCTGACATAAAATTTTCCTGGCTTATAGTATTTTTCCTTTCGTAAATAAATTTTCCTGACTTATACAAATTTTCCCGACGTATAGAAATTTTCCTGGCTTATAGAAATTTTGCTAGCTTTAAGAAATTTTCCCGACGTATAGAAATTTTCCTGACGTATAGAAATTTTCCGGACTTACGGACATTTTCCTTACTTATGGAAATTTTCCTGACGTATAGAAATTTTCCGGGCGTATAGAAATTTTCCCGGCTTATAAAAATTTTCCTGACATACAAATTTTCCTTATCTATATAACTTTGCGGAAATTTTCCTCACGTATAGAAAATTTCCTGACGTAAGGAAATTTCCTGGCGTATATAATTTTTTCCTGACATAAAATTTTCCTGGCTTATACAAATTTTCCCGACGTATAGAAATTTTCCTGGCTTATACAAATTTTGCTAGCTTTAAGAAATTTTCCCGACGTATAGAAATTTTCCTGACGTATAGAAATTTTCCGGACTTACGGACATTTTCCTTACTTATGGAAATTTTCCTGACGTATAGAAATTTTCCGGGCGTATAGAAATTTTCCCGGCTTATAAAAATTTTCCTGACATACAAATTTTCCTTATCTATATAACTTTGCGGAAATTTTCCTCACGTATAGAAAATTTCCTGACGTAAGGAAATTTCCTGGCGTATATAATTTTTTCCTGACATAAAATTTTCCTGGCTTATACAAATTTTCCCGACGTATAGAAATTTTCCTGGCTTATACAAATTTTGCTAGCTTTAAGAAATTTTCCCGACGTATAGAAATTTTCCTGACGTATAGAAATTTTCCGGACTTACGGACATTTTCCTTTCTTATGGAAATTTTCCTGACGTATAGAAATTGTCCTGTCTTATCGAAATTTTCCCGACTTATGGAGTATAGACATTTTCCTGACTTATACAAATTTTAGGTAAGGTTAGGTTAGGTTAGGTTAGGTTATAAACATTTTCCTAACTTAAACAAATTTTCCTGACGTATAGACATTTTCCTGTCTTATAGAAATTTTTCTGGCTTATAGAAATTTTCCTGGCGTATGGAAATTTTCTTGGCTTATAAAATTTTCCTGACATACAAATTTTCCTTATCTATATAACTTTGCGGAAATTTTCCTTCCGGAAATTTTCCTGGCTTATAAACATTTTCCTGACTTATACAAATTTTCCCGACGCATAGAAATTTTCCTGACGTATAGAAATTTTTGACGTTAGGTTAGGTTAGGTTAGGTTAGGTTAGGTTAGGTTAGGTTAGGTTAGGTTAGGTTAGGTTAGGTTAGGTTAGGTTAGGTTAGGTTTTTTTTTTTTTTTTTTAAAAGCACCCGCCATCGCAGGGTGTTGTCTGCTTTTTCTCTAGAGTATAGTCTAGAGACATTTCTTTTCTTTAATCAATAAACACAATTTTCTTTATTTACAATATGGGCACATAATATTAAAATACAATCAAATTTTAAAATACGAATTTACAATATACAATAGAATTTTCAAAATAATAATAAAATACAATAATTAAAGATCACATTAAAATTTACAATTCAAAGATTACAATAAAAATAAAACCAATACAAATAAATATACAAATTATCACGGCACAACTATCCTAGACTTAACCCTAACATCACAGCTTATCACAGTTTCTTTTGTTTACCACCCCAACAATGTACTTACAATATTCCAGAAATTCATTCCTCATTTTGTCCCCCAGGGCCGCGGGCAGATTCTCACCCGTCATCGCGATGCCCAATTTTTGCTCAATAACATATCTATCTCTTGCAAAAATCGGACACTCGAGCAACAGGTGAGAAACCGTCTCGTCGACTCCGGGCTGACACAGGCACGATGGATTCTCCTTCAGCTTGAATCTGTTCAAGTAGAAGGCGAATCCACCGTGTCCAGTCAGTACTTGTGTGGTGTGGTGTGTGATGTCTATTTTCCGTACTATTTTGTATGCAGCAGCAGCGCTTGGGAAAAAGAGCTTCGTGCCTCCAGCCGTCTCCCCCACATCATATCTCCTGTCCCATTCCCCGATCGTATCCTGTCTCAGGATACGCTTGATGAATGAAACAGGACACAGATCGTAGTCGGGTTTCTTCTTCGACCCCAGAGCGGCCTCCTTGGCTAACTGGTCCACTCTTTCGTTCCCCCTTAGCCCTGCGTGCGCCTTGATCCAAAACAGAGCGACCTCCCGCCTCTGCGAAGCAGCTTTTCGGAGGGCCGCCCTTGTTTGCACAGCAAGGGGTGGGGGGAACCGAGTGTGACTGCCTGGAGGGCCGATCTGGAGTCGCTGAAGATGCCGACCTTCGACACTCCACTCTTGCAGGCTCTAATTACTGCTCTTTGGAGCGCTAGGAGTTCGGCCTGGTAGACGGTGCAATACGGCGGCAAAGCAAGCTTGACGGCCTTCGTCTCGGCCTCCCCCTCCCATACGGAAAGGGCGGCTCCGACTCGACCCTCAATCTTGCTGCCGTCCGTGTAGATCCTATGTACGTGGCAATTAGCCACGTCGGAATACGAGTCCTCGTCCACCAGCCCGAACCCCAGCCCTTCCTGCTCTGCCGGATGTGGGTCCTCAATCGCCGGAGCCATTCTTTCCACCTCCCTGTCTCCCAACGCTGGGTGCGACACCCCCTTCTTGATCCCATATAATCTCGAGACTTCGAGAATTCTGAGGTCAAGGGGGAGTATCCCAGCCAACAGCATAGCTGAGTTCAGGGAGACGGTCCGATATGCTCGGCAGATCTTTTGGGCGAAGCCCCGTTGTACGGTGTTCAGCCTTTTTTGGACCCCCATCTTTTCCACGGTGGGTGCCCACGCTGCCGATGCATACATAATAGTCGGTTCGATAACAGCTACATAAATAGTTCTAATAATATCTGGGCTAAGTCCCCAACCAACTCTGGCTGCCCTAGCCAAGAGTTTATACCGGGCTATTGCCTTTTGGCATACAGCCCCGACGTGGGCGTTAAAGGTGAGGCCGCTGTCTATTGTTAGGCCCAATATTTTTATATGGTCAAAATATTTTATTTCCACATTCCCCATAGCGAGCCGTGGCACGTCATATTTTAATCTCCTCGTGGAAAGGAGGGCACAAGTTTTATGCGGTGCAAATTTTAGTTTGTTTTCCTTTCCCCATTCATCTATTGCATTTAAGACACGGTTAGCTTCCATTTCAATTTCAAGGGCCGTATCACCCTCAAAGACCAACACAATGTCGTCGGCGAACGCCTGACAGAATACTCCCATCTCCTCTAACATCCATAGCAGAGGGTCCAGCAAGAGGTTCCACAGGATTGGTCCACCTATGGATCCCTGCACGCACCCCTTGCTGGTCCCCCTACTCACTTCCACGCCCGCATATCTAACTTTCACTCCCCTTTCACTCAGGTAGCTGCTGATCACCCGCCTCACGTTCCCCGGGCACCCAACTTCAGCCAACCGCACCTTTATGGCTGGCCACCAGGCGCTGTCGAAGGCTCCCTCTATGTCCAGCGATACCACAACAGAAATCTTCTTCTCCTCCCTCATATTTCTGATGTGGTTCACTAGTCTATAGAGGGCGTCCTCGGTGCTCCTCTGTGGCATAAAGCCATACTGGTGGGGGCTTATTTTGGGCAACAGGTAAAACCTGAGTCGGCCGACCAGCATCTTTTCGAAGATTTTGCCGAGCACAGGTAAGAGGCCGATCGGTCGATAGGCTTTCGGTACCCGATATGATTCCTTGCCCGGCTTTCGCAGTATAACCACGGTCGCCCACTTCCACTGTGCGGGGAAGTAGGCGGCAGAGAGGCATCTGTTGAGCAAGGCAAGGAACCATCCCGGGTTACAATCCACAGCGTGCTGACAGATGTCGGCCGTGAGGCCATCCGCCCCGGGGGCCTTCTTGGGGTTGAAGGACCTAACGGCTCTCTTCAACTCCTCCATGATGAAAGGAGGGTCATCCGGGCCCGCCGGTGGTTCGGTGTCCAAGGACTCCGCACACCCGCGCACCCGACGATGTCCCTCACTTTCACCACTTTCCTGGTCCTCGGGGTAGAAGGTCTCCGCCAACAGTTCTGCCGAGCTCTGGGCATCGAGGGTCTTACCGCCCCTCGAAAGGGGCAGATCCTCCTCTCTCCCTGTGGCTCTATTAAGCACCCTGTAGATGCCCTCCCAGACCCCCTCCCTATCCTGTTTCCGGCAAAACTCCTTCCAACTCTTCTCTTGCGCTTCTTTCACTGCCTTTTCATACATCTCTCTTTCTTCCAGGTACAATCCAACCACGCGGTCTCTGCGATCAGGTGCTGCGTTTCGGATCCTGCGTCTCCTCGTGGCCACCTGCTTCTTCATCTGCGCGAGCTCATCATTCCACCACGACAAGGTGAATTTCTGTGTGTGTTTTTTGGTCGGCATTGTGTCTCTGCATGTCTGTGTGATTGCTTCAGTGTATCTGTCTATTGCGTCATCTATTTGTTGTGTGCTGTGTATTGTGTCTATGTCTTGTACAGTTAATTGTCTGTCCGACATCAGCTGGGTCAGTTTCTCATGAAACTGAGTCCAGTTTGCCTTGTGTGTGTTAAATATGCGTGTAGTTCGTATTATGTTCGTGCCTGTGGATTTATGTTGTCTGATGCCGAAGGATATGCCGTTGTGGTCCGAGCTCGTGAGACTCTCCTCAACCCTCCAGTTGTCCACTCGGTTCAGCAGATCGTCGGAGCACGCTGTCACATCCACGTAGCTAGAGTACCTTTTCCCACCTCTAATGGTATCGAACGTAGGGATGTCCCCGGTGTTGAGTATGTGCATTCCCATTTCTTCCAGTACAGCAGACACATCTCTTCCTCGCGAGTCTTCCATTTCGCCACCCCACCACGGGCTTTTTGCGTTCGCATCGCCTCCCAGGACCATCCTATGGATACCCAGCTCACTCCCTATCCGCCTAAGATGGTCCAGGTAGAGCCCCACTGGTTTATCGGGCTCGAAGTAGAAGGACACTACAATCATCTCCCAGGCTTTGGTTCTGAGAGTGGCCACAACGATGTTGTTACTGCTAAGGCGTGTATGTAGTTCGACATCCAGTGTGTCGTCGAGTACTACAATACACGCCTTTACTGCTCCACCACCTTCCCCTTCGCTCTGGAAGATCCTCACTCCATTGTATGTCCTCATACTTTTCGCCCCACCAACGTAGGGCTCTTGCAGCAATGCTACGCATGCCTTACGCTTGGTGGCTTCGAGCAGTAGCTCCCGTGTGGCGATTTGGCTCCGCTGGAGATTGGCCTGCAGCATTCGGTACTGGAAGGACTCACCTTGGGCAACCTTAGCAATACGCTACCGCCGATCTGGCCAGAGCATCCCACCTCTTTCTTTCCGTACACTCTCTGTCAAAGGCGCTGTGCTCTGCGCTGCCTTTCTTAGCCTTTATGCAGTTGATGCATTGAGGCACTTCTCCCCGCAGCCACTTGTCGCACTCGGTCTTCATGTGAGGACCGGCGCAGTGGCTGCATCGTTCCTTCTCCTCCCTACACATTCGTCTCGTATGCCCGTACCCAAGACAGCGCGAGCACTGCACTAACGGACTTTGATCCATCACTTTCACTCTACTTAGCCCTATATGGGCGTATCCTTCACTCGTGCATCTCTTCCATACCTGTGGACTCACCCTGGCCACTACGTGGTTCTGGAGGTGGTTCCTTGCTTTCATCACGTACGCTACTTCTACCTTTCTCTCTTCCCCCTTCAGGCCCTCAAGGATGCTTGCATTTTGATTACTGAATGCTGTGACGAAATCGTCAACTTCGCATTTCATTACATCCCTGAAGACTAGTAGAGGGCTCTTATTTTTTACATCTTCCACTACTAATCCCTCATTCTTTCTCAGCCTTTCCTTCACCTTGATTCTTTCTTCCTCATTCGCACAGCCGACGACCACCTTCCTGTTCTTCACCTTTCTTACCCTCTCTACTTTCACCCATCCGTCCTTTGCATCCACAGTCTTTCTGATCATTTCTAACACCTCATCACCCGTCTCTTGTTCGTCTTTGGATGACACCATGACCGAATGCAGGGCTCTTGCTTCGGGGAGTTTCTCTATGACTCCCTTCGAGACAACGCCCGCATAACTCGCCGTTTTGGCGACAGTCATGTTGCCCTCCAAAAGCGAGCTCAATTTGTCCATTTTATTTTCATTCTCCCGCATGCTTACTCTCATATCTTCCATTCTTGTCATCATCTCTTTCATACTTTCTTTCATTCCTTCACTTAGGTCCAGATTTCTCACCAATGCGTCGTCAACTACGCTGGGACCAGCATCGGATGGCGGGGGGGGATGTATAGGGTCCCCACTACGCCCTCCACTACCAGCCCTGGCATTGGTGAGTTCAAATTCAATCTCTTTTATTATTTCATACATCCTTTCTAGCGCCGTAATTACCCCGTCTTTTATATCAGTCTTTAAATTTCGGGACTCCCGCAGGTGGGCTTTCCCTTTCAGCAGAAGGGCTTTCCCTTCTGCAGTCCGACTTTTAGGTGTTGCAGGCTTCTTCACTGGTTCGGAGATAGTGAACGTGTCACTGGCACGCCTCTGGGGAGTGTGGATCATGATGTCTTAGGGGAGAAAAAAAAAAAAAAAAAAAAAAAAAAACCCCTGTCAATAATAATTATTCTTAACACTATTAGGTCTCCCAATAGGGGAGATACCTGTCAATAATTACAATTAAAAATTAATATCACAGATATAAATATAAGGTATAAAATATTAATATAAAAATATAATATAAAATATTAATAGGTCACTGATAGTTAAGAATGGTCAACTTAACACTATTAGGTCTCCCAATAGGGGAGATACCTGTCAATAATTACAATTAAAATAAATATCACAGATATAAATAAGATATAAAATAATAATATAAAAATATAATATAAAATAAAAATATAAAATATTAATAGGTCACTGATAGTTAAAAATTGTCAACTTAGCACTATTTAAAATATTAATAAAATATTAATATTAATACGTCCGTAATAATTACAATTGGTCAACAATTAGAAAAAAAAAAAAAAAACCCCTGTCAATAATAATTATTCTTAACACTATTAGGTCTCCCAATAGGGGAGATACCTGTCAATAATTACAATTAAAAATTAATATCACAGATATAAATATAAGGTATAAAATATTAATATAAAAATATAATATAAAATATTAATAGGTCACTGATAGTTAAGAATGGTCAACTTAACACTATTAGGTCTCCCAATAGGGGAGATACCTGTCAATAATTACAATTAAAATAAATATCACAGATATAAATAAGATATAAAATAATAATATAAAAATATAATATAAAATAAAAATATAAAATATTAATAGGTCACTGATAGTTAAAAATTGTCAACTTAGCACTATTTAAAATATTAATAAAATATTAATATTAATACGTCCGTAATAATTACAATTGGTCAACAATTAAAAAAAAAAAAAAAAAAAAAAAAAAAAAAAAAAAAAAAAAAAAAAAAAAAAAAAAAAAAAGTCAAGTCAATAAATGAGTCAATACTTATACTTAATCAGTCTCCCAATAGGGGAGGCACCTGTCAGTGATTACAATAAAATAAAATAAAAATGGAAATGAGCAGCAAATACTAATATGATATTAGTAATACCTAATAAGTATTATAGTCTATAGTTCAGTTTAAAAAGTCAATCTATAAGTTATACGATATTATTATCGTACGGTTCGACCTACTAAGCTAGCACTAGCTTACTAAAGCTAGCTAGTCAGTACTAACCACTCAAGTCAATAATTAATAATTATTATTTTTACTTAAGACTATCAGGTCTCCCAATAGGGGAGTCGCCTGTTTATGATGAATAGAAATAAATGAATGAAAGATAATAATATTATAAATAAAATTATTATAAATAATAATATTATAAATATATATATATTTGTGTTGTGTGGTATATGGTCCCTAAGCACTCAGTATATAATAACCTTAGTCTAACAGCTACACCAAAAATGATGTAGCTGGTCTATTATATAGCTACACTTACAATAATTTACTAATGTACAAATACAGACTATTACATTAAAAAGAAAACATTCATTTGCCACCACGTGTTTCTTGTTTTCGTTTTTGTTGACTCGTGACCTACTTAGATTTTTCTCTTAAAAAACGTTATGAGGAGTTAAGATAATTTATTATCTTTGTGCGGGAAGGTGTATGGAATATCCCAGCACTAATTTAAGTAGGAAACACGGTGGGGGGAAAGGAGAAAAGTATAGTTTTGGCGGAAGAAAGTTCCTACTTTAAGGTTAAAACACTCTTTGGTGTCTATCTTCGCCAATTTTCAACCGATTTCCCCGGGACAAAAACCACGGGCTTTGTTTTAATATGCCGCGTCTATTTACACTTGTATCTTTTCACCATGCACTGAGTTAAGGGGGATTGCCACCGCCCGGCTTGCCAAAAATTGTTTGTTTTACCTGATTTACGGGTCCTAGAAATCCCAAAATTTTCACAGGCACTCTTATCACTAATACCCACAACACCACAGTTCCGGTTCGCGAAGTCCCCGATATAAATCGGGACTTCCCAGCGACGCCGTACTTTTGTTAATTTAGTAAAAATTTCTTTTGGTTATAACTTTTCACAGGCTCACTCGATTTTAAAACGGTTTTCGCGTCCGTATCTGTTGTCCAAGCGCGCATCCACTGGTATACAACACTAGTGTGTAAGATGAAAAAATACCACTTTTGCAAAAAATAAACTCAGGAGCGATGCGATTTAGCTGTCAACGGACCGCGTTCGGGCAAATGACTGGTTAGGTTAGGTTAGGTTAGGTTAGGTTAGGTTAGGTTAGGTTAGGTTAGGTTAGGTTAGGTTAGGTTAGGTTAGGTTAGGTTAGGTTAGGTTAGGTTAGGTTAGGTTAGGTTAGGTTAGGTTAGGTTAGGTTAGGTTAGGTTAGGTTAGGTTAGGTTAGGTTAGGTTAGGTTAGGTTAGGTTAGGTTAGGTTAGGTTAGGTTAGGTTAGGTTAGGTTAGGTTAGGTTAGGTTAGGTTAGGTTAGGTTAGGTTAGGTTAGGTTAGGTTAGGTTAGGTTAGGTTAGGTTAGGTTAGGTTAGGTTAGGTTAGGTTAGGTTAGGTTAGGTTAGGTTAGGTTAGGTTAGGTTAGGTTAGGTTAGGTTAGGTTAGGTTAGGTTAGGTTAGGTTAGGTTAGGTTAGGTTAGGTTAGGTTAGGTTAGGTTAGGTTAGGTTAGGTTAGGTTAGGTTAGGTTAGGTTAGGTTAGGTTAGGTTAGGTTAGGTTAGGTTAGGTTAGGTTAGGTTAGGTTAGGTTAGGTTAGGTTAGGTTAGGTTAGGTTAGGTTAGGTTAGGTTAGGTTAGGTTAGGTTAGGTTAGGTTAGGTTAGGTTAGGTTAGGTTAGGTTAGGTTAGGTTAGGTTAGGTTAGGTTAGGTTAGGTTAGGTTAGGTTAGGTTAGGTTAGGTTAGGTTAGGTTAGGTTAGGTTAGGTTAGGTTAGGTTAGGTTAGGTTAGGTTAGGTTAGGTTAGGTTAGGTTAGGTTAGGTTAGGTTAGGTTAGGTTAGGTTAGGTTAGGTTAGGTTAGGTTAGGTTAGGTTAGGTTAGGTTAGGTTAGGTTAGGTTAGGTTAGGTTAGGTTAGGTTAGGTTAGGTTAGGTTAGGTTAGGTTAGGTTAGGTTAGGTTAGGTTAGGTTAGGTTAGGTTAGGTTAGGTTAGGTTAGGTTAGGTTAGGTTAGGTTAGGTTAGGTTAGGTTAGGTTAGGTTAGGTTAGGTTAGGTTAGGTTAGGTTAGGTTAGGTTAGGTTAGGTTAGGTTAGGTTAGGTTAGGTTAGGTTAGGTTAGGTTAGGTTAGGTTAGGTTAGGTTAGGTTAGGTTAGGTTAGGTTAGGTTAGGTTAGGTTAGGTTAGGTTAGGTTAGGTTAGGTTAGGTTAGGTTAGGTTAGGTTAGGTTAGGTTAGGTTAGGTTAGGTTAGGTTAGGTTAGGTTAGGTTAGGTTAGGTTAGGTTAGGTTAGGTTAGGTTAGGTTAGGTTAGGTTAGGTTAGGTTAGGTTAGGTTAGGTTAGGTTAGGTTAGGTTAGGTTAGGTTAGGTTAGGTTAGGTTAGGTTAGGTTAGGTTAGGTTAGGTTAGGTTAGGTTTTTTTTTTTTTTTTTTTTTTTTTTCTTGTTTTTTTTTTTTTTTTTTTTTTTTTTTTGGTTGTTAAAAGCACCCGCCATCGCAGGGTGTTGTCTGCTTTTTCTCTAGAGTATAGTCTAGAGACATTTATTTTCTTTAATCAATAATAAACACAATTTTCTTTATTTACAATATGGGCACATAATATTAAAATACAATAAAATTTTAAAATACGAATTTACAATATACAATAAAATTTTCAAAATAATAATAAAATACAATAATTAAAAGTCACTTTAAAATTAACAATTTAAACATTACAATAAAAATAAAACCAATACAAATAAATATACAAATTAACACGGCACAACAATAAAACTTAACCCTAACATCACAGCTTATCACAGTTTCTTTTGTTTACCACCCCAACAATGTACTTACAATATTCCAGGAATTCATTCCTCATTTTGTCCCCCAGGGCCGCGGGCAGATTCTCACCCGTCATCGCGATGCCCAATTTTTGCTCAATAACATATCTATCTCTTGCAAAAATCGGACACTCGAGCAACAGGTGAGAAACCGTCTCGTCGACTCCGGGCTGACACAGGCACGATGGATTCTCCTTCAGCTTGAATCTGTTCAAGTAGAAGGCGAATCCACCGTGTCCAGTCAGTGCTTGTGTGGTGTGGTGTGTGATGTCTATTTTCCGTACTATTTTGTATGCAGCAGCAGCGCTTGGGAAAAAGAGCTTCGTGCCTCCAGCCGTCTCCCCCACATCATATCTCCTGTCCCATTCCCCGATCGTATCCTGTCTCAGGATACGCTTGACGAATGAAACAGGACACAGATCGTAGTCGGGTTTCTTCTTCGACCCCAGAGCGGCCTCCTTGGCTAACTGGTCCACTCTTTCGTTCCCCCTTAGCCCTGCGTGCGCCTTGATCCAAAACAGAGCGACCTCCCGCCTCTGCGAAGCAGCTTTTCGGAGGGCCGCCCTTGTTTGCACAGCAAGGGGGTGGGGGGAACCGAGTGTGACTGCCTGGAGGGCCGATCTGGAGTCGCTGAAGATGCCGACCTTCGACACTCCACTCTTGCAGGCTCTAATTACTGCTCTTTGGAGCGCTAGGAGTTCGGCCTGGTAGACGGTGCAATACGGCGGCAAAGCAAGCTTGACGGCCTTCGTCTCGGCCTCCCCCTCCCATACGGAAAGGGCGGCTCCGACTCGACCCTCAATCTTGCTGCCGTCCGTGTAGATCCTATGTACGTGGCTATTAGCCACGTCGGAATACGAGTCCTCGTCCACCAGCCCGAACCCCAGCCCTTCCTGCTCTGCCGGATGTGGGTCCTCAATCGCCGGAGCCATTCTTTCCACCTCCCTGTCTCCCAACGCTGGGTGCGACACCCCCTTCTTGATCCCATATAATCTCGAGACTTCGAGTATTCTGAGGTCAAGGGGGAGTATCCCAGCCAACAGCATAGCTGAGTTCAGGGAGACGGTCCGATATGCTCTGCAGATTTTTTGGGCAAAACCCCGTTGCACGGTGTTCAGCCTTTTTTGGACCCCCATCTTTTCCACGGTGGGTGCCCACGCTGCCGATGCATACATAATAGTCGGTTCGATAACAGCTACATAAATAGTCCTAATAATATCTGGGCTAAGTCCCCAACCAACTCTGGCTGCCCTAGCCAAGAGTTTATACCGGGCTATTGCCTTTTGGCATACAGCCCCGACGTGGGCGTTAAAGGTGAGGCCGCTGTCTATTGTTAGGCCCAATATTTTTATATGGTCAAAATATTTTATTTCCACATTCCCCATAGCGAGCCGTGGCACGTCATATTTTAATCTCCTCGTGGAAAGGAGGGCACAAGTTTTATGCGGTGCAAATTTTAGTTTGTTTTCCTTTCCCCATTCATCTATTGCATTTAAGACACGGTTAGCTTCCGTTTCAATTTCAAGGGCCGTGTCACCCTCAAAGACCAACACAATGTCGTCGGCGAACGCTTGACAGAATACTTTCATCTCCTCTAGCATCCATAGCAGAGGGTCCAGCAAGAGGTTCCACAGGATTGGTCCACCTATGGATCCCTGCACGCACCCCTTGCTGGTCCCCCTACTCACTTCCACGCCCGCATATCTAACTTTCACCCCCCTTTCACTCAGGTAGCTGCTGATCACCCGCCTCACGTTCCCCGGGCACCCAACTTCAGCCAGCCGCACCTTTATGGCTGGCCACCAGGCGCTGTCGAAGGCTCCCTCTATGTCCAGCGATACCACAACAGAAATCTTCTTCTCCTCCCTCATATTTCTGATGTGGTTCACTAGTCTATAGAGGGCGTCCTCGGTGCTCCTCTGTGGCATAAAGCCATACTGGTGGGGGCTTATTTTGGGCAACAGGTAAAACCTGAGTCGGCCGACCAGCATCTTTTCGAAGATTTTGCCGAGAACAGGTAAGAGGCCGATCGGTCGATAGGCTTTCGGTACCCGATATGATTCCCTGCCCGGCTTTCGCAGTATAACCACGGTCGCCCACTTCCACTGTGCGGGGAAGTAGGCGGCAGAGAGGCATCTGTTGAGCAAGGCAAGGAACCATCCCGGGTTACAATCCACAGCGTGCTGACAGATGTCGGCCGTGAGGCCATCCGCCCCGGGGGCCTTCTTGGGGTTGAAGGACCTTACGGCTCTCTTCAACTCCTCCATGATGAAAGGAGGGTCATCCGGGCCCGCCGGTGGTTCGGTGTCCAAGGACTCCGCACACCTGCGCACCCGACGATGTCCCTCACTTTCACCACTTTCCTGGTCCTCGGGGTAGAAGGTCTCCGCCAACAGTTCTGCCGAGCTCCGGGCGTCGAGGGTCTCACCGCCCCTCGAAAGGGGCAGATCCTCCTCTCTCCCTGTGGCTCTATTAAGCACCCTGTAGATGCCCTCCCAGACCCCCTCCCTATCCTGTTTCCGGCAAAACTCCTTCCAACTCTTCTCTTGCGCTTCTTTCACTGCCTTTTCATACATCTCTCTTTCTTCCAGGTACAATCCAACCACGCGGTCTCTGCGATCAGGTGCTGCGTTTCGGATCCTGCGTCTCCTCGTGGCCACCTGCTTCTTCATCTGCGCGAGCTCATCATTCCACCACGACAGGGTGAATTTCTGTGTGTGTTTTTTGGTCGGCATTGTGTCTCTGCATGTCTGTGTGATTGCTTCAGTGTATCTGTCTATTGCGTCATCTATTTGTTGTGTGCTGTGTATTGTGTCTATGTCTTGTGTAGTTAATTGTCTGTCCGACATCAGCTGGGTCATTTTCTCATGAAACTGAGTCCAGTTTGCCTTGTGTGTGTTAAATATGCGTGTAGTTCGTATTATGTTCGTGCCTGTGGATTTATGTTGTCTGATGCCGAAGGATATGCCGTTGTGGTCCGAGCTCGTGAGACTCTCCTCAACCCTCCAGTTGTCCACTCGGTTCAGCAGATCGTCGGAGCACGCTGTCACATCCACGTAGCTAGAGTACCTTTTCCCACCTCTGATGGTATCGAACGTAGGGATGTCCCCGGTGTTGAGTATGTGCATTCCCATTTCTTCCAGTACAGCAGACACATCTCTTCCTCGCGAGTCTTCCACTTCGCCACCCCACCACGGGCTTTTTGCGTTCGCATCGCCTCCCAGGACCATCCTATGGATACCCAGCTCTCTCCCTATCCGCCTAAGATGGTCCAGGTAGAGCCCCACTGGTTTATCGGGCTCGAAGTAGAAGGACACTACAATCATCTCCCAGGCTTTGGTTCTGAGAGTGGCCACAACGATGTTGTTACTGCTAAGGCGTGTATGTAGTTCGACATCCAGTGTGTCGTCGAGTACTACAATACACGCCTTTACTGCTCCACCCCCTTCCCCTTCACTCTGGAAGATCCTCACTCCATTGTATGTCCTCATACTTTTCGCCCCACCAACGTAGGGCTCTTGCAGCAATGCTACGCATGCCTTACGCTTGGTGGCTTCGAGCAGTAGCTCCCGTGTGGCGATTTGGCTCCGCTGGAGATTGGCCTGCAGCATTCGGTACTGGAAGGACTCACCTTGGGCAACCTTAGCAATACGCTACCGCCGATCTGGCCAGAGCATCCCACCTCTTTCTTTCCGTACACTCTCTGTCAAAGGCGCTGTGCTCTGCGCTGCCTTTCTTAGCCTTTATGCAGTTGATGCATTGAGGCACTTCTCCCCGCAGCCACTTGTCGCACTCGGTCTTCATGTGAGGACCAGCGCAGTGGCTGCATCGTTCCTTCTCCTCCCTACACATTCGTCTCGTATGCCCGTACCCAAGACAGCGCGAGCACTGCACTAACGGACTTTGATCCATCACTTTCACTCTACTTAGCCCTATATGGGCGTATCCTTCACTCGTGCATCTCTTCCATACCTGTGGACTCACCCTGGCCACTACGTGGTTCTGGAGGTGGTTCCTTGCTTTCATCACGTACGCTACTTCTACCTTTCTCTCTTCCCCCTTCAGGCCCTCAAGGATGCTTGCATTTTGATTACTGAATGCTGTGACGAAATCGTCAACTTCGCATTTCATTACATCCCTGAAGACTAGTAGAGGGCTCTTATTTTTTACATCTTCCACTACTAATCCCTCATTCTTTCTCAGCCTTTCCTTCACCTTGATTCTTTCTTCCTCATTCGCACAGCCGACGACCACCTTCCTGTTCTTCACCTTTCTTACCCTCTCTACTTTCACCCATCCGTCCTTTGCATCCACAGTCTTTCTGATCATTTCTAACACCTCATCACCCGTCTCTTGTTCGTCTTTGGATGACACCATGACCGAATGCAGGGCTCTTGCTTCGGGGAGTTTCTCTATGACTCCCCTCGAGACAACGCCCGCATAACTCGCCGTTTTGGCGACAGTCATGTTGCCCTCCAAAAGCGAGCTCAATTTGTCCATTTTATTTTCATTCTCCCGCATGCTTACTCTCATCTCTTCCATTCTTGTCATCATCTCTTTCATACTTTCTTTCATTCCTTCACTTAGGTCCAGATTTCTCACCAATGCGTCGTCAACTACGCTGGGACCAGCATCGGATGGCGGGGGGGGATGTATAGGGTCCCCACTACGCCCTCCACTACCAGCCCTGGCATTGGTGAGTTCAAACTCCACCTCTTTTATTATTTCATACATCCTTTCTAGCGCCGTAACAACCCCATCCTTTATGTCTGTCTTTAAATTTCGAGACTCGCGCAGGTGGGCTTTCCCTTTCAGCAGAAGGGCTTTCCCTTCTGCAGTCCGACTTTTAGGTGTTGCAGGCTTCTTCACTGGTTCGGAGATAGTGAACGTGTCACTGGCACGCCTCTGGGGAGTGTGGATCATGATGACTTAGGGGAAAAAAAAAAAAAAAAAAAAAAAAAAAAAAAAAAAAAAAAAAAAAAAAAAAAACCCGGTCAATAATAATTATTCTTAACACTATTAGGTCTCCCAATAGGGGAGATACCTGTCACTAATTACAATTAAAATAAATATCACAGATATAAATATAAGATATAAAATAATAATATAAAAATATAATATAAAATATTAATAGGTCACTGATAGTTAAAAATTGTCAACTTAGCACTATTTAAAATATTAATAAAATATTAATATTAATACGTCCGTAATAATTACAATTGGTCAACAATAAAAAAAAAAAAAAAAAAAAAAAAAAAAAAAAAGTCAAGTCAATAAAAAAGTCAATACTTATACTTAATCAGTCTCCCAATAGGGGAGGCACCTGTCAGTGATTACAATAAAATAAAATAAAAATGGAAATGAGCAGCAAATACTAATATGATATTAGTAATACTTAATAAGTATTATAGTCTATAGTTCAGTTTAAAAAGTCAATCTATAAGTTATACGATATTATTATCGTACGGTTCGACCTACTAAGCTAGCACTAGCTTACTAAAGCTAGCTAGTCAGTACTAACCACTCAAGTCAATAATTAATAATTATTATTTTTACTTAAGACTATCAGGTCTCCCAATAGGGGAGTCGCCTGTTTATGATTTAAGATAGAATTAATATATAGATAAGATCAAAATGAATACATATATGGACAAATAATACATATGAATAAAAGATAATAATATTATAATATTATTGTGTTGTGTGATATAATATGGTCCCTAAGCACTCAGTATATAATGCCTTAGTCTAACAGCTACACCAAAAATGATGTAGCTGGTCTATTTTTACAAAATACTAATATACAAATACAAAATATAAATTAGGTTAAAAAGAAAACATTAATTCGCCACCACGTGTTTACTGTTTTGTTGATTGCACCCGTGACCTACTTAGATATTTCTCCCGAAATACGTTATGAGGAGTTAAGATAATTTATTATCTTTGTGCGGGAAGGTGTATGGAATATCCCAGCACTAATTTAAGTAGGAAACACGGTGGGGGGAAAGGAGAAAAGTATAGTTTTGGCGGAAGAAAGTTTCTACTTTTAGGTTAAAACACTCTTTGGTGTCTATCTTCGCCAATTTTCAACCGATTTCCCCGGGACAAAAACCACAACCTTTATTTTGATAAGACGCGTCTATTTGCACTTGTATCGTTTCACCATGCACTGAGTTAGGGAGGATTGCCACCGCCCGGCTTGCCGAAAATTGTTTGTTTTACCTTATGTATGGGTCCAAAAAATCCCAAAATTTTCACAGGCACTCGTATCACCAACACACACAACACTGCAGTTCCGGTTCGCGAAGTCCCCGATATAAATCGGGACTTCCCAGCGACGCCGTACTTTTTGTTGATTTCGTAAAAATTTCTTTTGGTGATAACTTTTTACTGGCTCGAGCGATTTTAAAACCGTTTTCGCGTCCGTATTGGCTGTTGAAACGCGCATCTACTGGTATATCACACTGGTGTGTAAGATGAAAAAATACCACTTTTACAGAAAATAAACTTAAGAGCGATGCGATTTCGCTGTCTACGGACCGCGTTCGGGCAAATGACTGGTTAGGTTAGGTTAGGTTAGGTTAGGTTAGGTTAGGTTAGGTTAGGTTAGGTTAGGTTAGGTTAGGTTAGGTTAGGTTAGGTTAGGTTAGGTTAGGTTAGGTTAGGTTAGGTTAGGTTAGGTTAGGTTAGGTTAGGTTAGGTTAGGTTAGGTTAGGTTAGGTTAGGTTAGGTTAGGTTAGGTTAGGTTAGGTTAGGTTAGGTTAGGTTAGGTTAGGTTAGGTTAGGTTAGGTTAGGTTAGGTTAGGTTAGGTTAGGTTAGGTTAGGTTAGGTTAGGTTAGGTTAGGTTAGGTTAGGTTAGGTTAGGTTAGGTTAGGTTAGGTTAGGTTAGGTTAGGTTAGGTTAGGTTAGGTTAGGTTAGGTTAGGTTAGGTTAGGTTAGGTTAGGTTAGGTTAGGTTAGGTTAGGTTAGGTTAGGTTAGGTTAGGTTAGGTTAGGTTAGGTTAGGTTAGGTTAGGTTAGGTTAGGTTAGGTTAGGTTAGGTTAGGTTAGGTTAGGTTAGGTTAGGTTAGGTTAGGTTAGGTTAGGTTAGGTTAGGTTAGGTTAGGTTAGGTTAGGTTAGGTTAGGTTAGGTTAGGTTAGGTTAGGTTAGGTTAGGTTAGGTTAGGTTAGGTTAGGTTAGGTTAGGTTAGGTTAGGTTAGGTTAGGTTAGGTTAGGTTAGGTTAGGTTAGGTTAGGTTAGGTTAGGTTAGGTTAGGTTAGGTTAGGTTAGGTTAGGTTAGGTTAGGTTAGGTTAGGTTAGGTTAGGTTAGGTTAGGTTAGGTTAGGTTAGGTTAGGTTAGGTTAGGTTAGGTTAGGTTAGGTTAGGTTAGGTTAGGTTAGGTTAGGTTAGGTTAGGTTAGGTTAGGTTAGGTTAGGTTAGGTTAGGTTAGGTTAGGTTAGGTTAGGTTAGGTTAGGTTAGGTTAGGTTAGGTTAGGTTAGGTTAGGTTTGGTTAGGTTAGGTTAGGTTAGGTTAGGTTAGGTTAGGTTAGGTTAGGTTAGGTTAGGTTAGGTTAGGTTAGGTTAGGTTAGGTTAGGTTAGGTTAGGTTAGGTTAGGTTTTTTTTTTAATAAAAGCACCCGCCATCGCAGGGTGTTGTCTGCTTTTTCTCTAGAGTATTGTCTAGAGACATTTATTTTCTTTAATCAAATAATAAACACAATTTTCTTTATTTACAATATGGGCACATAATATTAAAATACAATAAAATTTTAAAATACGAATTCACAATATACTATAAAATTTTCAAAATAATAATAAAATACAATAATTAAAAGTCACTTTAAAATTAACAATTTAAACATTACAATAAAAATAAAAACCAATACAAATAAATATACAAATTAACACGGCACAACAATAAAACTTAACCCTAACATCACAGCTTATCACAGTTTCGTTTGTTAACCACCCCAACAATGTATTTACAATATTCCAAGAATTCAGTTCTCGTATCATCCCCCAGGGCCGCAGGCAGATTCTCACCCGTCATCGCGATGCCCAATTTTTGCTCAATAACATATCTATCTCTTGCAAAAATCGGACACTCGAGCAACAGGTGAGAAACCGTCTCGTCGACTCCGGGCTGACACAGGCACGATGGATTCTCCTTCAGCTTGAATCTGTTCAAGTAGAAGGCGAATCCACCGTGTCCAGTCAGTACTTGTGTGGTGTGGTGTGTGATGTCTATTTTCCGAACTATTTTGTATGCAGCAGCAGCGCTTGGGAAAAAGAGCTTCGTGCCTCCAGCCGTCTCCCCCACATCATATCTCCTGTCCCATTCCCCGATCGTATCCTGTCTCAGGATACGCTTGACGAATGAAACAGGACACAGATCGTAGTCGGGTTTCTTCTTCGACCCCAGAGCGGCCTCCTTGGCTAACTGGTCCACTCTTTCGTTCCCCCTTAGCCCTGCGTGCGCCTTGATCCAAAACAGAGCGACCTCCCGCCTCTGCGAAGCAGCTTTTCGGAGGGCCGCCCTTGTTTGCACAGCAAGGGGGTGGGGGGAACCGAGTGTGACTGCCTGGAGGGCCGATCTGGAGTCGCTGAAGATGCCGACCTTCGACACTCCACTCTTGCAGGCTCTAATTACTGCTCTTTGGAGCGCTAGGAGTTCGGCCTGGTAGACGGTGCAATACGGCGGCAAAGCAAGCTTGACGGCCTTCGTCTCGGCCTCCCCCTCCCATACGGAAAGGGCGGCTCCGACTCGACCCTCAATCTTGCTGCCGTCCGTGTAGATCCTATGTACGTGGCTATTAGCCACGTCGGAATACGAGTCCTCGTCCACCAGCCCGAACCCCAGCCCTTCCTGCTCTGCCGGATGTGGGTCCTCAATCGCCGGAGCCATTCTTTCCACCTCCCTGTCTCCCAACGCTGGGTGCGACACCCCCTTCTTGATCCCATATAGTCTCGAGACTTCGAGAATTCTGAGGTCAAGGGGGAGTATCCCAGCCAACAGCATAGCTGAGTTCAGGGAGACGGTCCGATATGCTCGGCAGATCTTTTGGGCGAAGCCCCGTTGTACGGTGTTCAGCCTTTTTTGGACCCCCATCTTTTCCACGGTGGGTGCCCACGCTGCCGATGCATACATAATAGTCGGTTCGATAACAGCTACATAAATAGTTCTAATAATATCTGGGCTAAGTCCCCAACCAACTCTGGCTGCCCTAGCCAAGAGTTTATACCGGGCTATTGCCTTTTGGCATACAGCCCCGACGTGGGCGTTAAAGGTGAGGCCGCTGTCTATTGTTAGGCCCAATATTTTTATATGGTCAAAATATTTTATTTCCACATTCCCCATAGCGAGCCGTGGCACGTCATATTTTAATCTCCTCGTGGAAAGGAGGGCACAAGTTTTATGCGGTGCAAATTTTAGTTTGTTTTCCTTTCCCCATTCATCTATTGCATTTAAGACACGGTTAGCTTCCATTTCAATTTCAAGGGCCGTATCACCCTCAAAGACCAACACAATGTCGTCGGCGAACGCCTGACAGAATACTCCCATCTCCTCTAACATCCATAGCAGAGGGTCCAGCAAGAGGTTCCACAGGATTGGTCCACCTATGGATCCCTGCACGCACCCCTTGCTGGTCCCCCTACTCACTTCCACGCCCGCATATCTAACTTTCACTCCCCTTTCACTCAGGTAGCTGCTGATCACCCGCCTCACGTTCCCCGGGCACCCAACTTCAGCCAACCGCACCTTTATGGCTGGCCACCAGGCGCTGTCGAAGGCTCCCTCTATGTCCAGCGATACCACAACAGAAATCTTCTTCTCCTCCCTCATATTTCTGATGTGGTTCACTAGTCTATAGAGGGCGTCCTCGGTGCTCCTCTGTGGCATAAAGCCATACTGGTGGGGGCTTATTTTGGGCAACAGGTAAAACCTGAGTCGGCCGACCAGCATCTTTTCGAAGATTTTGCCGAGCACAGGTAAGAGGCCGATCGGTCGATAGGCTTTCGGTACCCGATATGATTCCTTGCCCGGCTTTCGCAGTATAACCACGGTCGCCCACTTCCACTGTGCGGGGAAGTAGGCGGCAGAGAGGCATCTGTTGAGCAAGGCAAGGAACCATCCCGGGTTACAATCCACAGCGTGCTGACAGATGTCGGCCGTGAGGCCATCCGCCCCGGGGGCCTTCTTGGGGTTGAAGGACCTAACGGCTCTCTTCAACTCCTCCATGATGAAAGGAGGGTCATCCGGGCCCGCCGGTGGTTCGGTGTCCAAGGACTCCGCACACCCGCGCACCCGACGATGTCCCTCACTTTCACCACTTTCCTGGTCCTCGGGGTAGAAGGTCTCCGCCAACAGTTCTGCCGAGCTCTGGGCATCGAGGGTCTTACCGCCCCTCGAAAGGGGCAGATCCTCCTCTCTCCCTGTGGCTCTATTAAGCACCCTGTAGATGCCCTCCCAGACCCCCTCCCTATCCTGTTTCCGGCAAAACTCCTTCCAACTCTTCTCTTGCGCTTCTTTCACTGCCTTTTCATACATCTCTCTTTCTTCCAGGTACAATCCAACCACGCGGTCTCTGCGATCAGGTGCTGCGTTTCGGATCCTGCGTCTCCTCGTGGCCACCTGCTTCTTCATCTGCGCGAGCTCATCATTCCACCACGACAAGGTGAATTTCTGTGTGTGTTTTTTGGTCGGCATTGTGTCTCTGCATGTCTGTGTGATTGCTTCAGTGTATCTGTCTATTGCGTCATCTATTTGTTGTGTGCTGTGTATTGTGTCTATGTCTTGTACAGTTAATTGTCTGTCCGACATCAGCTGGGTCAGTTTCTCATGAAACTGAGTCCAGTTTGCCTTGTGTGTGTTAAATATGCGTGTAGTTCGTATTATGTTCGTGCCTGTGGATTTATGTTGTCTGATGCCGAAGGATATGCCGTTGTGGTCCGAGCTCGTGAGACTCTCCTCAACCCTCCAGTTGTCCACTCGGTTCAGCAGATCGTCGGAGCACGCTGTCACATCCACGTAGCTAGAGTACCTTTTCCCACCTCTAATGGTATCGAACGTAGGGATGTCCCCGGTGTTGAGTATGTGCATTCCCATTTCTTCCAGTACAGCAGACACATCTCTTCCTCGCGAGTCTTCCATTTCGCCACCCCACCACGGGCTTTTTGCGTTCGCATCGCCTCCCAGGACCATCCTATGGATACCCAGCTCACTCCCTATCCGCCTAAGATGGTCCAGGTAGAGCCCCACTGGTTTATCGGGCTCGAAGTAGAAGGACACTACAATCATCTCCCAGGCTTTGGTTCTGAGAGTGGCCACAACGATGTTGTTACTGCTAAGGCGTGTATGTAGTTCGACATCCAGTGTGTCGTCGAGTACTACAATACACGCCTTTACTGCTCCACCACCTTCCCCTTCGCTCTGGAAGATCCTCACTCCATTGTATGTCCTCATACTTTTCGCCCCACCAACGTAGGGCTCTTGCAGCAATGCTACGCATGCCTTACGCTTGGTGGCTTCGAGCAGTAGCTCCCGTGTGGCGATTTGGCTCCGCTGGAGATTGGCCTGCAGCATTCGGTACTGGAAGGACTCACCTTGGGCAACCTTAGCAATACGCTACCGCCGATCTGGCCAGAGCATCCCACCTCTTTCTTTCCGTACACTCTCTGTCAAAGGCGCTGTGCTCTGCGCTGCCTTTCTTAGCCTTTATGCAGTTGATGCATTGAGGCACTTCTCCCCGCAGCCACTTGTCGCACTCGGTCTTCATGTGAGGACCGGCGCAGTGGCTGCATCGTTCCTTCTCCTCCCTACACATTCGTCTCGTATGCCCGTACCCAAGACAGCGCGAGCACTGCACTAACGGACTTTGATCCATCACTTTCACTCTACTTAGCCCTATATGGGCGTATCCTTCACTCGTGCATCTCTTCCATACCTGTGGACTCACCCTGGCCACTACGTGGTTCTGGAGGTGGTTCCTTGCTTTCATCACGTACGCTACTTCTACCTTTCTCTCTTCCCCCTTCAGGCCCTCAAGGATGCTTGCATTTTGATTACTGAATGCTGTGACGAAATCGTCAACTTCGCATTTCATTACATCCCTGAAGACTAGTAGAGGGCTCTTATTTTTTACATCTTCCACTACTAATCCCTCATTCTTTCTCAGCCTTTCCTTCACCTTGATTCTTTCTTCCTCATTCGCACAGCCGACGACCACCTTCCTGTTCTTCACCTTTCTTACCCTCTCTACTTTCACCCATCCGTCCTTTGCATCCACAGTCTTTCTGATCATTTCTAACACCTCATCACCCGTCTCTTGTTCGTCTTTGGATGACACCATGACCGAATGCAGGGCTCTTGCTTCGGGGAGTTTCTCTATGACTCCCTTCGAGACAACGCCCGCATAACTCGCCGTTTTGGCGACAGTCATGTTGCCCTCCAAAAGCGAGCTCAATTTGTCCATTTTATTTTCATTCTCCCGCATGCTTACTCTCATATCTTCCATTCTTGTCATCATCTCTTTCATACTTTCTTTCATTCCTTCACTTAGGTCCAGATTTCTCACCAATGCGTCGTCAACTACGCTGGGACCAGCATCGGATGGCGGGGGGGGATGTATAGGGTCCCCACTACGCCCTCCACTACCAGCCCTGGCATTGGTGAGTTCAAATTCAATCTCTTTTATTATTTCATACATCCTTTCTAGCGCCGTAATTACCCCGTCTTTTATATCAGTCTTTAAATTTCGGGACTCCCGCAGGTGGGCTTTCCCTTTCAGCAGAAGGGCTTTCCCTTCTGCAGTCCGACTTTTAGGTGTTGCAGGCTTCTTCACTGGTTCGGAGATAGTGAACGTGTCACTGGCACGCCTCTGGGGAGTGTGGATCATGATGTCTTAGGGGAGAAAAAAAAAAAAAAAAAAAAAAAAAAAACCCCTGTCAATAATAATTATTCTTAACACTATTAGGTCTCCCAATAGGGGAGATACCTGTCAATAATTACAATTAAAAATTAATATCACAGATATAAATATAAGGTATAAAATATTAATATAAAAATATAATATAAAATATTAATAGGTCACTGATAGTTAAGAATGGTCAACTTAACACTATTAGGTCTCCCAATAGGGGAGATACCTGTCAATAATTACAATTAAAATAAATATCACAGATATAAATAAGATATAAAATAATAATATAAAAATATAATATAAAATAAAAATATAAAATATTAATAGGTCACTGATAGTTAAAAATTGTCAACTTAGCACTATTTAAAATATTAATAAAATATTAATATTAATACGTCCGTAATAATTACAATTGGTCAACAATTAGAAAAAAAAAAAAAAAACCCCTGTCAATAATAATTATTCTTAACACTATTAGGTCTCCCAATAGGGGAGATACCTGTCAATAATTACAATTAAAAATTAATATCACAGATATAAATATAAGGTATAAAATATTAATATAAAAATATAATATAAAATATTAATAGGTCACTGATAGTTAAGAATGGTCAACTTAACACTATTAGGTCTCCCAATAGGGGAGATACCTGTCAATAATTACAATTAAAATAAATATCACAGATATAAATAAGATATAAAATAATAATATAAAAATATAATATAAAATAAAAATATAAAATATTAATAGGTCACTGATAGTTAAAAATTGTCAACTTAGCACTATTTAAAATATTAATAAAATATTAATATTAATACGTCCGTAATAATTACAATTGGTCAACAATTAAAAAAAAAAAAAAAAAAAAAAAAAAAAAAAAAAAAAAAAAAAAAAAAAAAAAAAAAAAAAGTCAAGTCAATAAATGAGTCAATACTTATACTTAATCAGTCTCCCAATAGGGGAGGCACCTGTCAGTGATTACAATAAAATAAAATAAAAATGGAAATGAGCAGCAAATACTAATATGATATTAGTAATACCTAATAAGTATTATAGTCTATAGTTCAGTTTAAAAAGTCAATCTATAAGTTATACGATATTATTATCGTACGGTTCGACCTACTAAGCTAGCACTAGCTTACTAAAGCTAGCTAGTCAGTACTAACCACTCAAGTCAATAATTAATAATTATTATTTTTACTTAAGACTATCAGGTCTCCCAATAGGGGAGTCGCCTGTTTATGATGAATAGAAATAAATGAATGAAAGATAATAATATTATAAATAAAATTATTATAAATAATAATATTATAAATATATATATATTTGTGTTGTGTGGTATATGGTCCCTAAGCACTCAGTATATAATAACCTTAGTCTAACAGCTACACCAAAAATGATGTAGCTGGTCTATTATATAGCTACACTTACAATAATTTACTAATGTACAAATACAGACTATTACATTAAAAAGAAAACATTCATTTGCCACCACGTGTTTCTTGTTTTCGTTTTTGTTGACTCGTGACCTACTTAGATTTTTCTCTTAAAAAACGTTATGAGGAGTTAAGATAATTTATTATCTTTGTGCGGGAAGGTGTATGGAATATCCCAGCACTAATTTAAGTAGGAAACACGGTGGGGGGAAAGGAGAAAAGTATAGTTTTGGCGGAAGAAAGTTCCTACTTTAAGGTTAAAACACTCTTTGGTGTCTATCTTCGCCAATTTTCAACCGATTTCCCCGGGACAAAAACCACGGGCTTTGTTTTAATATGCCGCGTCTATTTACACTTGTATCTTTTCACCATGCACTGAGTTAAGGGGGATTGCCACCGCCCGGCTTGCCAAAAATTGTTTGTTTTACCTGATTTACGGGTCCTAGAAATCCCAAAATTTTCACAGGCACTCTTATCACTAATACCCACAACACCACAGTTCCGGTTCGCGAAGTCCCCGATATAAATCGGGACTTCCCAGCGACGCCGTACTTTTGTTAATTTAGTAAAAATTTCTTTTGGTTATAACTTTTCACAGGCTCACTCGATTTTAAAACGGTTTTCGCGTCCGTATCTGTTGTCCAAGCGCGCATCCACTGGTATACAACACTAGTGTGTAAGATGAAAAAATACCACTTTTGCAAAAAATAAACTCAGGAGCGATGCGATTTAGCTGTCAACGGACCGCGTTCGGGCAAATGACTGGTTAGGTTAGGTTAGGTTAGGTTAGGTTAGGTTAGGTTAGGTTAGGTTAGGTTAGGTTAGGTTAGGTTAGGTTAGGTTAGGTTAGGTTAGGTTAGGTTAGGTTAGGTTAGGTTAGGTTAGGTTAGGTTAGGTTAGGTTAGGTTAGGTTAGGTTAGGTTAGGTTAGGTTAGGTTAGGTTAGGTTAGGTTAGGTTAGGTTAGGTTAGGTTAGGTTAGGTTAGGTTAGGTTAGGTTAGGTTAGGTTAGGTTAGGTTAGGTTAGGTTAGGTTAGGTTAGGTTAGGTTAGGTTAGGTTAGGTTAGGTTAGGTTAGGTTAGGTTAGGTTAGGTTAGGTTAGGTTAGGTTAGGTTAGGTTAGGTTAGGTTAGGTTAGGTTAGGTTAGGTTAGGTTAGGTTAGGTTAGGTTAGGTTAGGTTAGGTTAGGTTAGGTTAGGTTAGGTTAGGTTAGGTTAGGTTAGGTTAGGTTAGGTTAGGTTAGGTTAGGTTAGGTTAGGTTAGGTTAGGTTAGGTTAGGTTAGGTTAGGTTAGGTTAGGTTAGGTTAGGTTAGGTTAGGTTAGGTTAGGTTAGGTTAGGTTCCCGTGTGGAGTTTCTGGTCTCCCATCGGGCGCGTCCTCAGGTGGCGGATAGGGGAAGGCCTCCCAGATATGGGGGGTACCGGTGGTCTTGCCGGCGCGGACCAAAATCAGCGTGGAGGAACTCGAGGGCTACCACGTCCTCGTTGCAATCTCTGCTTTGCAGAGAAATTGCTGGGTTTGTTTTCGAACAGTGCTGCTTTTGCGGCGAGGTATGGCGACCAGTGGTTGCGGACGATTTAGTCCTACTGGACGACGGGCTGCTTTGCAGCGATGGATGGCGGTTGTATCAATCGCGGCGCGGCGGGCTGGGCGGCAGGTTTTTCTGTCGCCTGGTTAGAGGCTTCGGCCTCCCGTCGGGCAACCTGTTATCCGTTGTAGTGTTGTTGTCACGTCTAGCAGCTATGACGGACCAGGAGGCTTGCCTTAATCGGCTGGCCTGAGAGGAAGGACACCTCATCAAAAACCCTCAAATCCGCGTTGTAGTCCAGCGGCGTGGATTTCCTGTCCTTCTTGGACAGTTTGGCTCGGGAGAGCGTGAGCTTTTAGCTGTGTACACCCATGGATACCGCCCGACCTCCATGGTGTAAAAGGGTTATCCGGGTGCAGGGGGCACCGCCCGGATGGACGTTTTATATCCCCCATACTCGTGGGAACAAAAATGTCCTTTAACTCTGAACCGATCAACGACGACCCTAGCAAACACACAATTATGGACACTGAAAACTTCTATGATTTGGAAGACACTGACGGAAGTATGTCTCCGGCGCGTGTCGAGACAAGGCGGGGCAGGGCTGTGCTGCGTTCAAGCTCCAGCTCTGCCAACAGCATCATAGAAATGGATGGAAAAGACAGGCTGTGGCGGAAGCGGACGCTGGACACCAGCTGTTCTGGTTCCGACGAAGAAGATGGCACAGGGGTTTTTACATCCCCATTTATTAAGACCACCTCAAAAAGAGGGAAGGGCCGCCCATCGGGTTCAAGCGCCACTCGGCGCGAGGCCACATTCGATATGACGAGGTTGCGTAAGAGGGAGTTGGAGGCGCAGGCCGAGAAGGAGGTTGCTGAGTGCGCCGAGCGCATTGAAGTGGCGCAAGCTAGCGCTCCTCTCCCTCCCATTCCAGCAAAGGCAAACACGTCCGAGGCTCTCAGTCGCCGCATTGCCGATGACCTGGCTGCAATCGTGAAGGTGATGACCAAGTCATCAAATCTCAAGGGCACTTTTAAAAAGGCCTTGAAATTGGCCCACGATGACATTGAGCAGTCAGTAGCTCTATTAGAGAAACACACTGTCTCTGAGGAGACGAGATTGCTGCAGGCAGCCAATTCCCGCCTACAGGCGGAGCTCGACTCCCTGAAAAGGGAACTCCAAGAGGTGAAGGCCTCTCAGGGCTCGTCGCTGCCTGCTCAGCCCCAAGATTCGGATATCTTGCGCCAGGTCGGAGCAATGATTAACGCGAGATTTGAGGCTCTAGAGGAGCGTCTGCTGCCGGAAAAGCGCATAAGACCTCCGCTGGCGGCAGATAGCAGGAAAGCGGCAAAGGCGGCTGAACAAGCGATGGCCGATGACCTCGCACCGCCCCCTCCATCAAAGGCGAGGACATATGCAGGTGTTGCGGCTTCATCGCAACCGGGTAGATCGGTGTCTGGGCCCGCATTTAAGAAAACCGCGAAGCAGACGGCGGTCCCAGCTTTGGAGATCGAGGCAACCTCGAAGAAGAGGAAAAAGAAATTAGCGAAAGGGAAGGAAAGGGTCCCCGTGCAGCCTGATCCGGCGGGTTCAAAGCCCCCCAGAAAAGATACGCTGGCCACGTCATCCGGCCCCCCGCAGCAGCCGTCAAAGGACGGAGAGTGGACTGTGGTCGGAAAGCGAGGAAAAGAAAATAAGGGGAAAGGGAAGAAGCCTGCGGCTAAGTCCCGCAAGAAGAAGTCGCGAAAGCTCCACGCTCCGAATTCCTCGGCTGTCGTCCTTACCCTGCAGCCGAGTGCGAAGGAGCGTGGCGTAACCTACGCCGGTGTTTTGACGGAGGCGCGGCGTGGAATAGACCTCGCCGAAATTGGCATCAGTGCAATGCGTTTTAAGCGCGCTGTCACTGGTGCCAGGATACTAGAGATCCCCGGTGCTTCCAGCACCAAAGAAGCGGACTCCCTTGCCGCCAAATTGCGGGAGGTGCTCGGTGAGGATAACGTTAAGGTGTCCAGGCCGGTCAAGTGCGCAGACTTGCGAATCACTGGCCTGGATGACTCGGCCACAGTCGAGGACATTGCGGCTGCGGTATCGCGCGCAGGGGAGTGTACCGCGGAGCATGTGAAGTGTGGTGGCCTGCGCACGGGCCCCCGAGGTGCTGTATCAGCCTGGGTTAGTTGCCCGGTGACTGCGGCGAAGAAGCTGGCGCAGGCGGGGCGCGTAATGGTTGGGTGGGCTTCGGCGAAAGTCTCTCTCACCGAGCAGAAGCCCCTGCGCTGTTACCGCTGCCTGGAGGTGGGCCATGTCAGCGCCACGTGCTCCTCGCCGACGGACAGGAGTGCCACTTGCTTCCGCTGCAGTGAAACAGGCCATAAAGCTGGTGGATGCGATGCCGCCTCCGCTCGCTGCGCCCTATGCACGGAGGCAAAGCTACCGGCAGAGCATCGGCTTGGAAGCGCAGCCTGTAAGGCCCCGAAGCCTAAAAGAGGTGGAATGCGGAAGCAAGATGGCGCTCCAACGCCATCACGCTCTGCTCCGGTGCCTGATGAGGTACCGCAAACGGAGGCAGCCATGGAAACGCAGTAATGGCCCCACTGCGTTTCCTACAGGCCAACATCAACCACTGTGCCAGGGCCCAGGACCTTTTACATCAGAGTCTGGCAGAGTGGGAGATTGACGTGGCGGTAGTGTCTGAGCCATACAATCTGCCCCCCCGGGATAACTGGGTGGGCGATCTGGACGGCTTGGTGGCGCTGGTTGCTCAAGGCGACACACAGCTTGAGCAAATCATAAGGCGACGGGGATGCGTCTCGGCGGTTGTCAATGGCTTCACCGTTGTGGGGGCGTACTTCTCGCCGAACCGCTGCCTCGCCGATTTCGAGCAGTTCTTGGTTGAGCTGAGGGATCTGCTAGACTTCGCACAACCTCAATCTGTGCTTCTGGCCGGGGACCTGAACGCCAAGTCGGTGTCTTGGGGCTGCGTGGCAAGTGATATACGTGGCTCGACACTCGCTGACTGGGCAGTTGCGTCGGGACTGACGGTTGTTAACCGTGGAGCAGAATTAACGTGTGTTCGGCAGAGGGGTGGATCCATTGTAGATGTCACGTTTGCGAGCCCCCCTCTCGCTCGTCGTATACAAGACTGGAGGGTTCTTTTGGACGTGGAGACGCTCTCGGATCACCGTTATATCCGGTTTAGCGTCTCCACGCCCTCGACGGCTCCCAGTCAATTCCCCCCTGGCGATTGTCGTCCGCGCTGGGCACTTGGTAGCCTCGATAGGGAGCTCCTCATTGAGGCTGCCTTAGTGCAGGCTTGGCTCCCGTCGCAGCAGAATGACGGCGAAAACGTAGAGGAGGAGGCCACTTGGCTTGCCGAAGCTATGTCTCAGGTGTGCGACGCGAGCATGCGGAGGGTGCGGTCGGTTCCACGTAGGCGCCAAATGTACTGGTGGTCCGCCGATGTTGCCCAGCTGCGTGCTTCATGCGTGGCTGCGAGGCGGGCGTACACCAGGCACAGGCGCCGTAGGCGGCGTGACGAAGAGGAGGAAGCGCGGTTATACGCCGTCTATAGGGACTGCATTGTGTCTCTGCAGCACGCCATCAGCAGCGCTAAGACCCGTGCATGGGAGGAGATGCTCGAGAGTTTGAACCGCGAACCTTGGGGTCGGCCGTATAAGAGGGTGAGGCAAAAGCTTCGCCCTTGGGCCCCGCCCTTGTCTCAAAGTCTCGAGCCACGATTTCTGGAGCAAGTGGTGACGTCCTTGTTTCCAAGTCGGGGAAGACATTCTCCCCCACCGATGGCACCCACGATGACTGCGCAGGAGGAGCTCAACAACGAAAATGTCCCTCCAGTCACTCGCAACGAGCTCGCTGTGGCAGTAGAGCGCCTTAAGGCGAAGAATGCCGCCCCCGGCCCTGACGGTGTTCCCGGGCGGGCCTGGGTGCTGGCGCTAGAATCTCTTGGACCCAGGGTGGAACAGCTGTTCACAAAATGCCTCCAACAGGGCCAATTTCCCCGTAGGTGGAAGACCGGGAACTTGGTCCTGTTGCAGAAGGAGGGACGCCCGCGCGACTCGCCCTCGGCTTATAGGCCGATCGTGCTGCTCGATGAGGTGAGCAAGCTCTTTGAGCGCGTCTTCGCAGCTCGCCTCATCGACCATCTGGAGGGAGTGGGGCCGGACCTAAGCGAGAACCAATTTGGATTTCGCCGGGGAAGGTCCACTATCGATGCGATTGCTGAATTGCGGAACCTCGCTGATCATGCAGATAATGAAGGCGGAGTTCTTTTGGCGGTGTCCCTTGACATCGCCAACGCATTCAACACTCTGCCGTGGAGTTGCGTGATCGAAGCGCTCCGCTACCACAACGTGCCCGGGTATATGGTGCGCTTGTTGCAGTCCTACTTATCGGAGAGGGCTGTGGCGTACCCCGCGCGTCGTGGGTGGCAAGAAAAGGAAGTGACGTGCGGTGTTCCACAGGGCTCGGTTCTTGGGCCCCTTCTGTGGAACATCGGCTACGACTGGGTCCTGCGTGCCACTTATCTACCGGGTGTCAGCGTGCTTTGCTACGCGGATGACACCCTGGTAACTGCACGCGGGGCCTCGTACAGGGAGGCAGCCCTCATTGCGACCGCTGGTGTGGCGGATGTTGTGCGCCGAATCAGACGACTTGGCTTAGAGGTCGCTCTGAACAAGTCAGAGGCAATTTTGTTTCGCGGCCGTCGAAGGGCGCAGGCTGCTGGTTCAGCTATCCAGGTGGGTGGCACGTCCATCGGCGTCGGTTCCACTTTGCGCTACCTGGGCATCGTGCTGGACAGCCGGTGGACATTTGTGGAGCACTTTCGTCGCCTCGCCCCCCGTCTTGTTGGGGTGGCCGGGGCACTTGGAAGTCTGCTCCCGAATCTAAGAGGGGCTGGGGGTGCGTGTCGTCGTCTATACACCGGCGTCATTCGCTCCATGGCCCTCTATGGTGCGCCCATTTGGGCCGACTCTTTGAGCGTCCGTACCAGACCATACTTGCGTAGACCGCAGCGGGTCATGGCGCTCAGAGTCGTGAGGGCATATCGCACAGTGTCCTTCGAGGCCGCGTGTGTCATGGCTGGGACGCCCCCGTGGGACCTGGATGCCGAGATGCTGGCGGACGTTTATCGCCGCGTCACCGCGTCCAGATCGCATGGAATTAATCCATATCTGGAGCAAGTCCAGCAATGGAGGGCTGATGCTCTCGAGCGGCGGTTCAGGGAGTGGGAACGCCGGCTCGAGAGGCCCAGCGCAGGAGCGAGGACGGTCGAAGCTATCCGACCGGTCCTACGCGAGTGGTGCGACAGGCGGCATGGGGCAATTACCTTCCGCCTGACACAGGTGCTGTCCGGACACGGCTGTTTCGGGTGGTACTTGTGCAAAGTCGCCAGGCGGGAGCCGCAAATGGCTTGCCATTGGTGTGACAGTCCGGAGGACACGGCAGACCACACTCTCGCCGTGTGCCCCGCGTGGTCCGAGCCCCGTGCTCACCTAGTCGCAGTCGTCGGCCCTGATCTCTCCCTGCCTTCCATAGCTCGCGCAATGGTTGGCAGCGACAGATCGTGGCGCGCGGCTATCACATTCTGTGAAGATGTGATGTCGCAGAAGGAGGAAGCAGAGCGGGTCCGCGAGGGAGATCCCAACGCGGATCCTATTCGGCGGCGACGTCTTATTGGGCGCAGTCGCCGAGTCGCGACCGCTGTACACGGTCGCGACTTGCTTCCCTAATGTTGGGTGCCGGACGGTGGAACGGGGACATAATCCATCGTCCGGTGCGGTGAGGCGGCGTGAGACGTGTTCCGTACACGCCGCCCCCCAGGAAGGAGGAACTGGCGAACACTAGCCAGGTCTTAATCGCGATGGGCCTATATAAAAAATAGGCTGCCGCTGTCGGGGTTACGGAAGCGGTTACACCAAATACCCGCGACCCTGCCAATATAGCGGAGAGACGGAACACAGTGGAGTTTAGTCGGTAGTCGCCGCATTCGGCGGTGTGAGTCCGACATAACCCAGGGCCCTTTCCCCGAGCGCTCTGGGTATGCCTAAATGCATTCTCCACTTAAAAAAAAAAAAAAAAAAAAAAAAAAAAAAAAAAAAAAAAAAAAAAAAAAAAAAAGGTTAGGTTAGGTTAGGTTAGGTTAGGTTAGGTTAGGTTAGGTTAGGTTAGGTTAGGTTAGGTTAGGTTAGGTTAGGTTAGGTTAGGTTAGGTTAGGTTAGGTTAGGTTAGGTTAGGTTAGGTTAGGTTAGGTTAGGTTAGGTTAGGTTAGGTTTTTTTTTTTTTTTTTTTTTTTTTTTTTTTTTTTTTTTTTTTTTTTTTTTTTTTTTTTTTTTTTTTTTTCCCCTAAGTCATCATGATCCACACTCCCCAGAGGCGTGCCAGTGACACGTTCACTATCTCCGAACCAGTGAAGAAGCCTGCAACACCTAAAAGTCGGACTGCAGAAGGGAAAGCCCTTCTGCTGAAAGGGAAAGCCCACCTGCGCGAGTCTCGAAATTTAAAGACAGACATAAAGGATGGGGTTGTTACGGCGCTAGAAAGGATGTATGAAATAATAAAAGAGGTGGAGTTTGAACTCACCAATGCCAGGGCTGGTAGTGGAGGGCGTAGTGGGGACCCTATACATCCCCCCCCGCCATCCGATGCTGGTCCCAGCGTAGTTGACGACGCATTGGTGAGAAATCTGGACCTAAGTGAAGGAATGAAAGAAAGTATGAAAGAGATGATGACAAGAATGGAAGAGATGAGAGTAAGCATGCGGGAGAATGAAAATAAAATGGACAAATTGAGCTCGCTTTTGGAGGGCAACATGACTGTCGCCAAAACGGCGAGTTATGCGGGCGTTGTCTCGAGGGGAGTCATAGAGAAACTCCCCGAGGCAAGAGCCCTGCATTCGGTCATGGTGTCATCCAAAGACGAACAAGAAACGGGTGATGAGGTGTTAGAAATGATCAGAAAGACTGTGGATGCAAAGGACGGATGGGTGAAAGTAGAGAGGGTAAGAAAGGTGAAGAACAGGAAGGTGGTCGTCGGCTGTGCGAATGAGGAAGAAAGAATCAAGGTGAAGGAAAGGCTGAGAAAGAATGAGGGATTAGTAGTGGAAGATGTAAAAAATAAGAGCCCTCTACTAGTCTTCAGGGATGTAATGAAATGCGAAGTTGACGATTTCGTCACAGCATTCAGTAATCAAAATGCAAGCATCCTTGAGGGCCTGAAGGGGGAAGAGAGAAAGGTAGAAGTAGCGTACGTGATGAAAGCAAGGAACCACCTCCAGAACCACGTAGTGGCCAGGGTGAGTCCACAGGTATGGAAGAGATGCACGAGTGAAGGATACGCCCATATAGGGCTAAGTAGAGTGAAAGTGATGGATCAAAGTCCGTTAGTGCAGTGCTCGCGCTGTCTTGGGTACGGGCATACGAGACGAATGTGTAGGGAGGAGAAGGAACGATGCAGCCACTGCGCTGGTCCTCACATGAAGACCGAGTGCGACAAGTGGCTGCGGGGAGAAGTGCCTCAATGCATCAACTGCATAAAGGCTAAGAAAGGCAGCGCAGAGCACAGCGCCTTTGACAGAGAGTGTACGGAAAGAAAGAGGTGGGATGCTCTGGCCAGATCGGCGGTAGCGTATTGCTAAGGTTGCCCAAGGTGAGTCCTTCCAGTACCGAATG